>NC_084462.1:104116303-104767240 GCF_027409185.1 Cynocephalus volans
TTAATTTTTAGCTCCCACCAATAAGTGAGAACATGTGGTATTTCTTTTTCTGTGCCTGACTTGTTTCACTTAATATAATTCTCTCGAGGTCCATCCATGTTGTTGTAAATGGCAGTATTTCATTCGTTTTTATAGCTGAGTAGTATTCCATTGTGTAGATGTACCACATTTTCCGTATCCACTCATCTGATGATGGACATTTGGGCTGGTTCCAACTCTTGGCTATTGTAAAGAGTGCTGCGATGAACATCGGGGAACAGGTATACCTTCGACTTGAATGATTTCCATTCCTCTGGGTATATTCCCAACAGCGGGATAGCTGGGTCGTATGGTAGATCTATCTGTAATTGTTTGAGGAACCTCCATACCATTTTCCATAGAGGCTGCACCATTTTGCAGTCCGACCAACAATGTATGAGAGTTCCTTTTTCTCCGCAGCCTCGGCAGCATTTTAAAAAATTATCTTAAAGAAGAGAATCAGAGAGATGAGATGACTTACTAAAAACACATTTTTTCTAAGAGCAAATTCTCTTTTAGTCTTCTCTTCTGACATGTGCTTAGAATGACATCGATTGTTGGCTAGAGACAGTATCTGTGGAAAAATTTTTCTCAACCTGACATATATTCACCTCCTGAAGGAGTCCCTGGGGTGAAATTTTCCTATTATATGTTCCTAACAGCAAAAATCATGGAAATAATTATCTTGGACATCTCTTGGGAACTTTTTTGTTGAGAGATAACAAATGTTGCATACTCTGGAAATCAGAACAGAGAGACAAGAAAAACCTCATATAAATCAGTCTGGCATTAAAAATTAGTGAAGTTTTAAAAATTATTCTTCATTTGACCTATAATTATTAAGGAAATGTCTTCTGCAGTCTTGATCTGTAATTCAATCTACCTAATCAGATTCAATTCGGGTTTTTGTTCTAGTTGCAAGAGAAATCATATCATGACCAGTGTGATATATGACCACCAACAAAAAACACTGATATGGATGGAGAGCCCTAATGCATGTCAAGGTTGTGTAAATAGGGAGGTAATATTGGTCAGCTGACTGATTTGTTTCAGTATTACCTGTGATTACCTGAGGTCCTGGCAGTTATGTACTGGGTGTCAAATTATTAATATATCTTTAGTTTATTTTAAAAATACATCGATGGTAGTTTAAAATACATTTATTTTGACCTCTTAGATTTTTAAAAATCTATATTGTGGCACAATTCACATGTAATATTCTGCTCATATTTATATGTACAATTTGATAAATTTTAATATATGTATACAACCATGAAAAGATCATTATAACCAAGACAGTCAACATATACCTTAGTTCCGCAAATCCTCTTGTTCCTTGATAATCCTTCTTTTCAGTCCCTCCACATATCCTCCCTCCCCAACAACCACTAATATGAATTCCATATCTATCTATCATCTATCTATCTATCTATCTATCTATCTATCTATCTGTCTGTCTGTCTGTCTGTCTGTCTGTCTGTCTGTCTGTCTGTCTGTCTGTCTATCTATCTAATCTATCATCTATCTTTTGACCAGTAAGGAGATCGCAACCCTCGGAACGGTGTGGTCAGCACCCTGCTAAGCCAGTGAGCGCACCGGCCATCCCTATATAGGATCGGAACCCACGGCCTTGGCGCTACCAGCACCGCACTCTCCTGAGTGAGCCACCACGGGGCTGGCCCCATAATGATTTATTAGTTTGCATATTCTAGAGTTTTATATGAATGAACTCAAGAGTACCTACTCTTATTTTTGGTCTGGTTTCTTTCACTCAGCATACTTATTTTAGTAATTTCCTGTTGTTGTGTGTATCAATAGTGCACTCCTTTTTATTGCTGAATAGCATTTCATTGAATTTATATATGCCAATTTGGTTATCAATTCGTTTCCTCAGGGATATTGGGGTTGTTTCCAGTTTTCTGCTATTACAATTAAAGCTGCTATGAACATTTGTGTATAAATCTCTGTGTGAGTTCAATACCTTTAAGTTTACTGAAACTTGTTTTATGGCCCACAATATGATCTAACTTGGTAAATGTTCTGTATATATTTGAAAAGAAGTAATATAATATTTTTTGTCAAGATGTCAAATACATCAAATTGGTTCAGGTCTACTACATCTCTGATTAATTTTTATTTACTTTTTATTTATCAATTATTGAGAGAGATGTATGATAACAATGTTAGTTCCTACTTATTATTGTGGTTTTATAAGTTTTTTTTCACATATTTTAATGCTCTGTTACTGTGGACATGCATAATATAATTGTTACATCATACTGGTTAATTCATCTCTTTCTTTATATATAATGATCTTTATTTCTGGTAATATTCTTTGCTCTGAAACTCACTTTCATGTCGTTAAAACAGCCACTGAAATTTGTTTGTTCTTGGCTCCTTTATTGAAAATCGATCGGCCAACTACCGAAAACCAACAAACACCAAAGACAAACAATAAAAGAAAAAGAAAGGAACAACTATAAAAAACTATAAACAACTATAAAAAAATCAATAAAATTCCAAGAGTAAATACCTCCCAATAATAATCCTAAATGTAGATGGATTAAAATCCTCACTCAAAAGACATAGATTGGTGGAATGAATTAAAAAATTAAACCACACTGTGTGCTGCCTACAAGAAACTCACTGCTCCTATTAAGACCAACATAGACTAATGGTAAAGAGATGGAAAAAGATGTACCACACAAAAAGAAACCCAAAACAAACAGGAGTAGCTATTCCTAAATCAGATAAAATAGACATTAAACCAAAAACTATAAAAAGACACTAAGATGTTCATTATGTAATGATAAAGGGATCTATCCAGCAAGAGGATATTAAAATCATAAATATATATGCACCCGACATTGGAGCACTCAGATATATAAAACAAATATAATTAGCCCTAAGGTGAGAGAGAGAGACCCTGAATAATTATAGCTGGGAAATCAACACACCTCTCTCAATATTAGATAGATCACCTAGGCAACAAATCAACAGAGAAATCGCAGGATTTAAACTACACGTTAGACTGATTGATTAGGTTTTATAAACATCTACAGAACATTTCATCCAATAACTGCAGAACATACATTTTTCTCATCAGCACATAGAATATTCTCCATGATGGACAACACGTTAGGTCACAAATCAAGTCTCAACAAATTAAAAAATACTGAAATAATTCCAAGTAATTTTCAAACCACAAGTGAATAAAACTAGAAATCAATAACAAGTGAAACTTTGGAAACTATACAAAGACATAGAAATTAAACAACATTCTCCTGATTGACCTATGGGTCAAAGAAGAATTTAAGCAGGATATAAAAAAATTCTTTATTTTTATTATTAGCATATTCATTATTACAAATTGTAATTTTTCTTTATGCCCCTTACCTGACCTATCAGTCTCCAAGCCTCCCTCTCCCCATCTCTAGTATCCTTAGGTTTGTTCACTCCTTCTGAAAGTTCAATGCATTGTTGTGGTCTTTTCTTTTTATTTTCTTTCTTTCTTCCTTCCTTCCTTCCTTCCTTCCTTCCTTCCTTCCTTCCTTCCTTCCTTCCTTCCTTCCTTCCTTCCTTCCTTCCTTCCTTCCTTCCTTCCTTTCTTTCTTTCTTTCTTTCTTTTTCTTTCTTTCTTAGCACCCAGTTATGAGTGAGAATATGTGGTATTTCTCTTTCCTTGTTTAGCTTATTTCACTTAACATAATATTCTCCAGACTCATCCATATTACTGCAAATGGAAGAATTCCATTCTTTTTATGGTTGAGTAGTATGCCATTTTGGATATATATCACATTTTCTCTATCCAGATGCCCACCATTGAACACCTAGGTTGGTTCCATATTTTGGCTATTGTAAATAGAGCTGCAATGAACATAAGAATGCAGACATCTCTTTGAAATGAGGATTTCCATTCCTTCGGATATATACTTAGTAGTGGGATTGCTGGATCACATGGTAGTTCTATCTGTAGTTGTTTGAGAAACCTCTTTACTGTTTTCCATAACGGCTGTGCTAATTTATAATTGTACCAATAGTGTAGAAGAGTTACCCCTTTCTCACATCCTTATCAGCATTTATTACTCTCAGTCTTTTTAATAATGGCCAGTCTAACTGGGGTGTGATGATATCTCAAAGCAGTTTTGATTTGTATTTCTCTGATGATTAGTGATGCTGAGAATTTTTTCATGTACCTGTTGGTCATTTGTGTGTCTTCCTTTGGAAAATGTCTATGCATCTCCTTTGCCCATTTTTTAATTGGATTATTTGGTTTTTTTTTACTGTACAATTGTTAGAGTTATTTTCATATTCTTATATTATATTTAAATATTCAGGATATCAGTCCCTTGTAGGGTGTATAGTTTGCAAACAACTCTACAATCAGAGCTACAAAACACTACTGAAAGAAATTAAAGAGGACACAGAAAGGTGGAAAGACATACCATGCTCTGGGATTGGAAGAATTAACATTGTGAAAATGTCTATGGTACCCAAAGCAATCTACAGATTCTATGCAATCCTCATCAAAATACCAATGACATTCTTCACAAAAATAGAAAAAGCAACCCTAACATTCATATGGAACAACAACAACAAAAGACCCTAAATAGCCAAAGCAATCCTGAGTAAAATAAATAAATAAATAAATAAATAAAGCCAGAGGTGTAATACTACTCAACCTCAAATTATATTGTAAAGCTATTGTAAGCAAAACAGCATGGTACTGACATAAAAACAGACACTTGAATTAATGGAACAGAATAGAATACCCGGGAATCAACCCCCAGACTAACCAACTGATCTTTGACAAAGGCAACAAGAACTTATATTAGGGAAAAGACTACCTCTTCAACAATGGTGCTAGGAAAATTGGACATTCATATGCAGAAGAATGAAACTGGACCAGTACCTCTCATCATATATGAAAATCAACACAAAATGGATTAAAGGCTTAAATGTAATAGCCCAAACCATAAAATTACTAAAGGAAAATGTAGAGGAAACACTCCAGGAAGCAGGACTGGGCAAATACTTTATAAATAAGACCATAAAAGCACAAGCAACAAAAGAAAAACAAACAAATGGGATTATGTCAAACTAAAAACTTCTGCACAGCAAAGGAAACAATCAAAGAGCAGAAAGACAACCTATGGAATGGGAGAAAAATGTCTTGAAACAAATGAAAATAAAAGCACATCATCCCTAAACCTGTAGAATTCTGCAAAAACAGTACTAAGAGGGAAGTTTATTGTGATAAATGCCTATAACAAAAGAATAGAAAGACTTTGAATAAACAACCTAATCTTACACCACAACAAAACAAGAACATTTCAATACCTAAATTTGTAAGTAAAAAGAAATGATAAAGATTAGAGCAGAACTAAATGATATGGAGACTGAAAAATGATATTAAAGATCAATGAAACAAACAGTTGGTTTTTTGAAAAGATGAACAGAATAGATACACCATTAGCTAGACACACTATAAAAAGAAGAGAGAAGACCCAAATAACAAACATTAGAAATGAAAAGGAGACATTATAACTGGTACCACAGAAATATAAAGAATTATTTGTGACTTAAAGAATTATTATGAACAACTATACACACAAAAATTAGAAAATTTGAAGAAAATGGATACATTTCTGGATACATCCAAACTACCAAACTGGGCCAAGAAGAAGTGAAAACAGGAACACATCAATAACAAGCAATGAGACTGAAGCAGTAATCAGCAGTCTCCCAAGAAAGAAAAGCCCAGGACTGGAAGGTTTCACTGCTAAATTCTACCAAACCTTTAAGGAAGGATTAAAACCAATCATCTTCAAGCTATTCCACATTGAAACAGAGGCCATTCTCCCAAATTCATTCTATGAGGCCAACATTACCATGATACCAAAACCAGACAAAGATACAATATAGAAGAAAATTATAGACCAATATCCTTGATGAACATAGAGGCAAAAATCCTCAACAAAATATTAGCAAACATAATTCAAGAGCACATCAAAGAGATTATACACCATGATCAGGTGGGATTAATCCCAGGGATGCAAGAATGGTTAAACATATGCAAATCAATAAATGTGATATACCACATCAACAAAATCAAGGACAAAAACTATACATTCATCTCAATAGATGCAGAAAAAGCATTTGATAAAATTCAACATCCCTTCATGATAAAGACCCTCAATAAATTAGGTGTAGTAGGAAAATATCTTAACACAATAAAAGCTGTATATGACAAATTCACCAACATCATTCTGAATGGGGAAAAGCTGAAAGCATTTCCTTTAAGAGCAGGAGCAAGATAGGGATGCCCACTTCTGCTATGCCTGTTTAACAGTATTGGAAATACTAGCAAGTGAAATCAGTCAAGAGAAAGAAATAAAGTGCATCAAAATTGGAAAAGACAAAGTCAAATAGTCCCTGTTTACAGATTATATGATCCTATATATATAGAAAAACCTAAAGACTTCACCAAAAAACTCCTAGAGCTGATAAATAAATTCAGTAGAGTTGCAACATACAAAATTTATATGTAAAAGTCAGTAATGTTCTTATATACCAACAAGGAACTAATGGAAAAAAAATCAAGAATCACGCCCATTTAAAATAGCCATTAAAAAAATAAAATACCTAGTTATTAATTTAACCAAGGATGTGAAAGACCTCTACAATGAATACTACAAAACACTGCTGAAAGAAATTAAAGAGGACACAAAAGATAGAAAGACACTCCAGGTTCATAAAGTGGAAGAACTAGTATTGTGAAAATGTCTGTACTACCCAAAGTGATGTACAGATTCAATGCAATCCCCACCAAAATATCAATGACATTCTTCACAGAAATATAAAAACAATCTTAACATACATATAGAACAATGGAAGACCCTGAATAGCCAAAGTGATCCTGAGCAAAATAATAATAATACTAATAATAAAGCTGGAGGCATTATACTACCTGACTTTGAATTATACTACAAAGCTATAGTAACCCAAACAGCATGGTACTATCATAAAAACAGACACATGGACCAATGGAACAGAATAGAGAACCCAGAAATCAATCCATGTACTTACAACCAATTGATCTTTGACAAGGGCACCAAGAACCTACCTTTGGGGAAAGGTTAGCCTCTTCAAGAAATGGTCCTTGGCAAATAGATATACGTATGTACAAATATGAAACTAGACCCTTACCTCTGCCATATACCAAAATCAACTCAAAATAGATTAAAGACCTAAATATAAGACCTAAAACTATAAAACTACCAGAAAAAATCACAGGCAGTAGGACTGGGCAAAAACTTCATAAATAAAACCTCAAAAGCATAGGCAACAACAACAAAAATAAACATATGGGATTATATTGAATTAAAAAGCTGCACAGCAAAGGAAATAACTAACAGAATGAAAAGACAATCCACAGAATGGATGAAAATATTTGTAAACTATGCTTCTGACAAGGGATTAATACTCAGAATATACAAAGAATATATCACATAACTTAATGTTCAGCTCTGGATTTTTTACCAACTAATCCTATTAAAAAATGGGCAAAGGAGCTGAATAGACATTTCTCAAGAAATACATACAGAATGGCTAAGATGTATGTGAAAAAATGCTCATCATCACTAATAATTAGGAAAATGCAAATCAAAACTACATTGAGATATTATTTTACTGCAGTTAGACTGGGTATTATCAAAAAAACAGAGTAACAAATGCTGGGGAGGATGTAGAGAAAGGGGACCCCTTATACACTGTTGGTGGGACTGTAAATTAGTGCAGCCATTATGGAAAAAAAATATGGAGGTTTCTCAAGCAATTACAGATAGAACTACTTTGTGCTACAGCAATCCTGCTGGTGGGATTGGAAATCATAGGATTGGAAATCATTATATTGGATGGATAGTTGCACTCCCATGTTTATTGTGGCTCTATTTATCATAGTCAAGATATGGAACCATCCTAAATGTCCATCAACAGATGACCAGATAAGGAAAATGTGGTATATATAACCAATGGAATACTACTCAGCCATAAAAAATAATGAAATTCTGTCATTTGCTGCAGCATGGATGAATTTGGAGAAAATTATGGTAAGTGAAATAGACCAGGCAAGGAGAGAATATACCCCATGTCCTCACGCATAAGTGGGAGCTAAGAAAGAAGGAGAGAGCAATCATAGTAACATGCTGAACTTTCAGAAGAATAGAACAGAACTGTGGTTTCTAGAGTTGGGAAAGGGAGAAGGAAAGGAGATAGAACAAGAAATGGATTAATAGACACAAAAGATCGTTAGGAAAATAATTTCTACTGACGTACAGTTGAGCTAGGCACCTATGATTAACAATAATTTCCTACATGTTATCAAATGACTACAATAGAGGAGACTGAATATCCTCAGCACAAAGATATGATTACATTTTGTAATGACGAATATGCCTGTAATCCTGTCTTGATCATTGCATATTGTACCCAGATCTTGATACTCAACTCTGCACTCCACAAATATGTATAATAATTGCATTTCAATTAAAAAAAAAAAAAGAAAATCAGTAGGCCATAAACGAGAGCTCTCTACGGCAGCTGACCTGGTGCCTGGTGCATGAGCACGTGCAGAAAGATCTTGCCTTCAGAACTCAGGGTTCATCTTTCTGGAACATGTAACCTATTTTGGAAGTCAGGTGCATAGTTCTCTGAAATTGTAGTATTTGGTGACAGGGAGATGGGAATATGATGTAATAATATCTGTAGGCTTAAAGCATCTACAAAACTCTTATTTTTGAGGCAACAGAAAAATAAGTGTATGGGGGGATGGTGCGAGTAGATTCTTGTCCTAGTTTTCTGTTGCTTATAACAGAATACCTGAAACTGGATAATTTATTAAAAAATAAATTTATGTTTGACAGTTTTGGAAACTGGGAAGTTCGAAGTTGAGGGGGCATGTCTGGAAGGACCTTCTTCTTGGTGGGGACTCTCTGCAGAGTCCTGGAGCAGCTCAGAGCATCACATGGTGAGAGGGCTAGCTCAGGTATCTCTTTCTGTTCTTATAAAGTCAAAAATCTCACTCCCATAATAATCCATTAATCCACTGAAATATAAATAGATTAATTCATGAAAGAAGGCATAGTCTTCATGATCCAATTACCTCCCAAAGTCCCTACTTCTCAGCACTGCCATATTAAGGATTTAAGTTTCAACATGGGTTTTGGAGGGGACATTCAAACTACAGCAATATGAAACTCAGAGTTACTGTTTTTCAGGAGGCACTGTGTATGACTGCCGACTCAGACATTAATATTTTTGAGAAGAGAGAAGCAACACTGGACCATGGTAAGGGCAAAGTCATTTGGCCTGTACATAAAAATGTTAGAGTTTCTGAGGATTCACTTTATTTTCCCTTTGACCCAATGCCATTTTATTTCAATACCTTGATAAAATATATATCTACCAACTCCTCTGAAGGACAAGTGAGTCTTTGATGATTTTTAGAACTCAGTCAACATCATCTTAAAAATCTATAAAAAATTATCCATTTTTTGTTGTTATACATTTAAAATATTATTCTTGAATATCTGACTTGTATAATCTTGCTGTGTTTACTTGCCTTACCCTATGTGGATCTTTATATATATATATATATACAAACACACACACACACATATATACAAACCTTAAAAATCTGAAAATACTATGTTTCTTTCCAACTTATATTTTTAAACTAAGTATCCTCACTAGAATTTACAAAAGATCTCTAGAATTTCCTCATAGCTGTCTTCATTCTTTGTTTCACAGACTGTAGATAATTGGATTCTAAATAAGGGTGATGGTGGTATAAAATGCAGCGGAGAACTTATCAAGAGTGGTTGGGTAAGGGCCAGATACAGATGAAGATGTATGGGTCAAAGAAGAGAATCACCACTGTGATGTGAGCAGTCCAAGAGGACCGGGCTTTAGACTGCCCAGTAGAAGTGTTATGAGGCTCCTAAAGGTTATGAGGATCAGACTGTCTGAGACAAGCAAAATAATGAAACAGTACAGGGAGGTCATGCCACTGTTGGCAACAGTGACTACCTGCACAATGTAGGTATCTACATTTCTAAGGCAAGCTTAGAAACCAGAGGGAGATCACAGAAAATGTTGTCTACCACATTGGGACCACAGAAGGGCAAGTTCACAACAGAGGGAATCTGAAGCTCTGAGTCAAGGAGACCTAAGAACCATAAGGTCACTACCAGCAAACATACACTTTCTTGTTCATGCTGATCATATAGTATAGGGGCTTACATATGGCTACGTATCTGTCATAAGCCATGGACACCAACGTATCATTTCAACCCCACCCAGTAAGTCAAGGAGAAATATCTGAGTTAAGCATCCAGCAAAGGAAATAGTCTTACGCTTTTTAAAAAAAATCAAGTTCACAATTATTTTGGGGGATGGCAAAGGAAGCAAGGGTCATAACCATGAAACAGATTCCCAAGGAGAAAATACATGAGAATGTTGAGGTTTGGAGTGTAAAACACTATGACCACAATAAGATTACCCAAACTGTAACCATATAGATAACCAAGAGGAGTGCAAAAAGAAATTCTGTATTGTCGGAGCTGGTCAGTCTCAGCAAAATCAATTCTGACGCTTGGGACTGATTTAATAGTTCCATGAACTCCATCATACGGTTTGCTCTGGGATGACCTGTAGAGAGAAAGAAGATGTTACTAAAACCATGGAGATTGCCAGGCTTTTTCATTTTGGGGGGTCCGGAAATGGTCTCATCTGACTTTGAAATTTAATGTAATTTTTCATTACCTCTATCAAGGAGGACATAGAGTCAAAACTGTCCCCCTCCAACCCGAGCTTATAAGCAGTGCTTATTCATGTCTCTAGATTCCCCTAAGCAAACCATGAGCTCATAAGGAGATGCTTCGGTTTCATAGGTCGAAGGAGATACTACTGTCTTTAGGAGTTTTGTAATTTTGTGGGCTGGAAGATGTCTTAGTCTGAATTTCTTGGAGGACAAAGGAGCTTGGCAGAACCTCTTCCAAAATTAAATTTGAGTGAATCTGGGAGTTATCATATTCCCAAGACCACCTTAAGAGAGTCTATTTTAGTTCTGGATTGGCCCTATATATAAAAGGAGATATAACGCCATGCTGGGTATGTCACTGAGGTTTGAAGTGTATCAGACCACTGTACTTTTCCTCCTGAATGTCCCTCAGCCCATAATTGGGCTTCTGATCTCCTCACACTCTTAGAAAACCTGGCAGAGACTAGTTTTCCTAATATGACTGTCAATTCCTGTCGCCTGTTGTGGCTTAAACCCATATTCCCGGAGAATTCTCATAAGGTGCTTAAGTTGTGAAAGTGGCTTTGGTTAAGCAGTAGGCACGAATATTCTGAGTCTCTGAGTATCCCCATCACATTCTAACAAGGACCACACAATACAGAGGGAACACGAAATGTTCTGTGAGCACAAGTGACATTACTTGTGACATTACTTGCTTCCTGCTTTTAGCTCTTATGACATATTCCACTTTTATTTATAAAATTGTATAGTTTGGATAAATTGGGCTTTACAGTTCAAACTTTAGGCATAGTCTTCACTAGACCTCCACTCATATTCATGCACAGCAGCATTGATCTGGTGATGGGCGGCATCCCCCATACTGGAGCCCTCAGGCTGGTGATGTCACTCCAGTTACTTCACACAGACAAAATTGGTGGGCCACAATGACCCAATGTGGAGAACGATGCAAGGTGTGTGTGTGTGTGTGTGTGTGTGTGTGTGTGTGTGTGTGTGTGTGTGTGTGTGACAGATGTTGCAAAAAATGATCTGAGTAAGAAGTAGAACAACTAATCACACAGGAGAGAGAGGTCAGATAAAAGCTATGATTTCTGTGCTTCTATGAAGTAAGATGTGGGAAGAATCAGCATAACGTTTGGAAAGAACATTGAAATGAAGATGGGAGACTGGAACTGAGACCAGCTTTGCCTCCAATAACTGGATCGTTTTTCTCTCTAGGTCTCAGTTTCACTTTTGGTAAAACAAGGTGGTTGTGCTCAGTCTCCGAGCATAGAGTTTGAGTCAATCTCTGACCCAAAAGTTAATGGATCTATTATTAATGGATAGATTATTATCCTTTATGGATCTATTATTCAACTCTTATTTCAGGGTTTTATTATTTATTACCTAATTTGTTTTAAACTTTTGATCAAATATAGATATCAGATATAGCTTGTCTAGAAGTTTCTCTGTGATAGATCTTTCACCTCATTACTTCCCCCCCCCCCCCTTTTTTTGTGTGATCGGTAAAGGGATCGCAACCCTTGGCTTGGTGTCCTCCGCACCGCGCTCAGCCAGTGATCGCACCTGCCATCCCTATATAGAATCCGAACCTGCGCCGGGAACGCCACTGCATTCCCAGCCCTGCACACTCCCGAGTGAGCCACGGGGCTGGCCCTTCACCTCCTTACTTAAGTAGCATTTTCCTTTTTGATAGTCACATGTTCTTTTCTCAAAGTTCTTATTAAACTGTTTTGCTTATGACACTTGGTTATCTTTCTATGCTGACCCTCCCATAAAAGTAACTTAGGCTCAAATATATTTATCTATTGTCTAAATTTCAGAAACATCAAAATGTGAAGAACCTTTGAGATAGATCTTTTACTTCTAAGAATTTATCATAAGGAATGATTATGAGTATGCTTTAAAATCTTCATGGTAACAGTATTGGGTGAACAGAAAAAAACTGAAGCAGTTTAAATATCCTGCAATTGAGGCTTACTTTCTTAAACGGATTATAGGGAATCATAGGGTGTAATATTGTACCTTTAATAAAATCATGTTTGAGAAAACTATTTAAGAACATGAAAAATATTCACATTTTAAGTGAAAGAGCAGGTTATTATATACTGTGCATAATCCTATTTTTAAACATTAAGTATATATATAAATATATACATAAAAAAGGGGGAATTATTGGATAATGCCACAATTAATGGGCATGCTGCCAGTATGGATCCGGACTTCACGTCTTGAGCATGAGGGGTGACAATCAGCTTTGTATTTCATGAATATTCATAACCAATAAAACAAAACAAAACAAAAACAGCGATATTTGGGTTATTGTAATGTAAACAGCAACTAACAAACTTCAAGCTCAAAATGTCCCTTCATGTGATTTCCATGAAAACTGAAAATATTCAGGCTCAATTTATATTTTTGGAGTAAGATAGTGTTCAGAAGACATCTAGAAATGAAGAATAATGAAACGGAACAGGTGAGTTTGTTTTTTTATTTGTTAGCCTAGTTTAGTTCCAAGTTGTTGCAATCATTCATAATTTGGGAAATATTTGTTTTAGCGTATGCAAGGAAGTTCTGTAAGCAGTCATCACTGGTTTGGCTAAAAAAATATGAGATTGGGACCTCAGAACTTCTTGTCTAAGCTTGATAGTGGCTTTTTAGAAAGGTTAATTATGAAAGTGTTTTTATTAACTCTATCCTATTCTACCCTCTAACATCAAATATTCCTTATTTATAAATATATAAAATAACTTATAATTAGGTGTGATGTTTTATAATAGAAAGACACATAGGTGAGATGTTACTTAAAGATAGTTGTGATAAGAGTGAGCTGTGGAAACTGCTCTCACTCGCAGTTAGGTGGTATGATCTCTTGGACTTCACTGTGAACTGACACTCCATCCTTACACAAATCACTTCAGTGAATGAGGACTTAGAAAAGCAAACCAATGTGAGGTCAGGAAATTGAGACAATGAGTGAGACAGTCATTTTATGACGTTTTAGGGTAAAGAGATAGGAAAGATGACATAGAGAACAGTCAGGAAACTGAATGATCTTAGGATGAAGATTTAAATACATTAATATATTGATGTAAAATAGCCAAAAGATAAAACGTTATTAAAAATGCAACAAGATCTTTTCTTAAGTAATTGTGGAAAATTTAGATATGTAAAAAAAAAAAAGTAATAATGAAATTCAACCTATACCTCACAACGTTTACAAAATTTAACTCCATAATGGATCATAAATCCAAATTTAACATGTAAAACAAAATTTTCTAGAAAAAAATTGGAGAAAATGTGCATGAATTTGGATTAGGCAAGTAATTTTTTGGCATAACTCCAAAAGCACAATCCATGGAAATATAATAAAATAAAATTGCACTCGAGATACAGAATAGGTCTGAATCTTTCTTTCATTTCTGCCACGCTATTTAAGTGTGAAGGAAACATAACTCCCCACTTGCCTCTAACCTGAGATTATTAATATTTATTAAAAAATGTATCATTTGTAGAATAGCCATTTGATTTACAGTATTTTATATAAACAGATACAAAGCTATGTGCTAGAACCAAACCTTATCAACTCTGCAAATGTTCAACTGTAGGATTTAGCACCTGCTTGTGTAGTGCTTCTTTGCACTTATGAACAAACATACATACAAACAAATGGACTTAAGGACTTTTGTTTAGGGATCTAATTTGTTTGTAAATAGAGAAAATCTCTGTCAGATATTGGAAATACTTGTATAATATTTCCCTGTTTATATTCATGTTTATAACAGTTACAACTGGCCTCAGTCAAATAACTATTCTAGGTCTAATAGAGAAACAGAAAGAATAAAGGAATTGTAGAAAAGCCAAGATGACTTGGTCATTTAAGACCTTGCCTGGAGGGTTTAATATTAGGCAATAAGAAGGGAGCTAGTCTCAAGGTTTTCTGCACTATCAAAGACTACTGGTCATTACTTTTCATACTAGATACACTTATGTCACAAAAATTGGAATTATATCACAAAAAAGGAATTACATCACAAAAACTGTTAATTAAGAAAGATGACAGGGAGAGATGGAGTATTTTAATTGAAATAATATATATAAAGCACAGTATAGCATCTAGGATATAATTGATGCATAATAAAGGTTAGCTATTGCTAGTATCCTTATTATTAACTTGCTAAAGTTTGTACAGATAAAGTACTGAGATTAAAATTCAGGACTTCATGGCACCAAAGTTAAGTGCCCTTAACCCTTGACTTAAGGCTTGACTTTAGCACAGTCTTGCGTACCACTGCAAGTTTTCAAATGCTATGATTTTGACAAAACAGTCATTAGAATTAATAAGGAAGTACTTAAAAAAAGAAAATGTCAAATAATTGAATAAATTGTACTATTATCACACTCATACACTGTGTCATTTTTCCACATTGTGTTGCTGTTTTAAGTAGAACTGTCTGTTAACACATGATCTTTCTCTGGCATGGGATTGGTATTATACCGTATTTCTTTCCCCATTACTTACAACAAGTTATAGTCTACTCTAAAGCATATTATCTTAGCTTTCACTATGACAGAGTGTGTCACTAGCGACATCAGCAAAGTAGACTTTTAACATTGATCTTAATATGATAGTTTACCAGAGTACCACTGGACAATAATTGAGAACATCTGTCTAGAGCACATTTTCATAGTAGAAGTTTAATAATTTTTCCATCATCGTACCACAGGATTTATATTGTCAGCCATGAACTTAGGAATTTCCAAATATTTGTATCTTATTTGAAAAAATCCAGGGAAAACACTAGCAGAGTTAGGTTGTTGCCTCTCACTTTTCCCATTTTTCTCATGCCAGAACAACAAACTCACCTACTCCTGTCTGCAGTGTCTCACCACAGAAGAGTTATTTTCAAACCTTCTCTGGGGAAAACATTTATTGAGCTGGTTGGTGCTCTGGTCTTCTCAAACCTTAGGTTGCTGACCACACATTTACTTTAGTTCCTAGCCTGGGTGCTGAGACTTCACCTAACTAGTTTGTCTTATCTTAGGATGCTGGCGCTGTCCTGGTTTCTGACCCTACCACCATTGCATGAGTCTGAACACACTGCTTTGTTCTGATCTGTGGAGCCCTCAGCCCATTCTGCCCACCTTCCTTCTGAGTGTGTCTCAATCAATCCTCTGTTAACCTCGGGACACAAACTAATGATGTGTAGAACAATGAGGCTAATGGGTGTATGCTTTCCTTGTTTAGAAGTAGTTGGCTTTCTTGACTGTCCTTCCTACACAGCTTTGTCAAACCAGGACACTGACTCTTCCATCTGATTCTGGACAACTTAGGTAACCCTGGAGCTGCTCAGCATCTCAAGAGTATGTATTCTATAGTGGATTTTAAGAAAAAGGCAGGAAAAACATTTTATTTTGAAATTCACTGTCGGCTTTCAGATTCTTCAACCCCTTTTCTCACTAAAACTTCCCCTTCCACCTACTTCTCCCACCAATATTAAGTCTCTCTCTCTGTCTCTGTCACCCCTCCCCCACTTCCCTCCCCTCCCAGCGTTTTTCTCACTGCTCTGGATAAATGACAAGGTCCAAATTTGTTTTTCTGACTTTGTCCTAACCAGCCCTTCCAGAACTCCATTTATTGCATGTGTTCTCCAGGCTGATTTACTATGAAGAGAAAGTGGTACTGAGTTGTTGCTCCTCCCACTGGGGAGAGGAATTGGACAGCTGAGCCACTGAGAAGATCATGCAATAAAAGAGAGCCAAGGCATCAAGAAGTAGAGGTAATTATGGGTGGGGTCATTGGAGTAAAGATGGATCCTAGTGATCTTCTAATATCAGGGATTTATACAAGCTCTAAGAGGTGTATAGGACAGGTCTGTATTATTTTTTGGCACATACTTGTATTTTCTAAGCTCCTTATTCTCCCCAGCCTCTTAGCAAGATCCCTAAGATCAGCCACTCTAGTTGTAGCAATTTCTCTCCTGGCTGTAGCCTAATCAACAACAGTAGCACCAAAACAAAGCTCCAAATAGAGCTGCCTATTTAGATAAAAGTGTTTAGATTCTCTTGAATTAGCAAGGGTTATTGAGAATTGGCTGTTTTAATGTCTTCAATTTAGCAGGAGCCTAGGTCTCTCTCCAAATGATGGTAGAAAGGGTGGTACTGAAAAATTTAACTACATGTTAAGGAGTAGTATATACATCCAAGTCATGAAGCATCCATTTGCTTTTCTAACTCCTTCTATTCACTTTCAATACGTAAACCAATACGTTCACGGTGACGCCTTTCCTAGCTCAGAACTATTCTCTCTCCTCTGTGCCCCCATATTACTGCCCTTAAAATCTGTGCTGCAGTTATTTGTATATATTTCTGTCTTTTTCCCAAGATTGTGAATTCTTTTCTTTATTTATGATTATAATCTTCACAGCTAGCACAGTGCCTGATATATAACGGAGGCTCAAAATTCTTTCCTCAGTGATAATAAATCCAATCATTGATTGAGGTTCGTCTGCTTCCCAGACTTTGTATTTGGAATTATACGTAAATCATCTTACTTAATATTCATAACTCTGAGTTTAATTGTCTTTTTGGCACATGTTCCCATAATCTCTGCAACCTTTCCCCAAACCTGAGACTGTGCCTTTTCATGACTGATTATAACAAATTCATTTAACATTGCTGTTTTATGTGAGCTGTAACAGGCAAATACATTGGCTTTATTATGTTATCAGTGTCTTCTTACTAGTTCAGAAGCAGTAAAGGCAATGAGTTCTGATGGGAAAATATCTAGATGAGTCTCTCAGCTTAAAGAAACTCTCCCTCCACCTCCCTTTCCTCTCCTGTCATGCCCTCCATCCCCTCTGCACTCTGGTTTCTCAGCAGCATTGCTATGTCCACTTGCCCTCAACAGTATGGCCTTTGCTCCTACCATGCCACCAACACTGCTATAATCAAAGCCAACAACCACCTTCTGGTCCCTCAATCCAAGTCTTAAAACTTATCTCACCAGCCCTCTCAGCAGCAAGCACCCCATGCTTTTGACCTCTCCTTTTCTTTTGGAAATAACACTTGGCTCCGGTAACATCCCCACCCCTGACAATCTTATCCACCCTTTTGCAGTAATAATCACAATTTCTAACATCCGTATAGAACTATGGACTTTAGAAAGCATTTCCACAAGTGGTACATTTATCCATTTAATATGTATTATGAATGAATGTATCGTTTGTTCCTTACAACCCTATGAGGTTTACTAGGTGGGTGTTACCTCATTTCAGACATGAGAAAAATGAGCCCATAGTCAAAGTAAATTTGTGAAAGGTCACACAGAAAGGGTCAACATCAGTTCTCCAATCCAGTTGTCAACTTTAAAACTCATGTTCCTTACAATACTGCCATCATATGAATGGTTAAAAATATTGAAGTTCCACATCTAAGAAAAAACATACATACTGATTATCCTGCAGAAAGACCAAGAAGCCAGTGATGCATAATACCACCTCTAATGAAAAAGAAAAAAGGGCCAGCTAAAACCTCTTAGATCGTCTTTTCATACATAACCTTGAGCATTTTTTAAATTGTACATACTTAAAATTTTCAAGGTTCAAATAGTACTCTAACAGCACATGTCCAGTGAACACTTAAATACATTAGCTTCAGTACTTCATCTACTGCTACTATAAACAACATATGTAAGTCATTTCTCACCCTTCTAAAGAAAAAGTCAGCAGCTGTTTGCTAAAAAAAAAAAATTTATTGTGGATAAAGACATTGCCAACTTACATATATCATTTTTATTTGGAGTTTTTTTTTTTGTTTTTCTTTTTGTTTTTGCCTTGCAGTGCTCCTGAGAAATTAAAAAATGCATTGACTTTAGCACTATAAAATGCTACCTAATATTAAGGTTGGGTTGGACATTTCTAACATGTAGATATTTCCCTAAAAATCAAAAGACAATTTATCAAGTTTGAAATAGAGAAACCTTAATAAGTTAAAAAGTAAAGACAGCCCCAATTAAAAGACACAGACTGGCTGACTGGATCAAAAAACAGGACCCAACTATATGCTGCCTACAAGAGACCCACCTCACCCATAAAGATTCACACAGACTAAGAGTGAAAGGATGGAAAAAGATTTACCATGCAAACAGAAAAGAAAAACGAGCTGGAGTGGCTATTCTTATATCTGACAAAATAGACTTTAAACTAAAAACCATAAAAAGAGACAATGAGGGACACTACTTAATGATAAAAGGACTGATCCATCAAGAAGACATAACAATCATAAATATGTACGCACCCAATGTTGGAGCAGCCAGATTTATAAAACAAACTCTATTAGACCTAAAGAAGGAAATAGACACTAATACCATAATAGCAGGGGACCTGAACACTCCACTGTCAATATTAGACAGATCATCTAGGCAAAGAATCAGTAGAGAAACACAAGATCTAAACAAGACTCTAGACCAATTGGAATTGGCAGATATCTACAGAACATTCCACCCAACAACCTCAGAATATTCATTCTTCTCATCAGCACATGGATCATTCTCCAGGATAGATCACATATTAGGTCACAAATCAAGTCTCAGTAAATTCAAAAAAATTGGAATTATCCCATGTATCTTCTCAGACCACAATGGATTAAAACTAGAAATTAATAACAAACAAAACTCTGGAAACTATACAAACACATGGAAATTAAACAGCATTCTACTTAATGACATATGGGTCCAAGAAGAAATCAAGCAGGAAATCAAAAAGTTTATTGAAACTAATGAAAACAATGATACATCATACCAAAACCTGTGGGATACTGCAAAAGCAGTATTGAGGGGAAAATTTATTGCATTAAATGCTCACTTCAGAAGAATGGAAAGATGGCAAGTGAACAACCTAACACTTCACCTTAAAGAACTAGAAAAACAAGAACAATCCAATCCTAAAGTTAGCAGACGGAAAGAAATCATTAAGATCAGAGCAGAACTGAATGAAATTGAAAACCAAAAAACAATTCAAAAGATCAACGAATCAAAAAGTTGGTTTTTTGAAAAGATAAATAAAATTGACAAACCATTAGCATGGCTAACAAAAAAAAGAAGAGAGAAGACTCAAATAACAAAAATTAGAAATGAAAAAGGCGATATTACAACTGATTCATCTGAAATACAAGGAATCATTCGAGACTACTATAAACAACTGTACGCCAACAAATTTGAAAATCTGGAGGAAATGGATAAATTTCTGGACACACACAAGCTCCCAAAACTGAACCGTGAAGACGTAGAAAATCTGAACAGACCAATAACAATAAAGGAGATTGAAGCTGTTATCAGAAGGCTCCCAACAAAGAAAAGCCCAGGACCAGATGGATTCACAGCAGAATTTTACCAAACATTCAAAGAGGAATTGACACCGATTCTTTACAAACTATTCCAAAAGATTGAAACGGACGCAAATCTCCCAAACTCATTCTATGAAGCAAACATCATCCTGATACCAAAACCAGGTAAAGATATAACCAAAAAAGAAAACTACAGGCCGATATCCTTGATGAATATAGATGCAAAAATCCTCACTAAAATACTAGCAAACAGAATACAGCAACACATACGAAAAATTATTCATCACGATCAAGTGGGATTCATCCCAGGGATGCAAGGTTGGTTCAACATACGCAAATCAATAAATGTGATACACCATATTAATAAACTCAAACACAAGGACCATATGATCATCTCGATAGATGCTGAAAAAGCATTTGATAAAGTTCAGCACTCATTCATGACAAAGACCCTCAATAAGTTAGGTATAGAGGGAAAGTATCTCAACATAATTAAAGCCATATATGACAAACCCACTGCCAATATCATCCTGAATGGGGAAAAGCTGAAAGCTTTTCCTTTAAGAACAGGCACTAGACAAGGATGCCCACTCTCACCACTCCTATTCAACATAGTGTTGGAAGTACTAGCCAGAGCAATCAGAGAAGAGAAGGAAATAAAGGGCATCCAGATTGGAAAAGATGAAGTCAAACTGTCCCTGTTTGCAGATGACATGATCCTATATATCGAACAGCCTAAAACCTCTACAAAAAAACTGTTGGAATTGATAAATGATTTCAGCACAGTAGCAGGATACAAAATCAACACACAAAAATCAGTAGCATTTCTTTTCTCCAATAGTGAACATGCAGAAGGAGAAATCAAGAAAGCCTGCCCATTTACAATAGCCACCAAAAAAATAAAATACTTAGGAATTGAGTTAACCAAGGAGGTGAAAAATCTCTATAATGAGAACTACAAACCACTGCTGAGAGAAATTAGAGAGGATACAAGAAGATGGAAAGATATTCCATGCTCTTGGATTGGAAGAATCAACATAGTGAAAATGTCCATACTACCCAAAGTGATATACAAATTCAATGCAATCCCCATCAAAATTCCAAAGACATTTTTCTCAGAAATGGAAAAAACTATTCAGACATTTATATGGAACAATAAAAGACCACGAATAGCCAAAGCAATGCTCAGCAAAAAAAATAAAGCTGGAGGCATAACACTACCTGACTTTAAGCTATACTACAAAGCTATAATAACCAAAACAGTATGGTACTGGCATAAAAACAGACACACTGACCAATGGAATAGAATAGAGAATCCAGAAATCAACCCACACACTTACTGCCATCTGATCTTTGACAAAGGCACCAAACCTATTCACTGGGGAAGGGACTGCCTCTTCAGCAAGTGGTGCTGGGATAACTGGATATCGATATGCAGGAGAATGAAACTAGATCCATACCTCTCACCGTATACTAAAATCAACTCAAAATGGATTAAGGATTTAAATATACACCCTGAGACAATAAAACTTCTTAAAGAAAACATAGGAAAAACACTTCAGGAAATAGGACTGGGCACAGACTTCATGAATACGACCCCAAAAGCACGGGCAACCAAAGGAAAAATAAACAAATGGGATTATATCAAACTAAAAAGCTTCTGCACAGCAAAAGAAACAATTAAAAGAGTTAAAAGACAACCAACAGAGTGGGAGAAAATATTTGCAAAATATACATCTGACAAAGGATTAATATCCAGAATATATAAGGAACTCAAACAACTTTACAAGAAGAAAACAAGCAACCCAATTAAAAAATGGGCAAAAGAGCTAAGTAGGCATTTCTCTAAGGAAGATATCCAAATGGCCAACAGACATATGAAAAAATGCTCAACATCACTCAGCATCCGGGAAATGCAAATCAAAACCACATTGAGATACCATCTAACCCCAGTTAGGATGGCTAAAATCCAAAAGACTCTGAACGATAAATGCTGGCGAGGCTGCGGAGAAAAAGGAACTCTCATACATTGTTGGTGGGACTGCAAAATGGTGCAGCCTCTATGGAAAATGGTATGGAGGTTCCTTAAACAATTGCAAATAGATCTACCATACGACCCAGCCATCCCACTGTTGGGAATATACCCAGAGGAATGGAAATCATCAAGTCGAAGGTATACCTGTTCCCCAATGTTCATCGCAGCACTCTTTACAATAGCCAAGAGTTGGAACCAGCCCAAATGCCCATCATCAGATGAGTGGATACGGAAAATGTGGTACATCTACACAATGGAATACTACTCAGCTATAAAAACGAATGAAATACTGCCATTTGCAACAACATGGATGGACCTTGAGAGAATTATATTAAGTGAAACAAGTCAGGCACAGAAAGAGAAATACCACATGTTCTCACTTATTGGAGGGAGCTAAAAATTAATATATAAATTCACACACACACATACACACATACACACACAAACCGGGGGGCGGGGAGGAAGAAGATATAACAACCACAATTATTTGAAGTTGATACAACAAACAAACAGAAAGGACATTGTTGGGGGGGAGGGGGGGAGGGGGGAGGGAGGGAGGTTTTGGTGATGGGGAGCATTAATCAGCTACAATGTATATCGACAAAATAAAATTAAAAAAAAAAAAAAAGTAAAGACAGGCAAATAATCACAAATGTCAGAGCATTAAATGCATCATTTTTCCCCCCTACACTTGATATTTACAAAATTAAAGACATATTTTTGTTGATGGAGGACATTTTAAATACTTTGATACATTAAAAACTTCATTAGCTTTAAGAATCAAATTCGAATGCTTTAAAGTTTGATGCATAATAGCACTAAGTCTTATTGCTCCCCTGTCCCTGAAGACATAGATTTTTTCCCCACCTATCAATTAGATAAGAATTTTTATAAGTCTTTTGTCCCTTTCAATTAAAAAGGTAAAAGAAACTGAAGGCTTTATTTGGAGGGATATTTAATGTTTTGATTGGCCAGTTGCAAGAAAGCCAATCCTTCTTTTCTATGGTTTTGTTATCTAGTTTTGTTTTTTTTCCCTTTCCTTTTCTCTAAATCAAGAATGGCAGGAACTAAAACTCAAACAACCATATGATACAGTATTATACTATAATCAAATTCAATAGCTGAGTGAATTTTCTCCTATAGTACAGAAATTGAAAACCATTAGGAATGTTGTGAAACACTGTGGCAGCTAAGGCGGAATTCAACCACAAGTTCTACTAAATTTATAGAGAAATAAACAGTAAAATTACTATAGTTAAAATATTATGGTAAACATACTGTTAGCAATGTCTTATTGCTAACATTAGAATTATATGCTTCATCATTGGTTACTAAGACGATTCCTTGAGCAGACGGTTCATCTCTGACACAACTTAGTTTCAGAAAAGTTGATGAGTTATGTCTGGTTTAGATCAATGAACACTTAGTACACATACCAGTCAGCTACAGTTTCAACGGTACAATGAAAACATTAGGTACTACAGCTTTAGGACAAGGTCACATACTCATTTAAACAGCAGCCATGCAATATCACACTCTGTGATGCTTAGATATGCAATCCACCCACAATGGCCTTCAAACTTACGTTAAACTACAGGTGAGGGAGGACAGGCTGTTCTGGTAGGGAAGAAAATCATCAAAATGCACAAAAGGGATTTCAAATATGATGATGTACTACTTAAATATCTACCATGCATCTTTTCAAAGTAAAAAAGAAAACTTTTTGCATGTTTTATTTCTTCAAAATGAAAAACCACGTCTTTTTGTTTTTTTAACTTAAAAACTAGTATCTCAGTTGCTCCACACTAAAATGAAACTTCAATGGCAAGTAGCAAACAATTTAGGATAGACAGTGAAAGTATCTTTGTAAGGAGCTTATAAAAACCTAATAGTAATGTCATAGAGAAATAATTATCGCTAAAACCGAGAGGAGGCAGTTTGACAGTTCTAATATAGAACTCCTATGACAACTTCCTTTAAAGTGTACTAAATAATGGCAATAGAAATAAATTAGCTAAGGAGACAGGTGACATTCTGAAGCAGGATTATCTCACTTAATTTTTCAGAAAAACAAGTTTTATCCATCAGTACATAAATAAGACTTCCAGTCTTCCAAGTACATTAGAAAGTATAGTTAATCACAGCAAAATTTACAAATAACCAAATTTAGCTCTGGCCAGAGCCAGGCCTATTTACATGTTTGGATTGGTCTCATTTTCACCTTTCCTTGCTATACAAATGTTTATATTTTAAAGGCATATCAAAATTTACAAAATTTGCAAGAAATGTCTTTGTAATTGTACAGCTTCAACAACTAATACAAATATGAACATCCTGACACAAGTAAGTTTCAAGTCAGGATTTTTTATGATGGGTTTATAAAAATTAAAGAAATACTCTCTGATTCTTAAGTTCCAAACACTGGGTGCTGGTGCTGTTGAAGTGATTTCAATGCCCTCAGTGACCACTGGGATGGGAACAGAAGACTCCTGGCCTACTGTACCAACACCCCAGACAGAGGCAGGAGGTGGCATGTTTAGTGATATTGCTAATTAAAGTTATGTAGATGCAACTGTCCAATTTAACACTTACATGAAAGTTGTACTTGTGCGAGGAAACATTTAATGTTAAGATACTTTTAAACAGATTACTTAGCTCTTAAAATGAAACGACATATCCACATATTATGTACTCAGCACTAAAAAGGAACAAATTACTGATACATGCAACAACTCAAGGGATCCGGGATGGATCTCAAGGGAATTATGCTGAGTGAAAAAAGGCTGATCTCAAGAGGTTACATACTGTATGATTCCATTCATACAACATTCTTGAAATATAAAATTATAGAGATGGAGAATAGTTACTGGTTGTCAGGGATTAAGGTGGGCGGTAGGGAGAAAGGTGGTTATGATTATAAAATGGCAGCACTAGGGGTCCTTATGCTGGAAGTCTTCTGTATCCTGACTGTGGTGGTGGTAAATGAATCTACATACGTGATAAAATTGCATAGAACAAAATACACATTCCATCTCAGGGCACCTATGACCTCCCAGGGACAACCTTGTCCTTGGCCTGTCTGCACAAAGTCCTCTAAAAATGATTAATATATACTTCAGATCAATTTTCTGCACTATGCAGAGAAGCCACTATTAGTATATTTTTCTCCTTTTTTGGGGTAAATTTCTTGATTATATTTATAAGATAAACCACGTGTCTCTAGCTTAAATGAACTTGAAAATCAAAAGAGGAAATTGAAAGCTGATATACAGCTTCTAGTATTTTTGTCTTTTTTATTTTTGTAAATTAAGATAAAAGATAAATCAAATGTTTACAGGTTAAATTAGGTCAAATCAGAGAAAGAAAAAAGCAAATTATATAGCAAACACTTGCTCCTCTGATACCTGTAATTTCTAAAAGCATTGAGAATATTTTTATTAAATTTAGAGAAAATACAACTCTAAACAAATACATGACTTTTTCCAAAAGGCCACTTTGTGATAAAGTATATACACATAGTGTTCATGGTTTTTTTAAAAGTGCTATATCATCTCTGGTTTGAGAACCATCTATTGCTTTAAAAAGCTTTTCAATGCAACTCCAGTGCTGTTGTCAGGTGACACTGGCAAAAGTGTAAATGTGGGAAAAACATCTGAGATGGGTTTCAAAAGAAGATGCCCGGGCCCACCAGGTCCAAGTCCAGCTGGGTTAATAAGAGGCACAGCTGCAGAGCGGGAAGCCAAGAATGGATTCATGTCTGTTCTTCTACCAGACCTGGATTCTGTTGTATAAAAATGATAAAATATGGATTATTTAGTCTCCACCCTTCACAAATAAGTCAAATTGAAAAAACTCTCTGAATATAAGTAATAGCATAAAGAAAGTTATTCTTATATTGTTAAACTGACTAATACAGACATAGATGAATAACCAATTTACCACTACTATCAAATTAAAAATCCTACCTGGCTAGTAATAACGCTGGTATTTAGCATATTTTTTGGACTACTCTTTAATTATTCAAAATGAAAGTACAAATAGGCCTCAATTCCTAAACACAAATACTAATTTATATTACTAAAATCTGATTAAAGTTCAGCCTTGAGAATTCAAAACATTTTCTGATAAAAACAATGTTAGACATGAATTTTAGGTTCTCAGATTTGCCCCCAGATAATTTTAACTCATATACTGCTGGTTTCTGGATCCCACATGCAGGTTGTATGAAATATAGAAGGGTAAAAGAGGACAAGAAACAAGAGAAAGAAATGGGAGAAAGAAAAAGGGAGAGAAGAGTATTTCCATGCATATTTAATATTGTATTGAACACATTAACACTGTTTTATATTTAAATACCAGTTATATAACTGATAGACCTCATTTACTACAATAACAGCTTTTAAAAGGTCTTATCTATGCTGTAAGGCAAGCTACTTACCCAGCAGAAAAATGAAGAACTTGAGAACTTAATATATGGATACCTTACCTGATCCTCTTTTAGGCATCCAAAGGTTTGAAAACAATTCTCAATTAGATTATTTCTCTAAAAAGTTGAGTTAATACTGTTCCTTTTTCTTGGAATAAGTACTTAGTTTATGACCTAAAGTCTTAGTGGATAGAATCCTGCTTTATTACCCAAGACCACTAACAAGTTCGTTGATAAGAGACAAGCAACCCTTTGGAGGGGCCCACTTCAGTAATGGGAAACTCAAATAAAAGAGGCCTCCCAGAACAAAGAAAGCATGGAAACAAATCCATCAGATTTCCTCATTACTGAGCACCCCTGAGTTCCCAAGCTGTATTTTCCTGTGAATGACAACTTTCCTAACTCTGGGAAAGCTTCTGGTGATACCTAGTAAAAGCTCTGACACACTTCCAAATCCAGGATTAAAGATGAAGCTTGCTTTTTTTCATGGAAACCCTTTATCAACTGAGATCATCACTGGCTTTTGTCTCTGATCAATACAAATCAAGCTGAGCACAGAACTTGATAAAAGAAAGGGGAGAGGGTGAGAAAGAGAAAGGAAAGGGAGGAGAAGACAACTCTGCCATAATGAATTTGGGAGTCTGCTTCAAGATGCTACAGCCTAGTGGAATAAGAAAAAATGCCTTCAGTATAGTCCATACCTCTTAGATAAAGTTACAACTTTTCACTAAATTTAGTACATAAAACTTTTATCTAATCGACAGATAATTTTACCACTTTCTATTTCCATAGGGGTTCAGAAAAATAGAAACATTTGTCTGAATAACTAAGGAAGTTTTTAAAATTTCAAGAGTATAAATTCTTTAATGTTTTATCCAAATTTAAGAATCTGGCATGTGATATAAACTCAAGAGTATATAATAACATATTCCTTTAAAGTCCAACTAGCAAACATGTTAGTCTACAATAAAATATGACGATTTCAGAAAAAAAAAGATTTCAATAAAGAATGTGTTTACAGTTTAATGGATTGTAATACAATTTCAACTCAAGACATTTTACTTCATGCCAATATAGGCAATGTGAATATAAATAAGACCCTCACAACCTAGTGGGATAGAAAAATATGTACACGTGTCTACAACCACCAACCATTTGCCTCAGGAAGACCTTTCAACATACAGTATAAGGGCACTTCATAACATTCTTGGAAGTCTAAGTCAGTTTACCAAACTGGCATTATTAACATGTGAAGGTTTGGTTACTGAGTGTAAAACTTAGATTAGAGAAGGGGGAAAAACTCTTCTCAAACTATAAACTATACATCTAGCTCTGATTAGTAATAAGCACCATTAGTGAAAAAGGAAAACAGGACCAAGGAAAGGTTTAACCAGTTTACCATCACTTCCAGAAGAATAATTCAAAGTGCTTTATGCAGAGAGAAAAGAATTACTCCGATATACAAAGGGAAAGTATTTCACACTGTTTAATCTAAGCCAATTAAATATCAGATTGCCACAAGAATATATAAAGCCAAATATCTGATGGCTTATTGGAATTTTGAATAGTCATTACACATTTTCAAAAACAGTAAAACTTAGTTAATATCACTATAAAACATAATCATAAATTAAACTTTCAATTTTTATAATCATAGAAAAATAAATATTTGGATTTACCTCTAAAACTTTCTGGTACATTCGTATCTAGTTTTCTCTTTCCTGGTGAATCTAGAGGTTTTATATCATGACCAGAAAGCTTTGGTGGTAGAACAGATGGATGAGACTCTGTTTCCAGAAATTTAACAAAAAGTTCTGAAAAAGACTAAGATAAAATACTTGGTTATATTAGACTGGATAATAAAATTGTATTCACTACAATTAAGAAAGTATATTCAGCTATTGTAATTAAATATTAAAAACTAATCATGCCATTTGAAACTTTTTTTTTTTACAAATCAGCTTTATGAACAATTGAAAATGCCAGCACTTTAGTTACACAGTTATCATTACAAAAATTTAACAATTTAATCAATACTCTCTGATGACAACACTCATTTCAAACATCTTTTTTTCGCAGTTGGCCAGTTTCAAACATTCTATAGTCAGAATTAGCAAACTGATAATACATTTCTTGCCATCAATGGCACTGAAAACACCAAGTCTTATCATTTTAATAATTGTTAATATAGATGTGAAAACTTAGATTGAAGAAAAACAAGCATTAAACATGATTTTCTAAAGTAGGACCCAATCAATGAATATAGCAAAAGATCACCAGTAACATTATCAGATTAAAATAATATAGTGTAGACCTTTCCTTTAAACTAAATTTTATGCTATCTAAGTAAGACAGTGTTTTATCTTTAACCAATTCTGGGTAAGTCACCTATCCTTAATGTCCTCTTTATTAAAAAAATAAAAGAAACTCCACATTCTAACTCACAGGACAACTCAATTCAATTCATATTCATCTAAAGCCTACCACATACCACACACAGTGCTTTCATGTTTACTGATTGGTTCCTCCTACCAGAATGTAAGTTTGTTAAGGTGGGGCACGTTGTCTATCTGGTTTGCAGCTGCATCCACAATGCTTGGAATAGTCTGGTACACGGCAGGTGTTCACTGGCTCACTTTGCAACATATATACATGAACAAAATAAAGCCTCTATTTTCAAGAATCTTATGATTTAGTAGCAAGACTGCCAATGGCAGCATAATCAAGCATAAAGTAAAAGAACAGTTAATACTTTGAAAAATAAAAATACCATATAAAAAGTTAAAATAAAACCTATATGCAATCAAATTATTAAAACTGGCTTGTTATCCTTAAGCTAATCACCTCCCTGTTCTCAGTTTTCACAACTCCAAAATAAAAAGGTTGTATAAAATAACCTGAAAAAGAAATGTGATTATTTGCAACATACAATCATTTCACCATTCATATTCAGCAAGAATAAAATCGGTTCTTACACTATTAAGCACAGATTGCTGATTTGGTCTCAAAGGTGTGTTGGGGACACTTTTTGATCCTCCTCCAAGCCACCCAGTCATCCACCTGGTCACACCACCCTGATCTTCATGAAACAACTACAAGATTATTTTAAAACAGAAAAATATTATCAATACAAGAAAAGAAAAAACAAGAAGCACTTATACGTAATTTCATCTAGTATGGTTTTCAAGTCCAATTCCTAGAAAATGTTTCCTACTGATAGAGGCCACAAATACAATAAAATGGCATCCCTGGTATGATCTCAAATAAAAGTTTTGGGAATTGCTATATCTCAAAATTTTAGCATCCTGATATCCTGATATGAGAAGTGGTTTATAAGTTACAGAACATTTAAACTAATACATAAATTAAACAAATCCATTTGTTCAATGTACTGTGAAGTGATTCCATTTCCACATTATTGAGAAAATTCTATTATACATATTAAAAGGGAACAATTTGATACCACTATTTTAGTTATAAATGTATTCTGAATGGCTTTCTCTGCCTAGTTACCTGCTCCATTTCCTCCCTTTCAATACCCAGGATGCTTCCCATCAATCTTAACACTTCATGACGCTGATTTTTTGGTGTGTGGAAATGTCCAACAAAGAGGTTTCTCATTAGGACTCTATGAAAATGAAGGCAGAAACAGCTCAAGCAACTTAACATTGAGCGTACCCAAACACTAAACACTAAACATATAAGTACTTAATTATTCTTAAACAATTAAATGTTTGATTATAAAAAGACTAAACAACAAAATATTTTAAAGTAGCTTTTAAAAACATCTTGACAAGTCTAATGAAGAATAATTCAAACAAACCAAAATATAGACCTTTTAAAACATAATTTATTAGCCACCCACTTTCTTCACCCCAACACTGACTAAGGTGGTCCCTCATTAGTAATTGTCATTGCCTGATTGGGCTGATGTTCACCTGAAGCAGACATTTAAATGGTGACAACTGTTCTTGTGCTTAACCATCATGCTTACATTTTCCCATTCACATTTATTGGTAATTTGCTAATATCTAAATTTTAAAAACAGTAGATATTATTGCATATATACCTAGGTTTCAGAGCTAATACATTTTTTTTTTAAGATGACCGATAAGGGGATCTTAACCCTTGACTTGGTGTTGTCAGCACCACACTCCCTCAAGTGAGCTAACTGGCCATCCCTATATAGGGATCTGAACCCTTGGCCTTGGTGTTATCAGGACCACACTCTCCCAAGTGAGCCACAGGCCAGCCCAGAGCTAATACATTTAAACAACATACATTTATTAAAAACAGTGGGGAACAAAAAAGAACAGTAAAAATAAACTTTTCATTTTCTAAGTCTTCATATTGGGGTGATGTTTTTTTTTGTTGTTGTTGTTGTTTTTGTTTTTTTGTGATTGGTAAGGGGATTGTAACCCTTGGCTTGGTGTCGGCCGCACCACGCTCAACCAGTGAGCGCACCGGCTATCCATATAGAGGCTCTGAATCTGCGGCCTCGGGGCTCCCAGTGGCGCTGCGCTCCCAACGCCGCACTCTCCTGAGTGAGCCACAGGGTTGGCCCTTGGGGTGATGTTTTAACTCTTCCATGTGGTTTTAAGAAAACCAATTGAAAAAAATTGACTTTAAAAAACAAAAGAATATAACTTATTCTACTGACCTCTCTCCTCACTATATAAGAAAAATAAAAGGCTTTTAAAAAATTTAATTACATATAAACATCTACAAGTAGAAGTTGTTTTTACCATAAAAGCAATCTCCATAAAATATACAAAAGTTAAAAGGCACAAGCATACCTGTCCACTTTTCCTTCTGCACTGTTTACTAAGTTCACCAATTTGTTATGTACATCATCCAGCATTGCTTGTCGGAGTTCATCTGTTTTAAAATATGTGAGTAAAGATAGCTTTTAACTGATCAGAACAGTCTCGATGAACATATAATGAGATTTATGAGGTTTTCTATGAACTTTGAATGTATGCACTTCTAATTGGGAATATTCAATTATTTCCATCTCTTCTTTGGAACAGGAAACTAGGCTCTCTGATATAGAAATCATCTAGAAGCCAGATTACACAATAATTCACATGGTTTACCCCAATAAAGTAATCAATTCTTTAATAGAAAATTGAAAAACCAAAAAAGGCTTTCATCCTCTTTAGTAACTTAATAGCAAAGAAGAGATTTTCACCACTGCTTGTATGCAAGAAACATTTCCAGATCCACTTATTTAATGGTAGGAAATGGTAAAGACAATTTTAGATTTTCCTTTTTCTGTTTTCCTGGCTTGGACTCAGTTTTTGGTGAGCTAAGAAGAATGTCTAACACAACTAAGACCATGGTTCAGGATGCAGCTGATAGGGCAAAGTATTCTGGAGTAAGGAAATTGCAAAATACAATTCAGATCATTGATTCTAAAATACTAATCAAGTTACTATAGGTTATGAGTGATTCAGAAGGATGCTTGGGCTATTTTATTTTAAAATTCTCATTTAAAAAGGAAGCAAAATTTGTAAAATCTTGGTAGAATCGCTGGCATTTGAACAGCATTAAAAGCAAAGTCTAGAATTAAAACAAGAGATGCCTTGTTCATAAATTCAACCATACCTCAGGGCCAAGGATTCCTGGACTAAGGAACACTCACTCAAAGATGGAGTTTACATGTTATCTCAGAAATGGACAATTTGACCTGAAAGAGATGCTTACTAATTTTAAGCTAGATTACAAATTTTTATTCTGAACGAAATGAGGAGGCGATCATTTTGTAAGAGTTCTACTTTTCAAATCAAGAAATATTCACATCCAAACACTAGACTTTGACCTCTTTTCACAAACCTACTCTTTATTTAATGCTGCATTTTCCTAGCAGTAGCTGGATGCAAGTTCCTTTATCAGATATATGGCTGAAAACATTTTTCCCCCATTCTGTGGGCTGTCATTTCACTTTCTTGATGGTATCTTTTGAAGGACTAAAGTTTTTGATTTTGATGAAGTCCAATTTATTTTTTCCTTTGTTGCTTGTTTTTGATGTCATATCTAAGAAACTATTACCTTAATCAACATCACAAGGATTTACTCCTATGTTTTCTTCCAAGAGTTTTACAGTTTTAACTCTAAAATTTAGTTCTATGGCCCAATTTGAGTTAATTTTTATGTATGGTGTGAGGTAGGGTTCCAACTTCATTCTTTTGCTTGTGGATGTCTGGTTGTTCCAGCACTATATGGTGGAAAATTATTCATTTGGTACCCTTGTCAAAAATCAATTGAACATTAATGTATGATATATTTCTGGACTCTCAATTCCCTCTGCAAATGTTTTTTCTTGTGCCTGGAAAGCTCTTTTCCATCAATATTGCCTATTAACTCTTACTCACCCTTCATGTCTCAGTTCTCAACTCACTTCCTCACAAAAGTTTTCTCTGAGCCTTCCAGATTAGGCCAGGTCTGTCTGCTTTATGTTTTCATTCTGTCCTGTACAATGCTTCCATACAATGCCTAAAATTCTGACTTAGAGCACTAAATGCATATATAAAATATCTAGTTTAACTGTTTTCAGTGGCTTGTGGTTTTTCTAAATAGCAAAAATCTAAATTGTAAAATGTCATTCATATAATAGGCTAACTTTACCAAAATAGAGATGGTTTCCATAACCATATTATAAAAGCAAGGTTAGTGTTTGGAAAATCTACTACAAACTTTTCCTTTCCTGTCTTTCCAGTAAGGAATTTAAACTTGGACGAGAGAGAGAGAGAGAGAGAGCATGAGCACGTGCGAGCAAATATGAACAGGACTATTGTTAAACTCTGGGTTAGTAAAACATTTTAGATTCTTAAGATGCACAAGCATATTATAAGTTATGAGCACATGGTGCTATTTAGGCCTTTTCTAGCACTACGTTCTTAATGTAAACAGAACTCTCGACTACTCAGAGGAAGAACAGCAAATACCTTAATCTTGTCACTGTTCTTACTTAACCATCTCACTCACAAGCTAAAGTAGGAGCCAGAGTAAAGATGGGCATTGTCTTCTCTTCCATCCTCACCATGCCACAAGGTTATAGAAAGGTAGCAGAGAAACAGAGGTCAAACTTTCTTACCCGCCCCTTCCATTTTTCTGAGATTTCCCTTCTCTTATCTATTTTCCTCTAAATTGATAATTGTTATACTGATTGCATGTCAAAATGATAATTTGGATATATTGGGTTATATAAAATATATTAAAAAATTAATTTCACATATCTTTTTACTGTTCTTTAATGTGGCCACTAAAAAGTTTAAAACTGCCTGTGGCTCACAGTATTTCTTTTGGACTGTACAGTCTAAAACATAACCAGGATATAACACTACACTATACTGTCTCTTATTTTAAAAAAAAAGAAAAAAAAGAAAAAACTGAATGATAAATAGATATTTTCATAGTAAAATTCAAAAAGTAAAGAGTTGATTCTGATAAAGATGATTTTAGTAAAATAAGTTTAAAAATTTTTAACTTTGCTGTATGAAAAACTGATCAAGAAATCAAACTGTCTTAAAATTCAAATCAAAAATATTTTCTTGATGAAAACTGATTATGGTTGGGAAAATTTTCATTTAAATTTCTATATTCAGGAAGGAAGAGTTGAAACATGCTCAAGGCAAAAGTGACATGGCTGTAAGTTCTTAAACTCACTATCAGAATATCCAGTTAGTCCTTGAGCTAATGGGAGGTAGAATGCAAAGAGCTGTTTCAAATTCAAGTAGTAGTTTAAATGTATTCTGACATTTGAGCCTAGGGGAAAAAAACCTCAGAATTTAGGGGAAGGGGCTGGAAGGATGGTATTAACTACAAGAAGTTTGGAAAAGAAAAGAAAGTCAAACACTCACTTCAAAGGTCCCTACAGACTCCTCTTTTCTGCAGACACCCTTATTCTCCACCCATCAGAGATTTTGAATACTTTTCTACAAAAACTGACGACTAATTCAAACCACAATTTGAAATCAGAACTGTATTTATATGGGCAGACAAAATATGGTTATTTAGAAATGGGTTTTAAGCCAAATACAATATTCCTGTGAAATCATCTCATATGCCAAAGTAATTCTCTGCAGTCAAATGCTCTACCCCTGAGCTACACCCCCCCAAAGTAATTCTCTGGAAGTAAAAAAAAAAAAAAAAAGGTCAGGGGACACTTTAAAATTAACCATTTCAAAGCAATTGAGATTTAGTCTAGTTTGGAGAAAAAGAGTTACTTTGAATGTATGATACAGTAAAACCCGACATATTAGAACCTCTCCTCTAAAATACCTAGAGATGGTGCCATGGTCTTCATCACTTGATTTAAAATAAAAATTGAACATAAAATGTAGTTGACTGGAACAAATCAGCACACTATAGTTTTACACTTCATTTGTGATTAATGATGGTACACTATAATGCTGTATTCAAAGAACATCTTAAAATTAGTCATCCTCTTACAAAGTTATTTGGTTACTTCATGACTAAGCTCCCATGGACAAAACCCAGATCAGGTTTATTGAACAGTCACCTGACTGGGAAAAAAGTTAATGAAGCACAGAACTTGAGTGTCAGAAGACCTGGATACGAATCATGGTCCTATGACTGGGGCCAGATTTTGTTGCCTATTTTATGAAGCAAGCATGATCATCTCAATGAATTTTAAATGTGCTTTTCTAAATAGTAAAGTGCTATGTAAAGCATTAGTACTCATTCATCTCATTTCTTAAAATAACTAAAGAGTTCATTGTTTAATCTGGCCTTCATCAGTACCAATCATACATATCACTTTGGTTAATGTTAATTTTTGTGATGTTTTTCCCTTCCATTTTGCATATTTGTCATTTTTAAGAACCAAGGCAAAGGAGTCAATCAAAGGAAGAAAAAAATGTTAGAAATCTGATTTATAAATGTAGGTAAATAAATTGGGTCTGGTGTCTTATTTGCATTGGCTACCTTCTTAATAAATTTAAACCTGATACAGTATTAAACCTAATAAAAGAAAATTAAGCCTTTTCATTTAATTAAATATAACCAAAGCAAAAGCTAGAAATTAATGGTCTTTTTATCACAGAATTTCAACTTATAAAAGATCACTTTTATTTTAACACCAAATAATATTGTTAAAAGATGTATCTATTTACAATTTGAACTTAAGATATACTAGCATCTGCTTTGTCTTTTAACTCAATTCTTTTCAACCATATCCGACACAGAATTTTAAGGTCTAGAGCACTTGGTGAAGGCTTTCTTGTCCCATAATCATAATTATTAATTGCTGAATGAAAAATAACCTTTAAAACTGTACTTCCTGGCAATGAACTCACAGAAAAAGAATTTCATTAATATAGTATAACCTCAATTTGAATTCCAGTAGATCATAATCTGTGATTAAAATGAAATAGGTTGAGGTCTACTGAATTATTTGTATAGTTAATTGGAGTTACTATGTGTACTTGAAAGAGATTTTATATAAATATTTTAAATGTAACTGAATCAAATATATTTTCCTTTTCCATTCTCTTCCCTCAACCCTTTATTATGAATTCAGATAACGTGTGCTATGTTTTTACATACTGAAACAGAAAATTTCTTAAAGAAAGTAAATATTACGAGTAAAGTAATATATTTACTTTTAAAGGTTTATACAGACCAGCCACATCCCAAAAGAAAGGACCAGAATTTTTCAGTGAAAATTAAAATCACTCTAATAATGTTTCCACTAACTGAATATAATCACTACAGAAAGAAAACTAATGATAAAAGGTTTTCTAAGCTGCAGCCTGAACTTCAACTCATTTCTGAAAGCTCTCTACTGCAAATCAGCATGGATGACATCCAGTCTAAAGAAGTTTTGTTCAGCCCACACAGGGTTTCTACAAAAACTTAAATTAGGTGTCACACTAAAAAATAGGGGTATTTCACATAAAAATCCAGATTCCCAGTGTCTCTTGGAAGATCTAAAGATTTGGCAACTCTAGGCCTACATTCCTGCACAGCAACAGTTAGGTGGAGCTGAGAATCTCCAGCCCCCATAAGAAACACTCTTCAATTCACCACAGGTATCGTTTGCTCTTTTATATTATCATTTTGGCCCCAGTTTACAATTTGTGTTTGTGATCCATACTTAAGAGTTTCATTTGTCTATACAGCAACACAGTTCCACCTCTACCTTCTCAGCAGTCCACACCAACATGCCGTACCACCTCCCCCCACTGCATACAGACACCTGCACGTGCACACACACACCACCCTTTGGTCATTACCAGTCAATCGTATCTTCAGCCAGATTCCTGATTATGCCACACAGTTTCATATGAATTCCTCCCTTTGTCTAGAATGCTTCTCTCCAACTCCCTGAGTGCTTAGCTGTCCCTACTCATCATTCAAGTGAGGTCAAGTATACCCTTCACTAGCCTTTTCTACCCTTCCATGCCACCATCACCAAGTAGAATGGATAGCTCTTGCCTTGTGAAACAATTTGTTGTATGTATTTGATTACATATCCTATCCCCTTCCTGACTACCTATAACTTCCTGAAAGTAGGACTCTAGTCCCGTCTTTGCATTTCCAGTGCCTATTGTAGTGCTCAATACGCAGCAGATAAACAAGGAATATTTGATAAATAAACAAAATAATGATTAATTTTCCCTGGGAAGGGAGAATGGGAAGAACAAAACACAGGACAAAAAGAATATGTAATTTATCTTCTGAATTACTCATCCATACATAAAGAAATGAAGGAAAATACATAAAATACATAAACTCAAAACGTTCTTATCTCTACATAATTTATCTTCCTTTATACCTAGAAGAATTATTAAAAAATAACTAATTTCTAAAACATAGCTCGGTTTAAATATTAAGGAAACACATTAAAAAATATAACTATTAAGTTGAAAAAGACTTAATTATTCATCTGATACAAACTTTTTTCTTAATTCAAATTTTGGCATTGTCGACTATACCAAGATGTTTATATCATCAAAAATAAATTTTTAATCATTTATGGCAATTCAGAAAACTGCATCTGGTACCTTTTATATGTTTCCTCTAAAATCACCACTTGTGCCAAAAACATCTATAAAGAAATCCCTCAAAAGGTTTGGGGGACAAAGCATCAGGGAATGTATTTGGCCTATGTTCAACAGGACATTATGTGTTTTCTTGTATAAATCATATCCTGGAAAACAGAATGTCTTTATTTAAAATAAAAAGCTCTACCATCCACCACCAGAAAGGTAGTTCCATGGAAAACACTTTAAGCTTCTTTTATAATTGTAGTTTTAAAATACATTTTTATGCTTCATATTACAGGAGGTTTTACTGGGACTCTTTTATACATTCTTCTAGATGTTCTTAAAAACAAATATTCTAGGGAAATTTTCCACTGTCAACTCATAGAAGAGTTTTTTTAAAAGTGGCAACTAAACCTTAAAAAAAAATCATTAGGGGGCCCTTTTACATACAGGTGTAAACTGGCAGATAGACTAAAAGATTTTTCCAATGCCAGAACTAAACTGGTGTTGCTTATGAAAACTTATTTTTTTCTGAATACCATAAAATTCACCACCCTTTTGTTTTTTGTTGTTTTTAAAAAAATTTGTTATTAGTATATCACCACCCTTTTGAATAATAGTTATTAAAACAAGAACCATCTTATGCTTTCTATTTCAATTTATCCAATCCTTTTCATTTAAGCAGGAATTTATCTCAAGGATGATGACAGAGAACAAAAGTGAAAGAAGGAAAATGTCAAAGTTGACCACAAATATGGCAAGATAACACATCTTTTAATGTTCTGCTATAGTCTACGTTTAGACAAATGTAAATATTTTCTCATTAATAGCAATTCCATAGAAATTGTGAACTCTGATCAACTCAGAATAATGAGAGACACTGCCTGATCTGCTTCATAGACTAGCATATAAAGTTTGAAAAAACCAATACGATATAGATTGGCATGTAAAATAAGTTTTTGGAACTGTAGTCATCCCTGGTATGGGGGGACAGGGGTTGGTTCCAGGACCTCCAGTAGATACCGAAATCCACAGATGCTCAAGTCCCCAGTATAAAATGTCATAGTTTTTAAGTATAACCTATGCATATCCTCCAGTATATTTTAAATCATCTCTAGATTACTTATAATAGCTTATGCAATGCAAATACTATGTAAATAGTTGTTATACTGTGTTATTTAAGGAGTAATGACAAGACAAAGCTCTGTACATGTTCAGTAGAGAAGCAATTAAAAAATTTTTTTCTTTCAGTCTGCAGTTGGTTGAATGTACAGATGTGGAACCCAAAGAAAAGAAAGGCTGACTGTATACTGAAGAACACTTTTAGATAAAATATTGAAAGGATAATTTCTAAAAGGAAGGATAGCAATAATTCTTCTACCAGACAACATCATTTATTAAAATAGTACCCATAAAATCTGTTTGTTTGTTTTTTTGTCTTTTTGGTGGCTGGCCTATATGGATCCAAACCTTGACTCTGGTGTTCTAATGCCTGCTCTAACAAACTGAGCTAACCGGGCAGCTCTCCTATAGGATCTTAAGGTTTCTTTTCACCGTTACTTTCCCAGGCAGAGAGAAAGATGTTTTAAACAGTCCTTACACTTACTAGGTGAAATCCTACTACTGCTTCAAGGTTCTACTCAAGTTCCTTTCCTCCATGGAATGCCTCCTGACCCTTAACAGGATTCTGAAGGAACTAAATATGTATAGTTGTATGACCACTATCCTGCACCACTGTCTTAAATTACTAACCTATGGTGTATCTATGCTGGATGTTATTTCCTTAGCTAAGCTCCTTGAAAAAGGGATCCTGTCTAATATCTGACACAGCACCTAACACAAAGCCAAGTAGTTGGTTCTCAGTAAGTATTTAATGCCTGATAAGGCATCTATCTTCATACTTTTCATAAGACATGTAAACATCCTCAGTTCATAACCACGGCACTAACAATTACATAATCTAAAAATGATTGAAATTAACAATCTACTGTTTTAATATTGGTGTTATATGTAAAAGCTTTCATCTGTCCACCAGACTTAATCATTTCATCTCTGGTAGCAATAAAACTCCTTTTGTTAAAGGAGCAACTCCTTTTTGTTAAAGTTAGGTTTCCTAATATTGTTTAAAAGTTGAAACTGCATATCAACTAATCATTAGTCTACAGATACTTAGAAATAAAACAATACTTTGCCTCTACAATTCAAGTCTATACACTTTCTTGCAATAAAAGCCAATCTGTCTTTTTCAAAATTGCTTCTCCTGGAAAATATTTTTACTGTCTGGCCAAGTTTTGTGTTCAAAATAAAGTACAGTACTACAACATCAATCAACATTTAAAGGACTTAATGATCTATGAAAGAAAATATACAGTGATTCTTTTGAAAAAAGCAAGCCAATCAAAGTTTTGTTTATATTATTAAATCAAGAGTGGAGCTTTGAGAAAATAAAATCACATTTGTGTTTAGAGATGTAAGAGCGCTATTAAGCACTTATGTAATATGAGAAAACAGACTGGGAGGGAGAGCTGTAAATGGCAAGAATAACTTAAAGACGTAACAGAACCCACTGTTTCTTTACTACCCTTCCTGTGTGTGGAACACTGGCCTCTTGCCTACCCTTCCAAACACAAGCTGTACAAGCTTAATTAAACAGAGCTTTTTCTATAACTAATATCAATTCAACAAAATGAGCCCAAAGTTCCTATACATTTACAAGGAATATTAATTGTAATTTTTAATATGAATAGGAACCTAGGCCACCTAAGCCTTACCAGATATAATCAAAAAAATCTGAAAATATTTTACTACTAAGGGTTTAAATGGGTGCCTATACAGATACTAAATACTGCAAGGACTCTCATAATATTTATCAACGACAATAAGTCACAGAATTTTTTATCATCTACTGGCAATGTCTCAGGGAGATGTCGATAGAGGTGGCCTTAGATATTATAGAAACATGAAATACAGCATTGAGTTCTCACAGACCAATGAGTTGGTTCCAAACACTGCCTTTTCACCTCCACTAGTCGAACCCAATTCTACAATACCAAGTCTTTAGGTAACTATTTAGCTACCCAGTGTGTCTCCAATGGGTTGCCCATTTGCCTTCCTGATAATGCTGTAGTTGCATTGGCCTTCAATCTAACTAGATTGTTTTTCCAATAAATACTGCATCTTGGTAAAGGCAATCACTTCAACATTCAGGGCACAATACAGAGGATACTACCATATCCTCAAGGGAGATGGAGACATATAGAACAAAATATAAGTCAGACTATAAATAACCATTTTCCTGACAGGAATACAGTAACATGGAAAGATCATGAACTTTGGTCATGGGCAAAAAGATCAGAGTTTATATAAATTATAAAATGGAATTAACACCACCTACTGTAGAGTTGCTTATGAAAATAAATAAAATAAGAAGACTAAATAATACAGAATATGTTATATCAAATGTCCATAATAGATATTCAATATATAATTATTTCCTTGCTGCCCATTTCCAGGCTCTCTACTAGATTTAGAGTTCTCCCAGGCTGGCCAAGTCAACTAAAAGTAGAGGACTTTCAATTGGGCAGTTCTTTGCCTCACAATCAAGTTTATTTTGAGTACAACTCTCTCACATCTATCTTATCATTTTTTGTATTCCTAAAAATCTCCCATCTACTGTCTCCTGTTGGATTTAGGCCAACTTAGTTTGGCTTGTCCTTTAGTATCCATGCTTCAGTGGTTCTTGCCTGCTTGCCTAATTAGTGTCTAAGCCAATGTTTCTGTTGTTTGATAGCATCTCTGCTGTACCGTCTCTATTTTTGCCTATTTCTTATTTCTATTTTATGTTAGGTGGTATGTAATTCCCTAATTATGTGCCTTGTTACTGCTGTATCTAACTTAGACACCTAAAACTGATGCATTTCTAGGCTCCACTATCATCCTTCTGATAACCTTGAATCATTAGCTACTAAATGCCACCCTAGAATAGCTTCAACTTCCTGGTTACCCCTAAATCAGAGATTAAATGAGGAAATACCATCGTTGTCAGCTATTAGATTCAACGAAGCACTATCAACCACCTGATTATCTGAGGTCCAATTGACAATCCTAACCATGGGACTCACCTTAGGGAATTGACAAGGATTATGAGCTACCTTACAAGCCTCAAAAAATAAGGGCTAACCACTTAGCTCAGTTGGTTAGAGCACAGTGTTATAACATCAAAGTAAGAGGTTCGGATCCCCATACCAGCCAGCCACCAAGAAAGAAAAAAAAAAACCATGATGAATGGCTATGTGTAAAGCACCATCTACAGTCATAAAAATCAGACATATATTCCATAAAAAGTTACTCTTTTACTTGAAAATATTGCCCTAACATATCAGACAGCTTTAGGGTAGCATGCATATGAATTGATCAGGGAGAAGTCAGAACCATTACAAGTCAATCAGTCAAATTAACCCCCTTGGCCTGCCCAGGGGCCCAAGGCATGGAGGCCCCTCTGCCCACAACCAGGCACACTGCCAGTGCTGCAGGGCCCACCCAGGGGCCCAAGGCATGAAGCTGGGGACTGGGCCCCCCCTCACAACCAGGAACACTGCCAGCACCTCGGGGCCCACTGGGGGAGCCTGAGGCATGGGGCCCGGGACCAGACACCCCCTTGCACAACCAGACACACCACCAGTGCCAAGGAGCATGCCAAAAACATAACCTCCATTTGGGTGGCCCACCACAGCTACCACAGTAACCACAGTTGCCATGAAAGTGGCTAGACATTACAACCACCATGCAGGTGGTCCACCAGCCACTGGAGTGCATTGACACAAGAAGATTCACCAGCAGAGACCAAAGAAAAGAAGAGGATGTTTCTCTCCACAAAGCCCATTCCAGAGCGACAGAAGAAGCATCTGCTCTATAATAATATTGGGGGAACTGAACACACCTGTCAGCATTAGACAGATCATCTAGGCAGCAAATCAACAGAGTAACCATTACTCTTTCAGAGGGAGAGAAGAAATCTAGGGTTATAAGTGGTGGGAGAGTGGAGGGAGACAGGGATAGGGAGAGATTGGACAAGGGGCATAAAAAAGTACAATTTGTAACAATATATATACTAGTAATATTGATTTGATCAACATGTGTCAACACTGAACCCACAAAATGTGTATAATCAATTATGATTCAATAAAAAAAAGAGGAAAAAAAATCAACCCACTTCTTAGTGGCCAACAGGGTGACAACCAACACAACAGCATTGCCTCAACATCCAGGAAAACTAACTGCACAGCTAGGGCCAACGTAATGACTCTGGTTTCACCAGGAACATACTTAAGTTGAAGATAACCAGTCATGGGAGATAGAAATGGAAGTCACACACAAATGAAGTTGGTCTCACTCAACTGTGCCAGTGCATGGTGGACGACCACATCTGACTGGTATTGTAGGATGGGGGAAGGAAAAGAAAAAACCTACTCTGTTTTTTAAGTTCTTCAATTTGTTCTTCCTTTAGGTCTAACTGTTCTGTAAGTCTTGATGCTGAATCCAACACAGCATTTGTTTCATCCAAATGTTCCTGAGGGAAAAAAGTTATTAAAAAGCAGTATGCAAAAACAGTTTCACAAACTATAGAGCTGAGAGACATCTTAGAGTCAACCCTTTACATTTCAGCTGACGAAATTGCACCTCTGTGACCTTGGGCAAGTTTATGCAACTACTAAGTACCAAAGATAGACCCCACATTCTTTCCCAATAAAACACTGCCTCTTTCAGAGAAACTAAATAAAAGAGAGAATGCTATTAAAACACAACATGATGACAGAAATAAAAAAAAGTAACAATAAGAAATAAAACTTCAAAGAATGGACACAAAACGTCAAGAAATACAGCAACAAATGTTCTTGCTCTTTTTAATTTTTGCAAGTCTAATAAAGTGATATTTCCCTATGATTTTATTACTTATAATTTTATTTCCCTGTTACTGAATTTGAGCATGTTTTTCACGTTTACAGGATAGTTGGGTCTGTTCTTCTGTGCAAACCTCTTTGCATACGTTGCTCATGTTTCTGATGAGCTGCTTCTTTCTTGTCAATTTGTAAGAGCACCTTGTACGGTAGATGTAAACCCTTTGTCATCTGTGCTACACAAATACCATTTACCACATATGCCATTTGTCTAATGACTTTATGATGTCTTTTGCCATGTAAATTTTTAAGTTGTACATAGTCAAGCATGTCCTACATTGCTTTTACAGCTTCTTGAGTTTTAGTCTTGGTTAGAAACCTCCTTGCCCCTAGACTGTACATGTAGTCTTCTAGGTTTTATTGCAAGATATTTTGGTTTTTATATTTAAATCTTTAACAGAGTGTTTCTCAATGGGAGTGCTTTTGACATTCCTGGCCCACTAAATACCGGGAGAGCCATCTAATCACTGTAACAAACAAAAATATCCCCAGGTATTCAGTACCATTCCCAGTTGAGAATCCTCATTCTAATACAACTGGAATTTATTTTTGTATATGGTGTGAGATGGGACTCAATTTTATTTTCTTTCATATGGACAGCCAGTTGTGCTAACCTCATTTATTAGACAATCTATCCTATTTCTCATTAAATTAAAATTAGTTTAGTTTAGGTTTTAGTTTTAAATTCTCAAGTATATTCTGTGGTCTATTTCTGGACTTTGCGTCTGTTCCACTAATCTAATCAATATTGTATTGACTTATGGCTCTATTTTAGTATCTAATAGGCCAGTCCCTCTTCACTGTTCTTTCTCATAATTTTCTTTGTTGTTTTCAAGTATTCATCCATGTAAGTTTCAGGTCAAGTTTTGTCATCTTCAATCATTGTGACAGCTTTTTTGATGTGTCATCCTGAACAGGCTACAGTCCTCAGTTATTCAAACAATCTAGATGTTGCTGTGAAGACATTTCGAAAATGCAATCAAAGCCCTTACTCAGCTGAATTTAAGGAAGGCACACTATAGTGAATAATCTGGGTTGGCCTGATTAAACCAGTTCAAAGTCCTTAAAAGCAGGAATTAGGCTTCCCTGAAAAGAGAAAAATTCCTTCTGTGGACAGCAGCTTCCACATGTGCCTATGGAGTTCCATCCTACTTGTGATTTTCCTTTCTTCATTGCCTACAGACAATAGCTTTGGCCCATGCCTGTGATTTCCAGTCCACCTTTGATGTAGTCTTCCCATCTGGACTGCCAGCCTACAAATTTCAGACTTGATTTGCCAGCCCCCACAATCGTGTAGCTAATTCTTTATAATAAATAGTGTATGTGTGTAATCGTACATGTCATGTCATATATACGAATGTGTCTGTATATGCATATGTCACACACACATACACATCTGACCAGTTCTGCTTCTAGGGACTGAACCCTGACCAATACACAAGGTAACTGAAACAAAAAATTCTATATAAAAAATTTATTATTCAAAATCCACAAAACTAAACTTAACATGAATGAAATTTAAATAAACTTCCAAATTACTTTTTTAACCCTGTAGCATTTATACTTACAAAATTATTAAAGCTTAAAACTACACTAAGACTTTTTACACTAAGACTTTTTCAAAAATCAGCATTTATACTTCATTTTTCTTTCTAACATTTGTTTGGTTTCTATTTCAATAATTTCAGCTTTTATCTTTATTAGTTCTCTCTTAGTTACTTCTGATTTATTTTGTTCTTTTTCTAAATGCATATCACATTTTAAATTTTAAAACAAACAAACAAACAAACAAAAAACCCCCCTAGTTTTAAAAGAAGATCTGAACTTCCATCCTAGCAGTTTGACAGATTAGATACTCTGGACTCACTGGAAATAACTAAGTGTTGGATAAAATATATCTTCTTAAATGTATTAATGAACTGACAAGAAAGCAAGCATAAATGATCAATAAAAATATTAAATGATGCTCGATCTTATTAGTAATCAGGGAAATGCAAATTAAAACCACTAGAAGATAGAAATTCTGCTATTGTTTGAATGTGTCCCCTCAAAGTTCATGTGTTGGAAACTTGATACCTAATACAGTGGTGTTGGGAGGTGGGGCCTAATGGGAGATATTTGGTTCATGAGGGCACTGCCGTCATGAATGAATTAATGCCATTATTGTGGAAGCAGGTTCCTTATCATGGGAGTGGATTCCTTATAAAGATGAGTTTGGCCACCTATTGTGCTTTCTCTTGCCTCTCTTTGCCCTCCCACCATGGGATGAGGTGGCAGGAAGGCCTTCATGAGATACTCAAGCTTGGACTCCCCAGCCTCCAGAATTGTGAGCCAATAAATTCCTTTTCATTATAAATTACCCAGTTTGTGGTATTCTGTTATAGCAGCACAAAACAAAGACACCGTCCAACCCAGCAGACTGGCAAAAACATGATGTCAGATAACACCAAATGTTTGCAAGGATGTAGAATAAGAACTCTTACACATTGCTGCTAGAAGTAAATTACCACAATTGCTTTAAAAAACAATTTGCCATCATCTAATAAAACTGAGGCTGCCCGTATATGAGGGTACTTCAAAAAGCTTATGGAAAAGATTCATATTATCTTTTAATTCTATTTTTCCATGAAATTTTGAAGTACTCTTATAGGTCTGGTAACTCAGCAATTTCAATCAAGATACACACCTGAAAGAAACTCTTCTATGTGTGCATGAGAGATTTTAAACAAGGAAGTACATAACCACATTGTTTGTATAGAAGACATCTGAAATGTTCTTTATTAGTAAAATGGGTAAATAAATTATATATTCATGCAGTAAAAATAGTGAACCATCAACACACAGTAACATAGCTGAAGAAGCAAGTCTCAGAAGAATTATTTGATTTACATACAGTTCAACTTTCATTTATAAAGACTTCAAAAATATGCAAAACTAAACAACATCATTTGGAGATGAAAACCTATGTGACAAAACCATAAAGAAAAACAAGGGGGTTTGAAACACAAAATATTAGAATAGATGTTATCAACAAGGTGGTAGGAAGGAGATGAGATGTGGAGGGGTGCATAAGGACTTCAGAGGATGACATTCTATTTCTTACATGGGGTGGTGAGTATGTGTGTATTTGCTGCATTGCTGCTATATTTTATACATATTACATAATTTTTTTTTTGCAGCCACTTAATATTTAATAAAAGTCTTAAAACTTTGTAGGAAATATATGAACTCTTACTTGGGACATTAATGTTCCTGTATAGCATATTCACCACTAATGCCAGGTAAGTGAATTTCATTATTTTTCACTAGCTTTTGCTAAAATCTACTTATGACTTAGAAAAGTATCTCCTAAATCTAAAAGCAAGTCACTTGGGTGTTGTATTGTTTCTTAGTGATTCATTTTATTTATACCTCATGATTTTTGTTTGTATGAAATATTGAATAATAAATAAAAAATATTTTAAAGGATGACCTACAAAAGAAAAAGATCTAATGGGATCATACACATTATTTTAATCCGTGTGAAATACAGTACCCAGTATATTTTGTTAAAAAGAGAAAATTATAAAGTTAAAATCATAGATTAATTTGGTTTTTTTCACCTACAGAGAGATCTCTAAAATACCCACGTGTGCTAAAAAATTAAAATATCCTCTCTTCTCACATTTGCTGGTGTGTGTCTACTCTATACTCTAAGTCAGTGACCTGAGGGAAATCCTGAGTATATAGTTTCTTATGCCCCAGCAGAGGATCAGATACAGAGTAGCCACTTGAACATCATTTACTAAATGAATAGCTTTGAAGATTAGTTTCAAGACAAAGATTCTACAAAGTAATTATTTTATGAATAATAAAATTTACAAGAGAAAACTGTTTTGACCTACCTGTAATGACACCACTTTTCCTTCCAGATTTTCTGTCTTTTCCTTCCACTCAGCCATAAGCTGTTTTTGCTTTTCTAGTTCAGCAGAATACATAGCTTTCTCCTCTGAAGACCAAGAAAGTTACATTAGTATTTTGCAATTGTGTGATAAAACTAGAATTTTAAACCACTTGAAATTTTAATAATTCAACAAAACTAGTTCAAATGTCTCAGTGAGAAAATTATATATGCCTTAGTGATAATGTTAAGTAATGAGATCACTGTTTGCTCTGCATAAACCCTTTTCCATGTTGTTTATCCTGCAGATTCTTCTCTCCTTTCATAACTCTACTCAAGTATTTCCTCTTTGGCAATTTTTTTCTCTCTGGCCTCAGTACCATAGTAGTTTGTATACATGCCTGCTCTTGTAATTATATTACATTACAGAAATCTAGAAACCCTATATTCAAAATTCACGATTTCAAACACATGCATAACCCTGAAGGGACACACAGGTACAAATTTAAAGTTACTTCCTTATCCTCATATCCCCTAACCACCCCCCACCTAGCAGTTCATTCACGGTCAGGAGTTACTGAATGTATGAAAAAACAAAAGGATGGGTGAAACTAAAGCATTACCATAAATCTGAGGATGAGAGAATGTGAAAAAACATTATTTGGTTCTCAGGATAAAATGGCTCTGGTCACTGTTACTGTGTCTCCAGAAAAGTACTTCCCATTTGGACTAGAAGATACAGTCACCCAAAAGTATAGATGAATAGCTAATAACAAGTTAATAAACATATCAAACGATGGTAATTACTAATGATTAACACTCTGAAGTGGGTTCGACTTCCAACCAATATCTTAAAACCTAATCACCTTTTCCACGTGTGTATCTCTCTCTTCCTTTGTATTCTCCCTTTAGCACTTGATCATCCTACTGCGTGTTGCCTTTATACTTCAACTCTCACCTTAACTGGTAATATAATACTAAATCAAATTTTTAATAACTACTGAATATAGTTAATGTTCTCTAGTCTTAGTTGTAAAGGAGTCTAAATAGTTGATGATGGCTACTTACCTTTTGCCCCTACAAGTGGGTAACCTTTTGAAGATTTCCACATGTTTAATATAAAATGGCACTCCAATAGGGGCAAATTACCAACAACTACAATTTTTCTTCACTGAAAAACCGACCATACAACTTACCTTCTCGGAAATCCTCTAGTACTATCTGCAGGTTGGCTAGTGATAGAGTATACTGCTTTACTTGTTCCTGGGAGACCGAAAGCTGCAGTGCAGTTTCATCCCTTTGCTTGGAGACTACATTCAATTGCTCCTGTAATGAGTGTACCTGCACATGGGCTTGATGGCTTCAAACAGAAAGAATAAAATTCAAACTGCTTCTATTACTTTAACCAGAAGAATCACCTTCCCTAAGTCTTATTGCACTAAATTCAGGGTAGATTACAAAGTATTTAGGTACTTTAACAAGATGAAACATCTTCCCCACATTTTGTTATTGTGGTAACATACACATTAAAATGTACCATTGTAACCATTTTTACATGTCCTGCTCAGTGGCACTAAGCACAATCACACTGTTGTGCAACCACCACCGCTATCCATCTCCAGAACTTTCTTTCATCTTCCCAAACTGAAAATCCATACTTTTTTTTTGGCGGCTGACTGGTAGAGGGATCTGAACGCTTGATCTTGGTGTTACAAGGCTGCGCTCTAGCCAGCTGAGCTAACCAGCCAGCCCCGATATTCATTAAATAACAACTCCCCCTTCCTCTGGCAACCACCATTCTACTTTGTCTCTATGAATTGGACCTTTCCGACATTTTATTGCATTAAATTCAAGTTAGATTTCAAAGAAACCTGAATAGTTCCTCTGTTCTCCCTATTTTCATTAACTCAGTGATCCTTCCTGTAAAAGTGACTTTGAACAAATGACTATCCTTTTAAAGACTAAGAATTAGGCTAAACAAGAAATGTCAGCAAAAGAAAAATTTGTAAGTAGTCTTCAATTTTCATGTCTCCAGGTTAAATCTCTAAGATATAATTTATCTCAGAATTTTAAGTTGTAAGGGACCTTCAAAGTCATTTTATCCAGCTTCTAACCTAACAAAGAAGAGATTCTATGACACTCCCTGGCTTTTGACACTTGCAATCATGGTGAACTCACAATTTCCAAAGGCTATCCAACTGATGAACTAATTCCTCTGATTATTAGTTAATTATCTTTTACTATCATCTTTCTTTCTACCTACATTAAATACAATAATACCTAGTCCTGTCCCCAAATAATAATCTAGGGATCCCTAGGAGATTTATATAGCACCTATCTAGGCTTATGTCATTGGTGTACTTCCTTAATGTATAATGATTATATCCAAAATACTGAAATAATCTTTCTGGCTTTTTAATATCTAGTTAAATTTTTATTCAAGATCATCTCACTTTGAAGAGACTTTACCCAATAGCACCCTCTTGTGGAAAGAGCGGTAAACTGATAGTAAGAAGACCTCTGCTCTCAATGTCCCTGGAATTTATTCAGCTTTGCTGGTTAGCTAATCACTCAAAGGGTGATTTTAAGGATGAAATGAGTTATGACGGCATTCAAAGTTAAGAAATACCAGGTCACACTATTGTAATGCTAGGGTTTGTAGTCTGAGTTACTCATACAACAAATATTTACTGAAAATCTATTAAACTATGTGTAATATATGCTATGGGAAGGGTACAAAATGAATGGCATCATTCCTACTCCCCAGTGACCTTACATTTCATTGGGTGGGAGACAGTGTAAGACAGGTCAACAATTACCTGTACCCTAAAGTAAAATATATGAAATCTAGCAAGGACTCAGTATTATACAAGTTCAAAGGAAAAACATCACACCAGTGTTTGTTCTGCACATGAGGAGGGGGGTGCTAAATAAAGTACCCTTCATGAAGAAAATGGAATTTGAAGAACAGGTGGATTCACAGAAAAACTGACAAGGATAGGTCCATTCTTCAGGCAGAAGAAAGAATATGAAAAGAAAAAGTATAAGAAAAAGAAATAGGAAGATAGTAGGCCTGAGAAAACTGAGTAATACGGTTCAGCTGGATACAGATGATAGCGTGAAATAAGGCTATGGTAGTAGGTAGCATGGAAACAAATCATGGTGCTCAAAACTGGTTTTTAAAAAAAGAGGAACAAGATCACAGCTCTTCTTAAGGAAGGTTATTCTGGAAACTATTACAAAGTGTAAATAAAAGGGGCAGAGACTAAAAACTATTTTAATTTGAGGAAATAAGTGCCTGAAAATTGCAAGGAAGGATTACAATACATAAGGACATAATCTGAGGATATTCTGGCATGTCTGCCTGAGTGAAACATCTACAAAAATGATCACTCATTTTAATCCCCATTTTAAATGAGTTTCCCTTGAGAATCTAAAGGTACAATAACACTCCATGCAAAGGGAGGAGAAGGGGTTCACCCTCAGAAATATTGTCTCACTGGCCTATAATCTTTGCAGACAGACAGTGTCAACTATCTTCTTATATCTCCATCAGCACCATATGTAGTAAAAAGATAAATAAAAAGATGCACATACCACAAATGGAAATATAAACGGACACATCTTTTCTGGAAAATAATTTTGAAGTACAATCTCAAAAGTTTTAAAATGCCCCTTGACCCAGAAGTTAGATTTCTCAAAATTTACACTAAGGAAATAATCTGTCATCAACACAAAACACACATGTCTTGGGGATATCACAACAGCACTCTTAGTAATTTTGAAAAGCTGAAACACTTGAAACATCCAATAATAAATGGTTGGGTTAAAGAAATTATGGCAAATCCAAGTAACGGCTAATCATAAAATAATATTGCAGAAACATATGCATGAATGTGTACTGATTCTCATATTGTTAAGTGATAGAAACAGGTTACAAAACCTGTATGAATAGTATGATCTCAATTTTGCTTTTAAAAAGATAAGTAATATATATAAACAAATACAGAAGCATAAAAGGGTACAAAAAAAGATTATCACTTTGGTGAGACTCTGCTTTACGTTCTTTTGGTTTGAATGATTCTCCTGAAGTGGAAAATATAACGTTTTTGTAATAAAAAAAAAAAAAAAGAAAAGTAAAAACATTTTACAACACTTTATTGAGAAAAATAAAATTTTAAAAAAGATAAGCAGGGACCAAGCAGGGACCTGGCCAATTAAAAGTCCTAATAAACCAAGAGCTAATTCTTCATACTGATCTAGGTCCTTCACCTTGCTACTTCCTTTACTCTAATATATACACCTAGTTCAACCTTAGACTGCTTGATGAAAACTAAACCCACATAAATTAAATTAGTTCTTTGGGAGCTGAACAGAGCTAATTAAATCAGCCAGAATTACAGACTATATCCCTAAAATGATAAGAGGCAATTGCCTAGGGTCATGGTTAAGATTAAGAGTTTGAAAGCCAGATTCAGAGTCTCAGACTTGAGTGTGAAACTCACACATAAATTCTGTGTGCCTGACTTTGGGCAGGTTACTATATCTCTTTACCCGGTATCTTTATCTGCAAAAAGGAGGTAATGAATTTTGTGAGAATGAGCTAACATGAAAAATGCTTACTGAGTCAGACACTCAAGAAGTTTTCAGTTAAAGTTAATGAAAAAAAATGAAAAAGTTACCTTGCATTTTCCATTGCATTAGTGGATGAAACTAGCTTTTCCTCCAATTCTGTGACTTTCTTTTTTAGTTTAGCCTCTCTATCTTCAGCAGCCAAAGCCTCACGGGTATAAGAATCTTCTGATTCTAAAAGATGATTATGCAATCTCTCTAGCTCCTGGTTTAACCATAATTTTTGTTATGTAAATGTTGAACATACGTAGAGGACATTTCTTTACTTTTCTTCTACAAAATGTTCCTTTACCCCCTGCTACAAGCCACTATGTTATCAAATCTTTTTCCCATTGTTGAAATGTATTAATTGTATACTAATTGCTCATACTGCAAGATATATTTATTCTAGGAAAAATTCTCCTGAAATCATCTTGAATATTCATCGAGAAGCTTTACTTTGTACGATCTCATTCCCTGGAAAATGGAACTATACAAAAGTACTGGGTTCTTTGTGACAGACCACTTTTTCGGTGTATCTCATTTTTTTCATATTTTATGCGTAAAAATTTTTTCTTATATCCAAGATATGCCATGGTTTTCATTTTTGAAACCTAAAATATAAAGCACCCTGGGAGATAAAAGGCCTACTATAGCATATCAGAGAAAGACTAAGAAAAATCACTGAGGAAATAAATTCATTTAAATTGAAAACTTTCCAGTTTTCTTACTTAATAATTATTAATCTTAATATTTGATTCACTGTTTCTTTAAAGTGAAAGTATACCTCATTCTGTAGGGTACTGTTTTCCATTTGTTTCTCATTCAGGGACAATGTCATTTGGTCTCTCTCCTGTTGAAATGTAACTGTCTTCTCCTGCATTGACTTAACTGCATTTAAAAGCTGATTTAACTCCCCAGTCTTGCCCTTTAGAAAGAAATAACTTTAGCTTTAAAGAAAAATACACTTTAAAAAAGACATTTTCTTCATTAAATAATTAATTTTAAAATGTAGTTAACTATGTCAAGGTCATCAAAAACAAGGAAAGTCTGAGAAACTGTCACAGTCTATAGAAGCCTAAGGAGACATGACCTCTAAATATAATGTGGTATCCTGGATGGCATCCTGGAACAGGAAAAGGACAATTGGTAAAAATAAGGAATTTGAATAAAGTCTAAATGTTAGTAGTAATGTCTCAATATTGGTTCATTAGCTGTGACTAATGAATTATAGTAAAGTAAGATGTCAACAATAAATAAAACTGGGTGTGAGGTATAGAACTCTCTCCACTATCTTTGCATCTTTTCTATAAATCTATTAAAAAAATGTTTACTAGAAATGTTACAAAAGGAACTCAAAAGACAAAAATCTCTTCAAATTTGCCCATACAACAAAGTGTTCATGAGCCTCCAAATCACGAATAAAATATATGTGTGTAGGGTGTGTGTGTGTGTGCACGCACACAGGTGCATACGCACACAAGGATGTCCATTCATCAGGCACCCACAACTGTTGTTCAAGAAAATAAGTGTCAGCAGCTAGAAAAAGATAAAAAGGAAATAATTTCATATGTAGAGTCTATTTTAAAAGAATATTTTGCCAACAACTTAATGAAAGCAACTTTGGAATGATATCTTGCTACACAATAATGAAAATTTATTTCATATAAGTACAATAAATTAATGAGAGCAGAAAAAAGATAACCCTTCATTGCAAAAGTAGAGTCATGAATTTCAAATAATACCTGGAATTCTAACAAACACAGAAAAGTGTCAGGCTGTTGACAGCCAAGTCTTTCTCTGTTTTAATTATGCATCTCAAATGAATCTACTTATAGTTTAGTATTATTTAAAGTTGTTATGAAAAATTTTCTTTTCTTTAAGAATATATAATGTTTCCCTCAAGGTAAATCATTGAAATCAAAACATAAAACCATCTGTTCCTTTGACTTCAACATCCCCTCCTAAATAGGATGGCCAATATTTTCCAAATAGTTAGTTTTTCAGTTAGTTTTCTTTTTCATATTACAGAGAAAGAGCAAATGCTTGAGAAATTAAATAGACTTGAAGATCTAGTGATGGGAACATCCCCTTCTCCCTGCAAAATATGTAATTCATTATATTCAAAATGTACTATTAAAGGTACTCAAATTATATGAGCGTACTTGAAAAATTTTGTGACAAAACAGAATTAAAAGAAAATATTAACCTTTCCATGAACTTTTGGAACACCCCTGGCATACAATATTGGACTAAATTAATTAGTTTATATGAATTACCCTCAAGTAATACAATACTTTAGTAATACTTAGGGAAGCTTCCTAAAAGGTAGGAGAGCCCAAATAAAATCTGCAAACATTAGATGTGTAAATGTCAATGAAATAGAACTAAATTATACAGGACACAAAACTGCAAAAAAAAAAAAATTACAACAGAAGACTTGTTCTATAATCCTTCTGTTGTAGTCTGACAACCTTAAGACACTGTACCTAATTTAGGTTAGTGAGTAATAGGAAACTGTACCCACTAAGAGTCTTTTTCACACCAATTATAGACCAGTACCACTAAGGCTAAAAAGTTATCTCTGAAGGACGAGAACACCTTGACATTGACCATGAGTGTACCTATTTAATCAGATATATGGCCAAGAACAAGAAATAAAGTTTTCACAACTTTAATCCAAGACTCTAAGAGAGAACTTAATTGACAAAAGAAGTTTATCTTGTGCCTGGCAACATGTAAATGCTCAAGAAGCATTGCTGAATATTCCACTGTTCTGCCTATCAACTCTTTTCCAAATTTCTACTACTAAAAGTATAGAAATCAGAGTAGAAAGGCACTACCAAACAAGCCCTACACAGCACCTATCACAGTATGATGTAACAGGAGATCTTCAATAATTCTTATTAAAATGAAATGCATGTAAAAATTTAATTATATGAAAAGCTATGGACACTTTCCATATAACAGTTATGACCCTCCATATGATGGTTAAATAAACAAACCAATAAGGTCAAAACATACCCAAAGTCACATGTGTGACAGAGTTGGGATTACAGTATTTACTGAGTTTAAGTCTATGTGAAAACTACTACTCTTGGCTAACACCTTTCAAATTCCAGGTTATGACTAATTGGTTCATAAAAATGAATTCAATGGTTTATCCAGCACTGTTTTTTGGGGATTTTTTAAATAGAGTATCACGTGTAGTAAGGGTAATTTCTGGTTCTTGAAACTTTTCAGTTTTACACACACATGAACACATGCTGCTATGCCACAATGTAAAGCATATTTCTTACTGTAGATAATGTTCAAAGATGTAGTATCTCACAGGGCTTTCCTTTACATATAAGAATCCCTAAGATGTTAACCACTACTAGCAGCTCCTGAAATAAGCCTAAAAGGTGTTTAAGTGCCTTGAAAATTTCTCTTGTAACAAATTTCTATTTCCTAAGGGGATTAATTGCTACTATACTCTTTTTTCCTACTTAGCAGGCTGTAAAAAATTAACCTACTACTAAAAATACTTGGAAATATGTAATAATTTGAGGGAGAAACTTCCAGATGCCTCAAATCAAACTATAGTCACATACCCCATAAAAACATTTTGGTCAATGACTGATCACGTATCTGACAGTTGTCAAAGCAATAGGCTGTACCGTACAGCCTAAGTGTGTAGTAGGCTATACCACATAGGTCTGTGTAAGTACACTCTCTGACCTTCGCACAACAACGAAATTGCTTAATGATGCTTCTCAGAATGCATCCCCACCGTTTAGCCACACGACTGTATCTTGAATATTTCTAAATGGACAAATTTGTTGTCCTCTTCAAAGATGATATCAATAAAGTAACTGAAACAAAGAAGTCTCCTCCACCCCAACTTCCCTCTACAATACTCCAACCAGAACATACCTGTTCGTTTTCTTCCAGTATTTGCTCAAGAGCAAGAGCCTTCTGCTTCATCGATCGACACTCAAACTCTTTCTCTCGCAGCATCACAGAAATCTTCATATTAGTCTCCTGTAATGCTTGATATTCTGCTTCCTTTACCCTGGATGTTTCTACTAATTTTTCATTTTCCCCTTTTAGGTTACAAATGTCCATTTCTAAAATTAATATTCTCTCCTTCAGGTTTGTTACTGCCTGCCTCAAAAGTTCATTTTCATTTACTTTGTTAGTGAAACTTTCATTTGAAGACAGTAATTGATCACTTTTGGCTTTGATTAAGAGGTCTTTTTCTTTAAGTAACTTCTGTAAAACATCTTGTTCCTCCTTTAGCTGCTTAATGTGCTGAAAGAAAAATTAATTTGCACAGCCTCAGCACTATCAGCGCCGCACTCTCCCGAGTGAGCAACACGGTCGGCCCATTGACCGAGATTTTTAAAAAATCAAACTTCTACAGTACCTAGAGTCTCCAATTCCTTCAAATAAAAAGCCTTATACCTTATAAAAGAAAACAGTAAAAGGTGTCTCAGAGCAATGCATCACAGTTCTCATTTCCTTCTGATTCAAAAGTTTATTCTGAATACAACTGGAACATGAAAACAGCATTCTCTTACATCTTTCTACTGTCTGTTATCTGCTCAATTAGGAGAACCACACATTTTTTTCAGGTAGACCTTAAGAGGACATACAGCTTTGAAGGTACTTTTGGCATTCTTTTTTTTTTTTTTTTTGGTGGCTGGTTGGTACAGGGATTGAACCCTCCACCTTCATGTCTTCTGGTATTTCTTATCAGTAAGCAGACCCACAGCAGACACAATTCAAGGAATAGTTAGAATGGACTACTTAGCATCAAAAGAAAGGACAAACAGCTATTGGGAATAGCTACAGAATCCAAGAATATCATTAAAATGTTACAGGCCCTACCAAATATATGCAGAGAGTCTGCAAACTATGAAATATACTTAGGCCAGTCAGATAAACAGCAGAATACAATGGGAGCAGAAACAGAACAGAGAAAATATATGATGGTACTTCAAAAAATTTGCAGAATAGAATTAAAAGATAATATGAATCTTTCTATGAACTTTTTGAAATATCCTCATTTATAATATAGTAAGTTAAAAAGTGACTGGCCTTTAGGGGGTATATAAAAAGTGGGGGCAAAGAGCCTACAATGAATGGGACAGTACACACAACTAAGAATCTTCTCACTTAAATGCCAATGGCACCCTCTTTGAGAAACACTGCCTATATACTAATGTACAAAGATGTTGAAAATATAATGTTAAGGTATGTAAGAACAATATTTTTAGTATGCTGACATGTATTTTTTAAAATCTCTTTATATATAAAATCACACATGCATAGATATAGTCTGAAAAGATATAACAGAAAGCGGTAAAAGAGATCACCTCTAGGAAAGGCCAAGCAAAGGACACTCCACTCATACTGTCTGAACTTTTTCAGTATGTACGAGTATTACTGAATACATAAATCAGTAAACATGTATTACTTAAAAAAAATTAAAAATTTAAATTGAATCCAGACATTGGCCTTTAATTTAACACCAGCTTACAAATGTCCCATATATAAGCACCTGCCTTAGCCAAGGACATACGGTCAAGTGGTACAGAACTAAGAATACCTCTCCTCATACAGAATTTTAATCCCAAGAATTCCATCATTGCTACCAACATATACAAGAAAGACCCTACTTCTACCACTGAAACTGTCCCTCTTAACCCCTCACCACAAATAAATCCTATCCACCACAATGGACACATTCTGGAGCACATAAGCAGTAACTACAGTTATTACAGTATGCCCCTCCAGACCTCTCGACGCACCTGTGTATGCTGCTGCTGTCAGGCCTTCATCAGAAACCAAAATAGGGCCTGTACCTATCTTTTCTGCTCACATCTGTGTGCCTACTGGCTTATCTCTAAACATAAACTCTGGCTAGTCTCTCATACACTTAACCTTATCCAGGTATTTCAACCTGGCTTAACAAGCATCAATGAGATTAGCTTTATCCAGAGGACTCTCAGTTTTGATATAAACTGGCCATTAGCTGTAAACTATAATACACACAACATTTTAATTCTGCCCCAATTTTTACAGCACCCACCTTTTCTTGGCTCAATAATGAATTCTCTTTTTCCAAAACTTGGACAAGCATTTGAAGGTTCACACTGTCTTCAGTGAGATCGTTATTCTACAAAAATGTTAAAGCAGTGTTTTCAGATAACAAGAAATTTCCAGTTTACAAAAAAGCAGGTGAACTATGTAACTGTGTTTCTAATTTTTTTAGTGATATATAAAAATTATAAGAATTCAACATTGAACCATCTTAAAAGCCACTCATTTTAGACATTCTTATAGATCTCTTTATTATTAAAATATATACATATATTTATTTATATTTTTTTACAAAATAACTTGTAATTATTAGAAATAAAAACAACTCCTCAAATTCAACAAGGAAAATAAAAATGCATTCCTCGCTTCAGTATAGGATCTGCTTCCACTGTCTCTACACACATAACATTTGTCAAATTAATCTTCAAAAAGACATATCTGTATTTTTCAATCATGTAACTTTTTAAATTATGTCAATTTGTGATTTATTAATCAGCAAACATAAAATCACTGAAATGAAAGTTCTAAGGGTAAATTCACATGAATTTGTGAAAAAAAATAAGCACCTATAATAAATCGAAATACTTTTTCTTGGTACACAAATGTCAAAAACTGTCTCCCTTAAAATGAGTTTACCTGGTTTAAACTATTCAGTCTCATTTCATTTTCAGCATCTGTAAAAACAACAAATGAACCTGACATTAAAATAATTTAAAATAACTTATTACCTCCTATATTAAACTAAGAAATGCAACCCTATTAAAACAAAGTATATTTATAAGCTTAATTAACAAGTGCTAACAGTTCCAAGTGAAGAGCATTTTTGTTGTTTTGTATTTCTATTTTGATTATACCGAAGAAATCATAATATAAATGCCAGTTAAAAACCATGTTAAGGGCCGGCCCGTGGCTCACTTGGGAGTGTGTGGTGCTGATAACACCAACGCCGCGGGTTCGGATCCCTAAATAGGGATGGCCGGTTAGTTCACTTCAGAGAGTGTGGTGCTGACAACACCAAGTCAAGGGTTAAGATCCCCTTACCGGTCATCTTTAAAAAAAAAAAAAAACCAACAAAAAAAAACCATGTTAAAATCCAATTCTATGGAAAAGTACAAGAAAGAACTATGATTGTATTCTGAATGAGTCATAAATTATCACCTTGATAAAAATACTAACAACTACATTTCAAAATGAGTTAATTAGATTGGGTAGCAGGAAACAGCAAAAGGTCTAAGACTGAAGGGAAAAAAAAAACCCTTAAAAGCAATAAATATATATTTATAGCACAACAATACAATAGTATCAATTATCTAAAGTGATTTAGACATGACTATTGGTAAAAAGACCATTCCATCTGGTAGTATAGATAGATCCATAAATAGAAAAGATTCTGGAAGAGGAACCCAAAGACAATACTATGAGTTCAGCTGAGGTAATACATTTGACTTTCATTCAAAGAAATACTGAACATTTACCGTGAGGCCAGGTGCTAGACCACAAGATGTAAAAATTTAGTCCTTGCTCTCAAAGAGCTTATAATTCAGAGGTGAAGGAAAACTAGTGAATATATGATTACAATACAGTGTGATACAGTGAGTACAAGGTGCTATGAGAGAAAAAAAAGGCAAACACCTAATCCAGACTAGGGGGAGAAAATGGGGCCAGGGAAGTGGCAGTGCTAGGTACCTCCCAGTTGAGGTAATACCCATACTGAATCAAAATAGTAAGAGTTAGCTAAAAGAAACATGGCAACAGTCCACACAGAGAAACCAGCAAAGGCAACAGAGCAAAGAGACAACACCATTGGTTTCAGAAGCTGTAGAAAGTTCAATATGGCTAAAGCTCAGAATGTGAGGAGAATGGGAAGAGTGGAAACAAAAGAGGCAGACAGGGACCAGATCATGATGGACATTACATGTCCAACTAAGAAGTTTAGACTTCATCCTGAAGTTCACAGGGAGCCACAAAGTACTAAAAACATGGGAATGGGGGCTGGCCAGTTAGCTCAGTTAGTTAGAGCATGGTATTAGAACACCACAGTCAAGGGTTTGGATTCTCATACTGGCCAGGGGCCCAAAAAATAAATTAAAGAATTAAAACTAAATCTTCCCACATGGGAGACTGCAACTGCTAAGGACTGGTTGATTAGCTCAGTTGGTTGGCACAAAGTGCTGGTAACACCAACGTCAAGGGGTTCAGATCCCCAAACCAGTCAGCAACCAAATAAAAAACGGTGAAAGCAAGGGAATAACTTGCTTTTCATTTCTGAAAAATTATTCTGGCTGCAGAATGGAAAAAATGGATTAAAGAAGGAATCATGGAGACCAGAGAATAAAAATGGCTAATGCTTTTACAACACTATTGGCCAGACACTGTTCTAAAGAGAATGTGTAGCTAGTAACTAACTCTTATAATCCTCATTACTACTACAACAACTGTAAGGAAGTTACTATTATTATCTAAACCCTGTCAGTGAAAAAACCAAAGCAAAGAGATATTAACTAACTTGTCCCAGGTCAGCTAGTTAGCAATAGAGCTGTATTCCAACCCAGTCAGGTTCTCAACCACTATATTATCTTGCTCCACTAAGAGATCTGCTATAGTTAACATAGGCAGAAAGCAATTATGATTGGCTAAAGTAATTCCATGGCAACAAAAATGGAAAAAAGGAGAAAGTCTAGGGCAGTAGGTTTGCTTTTTAAGCAAATAAACTCATATGGATCGCCCAACATGATAGATAAATAATTTTTTTTAAAAAAAGAGCAGCACTACTTCGATTGAAGCCAACTGAGAAAGAAGCCCAGACTCCCACTGCATGGCAGCTCCCAGGACTGATGAACCTGTGAGAAACCCTAGAGCTCCTATGAGATACAACCCCAAAATATCACTGAATCAGAGAAAAGCTAAGGAAACAGAACCTACGGGACTTGCTAGGTGATGACTTCTAGCTTTCTGTTTTGGGAGACTGGAAAATGCTACCAATCACTAAGGTAGGGAAAGGAAGAGGAGGCGGAAAAGGACACGGTGACTTTCCTTTAAACTTAACTTTAGTTTGAAAATCCATCTGATGTATACAGAAGTGGCCATACAGATCAGGAACTCACGATAAACAACTGGTTGAGGGATGCAGATGTGGGGGGTCACAAGCACACAAGGGCTGGAAACCTCCAGAGCAGAAATGCGTGAGTTCAAAAAGTGAGAGTTGACAGTGTGAGAGAAGGACAAAGTGCAAAATGAAATGTATCTTTTCAGTAGAAGAGCTCCCATTATGTTTTCCTACCATGAAGGCATACTGGTGTATTTCATCCAATACTATAAATATCATCTTTAGCATGGAAAATGGCAGAAGATCTATGGCTCTTATTACTCAGTCCTTTGCTCGATATAGAAGATCACTTCAAAAGGCACCAACAGATTTTTGAAGAAGAAAGACTGCATTCCTTAACTGGAGGGTTTGGGCCCTGATGAGTTACAGGAAGTATTCAATATAGATTACAAGAAACAGACCTTTACCTCCTCCCAAAAATGTCAATGTACATAAACTTTTCTCAGATATCTGCATGGCCTCCTAAATCAATGAGTTACATGTAAATAAAAGAATAATGAAGGTAGGTTGAGAAACACCAAGCCAATACTTAACCACTTTCAGTAGAAAATTCCTATTTGTGATCTATTAACAACTATGGCACTGAATCCAAACCAAGCAATTCTCAAATTACTCAAAGTTGTTTCCATGAATACTCCATTTCCAAGAAGTATTCATTTATTCAACTGTTTAAAAACAACTAGTGTGCAATGAAATACCAGTCTGAAATAAGTTCCAAACATTTTATACCAGGCAGTGCTTTTTGCACTGTGACTTCTTCCACTGATGTACTCTGTGGAAGAATTCTTTCCTTTTCTGTCACACAATCACTTTGCTTCATAGCATAAGATTGCAACGTACTGCAATCCAGTTTCAAGCTTTCACATTCTTCAATTATTTGTCTCTTTTCCATGTTTAGTTGTTCTTGTTCTCTCCTTAAAACATCTCTGTCATTTCCTGCAGAAGGTAATTTTTCACTTATGTCTTTTATTTTATGCTCAAGTTCTTCAATTTTTTTGTAGATTCCATTTTTTCAGTTTGTAGAACTTGAATAGTTTTTCGCATCTCATAGATTTTAGAGTGATCAGTTCCTGTGACTCCTGAGCCACCTAGAATATAAAGTCAAGGATATCAAATATTAAGAATCGAGAAGTAAATAGCTTGCTATTTACAACTAAGATTTAAGAGTTCAGAACTTGAAAAGCTTAAAAAGAAAAATTAAATTACCATACTAAACTAAGCATGTTTAAATAAATAAAAAGTTGGGGAAACATAGGATTTGAATCAACTACTAAAAACCTACATACCTGAGTTTGAAAGAAAGTAAAATATGACCACCAAACAACGCAAAAAAAAAAAAAAAAATCTATGAATTATAACTATTTACCACAAATGCAAAAGGACCTTTCCATTTTTGCAAAATCTTGAAAGTAGTGGTGCCATAGCAAATTTCTGGCAGACAAGCAGAGCTAGTCATTTACTCATTCTTTAGAACTTAGTGCAAATTTATAGCAGTGTCCTGGTCTCAGAGTGCTAGAATTGTCACTTAAGTATGTCATCTAACATGTTAAATTAATAAAACTAATAACCTTCTTGTAACAGGTTTTTCAGTTCTTCAATTCATTCTTCATAGTAGCTTAATTCCTCTCGATACCGACGATGCATTTGTGTCAATTTCTGTTGATGTACGTTCTGCAATACTGACATGTCATGTTGATGGTCATCAATTTCCTGACTTCGGTTCTGTTTAAGTTCCTTAAAAAATAAAAACAAAGTTAACCATGTTTATGATCAATAAATTTACCTAAGCTATTTATTTTACTGTTGTCCGAAAGTCCATTTTATTAAAAATAATTCTCTGAATATGTCAAGGCTGAAAAGAAGTTAAACACAGGCCCCAAATTAGGACAATTCTGAAAAACTACACCCTTTCCCTTCTTAGACCTTAAAAACAGTTTTTCTACTCTTAAAGAGGGAACACCAGCAAGAAAACACTGAAACAAAAGATAAGCAAAAATATCTTTTCCTAATGACATAGTCCACCAATACCAGCTCACAACCCTCTGGCCAATCTGTATCTGTTATCCTACCATCCCTATCCTCTCACTCAGCCTTTCTATCTACCAGTCTTGATGGGAATTCCAAATTGTCAATCAAGGTGCCTTGCTACCCAAGTTGAGAAGACCAGTGTCTCTCCCAGGAACCTAGGTCTTGAGCTGAGTCCTCAAAAGAGAGAAATTGGTTGGACGAGAAGCTTTATGATAGCTGCACCTTGAAGAGGCTGTCTGCAGTATCCCACTACCTAGATTCCTGACTCTGTCCCCACTCCTTCCTGTGGCCAGAATGCTCATCTCTTCCTCCAGTCCTATGGATGGACTACACCAGGTCCTTCCAGTAAATCCTCTTTTCCTTTACTTAGCTAGAGATAGTTTTTGCTGCTAACCAAGAATCCTAATCTATAAATTAGCTTCTACTTCCTGAGAAAATAAGTATAGGTATTCTTTAATCTGATGCACTTATTTATGTGCCAGCACTGGGCTAACAGCTTTATATTTAAACCTCAAATAAATAAATAAATAAAAATAAAAAATATAAACCTCAAAACAATCCTACAAGGTAGGTATTATGATGACATCTACTTTACTGATGATAAAACAGAAGCCTGGAAAGGTTAAGTAACTTACCCAAAGTAACACAGATGGTAAATAGCACAATGAACATTCAAACACAGGTCGGACTTTGGAACCCACCCAAACAAGTGTTGTAATAATAATAAAAGCAGGAAGCTCCAGTCAAGATGGTGGAATAGACAGTCCCCAGCGTCACTCTCTCCCACAAATCAACCAATTTAGAACTATAAAAACATAACATCAGCCAAACTGGGGCCACTGGAGCTCAGGGGAAGAGGAGGAGAGACCTACAGAGTTCATGAAGGTGGGAGAAACCATGATGGGAGAAAGAAAAAAGTGCTCTGAGAGTTTCAGGTCATCGCTGCTTTAATGCTTAAGCTGCTGAGTGCACGGAGCAGGAGCCAGCAGAAGCCACAGCTGTGCCCTTCAGATGGGGTTACTTGGAGGCAGCAGGGGAAAAGGGGTCCTTGGCAGCCTCCAGGACAGCAAGACCATTAAGAGGGTTCCTGTGGACCCACACAGGAGTGAGGAGCTAGAACAGCTGAAAAATGGGAGCCATTCAGAGGCCAATGAGTCATCGCCAGGGAATGGTGCACGGCCCGTCCCATGGGAAGTGTTTGAAGCACGGGTGGTGGGGAAGACAGGCCCACCAGGAGAACACTGGTACACAGGAAGGACAGCCAATCAGCCCCCCAATCAGTGCAGGACTACTCAGAGGAGACTGGTCGGGAATGCAGAATTGCCGGGGGTGCAGTTTGATGAAAAAACTCAGGCCCAGGTCAGAGTTTCTATACAATCCAGGTGCACCAGGTCTCTGGAGAGCCGGAAGTACCTTTAAGGTCAACCATTAAACCCTGAGCTGCACAAAAAGCCTTCCCTAGGGAAACAGCAGCAAAGCAGCAATTTAGCTCAACTACAGAGTTCAAGTACTGGTTGCCACAGGAAGTTCCCCCATTTTAGAAGTAAGCAAAGGATGAAAAATTAGTTCCGGCCCTGACACACCACCAGTGCATTGGGGCCTGCCTGGGGACATGAGGCATGGAGATAGGGACAGGACCCCCACTCACACCCACTCACATAGCCAGCACCTTGGGGCCCACCTGGGAACCCAAGGCTTCGAGCCAGGAACTGGACCCCACTCCCCACATCCAGGCATGCCGCCAGCACCTCAGGGCCCACTCAAGTACCTGAGCCATGGATAACCATAACCAGGCATATAGTGCCAGTGCCTTGGGGCCCACCCAGGGACCCAAGGTATGGATCTGGGGACCGGACACCCTCTCACAACCAGGCACACCGTGCCAGCACCTCAGGGACTGCCTGTGGACCCGAGGCATGGAGGTGAGGACCCAAGGTATGAAGATGGGGACCAGACACTCCCCACAACCAGGCACTCCACCAGCACCAAGAAGCATGCCAAAAATATCACCTCCATGTGGGTGGTCCACCACAGCCACTAAAATAACCATGACTACTCCAAAAGCAGCTGGACGCCACAACCACCACACATGGTCCGCCAGCCCCTGGAGTGCACTGACACAAGGAGAGTCACCAACAGACATAAAGAAAGGAGGCGGATGTCTCTCTCCACAAAGTCCATTCCAGAGTGACAGAGGAAGCGTCTGTTCTATGATAATATTGGGGGACCTGATCACACCTGTCAGCACTGGACAGATCATCTAGGCAACAAATCAACAAAGTAACCATTATTCTTTCAGAAGGAGAGAAGAAATCTAGGGTAATTAGAGGGGGGAGGGGGGAGGGAGAGGGGATGGAGAGAGATTGGACAAGGGGCATAAAGAATAATTACGATTTGTAACAATATATATGCTAGTGATATTGATTTGATCAACACAGAATCCCCAAAATATGTATAATCAATTATGATTAAGTTAAAAAAACCCATGAGCCATTAAAGTTTTCAAAACTGTCAGTTTTAATGACACAAGTCAAGAATTAGAAGTAATGATCAAAACATAAAAAAATTTTTTTAAAGGGGGCAGCCCTGTGGCTCACTCAGGAGAGTGTGGCGCTGGTAGCGCTGAGGCCACGGGTTCGGATCCAATATAGGGATGGCCAGTGAGCTCACTGGCTGAGCGTGGTGCAGACCACACACCGTGCCGAGGTTTGTGATTCCCTTACCAGTCAAACAAAAGAATTAGAAGTAATGATAACCTAAAATCTACTAGGGGAGTAATTAAAATCTGGAACCAGTATTTACAAGATAGATAGAAACATTCTCATGTATGCTTAACAGTTAACATGTGCCATCAATATGTTTCCTTAAAAAATTTAATTTTAAACACAAAAAAAGAGTTAATAAGCAGTAAACTGAATCCAAAGAACACTGCCTATTTTGTGTGTATGCTTGAAAACCAGAAAAATATGAAATAGAAATTTGGATTTTCTATATTTAAATTGTTAAAATTTCTAATAAAGTTTTTCACCATTACTTTATTCATACTTTTGTAAGTTATTTGTAAAATGACTTAACATAAAAAGATTAAAACAGTCTACTGGACCAACACAGTAAATGTGATGACTGTTTTTCTTCGTATACAGAAGGTTAAGTTAGCTTACACTGGTTACTATTACCTGGAACTAAAGAATCCTAACTAATTCAGTCAGCTACACATATTAACATCTATAAGCAAATCTAATTTCCTTTGGAAAACCTCTGAAAAAACACTGCCCTCTGTCTATATGAAAACTTACTAAATAAAAGATTCAGCCATATCTACACCTTATCCTCTTACAGCAGTAAGTCTTGAACAGATATACTGCACAGTCACATATGGGGTTAGGGTATGAAGTGAGCACATAAGGTGAGAATTATGTATAGTCAAAATTATCTTAGAAAGTAAGCCCTTGGGAAGTCCAATCGTCTCTTTTCCTCTAGTATTTGAGTAGCTTATGGTACTTTGAATAAACACCAAATGAGAAAGTTAGCTTGCATTTGGAGGTGTTTTATCAAAAACAAATATTTCTAAACACTAGAATCATACTTACTATAGTCCAATGATAACACTATGAGAGGTATTAAAAGAACTGAGATCAACAGATGGACAGAATACTTCTATCTCCCTTCTCAAGCTCAATATGGAGCAGACATTCATTGAGCAGGTTAACCTTATTTATTTTTTTCTCAAAATGTACATTGGTGAATTAACCAACGCTAATGCTACCACACACACCTCTGCCCTTTAATTTTTCTGGGTGGATTTGTGTCAATGAATGCTTTCTCAGGATTTCTTTAGGAACTGTGGGAATGATTTCCTATCTCGGCCATACAAAGAAACTGTTTGTCACTGGAACACACCTACTTTACTTATTAGGTAATTACTAAGGTATTAGCTAAGATCTCTAAGTGCCACCAAACTGCCATCTTGTACCGAAGCAGAATACCACTGTAGTTCTTCTTGAGAGGTCCCTCTACTTTCAAATTCCACAATCCCACCTGGATAATCTAGACCAGAGTTCAACAATGCTAGTGAGTAAATATTTTCTTATATCTAAATTCAATGTTCTCTTTTTATGGGCTTAGTTAAGAGGAAAACATGCTTACCACAGTCCTCTAAGAATATCTTTTGCTGAAACACAATTATTAAGTGTTCTCTCACTGTTCTTATCTCAAGGTTAATAGTTGAGTTTCTTTAGTCCTTTACAATAGAACCTACTTTTTTTTTTTTTTTTTTTTTTTTTTTTTTTTTTACTGGTAAGGGGATCGCAACCCTCTGCATGATGTTGTCTGCACCATGCTCAGCCAGTGAGCACACTGGCCATCCCTATATAGGATCTGAACCCGTGGCCTTGGCACTCCCAGCGCCGCACTCACCCGAGTGAGCCAGGGGGCCAGCCCTAGAAACTACTTTTAAATCCTTTCATTTTTCTTTATGGCTTTCCTTTGAACTCTTTTCCAAGCTTTTCTCATCCCTATTAAGTATAATGTCCAGAACTAGTCATGACTAGACACTTGACCAATAATGAATAAAATGGTAAAATTAATTTGCTATACCTATATTCTTAACTACTTTGTATCCAAATATTATTGTTATTTTAATGTTTGGGAATTAAAAAGCTGTAAATTAAACAGAATTACAGTCTTCATATTATACTTAAATAAATGTACTACTGCAATTTAACACACTCCTAGAACACAGTAAATCCCTGATAATGACAGATTTTTGTAACAGTCATTTCTACATTTGGCAGTTTTCCTACTTCCAGCATACAGAAATAGAGATAGGAATATTTAAGAACAGCAAACTGCAGTAACATGTAAATATATTCTTCATCTAAAAGAGGCTGATAAAATCTCACAAAACAGAGATAAAGAAGAAGAAATAAAAAGTGGAAGGAAGTGCATTTAACATGAGAGGACTGAAATAAAGTTTTTTTTTTTTTTTTTTTTTTTAAATTTTATTTTGTCGATATACATTGTAGCTGATTAATGCTCCCCATCACCAAAACCTCCCTCCCTTCTCCCTCCCCCCCCTCCCCCCCAACAATGTCCTTTCTGTTTGCTTGTTGTATCAACTTCAAGTAATTGTGGTTGTTATATCTTCTTCCCTCCCCCCCCCGATTTGTGTGTGTGTGTGTGTATGTGTGTGTGTGAATTTATATATTAATGTTTAGCTCCCTCCAATAAGTGAGAACATGTGGTATTTCTCTTTCTGTGCCTGACTTGTTTCACTTAATATAATTCTCTCAAGGTCCATCCATGTTGTTGCAAATGGCAGTATTTCATTCGTTTTTATAGCTGAGTAGTATTCCATTGTGTAGATGTACCACATTTTCCGTATCCACTCATCTGATGATGGGCATTTGGGCTGGTTCCAACTCTTGGCTATTGTAAAGAGTGCTGCGATGAACATTGGGGAACAGGTATACCTTCGACTTGATGATTTCCATTCCTCTGGGTATATTCCCAACAGTGGGATGGCTGGGTCGTATGGTAGATCTATTTGCAATTGTTTAAGGAACCTCCATACCATTTTCCATAGAGGCTGCACCATTTTGCAGTCCCACCAACAATGTATGAGAGTTCCTTTTTCTCCGCAGCCTCGCCAGCATTTATCGTTCATAGTCTTTTGGATTTTAGCCATCCTAACTGGGGTTAGATGGTATCTCAATGTGGTTTTGATTTGCATTTCCCGGATGCTGAGTGATGTTGAGCATTTTTTCATATGTCTGTTGGCCATTTGGATATCTTCCTTAGAGAAATGCCTACTTAGCTCTTTTGCCCATTTTTTAATTGGGTTGCTTGTTTTCTTCTTGTAAAGTTGTTTGAGTTCCTTATATATTCTGGATATTAATCCTTTGTCAGGTGTTTATTTTGCAAATATTTTCTCCCACTCTGTTGGTTGTCTTTTAACTCTGTTAATTGTTTCTTTTGCTGTGCAGAAGCTTTTTAGTTTGATATAATCCCATTTGTTTATTTTTCCTTTGGTTGCCCGTGCTTTTGGGGTCGTATTCATGAAGTCTGTGCCCAGTCCTATTTCCTGAAGTGTTTCCCCTATGTTTTCTTTAAGAAGTTTTATTGTTTCAGGGTGTATATTTAAATCCTTAATCCATTTTGAGTTGATTTTAGTATACGGTGAGAGGTATGGATCTAGTTTCATTCTCCTGCATATCGATATCCAGTTATCCCAACACCACTTGCTGAAGAGGCAGTCCCTTCCCCAGTGAATAGGCTTGGTGCCTTTGTCAAAGATCAGATGGCAGTAAGTGTGTGGGTTGATTTCTGGATTCTCTATTCTATTCCATTGGTCAGTGTGTCTGTTTTTATGCCAGTACCATACTGTTTTGGTTATTATAGCTTTGTAGTATAGCTTAAAGTCAGGTAGTGTTATGCCTCCAGCTTTATTTTTTTTGCTGAGCATTGCTTTGGCTATTCGTGGTCTTTTATTGTTCCATATAAATGTCTGAATAGTTTTTTCCATTTCTGAGAAAAATGTCTTTGGAATTTTGATGGGGATTGCATTGAATTTGTATATCACTTTGGGTAGTATGGACATTTTCACTATGTTGATTCTTCCAATCCAAGAGCATGGAATATCTTTCCATCTTCTTGTATCCTCTCTAATTTCTCTCAGCAGTGGTTTGTAGTTCTCATTATAGAGATTTTTCACCTCCTTGGTTAACTCAATTCCTAAGTATTTTATTTTTTTGGTGGCTATTGTAAATGGGCAGGCTTTCTTGATTTCTCCTTCTGCATGTTCACTATTGGAGAAAAGAAATGCTACTGATTTTTGTGTGTTGATTTTGTATCCTGCTACTGTGCTGAAATCATTTATCAATTCCAACAGTTTTTTTGTAGAGGTTTTAGGCTGTTCGATATATAGGATCATGTCATCTGCAAACAGGGACAGTTTGACTTCATCTTTTCCAATCTGGATGCCCTTTATTTCCTTCTCTTCTCTGATTGCTCTGGCTAGTACTTCCAACACTATGTTGAATAGGAGTGGTGAGAGTGGGCATCCTTGTCTAGTGCCTGTTCTTAAAGGAAAAGCTTTCAGCTTTTCCCCATTCAGGATGATATTGGCAGTGGGTTTGTCATATATGGCTTTAATTATGTTGAGATACTTTCCCTCTATACCTAACTTATAGAGGGTCTTTGTCATGAATGAGTGCTGAACTTTATCAAATGCTTTTTCAGCATCTATAGAGATGATCATATGGTCCTGGTGTTTGAGTTTATTAATATGGTGTATCACATTTATTGATTTGCGTATGTTGAACCAACCTTGCATCCCTGGGATGAATCCCACTTGATCATGATGAATAATTTTTCGTATGTGTTGCTGTATTCTGTTTGCTAGTATTTTAGTGAGGATTTTTGCATCTATATTCATCAAGGATATCGGCCTGTAGTTTTCTTTTTTGGTTATATCTTTACCTGGTTTTGGTATCAGGATGATGTTTGCTTCATAGAATGAGTTTGGGAGATTTGCGTCCGTTTCAATCTTTTGGAATAGTTTGTAAAGAATCGGTGTCAATTCCTCTTTGAATGTTTGGTAAAATTCTGCTGTGAATCCATCTGGTCCTGGGCTTTTCTTTGTTGGGAGCCTTCTGATAACAGCTTCAATCTCCTTTATTGTTATTGGTCTGTTCAAATTTTCTACGTCTTCACGGTTCAGTTTTGGGAGCTTGTGTGTGTCCAGAAATTTATCCATTTCCTCCAGATTTTCAAATTTGTTGGCGTATAGTTGTTTATAGTAGTCTCGAATGATTCCTTGTATTTCAGATGAATCAGTTGTAATATCGCCTTTTTCATTTCTCATTTTTGTTATTTGAGTCTTCTCTCTTCTTTTTTTTGTTAGCCATGCTAATGGTTTGTCAATTTTATTTATCTTTTCAAAAAACCAACCTTTTGATTCGTTGATCTTTTGAATTGTTTTTTGGTTTTCAATTTCATTCAGTTCTGCTCTGATCTTAATGATTTATTTCCGTCTGCTAACTTTAGGATTGGATTGTTCTTGTTTTTCTAGTTCTTTAAGGTGAAGTGTTAGGTTGTTCACTTGCCATCTTTCCATTCTTCTGAAGTGAGCATTTAATGCAATAAATTTTCCCCTCAATACTGCTTTTGCAGTATCCCACAGGTTTTGGTATGATGTATCATTGTTTTCATTAGTTTCAATAAACTTTTTGATTTCCTGCTTGATTTCTTCTTGGACCCATATGTCATTAAGTAGAATGCTGTTTAATTTCCATGTGTTTGCATAGTTTCCAGAGTTTTGTTTGTTATTAATTTCTAGTTTTAATCCATTGTGGTCTGAGAAGATACATGGGATAATTCCAATTTTTTTGAATTTATTGAGACTTGATTTGTGACCTAATATGTGATCTATCCTGGAGAATGATCCATGTGCTGATGAGAAGAATGAATATTCTGAGGTTGTTGGGTGGAATGTTCTGTAGATATCTGCCAATTCCAATTGGTCTAGAGTCTTGTTTAGATCTTGTGTTTCTCTACTGATTCTTTGCCTAGATGATCTGTCTAATATTGACAGTGGAGTGTTCAGGTCCCCTGCTATTATGGTATTAGTGTCTATTTCCTTCTTTAGGTCTAATAGAGTTTGTTTTATAAATCTGGCTGCTCCAACATTGGGTGCGTACATATTTATGATTGTTATGTCTTCTTGATGGATCAGTCCTTTTATCATTAAGTAGTGTCCCTCATTGTCTCTTTTTATGGTTTTTAGTTTAAAGTCTATTTTGTCAGATATAAGAATAGCCACTCCTGCTCGTTTTTCTTTTCTGTTTGCATGGTAAATCTTTTTCCATCCTTTCACTCTTAGTCTGTGTGAATCTTTATGGGTGAGGTGGGTCTCTTGTAGGCAGCATATAGTTGGGTCCTGCTTTTTGATCCAGTCAGCCAGTCTGTGTCTTTTAATTGGGGAATTTAAGCCTTTAACATTAAGAGTTGTTATTGAAAGGTGTTGATTTATTCCTAGCATTTTATTGGTTGTTTGGTTGTCTTAGGTGTCTTTTGTTCCTTGCTTTCTGATTTACTGTTTGGTTTCTTTGTTTGTTGGTTCCTTAGGTTGTAGATAGTGTTTTTGTTAGCTTGTTTTCTCTTCATGAATGCCATTTTTATTGTACTAGCGGGTTTAGATTTTTCTTAGGTTTTTATGGCAGTGGTAGTTATTTTTCGGGAACCAAACCCAGTACTCCCTTGAGGATTTCTTGTAAGGGTGGTCTTGTGGTAGTGAACTCCCGCAGTTTTTGTTTGTCTGAGAGATATACTATTTGCCCCTCATTTCGGAAGGATAGCCTTGCAGGGTAGAGTATTCTTGGCTGGCAATCTTTGTCTTTTAGTATTTTGAAAATATCATCCCATTCCTTTCTTGCTTTTAGGGTTTGTGATGAGAAGTCTGATGTTAACCTGATTGGGGCTCCCTTATAGGTGATTTGACGCTTCTCTCTTGCAGCTTTTAAGATTCTCTCTTTGTCTCTGAGTTTTGCCAATTTGACTATGACATGTCTTGGAGAAGGCCTTTTTGGGTTGAATACGTTTGGAGATCGTTGAGCTTCCTGGATCTGAAGATTTGTGATTTTTCCTATACCTGGGAAGTTTTCTGCCACTATTTTGTTGAATATGTTTTCAATGGAATCTCCATTTTCCTCCCCTTCTGGAATACCCATGACTCGGATATTTGAGCGCTTGAGGTTGTCTGATATCTCTCTCAGATTTTCTTCCATGTCCTTGATTCTTTTTTCTTTCTTTTTGTCTGCTTGTGTTATTTCAAACAGCCCATCTTCAAGTTCAGAGGTTCTCTCTTCAACTTCGACAAGCCTGCTGGTTAAACTCTCCGTTGTGTTTTTTATTTCGCTGAATAATTTCTTCAGTTCAGCAAGTTCTGCTACATTTTTTTTCAGGACATTGATTTCCTTGTATATTTCCTCTTTCAGATCCTGTATACTTTTCCTCATTTCATCATGATGTCTAGCTGAGTTTTCTTGTATCTCATTCAGTTTCCTTAGAATTATCACTCGAAATTCCTTGTCAGTTATTTCAAGGGCTTCTTGTTCTATAGGATCTAGAGTATGAGATTTATTAACTTTTGGTGGTGTACTTTCTTGATTTTTTGTATTTCTGGTGTCTTTTTTTTGGTGTTTATTCATTGTGGCAGGGGGTTTCACAGTCCACCGGTTTGAGACTAATGACTAACTAGGATGTTGCTGTGATTGCTAATTTGGTATGGCTCCCGCCGTGACTGCTCAGTTGGCCTCTAGTGTCTTGTGTGTGTGGTTGCCTCGGGTCTTGGGCTTCTCCGGGGATCCACCTTTCTGGTCAGCTTGTACTCTGCTGGGCTGGTGGATCACGTACCACAGGGTGTGTGATCTCTGTTGAGCTTTCACTTTCTGTACAGGACTTCTCCCCGTTCCGTGTGCTCTGGCCCAGGCTGTTAGATCGTGCAGTGGCGACCCCACCGGGTGTGTGGTTTCTGTCGAGTCTCCCCCCTCTGTGCACACTGTGCTGGGCTGGGGCGTGTCTTCTGCACCCCTCGTCTATCAGCTGGGCCTTCAAGACCCTGCTCAGCACCGCCTCGCCCAGGAAGTCTATCAGGTTTCTGCTAGGCACAGACAACCGGTCTCTCTGGGTGCCTTTGTAGCACTGTGTAGATCTTTCTCGGGTCTTGTTCACCTTTGTATCCCCCCGGTATAAACCGAGTCTAGTGCCTGCCTGCAGCCTGCTCTCCGGCAGGTTCAAGCGGACCTGGGAACTCTCCTACCACACTATTCCCAACCAGAAATTCGTTAGGCTTTTTTCCAAACTGGTGGTCGCAGAGATGTTATCTGCCTCCCAGTAACAGGAAGTTTACCGGGGCCGGAGTCCAGGGTGTGGTGGAGTGACAGTCGGCCCGACCGTACTTTCTAGCCCTCCCAACACTGGTCGGGACGCCCCACACCCCCAGCCCCGCCAGAGAACCGCGGAGGGAGTGGGAGAGGAGGCCGGCCCGCAGGGTCCGGAAAGCCCTGCGCCAGGCCAAGCAAATGGGCTCAGTGATGGCCGAGCAGGGCGGAGCTGCCCGCACCTGGGAAAATGGAGGCAGCACCGGGGCAGTGAGTGGCCTGGTGGTGCAGGCGGGAGCCGCGTGGGCCAGGGATCACTCACAGTGCTGTGCCAGGTCGGGCGCTCGCTCTGTCTCTGGTTTGTTGCCTTCCGTGTTCTCGGCGCTGCCGCCTCGGGCTGTTCAGTCGCGGCGCCGCTCGGGCGCTCCCAGGAGTCTTCTTTAATGCCGGCCTGAAACCTCGAATCCTGAATAGGGCAGCTGGCCGCCTTCAGTGCGGCCCCAGCCTCCGGGATCCTGGCTGCATCCACAGCAGCCCTGGCGCCGTGTTCCCTGTTTCAAGACTCGCTTTTGCAGCTAAGAATCAGTTCTTTTCCTGCTCCACACTTCAAAGCTGTTGCCTGTAAATGAGGCAGCCTCTCCTGCCGGGGGCAAAGTGGCGTTGAGCCCCCACGACCGGCCAGCAGCAGCAGTCCTCCCTTAAGAGATGGCCAGAGGAAGGTCCACAAGTTTCCCGGCTGCCTGAGGCCCAGTGGCCACCTTTTCCACCTCAGCTACTCCGCGCCAGCCGCCGCAGCCGCCGCCATAGCCGCCGCCATCTGAAATAAAGTTTGAATAACTCTCACAGCTTCCAAAAAGAAAAATCTGGGCTGGCCGGTTAGCTCAGTTGGTTAGAGCAAGGTGTTGATAACACCAAGGTCAAGGGTTCAGATCCCGTTACTGGCCAACCACCAAAAAAAAAAAAAAAAAAAAAGAAAGAAAGAAAAATCTAAGTTTAATGAGTCTTTAATTATCCTTACCTCTGATTTTAAGACTGCATGAATGGCTTCCATTTCTGTTCTCCTAGAATGAGGTAATTCTGTTTTAAAAGAAATAGCATATACTGAATATCTGATCAACACATGAAGTATAAACAAGCATTTTAAGGAAAATATATTTCACTGGGTTTAAACAGAATAGTAGGCAGATATGAGAACAAATTCAGACGTACACCACTTGATTTTCATCACAACTTTCCATTGCCGTTAATGTTGTTCATTATCATGTAAGTCATTATTTTGCCTATGTCCTATACCTTAGGATGTCTACCTTTACTCCCTTGAAGTGCTCATTAAGTTTTGAAAACTGACACTCTTTCTCTGTTGACTTACCCTGTAATTTTAGATAAAAATTATTCAACTGGGACTTAAGGCCTTATTTCTAACTTCTGCTTCTAATACTATCAAATAATTAATGACCTGTAAACAAAAAATGAAAATACACTAAAAGAATGCTTATTTAAAGTAACATAGATATAACTTACTAAAAATAATAATGAGCTCAGTCTGGTTTTATACATTTGCATTTAAAAGTAGAGTCAGAGCCCAGTAGTGCCAAAATAGCACCACTGATGCTGTCAGAAAATTATCATCCACAGAGTTATTTTTTTCTAGGTATTAGTGTTTTTTCATTACTCACAGCACTTTAAATATTACAAAAATAACTTCTCTGAACTATAGTTTAAGTCAAAAGAAAATACAAGCAGCATGCAATAAATTATACTGACAAACACACCCTTGTTTTGAAAATCACAGGTAGGGTTGCTTCTCTGGTTGTTTATACATTTTGTTTGAAACTCTGGCTGTCTAATTGCTACCCTGAAGAAGACAAAGTATAACCTAATCTGTTTAGAAAGGTAATTTTTAAAAGCAGCAATTGTTTCAAAGAGGGATTAAAATTATTTAAGTGGCCTCCCACTCCCTACGCCCCCCCAAAAATCCTGGTCTTTTTTAAGTAAAGGGGAGATATTATGCGGACAAAAAATTCTGATTTCCTCAATGAGAAAGAAACTGTGTTTTTAGAAGTATTTAATAATTTGCCAAAGATCCCACAACTTGCAATGCATGGAAGTGGAATTTCAACCCATGCCTATCTGACTTAAAAGTCCAAGCTCCTAACCTTGAATAAATCAGTAGAGTGTTTGGTAGAATAGCAACCTTCTGGTATTTGTAAATATGGATGATTTTCAATTTGTACCAACAGTGCTACTTTGGGACTGTTTTCTTGTTCATAACTGGCACAGGGTAAACACTCAATAGACATATGCTGAATTAATAAAAGATCTGACTCTTTTTAAATAATTTACAAAATCAATAAATTAGGTGGTAGGCAATCCCTACAGTAATACAAAGGGAAAAGAATAAAAGCATTAAGCAACTTTGAAGATTCCCCCCCTCGCAAATTTTTATTGAGCACCTACTATGTACCAAGGAAGATGCAACACACTGTTACTATAAGGACCAAAAAAATACAGTCCCCACCCTGGACATCAGGAAAGAGATAAATTATAACTCAATATGGTAAGTGCTATCAGGGAGAGATCCACAAACTTCTGTTAGAACACATCACTGGCAATCGACTCAACCTAAGTGGGAGTCAGAAACGTTTCACTAAGTACCCGACATGTGAGCAGGCTCATACAGGAAAATTGTTTTCCAGGCACAGGCAGGTGAAGGAGGAAGTAGAGAAGGAAGGGCTTTCCATGTAGAGGTTCAGAGTTGTGTAGACACCTGACAAAGTTCCTTGTGGTAGAAGTCTGGGTACAAGCATGCATGTGTATGCAAATATACAGATGCAAGGCCATTGGTACGGGAACTAGAAAAGGTAGGCAGAAAATAGATAAGATAGGTCCTTGGCCTCCCAAAACTAAGAGGTTTGGAATTTATCCTGCAAGTAACATGATCAAGAAATTTTTAAGCACATTTATTTTTAGAAAATTAACTGGGAATACAACAGAAAATGAACTGGAGTAGGGAGAAATGGGTGACAGGACATGAAAGAGAAAAACTCCCTGGGAGAGATTATGGGGACTGAACTAAAGAAGTAGGAGTAATAAAGTAAAGGACAATCTGGCATAGGATGAACAAGATTTGGTGACCAACTGGACATAGGAGATAAAAAAGAAAGAGACAAAGACATCAATATTCCTAGTTTAGAAAATTGGGTAGGAGATAACGGAAATCACTAAGACTGAGAATACAGGAGCACATTTGGTGGGAGGAACAAAATTAATCCCACCTTAAACCTGCAAGACATCCAGGTTGTGGATGCATGTTTTCTGGTTTGGGTCAAAATAGTCAACTGTCTCCCTTTATCTAGGATATAAGGAAAGACTAGTCATTTCCCATTGTTAACTGGCCCTTCTCTGCTCTGACTGCCCTCAAGGTCACAAGATCCTTTCCTGGGACACAGAAAGAAGCCCTTTCATTTCCGTTCCCAAACCTGTCCCATGTCATGCACCCCCCCAAGGGATACCCCAAGCTGTAAGAAGGATTTTGGCAGCTCCCTTGTATTCCTTCCTTCCAAATAGACCCCACAGAAATTCTAAATATAAACACTACCCTTCTATCAAACTATCTTTCTCTATTTTAACCAAATAAATATGAAGGCTCAGTTAAATCAGGATTTAAAAAACAACCACCAGAATTCTAATTTATTAATTTATGAGAAATAAAACTGTCAAAGGACCTGCTCTCATCCAAAAGACCAGCCCATTATCACCCTGGAGGCAGGCCTAGATTGAAATTTTAAAAACCCTTTTGATCCAAGAAATATCTCGCTTAAAGAAATACCAAGAAATCAAAATAGTAATTAATTTAACCACTGATCGCCATGTAACTCTGGGTCACTACTCATTAGCAAAGTAAGACGAGGACTTCGAAAACGAGTGAAGGTTGCTAAGGATTCCCAAAGAATGGGCTATCTTCCCAGTTCTACTGTCGAAATATGGGAGAAATAGGCAATTTCACACACAAAAAACATTTTCAGCTGGAACTGTACAATGTGTCATCACAGTAAGTAAAAATATAACTGAATGGAAAAACAGCTATGTCTCACTAACAAATAATATATGCAAGACAGAAAGGGCAAGAGTTACCAAATGTTTGAATTATCAGTTATTTCTATTGTTACAAAAACAGAAGAAAACAAAAAAGTGACGCTTATCATATACAATTCCTATAACTGTGACAAAATGAAGATGGTCAAAATTCAGATCCGCCCCCAAAATGAGGGCAAAATAAGTGGTGGGTGTAAACAAACCAAAAAAAAAAAAACTCTACTCCACCTAGGAGCAGTTTCACTCTGAGATATCCAGAGTAGTCAAAAGGACGAGAACCAGAAATCCTCCCGCAGACCCCAGTGGTCATTCATCACAGAAAATCAACCGGGAAGAGTCAAAAGGAGGAGTGTTAATAAAAAAGGACGGAGTGGGACTCGTTAGCGACCTGTCCGCGTCTGCTGAGGGACGTTCCCAGGGTCCCAGGAAAGCCCTCCCTCCCCTCGCTCCAGCTCTTACCTTCCACTTCCTCAGCGCCCTCCATCAGCATCTTCTTTGTCAGATTTGAAATCCGGCCAGTGAGGGAAGCCAGGCTACCCCCCACTCGACCCAGAGACTGGCCCAAGCCGGCGCCCAGGCCCCCAAGCCAGGACGACATCGCTGCAGGTTTAGAGAACGACCCGGTCAGCTCCGAAGAAAGCGACCAGCGCCGTGGGACAACCCCGCCAAATGTCCTCGAACGTCTTCCTTCACGGGACTAGTCCAAATCCAAGCACTCAGAATTCCATGGCACAACGCGGGGTTCCCTGGCAACGCCGGCTTCGCGGGGGGCTCCCACCAAGGGCCGGGTTCTGCCTGGAAACGCAGAGGCCTGGCCTGGAACTTTACCAGGGGCCCGCCTCTAGTGACACCGTCACCCACGCGGGGCCTCGACTCATTCCCACGACTTCCCATCGTCCGGACTGGGTCACTGCTTCCTCTCCTTCAGTGACTTTCCCCAGTTCCGTGGGCAATTCCTGACAACTCCACGCAAGCCGCCACGACACCCGCTCTGAAAGCAGCTGTGGAGCAGAGAGGGCGCTGCGGTGGGGTAGAAGGGCCCTGCGCAGCCGCCAGACCTGTCCTTGGCGCAGGGGAGGGTGGGATCGCGGAGGACCACGGGGTGAGCTGGCGGGGGCCGGCAGCCTGCAGCCCAGGGCCGGCAGCCTGCAGCCCAGGGCAATCCACGGAGCCGCCGGCTTTGGCCGCGGGAAGAATAGTCTGAAGGACCCGTGGCAGCGCTGCACTCTCGGCCTGCTGCAGCTGCGTTTCGAGGCGGAGCCCACCCTTGGTGGGGTCCCCCCAAGCCAGCGTGCCCGCTGGCCTCCGAGCGCTGTGAGTCATCCTCATCTGCGGAAAGGATGGCGGAGGGGAACAGGGCAAAAGGAGAGAGTCCCGGCCCGGGGACCCTGGCAGTCACCGCCGCAAGGATGTCAGGGCACTAGAAAGCACCCCCGACGCAACGACCGTCTGAGGAGCTGCTGCTCCCGAAGGGGCGCAGTGCATGCCTGAGGGGCTCTCTTGGAAGGCGGCCTCCAAGCAGCCCGGGCATATTCAGCCTCTGGCGGCTGCGTGTCTTGGCCTCGCTCCTATCCAGAAAAGCAAAGCAGCGGCGTGGACGGCATGCACCCTTCGATAGCTCAGCTGGTAGAGCGGAGGACTGTAGACTACACAGACATCTGTGGACATCCTTAGGTCGCTGGTTCGATCCCGGCTCGAAGGAGGTGCCTGACGCTTTTGCCCACACGTCACTGCTCGCCTGGCCAAAGGCCCTGCAGCCGCCAAGCAGCATCCACACTCTCCTGGGCAAAAGCCACCAAAGCCCTTCTGGACCACCTAGGGAGCTCCGCGGGTGCAGATGACGGGAACCACGCCTGCTCATTCCTCCTCACGCCTGGGATATATGGAGACACCTACCCTTTAACCGGGTTAAACAGTCCGCCTTGCTGCTTTCTTCGGGCCCAGCGGACCCCCGACAGCCCCCGCTCTCCCCCTTTTATTTGCAGACAGCGCACAGCCCTCTCCCACCCGCCCGAACTCTGACAAACCCGCCGTGCCCACGTGTCACAGAGCCTTCCCGACCAGGTGGACAGAGAACTGGGCCCAGGCTGTAGCCCCTGTAGGTCGAGCCCCTGAGGGAGCTGAAGAGCCTACAGGTCATGACAGGGGCCAGGGACAACCCTGACATCCTCAGAGAAAACGCACCCTCTCCTTCTACCCTTTGCTATGTGAACGTTTCATCTCTGCCTCTCCCCATCCCTTTCTCTCTCTCTCTCTCTCTCTCTCTCTCTCTCTCTCTCTCTCTCTCCCTCTCCCTCTCTCCCCCTCTCCCCCTCCCCCTCCCCCCTCCCCCTCTCCCTCTCTCCCCCTCCCCCCCTCCCCCCCCCCTCTCTATTTCCATCTCTCTGGCTGGAAAGGCAAGGATGCCTAACACTGAGTTCAAAGTTAGCAAAACCACCTGCACCTGTGCCTGACCACTGGGCATGTCGAGGGAGAGAGAGATGGCAAACTGCAGTCTTGTATCAAGTGGACTGGGGTGGGGGTTGGGGGCGTGTGGTTAACTAGCAGTTAAGCCTTTATTGGATATGCTTGTGAGGGTCGTTCTGTGGGCAGGTCCTTTAGAATGTTTATGTGCTGCTTGGGGTGGGGGCAAGGTTGCAAAAGCAGCTGCCATGAGAGAGTCAAGGTGGGTCAGGTAGTAGTGTGAGTTCTACACTGGAAAAGTCTTAGGGATTAAACAGATGGTTGAAAACTGTTCATTGTCTGGGTGTATATGCTATCTCCATAGAATTCAATTTACACCCAGATGTAGCAGAATAGGTTTAAAAAAGTTATGCATGGAATTTTAGTCTTCCCTCATATAGCTGGGGTTCAATTTCAGCTCATCCCAGAAGTAAGGGGAAGAGTTCCCAATGTCTCTTGGTAATCCTCATATACAGGGCGCCATGAGTATGGCACTTGCTATACATATTATATCCCAGAATGACAAGCAGGAGAAAGAGCATGTAATGTTCATTTCTTTCTACTTTCTCCACTACTCCATTCATTTCCATTCCCATTGTGATCTTCCCTGCACATATTTTTTGTAGCTGCCTGGCTTGAATCAGGTGTCATGAATTCAGAAATATCACTGATAACAGGAGAGAAAAAATCTTATGTTGAATAAAGATTTTGCATTACTTATAGCTGTTGTGTGAGAATGATAGAATCAGGAAGAGAGAAGCCTAAATTTGGATGGCTACAGAATCAGGTAGAGGGTAGCCATCCAAATTTAGCTTTCTCTCTTTTGGAGTATGCAAATCAGCCTCAGTCTCCCTGGTCTCCCATTTCAGCGGGAGAGAGTGTGCAGCAAAGGTGAGAACAGTGGTGCCCACACCCAAGGTTTTTAGTAAACCACTAAAAGGCGGTGAGCATTGGAAGGTAACATTATCAAGTATGACAATTACTGGGAGCTTACACAATGACCATACTGTTTAAATAGCCAAAAAAGGAGTTACATGCAAAATAAAGGGCATTGTGGCCTTTCCAGATTTAGGAAGAACCAATTACAACCCTCTAAAGGAGAGTATGTAGCAGACACACGTGAGCTGTGTCTGGTCTGTCCTGGACCACCCGTCTTGGAGGGGTGGTGATCCAGATCACGCAGTGTGTGCACCCAGGCATTACTGTTGCCCTCCAGTCCCCATCTACACTTTTGAATAAATGTCCCCAAGATTTGTTTTTGACCCTTCTGTATTACTCATTTTCTCTCAGTGGCCTCTTCTAGGAGTAACAGTGAGAAAGTTTTGGCTAGGCCTCAAGAAGTATTCCTTTAATTGAAATCTAAATTGGTCCAGCCTCTAGGAAAAAAGAGAAGAATGGTGAGGCCTGGGTCTAATCTAAAGAATAAATTGGATGAAGCCTTGGATCGCAATATCAAATATAACCAGAGTATCAGTATATACTTTCATAGTAACGCTTTTTCACAAAAACAATGATACTGGATTTAGAAATGAAAATGTAAGAGCAAGGGGTTCTATGAAGCTGAAGGATAAAAAGTCAGGTTAGTTATTACAAAGAATTTATGAAACACTTCAAAGGCTTATCCATGTGTTTCCTTCATTCCACAACTCTGCACATGTACCAGCTCCGAGTATGCTGTGGTTATATTGTGATTTTTGGATCAGTAATGACTGTTCTATTAGTACTTCACTGTAAACTATTGCCCCACTTGTTTTGTGAATTTGTCCTTTCAATGTCAGTTCAGCCATAGAAAAGTAAATTAAGCACTTACATCAACATTATGATTACCACAACTAAAAATGTGACTATAGAATGTATAAATAGAGGCAATGGTCTGAAACAGAAAGGGGATATTCCTGTTTAATTCTACTTAGATTACATACACGGCACTACTTAGGTTCTGTGTCTCATAATTTAAGAAATACACGATCAAACTGCAGTGAATTTGGAGGTAAGCAATTTAGAGGGGACTTGGATGTATGGGAAATGAGTAACAGTAGAAGAAACTGAGATATTTAAATTGGAGAACAAAAGACTCTGTTGGAACAAATGAATTTAATTTAATATAGCAATTGAATTTGTCTCATTTAATCCCCAAAGTACAAAATTAGAAATAATAGGTAAAAGTTAGAGGGAGACACATTTTAATTCAACATGGAGAATAGCTTTCTAATGGAGAAATCTATTCAATGATGAAACTTCTTTGGAAAACTTTCACGAATTTTCTCAGATATAGTCTGGGAAAGTGGTAGGGAGGATTGAAGTATCAGATGCAAGTTTCTTTCAATTCTGAAATTCCATGATATGCATCCAAGTTATGTCAGGATAAAAAGAAAACCATCCAGGTAATCTCAAAGACATAAAAAAAAAAGTCATGGAAAATATTAAAGTTAATGAGAACTTGAGATTGTTCATTAACATTGATAAAAGTGAATATTTTCCAAGGGTCCCTAGTTGACAGCAGAGAAGAAAAAAAGGAAAAAGGAAAAAAAGGAAAGGCTGGTCCTGTGTTCAGCAAAGTCCCAGAGTTATGCCATGGGACTACAAATAGTTCACCTCTATTAACTGAAGAAAATGCTATTTTTTTCCCAAAAATATGTGAGTGGAAATCTACTTTTTTGGCCAAAATTTGAGTGGCTCCTTAGTTTGGTCAAGGAAGGTTCTGCAAGGATGGTGTAGGGGGTTCTAAGGACTTTAGAGCTGAGCAAAGAAAAAGATATGACCCTTAGGTGGCAGTAGCGTACATGTTTTTTTTGCAGCGCTGTTTCAACAAGTTTGCATTCAGGAAAAGTACCTCACACTATGAGACCTTCCAGAGGCTATGGCACGGGGGGCCACTACTCAGAAGGGGAAGAAGGATGGGGAACTCCTAGGGAAGAGGGGAAACAGAGAGGCCTACTTGTCTAAGTGATGTTGTTCAGCAGCCCAGCTAGGATCCTGTCTCAGAAAGTTCCAAAGGGCAGCAGCAACTGGTCTTTACAGCCCCAGAATTTATCTTATCTATGGCTAGCAAATGTTAGGCACTGTGTGCAAAGTAGGAAGGATCTAAATGGTTAAAATCTGCTCATTTGGACTAGTGTATAAAATGATTGGATATGTAAAAATGTTGGCACTAGAGGGCTTTTGGATTAACAGGATTTAGCTTGCTGCAAAGAAGTAAGCAACACAGAGGCCAATATAAAGAAGTCATCTTTGGCTCATTTGCATAAGGTAGTGTCTGAAATAGATGTAGTTTGTTTGTGGTGGCAATTTACTCTTTTTTTGCTGTGTTTTTTCCAGATTTCAGCATTTATACTTTCTCCCAAGCTCATATTGTGCCAACAGAAAGCAGAGAATTATTTAAACTAATTAGTCTACATGAAGGTGTTCACTTTTGAAAGATAATTCCTTTTATTTTTATCATTATGAAAATAACATATGCTTATTTTATTAAAAAACAGGTAACAGAAAATTATAAGAAGTTTAAATCATCTACAATTCCATTTCTAGGGCTATTTTTAGTTTACAAGTCTAGTCTTGTCTCTCTGCATATTTCATACATTAGATACATATAAAGTTATTTTCATTATTGGAATTACAGTTCATGCAGTTTGTCAAAACTTTTGTTTAATATTATATCATGAGTCTTTTCCCATAGCACTAAATATTCCTTGAATCATGATTTTTAATGGGTGCATAGTATTCCATTTTTATCAATGTCCTTTATCTTTCTGTTTGGGAGCACTTATAATTTTATGTAAAGTATCTTGGAATCTGTGAAAATATTCTTGGAAATACATTATATGTGTGTCTTTAAGATATTTGCCCCATTTTTGCTTATTTTAACTTTGTAGCAAGGTAAGTTGTCACTGGTTAGAGGTAAGTGGAATACAGTAGACAGCACAGAGTACTGGTTTGTGACTCAGAAGACAAACCCAGACTTTGATACACCAACTGTGCCAGGGTGGTAAATCATTTAACTTTTACGTGGTAGGATCCCCCAATGTAACATAGGATTAAAACTATTGTTCTCACCCATGTAATACTGTTACTATGAGAACCTCTTGAGTTAGGGAAACTGGATTTGTTGGCCCTTTGGAGAATTGCAAACATGGTTTCAATTTAGCTTCAGAGTACTGACAAATAGCTCAGTGATTCTTGCCTCATTCCTCTGGAATAAAATAACTTTTTATCAAACAAGTGAATACATTGCTTTCAACAGAGGCAGAATGAACTCATTTTGGAAAATGCACATGAGATTCTACTAACCATTTTCGTGTATTCTTTATCTGGAGGGATGCCTTGTGTTGTGAAAGGACCAGCAGGTATCAGAACTAGTTTTTGAATGAATACCGAGTTTTCAGGTGCTTTCAAGTATGTATTGCCATTGGAATTTGGTGTCTTCATCTGTCTCCTTTTTAGTGTGGAAAGTGGTGTTGAAATGAGCACTGCTGATAGGCACCCTCTGTGAGTCTGACTTTGCTGAACAGATGTGATGGCATCCAGGCCCCTGCTGGGAGATACTCCTGCATGGCCAAATCTCTCACAGTCCTTAATCCTCTCTCTCTAGTCCAGCTTTCCTTAGCCTTCTCCGAAGTTGCTCACAGAAGGTGTTCCATTCAACTCTCCCTTGGGGCAAATAGAAGTAGTCCTCCTTCTGTAGCCACCTGGTAAGGCGTTGGTAGCCGTTTAACTGCTGCCTATTGATAGGCTCCAGAAATAGCAGCAGGAGGCGAGCAGTCCCAGGCTTGGCCACCAAGCGGTAGGTGGCGAGCCTTAACTCCAGATTGCACCAGAGACTTTCCAGGGCCTGGCAACTGAGCACACACAGGGTGGCTCTGCTGCTTTCCATGCTGGTGACTGCAGCATCCATCCTGTCCTGCCCAACCCCAAAGTCCCTCTCAGGCAGGCATAGCCTCAAGCCCTCGCCAGCTGGAGGAGGCTTCTCCAGGGCAGGAACCAGTTCTTCCAGGACCCAGGCTTGGTCCTGCTCACAGTAGGATACGAAGACATCATAGGGGAATTGGCCTCTGGGGCCCTGCCCACCCAATTTCCACCACCAGGCATGAAATAGAGTCCGGAGGTGATGAAGCCAGGGCCATTTGGGGCAGCCAAGCAATGCAAAGATGATCAACAGGAACACCAGGGTGAAACTGATGAGAAAGCCCTGAAACTCAGGATCATGTGGGCAGTGACCAGAATGGAAGGAGAGTAGTGGAGTCTTCGAGTAGTCAGAGGCATTGGCCATGCAGATGGATTTCTCTAACCCATACACAAAGGTGTTTGGGGCCCGTGTTGCCCAAGGCCCCACCCAAGAGCTTTCACACTGGCAGGTGAAGGTGACATCTGAGAAATAAACATATTGAGGCATTTGGGGGATTAGCTCCTGGAGGCTGCTGTCCAACCCCAGTATCCATTCAGAGTTGAGCAGTAGCAACTGGAGGAGTCCCAAATCCCTGAAGCTGGAGACAGAGAGGTTCCCAAGGTTCAGGTTGCTCAATGCCAGGACCTGCAACTGAGGCAGCTCCTTCAGGATCACTTCCAGCTTCACTGCACCTAACTCATAGAGGAAGTTTAGGTCCCCCAGCTCCAGCACTCGCAGCCTGGGCATGCCAAATAAACGCATGTTTTCTGTGCCCCCATGATCAGACCAGAAGTGCAAGTGCTCCAGGAGAGGAAGCTGTGGAAAGAATCTCCGGGATTGCTGGCCTGAGAAAATGTAGGCACTGCAGCCTCTCAAAGTAAGGTGACGCAGGGAAGGAAAATGGACTGTGATGTTGTTTTGAAGCAGCAAAATACTGGGAGTTTGTAAGGTAAGGTTCTCTAAGAATAAGAAGGGTTCACCACTGGGGACACTAAACTGGATCCATCCTTGTGCCCACACCTCCAAGCTGAGTAGTGCTGAAGGCCAGGGAGGGTAGATCTCCAGCATCTCAGTAGAACCCAGCTGCAGATGGCTCAGCTTCTGAGGACCCTGGAGCTGCCTACCTGAGATGTGCTCTAAATGGGTGCCCAAGAGGTTCAGTGAGACGAGAGCAGGAAGAGAGGACAGCCAGTCTGGTTTTAGCACCTTAATTTGGTTCCAACTCAGGTCTAGAGTCTTCAGCCACCTCAATCCCTCCAGGTTCTCACTGGATAAGTTAGAGATGTTGTTGCCACTCAGCCAGAGCTCCTGGAGTTGAGGAAGAGAGGAGAAGGCCCCACTGGGCAGAACACAGAGGTCATTGTGGGACAGATCTAGCACTCTCAGGTTTGAGCTGACCAGCCCTTTTGGGAGCACCAAGGTTGGTCCCAGCTTATTCATTGAGAGGTTGAGCCTCTGAAGCTGGGGCAGGGCACTCAGAAAACTTATGGGAAGTAACTGCAGGCCATTGGCATGAAGGCTGAGGAGTTCCAGGGAGCAGCAGCTTAGGAGATCCCCATCTTCTATGTTCTGAATTTGGTTGCTCCCAAGATTGAGTGCACGAAGCTCAAAGTAGCTTGTCACATTCCCAGGCAGTTTTTCTAGACCTGTACCCACAAGGGAGAGAGAGTCCAAGTGGAGTAGTCCTGAGCCTAGGAGGCCTAATGCACTTAGTGGGGTGCCATCCAATCTTAGAGAATGGAGCTGAAGTCCATGCAAGGCTCTGACACCCACCTGGCTCAGCTGTACATTGTCAGACAGATCCAGCACCTCAAGGAAGGGGGATGATGGTTCGGGGCTGGCTGTAGGAGAGGAACCAGGAACAAGGTTCGGGAAGAGCCCTTGCAGTTCCTGCAGCTCTGTTAAACAGCTGTTTCTGAGGGTCAAGTGACTAAGGCTGGTTGGCAACTGGATGTTCTGGCTATAATTCAGACAGTACCCTTGAAACAAAAGGCTGCTGAGGAATGTGAGAGGCTCCAGGGCATCTGGAGAGAGGAAAAGATTCAGGCAACATGGAGCATGATGCTCAAAGGAAAGGTGCTGCAGCTGGTGCAACCCTTGAAATGCCCCAGATGTAATCCTGATGGTGCCCAGCTGCAGTCTCAGAAGCTGTAGGGAGGGGAAGTAATCAAAGGCATCGGAAGGCAGGATAGGAACTGTGCCCTGGAGGCATAGCGCCTCTATATCTCGGGGCACTGGTGTCAGAGTCTTAACCAGGTCTTTCACATTGGAGCATGATGCAAAAAGATGAAGTCCTGGGGCCAGGGAACAGGATGGGATGTAATAGGAGAGATTAGGCAGCAGGGAGCTGTCTGCTATGGTGCAATCAGGGGTGGTCCATGCCCAGCTCATCAAGCTGAGGCTCTTCAAGGCCAACAGTAAGAGAGGGAGAAGAGTAGAGAACGGAGGCCTTTCCATCCTTGGCATTGTTTCTAGAAAAATAGGAGAAAGAAGAGGGGTGTCAAATCCTACATTGGCAGACAATTCCAGCCCAGAGCCTTCTGCTACATATAACATCCTTGGGAGTTCTAGAACATACTGGAAAAACAGCTCTGTGATTATGATATAAAGGATACATTTCACCAACTGAGGGATTCAAGTTGTACACACTTCATTGTGCCTCCCTGCAGGTAGAGAGCCAGTGGAGACAGAAACAGAGGACAGCAAGAATAGTCAGATATGCACAACTTAAGATAGATCCCAGCAGAGAAACTGGTGACACTTCCCAATCTTCCTTCCGGGGATGATTAGCAGAGGTTAGTTAAGTTCTTTGGAGGGGAGCCCTCAGCTATGAATGGGCTCATTCCAAGGCAAGGCAGCAAATTCACTTGTCCATTACAGAGTGGATTGAAGGATAAAAAATGGCGATGATACAAACATAGAACTCTCATTTGATCATTAACTGTGCAACATATATGCGCCCAATAATATTATCCTTGTTTTACTCATGAGGTAGTTGAATGTCAAAGAAACTAAGTTACTTGCTCAAGGTCAAAGTAGTAGTAAGTGGGAGAGATGGGACTACAGTCCAGGTATTCTGCCTCCAAGGTTGCTGTTTCCACTATAGAAGACCTCAGGACTAAGAAAACATTTCAAGTGAATTCTGTTGTTGAGTTTATGGAAAATAGAAAGTCTCAAAAGTTAGTTCAGATAAAGCATCAAGAAAGTAGAGAAAGTAAGCAGGGTAATGATGAGACTGAAAAAGCAGTTGAAGAAAATATGAAGTCTTGATACTTTCATGTTCAGAACTGAGTGCTAGAGGTAGGAGATTGCTTTGACTCTTTTCTCACTTTTTCCTTATTTCTCACTCATAGTAAGGCCTCTAATTGTTCATTATGAAAAAAGCAATAATAACATGTCCCCTATTAAGGTCCCTGAAAAGATGGAAATAGGCAGGAGACCGGACTTGTGCCCTAGGAGTGAGAGATGTCAGATAACCAAAGGGAAGGGCATTGCCCTCCTGAGAGGGTGTGGCATTAGTAACTCCGGCCCTTGGGCAAAGGAGGATTTAGTATTAAAAGACACAGACTTCTCTGTTTTTACCATGAGTCTTCACTGTGAGGATAACATGCCTGGGTGATCACATAAAGCTGGCTCTGGAAGCACTGGAGCTGCTTTTCCTCTCAGCTACTTGAGCATCATAGTTGTATATGCCTCAGACTTCACTGGAAAGTTCAGAGAAAGCGCAAGAAGAGCCTGAGAATTCATCATCTAGATGACTGAACCTTGCAAAACCATCAACATCATTGTGGACATCATTCAATACACTTGATGCCCCATCATTCTGTTTCCAAGGCTATCCCCTTACATTTTTGAAAGGCTGTTTCTTGAGCCCTGACTGTGTCAGATAGCATGCCCTGTTATTCATGGGCTTCCCTCTCGAGACTCGTATCTACTGACATTTCAGGGGCTGGAATTGATCTCAGGCCAAGCAGACACAGTGGCCTTGGGCAGAGATTCTAAGAATACAGAAAAGTTCTGAGCTTATGGAGTAGTTCTTTGTCTTCAAGGCATCAGGTTTGATGGTATTACCCTGAGGCATACACATATTGTCCACAAATGATGGTTTCCCATCTGTCCAGTTAAATTGTGGCAAGCCTTAACCAAATGTTCCCCTTAAGCTCTGCTTAGTCCCTGCCTAGCTCCTGGCCTCTGGCTTCCCCTGGAGAGGGGCAGGGTTTCTCCTGGGAGTGATTCTCCATTTTTTATTTCTTCTCTGTCACTTCCACTAATTGCTCTTCTCCACAAAGCCTACCTGGCACTAGGGCAGCGGTTTGGTTACCTTTGAGCAGAGGAAGTGGAGTTCAGTGGAGACAGAGCTGCAGTTTGTCAGGCAGGATTCTTTCTCATCTTCTGCAGCAAAGGAGTAAAGTCATCTTCTGTGATTCTTCCTTCCACAATGGCCTCTGCCCTCTGTCACAGGTAGGTGTGACACCCCTGTTAGATTGAAGGTGGGAAGTTCCAGGAAAAGAGGAGAATGCTTTGTTAACCTGTTGACTTCTCCCAAAACTGCACTGCTTTTTCTTTCAACAGCTCTATTTCATGACTTCCTCTTTTCCAGTCTGGTTTGCGGATTTCAGTTCTCACTAACTTTGTATCACATCCTCCTGACATCTGAAAGAAAAGTTCCTTCTCTATTTTCCAGGAGAGTTTTCTTCCTTGCAGCAAGAGCAACTCACCTTCTCTACCATTTTTATCCTTTCCCCTCCAGGGTTCCAAATAGTCTTAATATTAAGCTCCTTTATAGCAGGAAAATTGAAGAGAGACCCACAATTTTACTGGAGGGAGTTCGATCCTCCCACTGAGGAAGGAAGCACAAAGTAGAAAGGAGAAGCGGAAAGGTGGATTTCTATCTGAATGGCAGGATCGTCTTTCCCAGAGAATATGGGACCTTGGGAAGCTTCTGGGAAGGACATTATAAAATTGGAGCCAGAACTGGGTTTTGGTAATTTGATATTCCAAAGAGAGAAGCGCCTGCCTACTCTCATTTAATCCTACGTGACTAGACTGAAATCCTTTTTGAATATTTGTCACTGCCTCTGTTCTTGCAATAATAACTATATAAGTTTGATTTTGGATATATTAAAACAGTTCTCTTTTGTCATAAGCATTCATTTTTCAAGTATCATGTGAGGGGGTTTTGTTCTGTGGAGGATTGGGAAAACACATTTAAATTTATTTTTTCCACATACATTTATGAGTTTTGACTAAAACCTTAGGCTCTGTAGTGCCTCAGTTTTTTCCAGCTTATTAACATTTTTGTCTTTCAAAACTTTTCTGTTCACTAAAATAATCTGTCTCTCTTGATATGTGTTTGTATATAGAGATTTGCTTAACCGGCCAGCAACGCCTGTGCCCCTCCTCTCACCCAGGCCTGGCCCCAAAGTATCAACCTCCTAAAGTGAGACTTTTGAGAAAAAGGGCTACTTATAAATGTCAATCACTATGTTTATTTTCTTATTTTATGCCCAATACACATGTGGCAGAGTTTGTTAGCTGCATACTTAATTTACAATTTTCTTTCCTTTCTGCTTAATACAACTTCAATTTTATTCTGGTGGCAATGTGCCCAGCTTAAGAAATTAAATGTCACAGCCTTCCTTGTTGCAGTGGTCATTATCTGACAAGCTTATGTTCAATCACCAATGTAAGTGGAATATGGGTTTGCCTATTCTGTCTGAAGCTTCTGCTGCCGTCTTCAGATAATAAGGTTCTTGAGGATGAAAACATATACTATGAAGGATTTATCAAAAAAGCAGGAGAGCCTCGGTCCTTGATGACATCTTGAAACTCCTGCGTTTGGACTACCATGGACTGATTACTTCTAGGAGTGTTTGTGTGAGAAAAAAACCAGATGTTTATCTTATATAAGCTGCTGTTACTTGGGTTTCTAATATGTAGCTGAATCTGCATCTAATATATGCAACAATTCTGGGTCCCTGAATAGATCTTGAATTTCCTTTTTGCTTCTAATGCTTAAAGTGGGTAAAATGTAGAGCGACTGAACTATTTAATAAAAAAGTAATTTTTATTTATTCCAACTCAAATTCTAGATTCTTTGTCTCTTTGGAGGAAGTTGAATTATAATTTAAAACATGGTTCTGTTCTTATTAAAATAACTAAAAGTATATGTTCTGATAGATAAATGACTTATGTTCTTTAAAAAAGATGGGCATTTGAAATACGTTGTTACATAAAACACAGATAAATAAAGGGTAGGTATCCAAACAATAATAGTTCAAACTCTCTTTTAATGAAAATTGATTCTTGTATTTGTGGTAAGCAGGAGTCTTAGGGAAGAGAGAGGCACAGGCAGATGGGAGGTCCCTGGGGGAAACATTCCTATTTGGGATGATTCATTGGAGGTTCAATTAATTGCGTGGTATGTCCCTCCATTTCCTCTCTCTTTCTCTACCACCCCCCCCTTCCAAACATCTAGAATTAAAACTGCAAGGCTAGTTTATTGCCAAAGACCCCTCTCACGTTTATAGAAAGAACAGATTCTGAGTGAAATTGAAGCACCAGAGTGCCAGATTTACTGCTTCCCACAAAGTGACCCCACATGAAAAAATGTCTCCGGGAAGCTCTGTGAAGACACACGTTAAAAGGCTTACCAAAGACAGTATCATTATCCTTACACATAAAGTAGAGGGAAGGCTAGGTAAGTGATGTGTCTATAAGCACTGCTCTAAGTTATACATGTATTTCTAAAGATTAATATTTTTAACTCCACATCCTTTCTAAATTAGATGAGTATACATATTTATCATGGAAAAAAATAGGAAACAAACATATTAACATAAAAGAGGAAACAAAAAAATCTAAATCACCCATAATACCATGACTCTATATTTATGAAAGGTTATACATAATAGTATTGCTTCATAGTCTGCCTTTTCCACTCAATAACATAATATTTTACGTATTAAATACTTTTTTACATAATTTAATATAATAACTTTATATAATTTGTGTAATTATTGTCTCAAAACGACTGAAAAGAAATCCCTCAGTGTTTTTCCTACACTCGTTTCTTCTCTACTATGTTTGTTTCTGGTATAAATTCAGCTCTTTGGCCTGCATGACCTTGTAGTTCTGAAGGTAGCTACACAGAACTTAGCCATATTTCCCGGGAAATGATGCATGCTGTAGCAGAAACTTGAAGTCAGCAGAACTGGTTCTTGCACTTACTATATGTGACCTTGGTCAATATATTTGGTTTCATTGGGTCTCAGCTATGAAATGAGTGAGGAAATGTGTACCCTAATTATGTGCCAGAATTTGTGAGGGTGAACTGAGCAACTATGTGAAAATGTTTTGTAAGTGATAAAGAACTTTACAAATGAAAGACATTAATAAACTGCAATCAATTTTATGCATACTATGTATAAGAGTCTATTCTTATTTTACTTATTCATGATATCCACTCTCCAACAAAAGTATTATCATTAGCTCTATTTGATTGATTAAAAAAATCAAGGCAGAAATGTTATGTAATTTGCAAAAACTCACACAATTCATGATAGCACTTAGATTTGATACCAGAGTGCTGGCCCTTTTCCTCTATAGCAGTAAAGAGTGTGGGCTCTTTAGGATGCTGCCTGGGATCAGATACTACCTCCAAGTAAGAAATTACTCTTCATGCCTGTTTCATCTTTAGTAAACTGGAGATACAGTAATACTGCCCTGACTTCTTTGGGTTTTCTTAAGTAGTAACTAAAACAATACATAGACAAAGACTTAGAGCAAAGCATGACATGAAACAAGTGGCTCAAAATATTAATTATTAGTCTTTTCAGTATTGCCAAAAGAGCAAACACTGTGGTGGTAAATATGCACATGTAAACTTGTTAAACTATGGGGCCTGCCCGGGGTCCTGAGGCAGGAGCCAAGGGCTGCCACCCCTTCCTGAAAACCAGGCAAGAAGCATGCCAAAAAACACCACTCCCATGCCAGTGGCCCACCACAGCCACTGCAATAGCCACGGCTGCCACAAAAGCAGCTAGGCACCACAGCAGTAGCCACAGCCACCATGCAGGTGATCCGCCAGACACTCGACTGAGTTGACACAAGGAGAATCACCAGCAGAGACCAAAAAAAAAAAAAAAAAAAACCCACAAAAGATGTCTCTCTCCACAAAGCCCACTCCAGAGCAGTAGAGGTATCTGCTCTATAATAATAGTGGGGGACCTTAACACCCCTCTCTCAGCATCGGACAGATCATCCAGGCAACAAATCAACAGAGAAACCATTAATCTTTCAGAAGAAGAAAACAAATCTGTGGTTATTTGAAGGGGATGAGGAGAGAGAGAGGGATGGGAAGAGACTGGATAAGGGGTGCAAAGAATAAGTACAATTTGTAATAATGAATATGCTAACAATATTGATTTGATCAACATACGTTGTACACAGGTGATGGTAGTCAACGTTAAAACCCCAAAATATGTATAATCAATTTTGCTTCACTAAAAGTAATAATAAATAAATAAACTTGTTAAACTAATCAATTCACACTCTCTTTTCTTGTAATGTTGCTTGCCCATGCATTCCATGCCCTAACTTTTCCAGTAATCTTAAAAATGTGTGATGTTTGGTTGTACAAATAAATTCTGCTTTGTGAGGGAATTAATTGTAGTTGAGGGAAAATTCAATGTTTGGTCAGCTTGACAAATGTTTAAAGGCAGCTACTAAACACTATGACTCATATTTAAAAGCAGAAAATACTGACTTTCTATTTTCACTTACCCTGAGGAAACCACTAATCAACACAGTTATTTTTAAATGTCACCCTGATGTATTCTTTTGAAAGTCTAAATGATTAGAAAAAATATATAACACTATGTTTTTACTGCTATCCTTAATAGTTTTTCTCTCTTCCTCTCTCTCTTTGTGGGGTGCAGTTTGACTTTGAAAAAAAATATGGTATATATGTTGCAGTGTTTGGTTAAATAATTTAGGACCAAATGGGAAGGGCTGTGAACCAATAATAGTGTTTGGGGTTGTAGGAAGAGACCACTGAAAAGTTAGTGGCTGCACAGCCCAGTGATGACCACCCAGCTGCTGCAGGAAGCACCCCAGCCTTGGCCATGCCTCCCCAACATGTGCAACCAGCCCAGCGACGACCACCAAACTGCAGCAAGAAGGGTCCCAGGTTCCCAAGCTGGGGTGGTGGAGGGTTTTTGCCACAATCCCCTGGCCAAGCCACCACTGGAAGCCCCAGATCTCCACTGTGGGAATGAGGTGGGTGCTACAGGCCTCAATCCTGCCCTTCTTCCTTCCTCCTTTTTCCACATTTCCTTCCTCTTTCCCTTCTCCCCCTCCCTCCCAACTGCTCTGCAACATCCTAGAATGTAAATAAAATAAAATAAAATAAAAAAGCAATCAAAAAAGAAAGAAAGAAAAGTTAGTGGCTGCAACAAACATATTGACTTAGTAACCCAAGGTAGGGAGTTCTGAAATTAAGGTGAAAATATTGCCTTCCTTGATTGTTTGTTCTTCGTGAGCCCTTTATTGATCAGCCTTGGGGAATTTAAAAGGCGTATACCATGGAAAGGGCATAGAGAGAGGCAACATCCTCAATGGGCCATAATGAGAGATACTATTGCAGAGTTCTGCTAAGTAAGATTTACTAAGGAGCTTGACAACTTCTCACACCAAAGGAGCAAGTAGTTGTCATACCTGGAATGTTCGTGCCAAAATTCACAAATGTATTCCTACTTCTGAACTGAGTAATCAATGATCTCTTCTCCAAAAACTATTCTAAGACAAAAACCCTTAAAGGAAAATTCTTACGAGGACATAATATTAATATATCCTGCATTTTCTGGGACAGTTTTGTTTTGGACTAGATGAATCCTAATTTGGGTTTGCAAAATATTATCACAGCAAATATTTATGAAGATTTTATCGAGATATTATTTTATAACATAACAATGGAAATAACTATAATGTCTAACAAAAGCATTGGTGGTGGATGGAAGGAGGTTCTCTGAGTGTTCAGTAACCTTAGCGCTGTATGGCCCAGTACTCATTCTGTAAGAGGTCATTCTCGTGTAACTGTGACATTTATTTTTCACCTAATTCTCCCCACTAAAAATCCCCTTTTGTATGTATTTAATAAGTCAGCTCTAAGCTCCTTGGAAGGAAAGCCTTCCTAGAAAAATGTTTATCTCACCACATGAAAATTCACAATCTTTACCATATTAGTTTACTGGAAATTATAGCTCCTGAAAACAATAAGTATAAAAACTTGCTATAATATAGGAACAGTTTGACATAATATTAAATAAAACAGACATATAAATGAAAATAGTTGCATGAGAGAGATTGAATTCTGGATGCTTTTTCTCTTTAAAATTTTACCTTAATGTTATTTTCACACTATTTCAGCAACAAATAACAATGGATTGTTATATATATTTTTTCACTTAAACAATTTATCCCTAAGCACACCATTTCCCTCTCTAATTCTTGAGGAGATATTTTGTTGTCTAAAACTCAGTTAACTAACCCACTGAGTTTTTGGTGATACCTCATTTAAGTAAAAATGTTAGATGCCCAGAATATTGCATTTCTGATTTTTTTTTTTTTTTTTTTTGGTGGTTGGCCGCATTTGTGAATATTTTGACTGATGTTGCTATACTTGGAATTAGCATCTGCTGTTCAGGGATTTAGAAAGAGGTAATGCATAAAAAACCTTACATATGGATGACATTAGGCTGGAATGTTTTATTGTCCTATGGAAATTTTGGTAAATTGATTTTAAATGTTTATTTATCAGGAATGACCACATTACCAAAATAATAAAACCAAGCATGATAAGAACCATCATCAGAAAATATGTTTTTTCTCCTTTATTTGTAACCAACCAACTAAACAAACAAAATGATGTAGTTATAATTTTATTGATCCCAGAACTATAAATTTAAATTATCAAAAGGAATATAGGAATTTTTCTCACAGATGAATAATATGAAAACTGTCTAGAATACAACCAAATATGTACATTCCTTAGTTAACATACAGTTTAAGTGCAAAAGAGAAGCCAAACACTTCCATTTGTCTACACAATATGGTCATTTTAACTTTAAAAGGAGCCCCATAGATGCTTAATTTCATAGCCTAATATAGTCAAAACCACTAGATCCATATTTGAGATTTAGATAACTGTATAATTCTGATTGTTTTTGATAGGCTATACTGGCCTGATTATGGAGGAATCATCTAATATGACTTAAATTATGCTGGAACTCCCCATAACCTTCCTCAGGGCTGTCTTTATCTCCTTATTCCGGAGACTGTAGATGAGGGGATTGAAGAGTGGGGTCACCATAGCATAGAACAAAGTTGCCATTTTCTGCATCCCAGCAGAATGCACCAGTCCTGGGCTCACATACATGACCATCAGAGAACCATAGAACAGTGATACCACAGCCAAATGAGATCCACAGGTGGAGAAGGCCTTGTACCTCCCAGTGGCTGAAGGCATACACAGCACAGCTATCAGAACAAGAGTATAGGACCCAAGAATAAAGAGGAAGTTACCAAAGGTAACTAATGAGCTCAGAGTGTAGCAGAGCAGTTGGGTTTTGGGGGCAGAAGTGCATGCCAATGAAAGTAGTGGCCCTGGGTCACACACAATATGGTCAATAATGTTTGGAGCACAGAAGGGTATCTTAGAGATAAGAACAATGGGGATCATGAACCACAGAGATCCACAAACCCAGCAGATAATGACCAGTTTGATACAGAGATGCCCAGTCATAATATTAGGGTAGTGCAAGGGATGGCAGATAGCAAGGTACCGATCAAAGGACATGACAGCCAAAAGCAAGCATTCAGACGTACCCAAAGAGAAAAAGAAATAGAATTGGAGGAAACACCCAGCAAAGGAGATGGTTTTTTCCTCTGAGAGGAAGTTGACCAACATCTTGTGGACTGTAGAAGAGACATACCGGATCTCTAGAAAGAAGAAATTCCCCAGGAACATGTACATGGGCGTATGGAGTCTCTGGTCACACCATAGTGCACAAACAATGACCCCATTCCCCGTTATGGTCAGAGTGTATGTTGCAGTGAAGAGTGAGAAGAGGAGGATCCGAATCTTCCACTCACAAGAGAAACCTCAGAGCTTAAATTCTCTTACAAAGGCAAAGCCGGAATCTTGCTCAGAGATATTCATTGGGTCAGTAACCTGCAAGGTCAAGAGACATATTGTTACTGGTAAGGACTAGTTTAAAATGTGTTCCTTTTTCAAGAATGACGTGAATAAAGTGAACATGGGTCATTATTCAAAAGAATCATCAGTTAGGAAGAGAATGTAGTTTACTTTTTCTTGGCTAAGCTTGGGGCATCGTAGATAGCTTGCTGCACAGAAACAAACTTTTGCCTTCTTCTAAATCTTTCCCTTACTGTGATCATTATAGAATTAGGTAAAGTCAAACTCATTCTGTAAGCTTGTTATTTTTGAGCAGAGATAATCTATGACAGTATCTGGCTAACGTATAACACAAAGTTAGCCTTTAAATGTATTAATTTCTTATTCCAAACCCAACTTACAATGCAATGGGCTCAGCAAATAAAGTTTTAGTTTGACTATTTATATCTCAGTTAAATATGTTAGCATTATTTAAACATGCAAAAGAAATAAACATACTTTACAGTAAGTTCTTAGTAATCATTTTAAAGTCTTATCTCTGTACATCTTTTATCGCTGCTGTTAGCTTGAGCATATAAAAATGCAACTTCATGTTACTTACCAACACTGACTTTTAAGATTGTAATGTTGAAAGGTCTTTTGTAGAAAATCATGGCTTTATGTTTTTGCTTGACCTTTCACCTTAATTTCATAGGCTGATGTCACTATCGTACTGATATAGTCAATATTATATTGACAGTGTGTACAGAAATTTACAAAAGAAGATCTAGGCATGGGACTTTATTTTTTGAAAATTTTCTCCATAAAATTTTGAGATTGGTTTTCCTTTTATGCTTGTGTAAAATTAAAAATTTCTACTAAATGACAGAAGTCAAATACTTTCTTTTGTCATAGGTAAACTTACTTCATATCACATTCTTATGAAAACGATGTCAGGGATCTGAGTTACCTAAAAAAAAATTTTTTTTGGCCACGTACAGGGATGTGAGTCCTGGAATTCTTGAGGACTTACATTTTGGGCACTAACACAAAATTTTCAAAAGAAGTTTTTCTTCCAACCTACTCTCACACTGGTGCTCTGGAAAGCTTTTTAGTATTATTAGGTGAAAGCTATACTTGCTCTTCTTTTAGTAATAGGTATCTGTTTTTAAAATGCTCTAAATCAGAAGCATTAGTAAATCAACACTAAGAAATTGTGGAATGAGAAGGGATTGACACAGAGGTGTCAGAAACCTCAGCAGTGCTCAAAAGATGAAGCTATCATAGTTTTGGCATGGACCAAATCTCTAAATGACCTGTTTTATAAACCATGTCCTCCTGTCTCCAGCCAGATAATGAATTTTATTGCTGCACAAAAATTGAGCATGCAGTTTCTTTATGTCATATTTTCCTGGGACTTGGGACTCTATAGCATTAGGAAAGTTCTTCTCTTCCAAATAAATGGATCTTTAAAGAGTTTAATGATTACACATTCTCTGAGGAAACAGTAGAGAGTAGTGACCACTTCTCTAAGGCACCATTTTTTACAAAGAGTCTGCCCATCTGGAACGTGAATTCCAAGAAACTTCCAGAAGACACAGTCTGAGAAAAAATAAGACATAATGTATCACTGAGAGTTCTGAGATAGAGTTTAGGAACATTTCAAATATCACTGAGAAATATGTTGGAGGATACAGAGTCCAAGGAGGAAAATGTTGAGGTACAAACGTTGTGGGATATTGAAAAAATTGTATAGAATTTAGAAATAACTTTTAGAAGGGCAGCATGACAGAGTTCATTAGATTTGAGAGGAAAGTGCGAGAAGTATCAGCATTTAAGTTAACTGACAGAAATACTTCAAAGGAACATGTGGCTTCCCAATTAGTATAACAGAAGTCTTTACTTTCATTGATTAGTATTCTTCCTAATTTTTTCTTATGGCATTTGGGGGTCTGCATAGTATGATTAAAACACCAAGTAGTATAAAATAGTAAATAGTAAAACAGCTCATATCAAGTAGTGTAAAATAGCAGCAGACATCTGGAGTATATGCCCGAAAAATACTGGTCTAGTATCACAGACTGCTTGAAGAACATCTAAAAGCATACTCCTCGTATCAGGCGGAAGAGGAGAAAGATAATTCAGACCTTTATTACCTCTTAGTCATACTATATCAGTCTTTAGGAACTCCTAAAACGTAGTCTTGATCGTTATTTGCCTGCTCAAAAACCATCAATGGTTTAATTATTTGCAAAGTAAAGCCCAAATTCCCAAGTTCTCCATGAACTGGCTTCAACTTACTTTTCTTATCTTTCGCTACCCCCTTTTACAGATAAATTGAACAGTATTTCATTCTCTGTATAGTTTTGAATTTCCTGTGCTCTCTTTGTGGCCATTCTCTCTATCTGGAATTTCCCTCTTAATTCCATCCACTCCTGCCAAAAAACCCACCTGTCTTTCAAGGCTGTTCAAATGCCATTTTTTTCCCCATAATGCTTTTCTTTATTTCCCTAACTAAAGGTCTTTATCATCACTAATTTTTTATTATTCCAGAAGTTTTATTTTATCATCTTTGTATCTTTCTTATGATATTAATCACAAGCTGCTGTATTACAGTTATTTGTACTTATCTTCTTCCCCCTTCCAGATTAGAAGCTCTTTGAAGGCAATCAACAGGTATTGTTAAACTGTCTTAATCCAGGTAATAAAAATGCATTGCATTTATTGGTCCTCATTAAATATTTGTTGAATAAATTATATTTTACTTTTTATTATGTGAGCTTTATTATTTGTAAAATCCATACCTGGTGCACCAAAGTGAAAAAAGACAACCCCAAGGTGAGTGACAATATGACAGTATATTTATAACTTCTCTGGGTTGAAACTCCTTATGAGAGACTTAGAAATCTCATTGAAGAGATGGCTTGAAATGTGACCTAGAATAGGGATACTCGAATTGTGGTCAATGGGTTAGGGCAATCCACAGAATTGTTACCAGTCCATGACAACTACAGGAATTAAGAGTACACGTTTAAAAATGTTTATAGCAGAGTAATTTTATGTGTGTTGAATCTATTAATATTAATGTGGGCATAGATTTTTCTATTTATATTTTCGTTTCTAGTTACTTTTTATTTTATTTAACAAAACTCTCAACTGTGATGAAGTAGGGTAAAAGAGCTGGTCCTTCCCTGAAGTTAGTTTCAGAAGCATTGACTCAGAGGACAAGTGGAAGTTAAACTGAATGGGGAAGGCATTCTAACTAAGGAGAAACTGTGTGCGGAAACCTGGGTGGAAAGGGTCATTAGCTGTGATGTGCTTTTTCAGATCTGATAGTCTGGAGAAATTTATGTAGAGTGAAATAAGCAAAGCACAGAGGGATAAATACCGCATGTGCTCACTCAAATGTGGGAGCTAAGAGAGAAAGAAGGAAGGAAAGAAATACCAATTAGTGCATTGTTCTGGCAGAGGGAGAGAACATTCCTTGGGCTACAAAGTGGGTTGGGGGGGAAGGCAGAGGGGAAGGGAGGGGGGTAACTGGGTGGGGGACATGGGGCACAAAAGCAATTTCTGGTAATGGGTATGCTGTCAGTATGAATCTGACCCTCACATCATGGGCACGAGGGGTAACAATCACCTTTGTATCTCATGAATATTCATAATACATACATACATAAAAGGAAAAAAGTGGAGATAAAGAGGATAGGAAGTGTGAGAAGAAAGCCTTAGGGTATGGAGGCTGCCTTGGTTGAACCAGATAATGAAAGAGGAAGAGGCAGTTTAGATGTCCCACCAAATTATCAAATTGCTTCTCTACACTAATATCAATCTAAACAATTTCCATTTTCAAGATTTATTCCCCAGGCCTTGAATTCTGCATTAATTTATAGTTCCTAAATCACAAAATAGCTAGAAGAATAGTTAGTTTAATTATCAATAAGTTCTACGTCACACATCCTGCTTTTATTCCCCTTTCCTCATCCTCCAATATGACTTGACTTGAATAAATCTGCCCAAACACATAGGATCTTCCCCCATATTGTTATCTTGATATTCATTCTGCAGTAATTATGAGCAAGAAGAGTCAGTATCAAAGAAAGAAGAACAAACAATAATGATTTAGACTAATTTGATTCTAATTGTGCACTGTATATAGATGAAGGGATTATGTTCAGGTCTGAGCTCTCTAATCTGTCCCGTTGGTCTATGTGTCTGTTTTTATGCCAATACCATATTTTCTTGGTTACTATAACTTTTTAGTACAATTTGAAGTCAGGTAGTATGATGCCTCCAGCTTTGTTATCTTTGCTTAGGATTGCTTGGACTATTTGTGTTTCCATGTAAATTTTAGAAACATTTTTTTCTGTTTCAGTGAAGAATGTCACTGGTATTTTGATAGAAATTGCACTAAATCTGTAGATTTCTTTGAGTAGAATAGCCATTTTAAAAGTATTAATTCTTCTAGTCCATGACATGGGATATCTTTCCATTTATTTGTCTTCTTCAATTTCTTTCTTCAAAGTTTTATAGCTATCATTGTAGAGGTCTTCCATATCCTTTGTTAAGTTTATTCCTAGGTATCTATTTGTTTTTGTAGTTATTGTAAAAGGAATTGTTTTCTTGATTTCTTTTTCTGGTAGTTCACTATTTGTATATAGAAATGTTTCGGACTTTTGTATGCTGATTTTGTATCCTGCAACTTTACTGAATTCATTATTAGTTCTAACATTTTTTTAATGGCGTCTTAGGTTTTCAATATATAAGATCACGTCAGCAAACAAAGACAGTTTGACTTCTTCTTATCAATTTGGATGTGTTTTATTCTTTCTCTTGACTAATTACTCTACCTGGGACTCCCAGCAGTATGTTGAATATAAGTGGTGAAAGTGGGCATCCTTGTCTTGTTCCTGATCTGAGAGAAAAAGCTTTCAGTTGTTCCCTATTCAAAACGATGTTAGCTGTGGGTTTATCGTTTAAGCCTTCACTGTGTTGAGGTACATACTTTCAATACCTAGTTTAGGAGTTCTTATTATGAAGAAAAGTTGAATTTTGTCAAATGCTTTTTCTGCATCAATTAAAATGAGCATTTGGGCATGCACGGGACCCCCAGGCCAGTAGCCATGTGCATCCCTGCACCCCCTGAGAGAGGCCCCAGCTGCCACCAAGCTCCCTGGACCTGGGCAACAGTAAAGCTGTGGAGTTCCTGGCACCCTCAGCATGCATGGGACCCCCAGGCCACCAGCCAGGTGACTCCCTACCCCCCGAGAGAGGCTGCAGCCACCACCAACACCCCTGGATCTGAGGCAGCAACACACAGCTGAGCATCAACAGAACTCCCTGATACTGCTGCAGACAACAGGGTGGAACAAGTAGACTGCAATAGTCTTAGCCACAATGACTAAACACCAGCAGAGAGAGACAAGAATATGAAGAACCAAGAAAGTATGACACCTCCAAAGGAATACAACAACTCTCAAGATCTATGCCCTGTAGAACAGGAAGTCCTTGAAATGACTGGCAAGGAATTTTGAGCGGCAATCCTTAGGAAACTTAATGAGATACAAAAAGACTAAGTTAGACAGCACAACGGAATGAAAAAAAGTATACAGGACCTGAAAGAGTAAATGTACAAGGAAATCATTGCCGTGAAAAAGAATGTAGCAGAGCTGGTGGAGCTGAAGGATTCATTCAATGAAATAAAAAACACAGCAGAGGGCATAACCAGCAGGCTAGATCAAGCAGAAGAGAGAATATCTGACCCTGAATATGGCTTGTTTGAAATAACACAAGTGGACCAAAAAAGAAAAAAAGAAAGAAAGAAAAAGAAAAAAGAATTTAAAAACTTGGAGAAAATCTAAGAGAGACAACAGACAGACTCAAGCGCTCCAATATATGAATCATGGGTGTTCCAGAAGGAGAGGAAAAAGGAAATAACATTGAAAACATATTCAATGAAATAATAGCAAAAAACTTCCCAGGTATAGGAAGAGATACAGATCTTCACATTCAGGAAGTTCAAAGATCTCCCAACATATTCAACCCAAAAAGGTCCTCTCCAAGACATCTTACAGTCAAATTGGCAAAACTTAAAGACAAAGAGAGAATCTTAAAAGCTGCAAGAGAGAAGCATGAAGTCACCTATAAGGAAACCCCTATAAGAATAACATGAGACTTTTCATCCGAAATCCTAAAAGCCAGAACAGACTGGGATGACATATGCAAATACTAAAAGGCAAAAATTGCCAGCCAAGAATACTTTTCCCATCAAGGCTATCCTTCTGAAACAAAGGACAAGCAAAAACTGAGGTAATTCACTACCTCACAGCCAGCCTTACAAGAAATTCTCAAGGGAGTACTGAGTCTGGTACCTGAAAAACAAGCATCACTACCATGAATACTTCAGATAGAACAAAACCAACCGTAAAATAAAATGTTAACAATGAAGAGAGAAAAAAAATAAAAAGGTTTATACACTATTCCAACAAACCAACAAATACAGAAGACAATCAGGAAATCAGAAAGAAAGGAACAAAAGATATTTAAAACATCCAAACAAAAATCAGTATAATGCCAAGAGTAAATCAATATCTTTCAGTAATGACTCTTAATGTAAGAGATTTGAATTCCCCACTCAAAAGACATAGACTGACTGATTGGATTGAAAAGATGAACCCAACTATATGCTGCCTTCAAGAAACCCACCTCGCCTGTAAAGACACACAGAGACTAAGAGTGAAAGGATGGAAAAAGATATACTCTGCAAACAGAAATGAAAAAAGAGCTGGAGTAGCTATTCTATATCAGATAAAATAGACTTTAAACCAAAGACCGTAAAAAAAGATAAAGAAGGGCACTGTATAATGATAAAAGGATCTATCTGACAAGAAGACATAAAAATCATAAATATCTATGCTCCCAACCTAGGAGCAGCCAGATTTATAAAGCAACACTATTAGACCTAAAGAAAGAGATAGACACTAATACCATAAGAGTTGGGGATCTGAATACCCCACTCTCTAGGCAAAAAATTAACAGGGAAACACAAGACCTTAGTAACACTTAGACCAACTGGACTCAGCAGATATATACAAAACATTTCATCCAACAATGTCTGAATATTTATTCTTCTCTTCAGAAAATGGAACATTCTCTTGGATCGACCACATGTTAGGTCACAAATCAAGTCTCAACAAATTAAAAAAATTGATATTATTCCATGTATTTTTTCTGACCACAATGGATTAAAACTAGAAATCCATAACAAATGAAACTGTGGAAACTATACAAATACATGGAAATTAACAACCTTCTACTTAATGACATATGGGTCAAAGAAGAAATTTAAAAAGAAAGAAAAAAATTTATTGAAACTAATGAAAATAATGATATATCATACCAAAACCTGTGGGATACTACAAAAGCAGTACTAAGGGGGAAATTTATTGCCCTGAATGCTTACCTCAGAAGAATGGAAAGATGGCAAGTGAACAATCTAACCCTTCACTTTAAAGAATTAGAAAAACAAGAACAATTCAAACCCAAAGTTAGTAGATGGAAAGAAATAATTAAGATCAGAGCAGAATAAATGAAATAGAAACCCCAGAAATGATACAACAGATCAGTGAAACAGAAAGTTGATTCTTTGAAAAGATAAATAAAATTGACAAACCATTAGCAAGGCTAACTAAAAAAAGAAGAGAGAAGACACAATAACAAAAATTAGTAATGAAAATGGTGATATTACAACTGATACTTCAAAAATACAAGGAATCATGAGAGACTACTATAAACAGCTATATGCCAAAAAATTAGAAAATCTGGAGGAAATGAATAAATTTGTGGACACCCACAAACTACCAAGACTGAGCCAAGAAGACATAATCTGAACAGACCAATAACAATCAAAGAGATTGAAGCTGTTATCAGCAGTCTCTCAGCAAAGAAAAGCCAGGACTGGATGGCTTCACTGCATAATTTTACCAAACCTTTAAAGAAGAATTAATACCAATTTTCTTCAAACTATTCCAAAAAATTGAAATGGAGGCCACTGTCCCAAACTCATTTTTGTGAGGCAAACATCACCCTGACACCACAACCAGACAAAGATACAACAACAAAAAAGAAAACTACAGGACAATATCAGCGATGAATAGAGATGCAAAAATTCTCAATAAAATACTAGCTAATACAGCAACACATGCATAAAATATACACCATGATAAAATGGGATTCATCCCAGGGATGAAAGTTTGGTATGACATACACAAATCAATAAATGTGATATTCCACATCAATAAAATCAAAGACAAAAACCATATGATCATCTCTATAGAAGCTGAAAAAGCATTTGACAAAATCCAACATTTATTCATGATAAAGACTTTCTATAAATTTGGTGTAGATGGAAAGTATCTCAACACAATTACAGCCATATCTGACAAACCCACTGCCAATATCATCCTGAATGGAGAAAAATTGAAAGCCTTTCCCTTAAGAACAGGAACAAGACAATGATGCCCACTCTTGCCACTCCTATTCAACATAGTGTTGGAAGTCTAGCCAGAGCAATCAGGGAAGAGAAGAAAATAAAGGGCATCCATATTATAAAAGATGAGGTCAAACTGTCCCTGTTTGCACATGGCATGATCCTATATATAGAAGAGCCTAAAGACTCCACAAAAAACTACTAGAGTTAATAAATAATTTCAGCAAAGTTGCAGGATACAAAATCAACATGCAAAAATCAGTAGCATTTCTATATTTTCCAATGAGCTAGCAGAGAAGGAAATCAAGAAAGCTAGCCCATTTACAATAGCCACCAAAAAAATAAAATACCTAGGAATAAAGTTAACCAAGGATGTGACAGATCTCTATGATGAGAACTGCAAACTACTATTGAGAGAAATTAAAGAGGACACAAAAAGATGGAAAGATATCCCATGCTCTTGGATTGGAAGAATTAATATTGTGAAAATGTCCATACCACCCAAAGTGATCTACAGATTCAGTGCAATCCCCATCAGAATTCCAATGACATTTTTCTCATTGGAAAAAATAATTCTAACATTCATATGGAAGAATAAAAGACCACAAACAGCCAAAGCAATCTTAAGCAAATATATATATAAATAAAGCTGGAGGCATAACACTACCTGACTTTAAACTATACTACAAAGTGAAAGTAACCAAAACAGCATGGTACTAGCAAAAAAAATCAGACACACGGACCAATGGAACAGAACAGATAATCCAGAAATCAACCCATGCACCTAAAGCCATCTGATCTTTGACAAAGGTTCCAAGACCACATGCAGGGGAAGAGGCTGCCTCTTCAGTAAATGGTGCTGGGAAAATTGGACATTCATATGTAGGAGGATGAAATGAGACCCATACCTCTCAGCATATACCAAAATCAACTCAACATGGATTAAAGAATTAAATACAAGTCCTGAAACAATAAAACTCCTTAAAACATAGGGGAAACACTCCCCAGGAAGTAGGATTGAGCATGTGCTGGGCTGCCATGACTCTTATTTGGTCAGTGCTCATGTCCTGTTTGTGCTCACCTGGGCAGCCTGCATGGTGGTTTGGTGGGGACTGCAAGCCCTTCTGGTGCTTGCTCTGATGTGGGTGGGCCCTGCGGCTGCATCGGTCCCCCAGGAGAAGTGCTGCTCGGGTCCTGTGTGCACTCACCTGGGCAGCCCATGCAGTGGTTCATTGGGGCCTGCGAGCCCCTCTGGTGCTTGCTTGGGTGTGGGTGGGTCCTGTGGCTGTTTCAGTCCCCAGACGTGGCATGGATTGGTTCCTGCACATGCTTACCTTGCTTCTTTTTACTGTTTCTATCTCTGTGCTGAATTTCTAATAATGTCCTGGATCTTTTTCCTTTCTTTCTTTATTTTTAAAACTTCATTGTGATTTCTATCTATTCTTTCATCCATCATGTTGAGTTTCCTTAATATTGACATTTGGGATTCCTCTTCAGGCAATTCAGTGGTTTCCTGTTTGGGGACTGGTGCTGGAGTATTGTAGTCTTCTTGTGGGGGTGTGATATTACCCTGTTTTTCTCGCTTCTCATATCACTGTGTTGATATCTGGGCATCTGGTGGTGTAATAATTTCTTTTAATTTTTGGAGTGGTTTTTGAGGGTAGAGACTCGTAATTGTTGAAGTGTTTTATTTGATAGTCTGGTTAGGCTTCATAGATTTGGTTCTGGGTGAGTATGATAGTAAGTGTTGGCTTACTCCCTGTATCTTCTCTGCTGGGGCAAGTGGGCTACTGTGTCAGACCAGTCACTGGGCTCCTGGGGAAGATGGCATGGATCTAGGTGGCAATACACCCCTGGTATTCTCTTTGCTAGTGCTGGTGGGTTTGCTGCATCAGGAAGAACTCTGAGCTCCTGGGGTAGGAGGGCATGGATTTGGGTTCTAGCTGGCGGTCTGTTGGAGTGAGTGTGGGATGTTGATTTGGGCCTGGCTTAGAGCTCCCAGGGGAAGGAGGGCATGGGTGCAGATGACCAGTGCATTCCCGCCCTCTCCATAGGCAAGGGCAGTTTCCCTATATTGAGCGGGGCTCTACACTCCCAGGAGGAAGTAGGGCATATATCCAGGCAGCCAGCATGCCTCTCCCCCTACTCTTGGCTGGGTTGTGCATAGCTGCTGTGTCAGTGGGACTCTTGTCTCCCCTAATTCCTATTCCAAAATAGCAACATCCAGTGGCAGCCCAGGACTGAGGTGGGAGGGGGGTGACTTTGCATGTAGTTCTCCTCTGGGAAAATACAGCTGTTTGGGCTCTCAGCTGCTCATGCTGGGCTCATGCTGAGCTCAATCTTTCTGAAGGCCATACGGTTACTCTGCAGCCTAGTTTTGCAGATGCTGTCTGCTGGCCCTCTCCTGCCTACCTTGTCCTGTCAGTGCAGGGTTTTTTTGAGTCCGAGCCAGTCCTGGTCAAGAGTTTTTCTATTCTTCTATATTGCTGTCTTGACTTTTGGGGTCTTCGGGGTGGGGAGCAGTTTCCTCGTTATTTAGTAGGATTCTGTTGTTTTCTCCTAAACACTTTACTTTTCAGGTGACTATTTGTCACTTTGCACATTTTTTGCATTGGAGGTGAGGGCTGGCCACCTCTAGTCAGCCATCTGTAAAGCTAGGGCTAGGTTCCATAGACACCTCGAACCTGATTATGAACTCTTCACACAAAGGCCAATGAGCTAGGTAACAGGAAAAACGTCCTTGGATCCTTGGTTGAAGAAAGAATAGTCTTTATTCAGCACACACATGTCTAAGAGCTAGGCAGTTCAAAGAAAAACTGAGCAGCTGCCAGCAAAGTAAACATGCTCTATTTTTAGACATGAGGTCTGCTGACCAGCAGTTCAGAGTCACTGCTTCACACACTGAAGAACACACAAGAATAGCAAAAAGCCAAAAAGATACATGGGGGTGCATGAGCACTAACTCCACTCCCACACAACTTGTTTACAAAGAATGTGCTGCACCACCCCCCACCGGACCTGATGTAAGGGGGTCTAACTAAACTAGTCAATTCTCCGCATACCTTCTTACCAGAAAAATAAAATGTAGGCATGTTTATATGTTCTGATTACGACAGGCATAATTAGGGTAGATCACAGTTATATTTGTTTTAGTTTAGGTTCCCCAAATCAGATCCTCAGATAAAGACTTGGGCGCATAGTTTATATGTGCTTTTCTTGGAAGGAAGAATAGGAAACAGGGATAGTATGACATAGAAGCAGGAAAAATTACTATCAAGATCTTTAGTGTAGGCAATTGGAGCAGCTGGGGCTTGATTCTGTAAGGATGTCTACCAACCTGTGGCATTTATCTGCTATCCTCTTCACCCACTGGTTGACAGTTATCTCTGGGATAATTACTTTCCTTTTTGTTCAGGTTGCATATGCTCTGTAGCTGACTGGCACAGAGGCTTCCTCACGTCCAACCTTGAATCTATAGGTATATACTTAGGAAGAGATGTTGGCATAAGAAATGCATGTCTGTGTCTTATCGAAATATTTCTAAATATATCAAACAGTTTGCAATTCTTTCTATCAAGTGGTAACCATCTTAATATGAAGTAGAAGTTAACGTGGGTGGGGAAACGTTAACTAATAATTAACTTGAAGACAATTACAAACATAGGCCCTGTACACATTCAAAACAATCAACGTATTTTATTAAGAATCACTATTTCTTATCTCTTTCTTCTCATATAATTAAGAAAGATGAATAAAACTGGCATGAGAAAGTCAAATTCAGTGTTAAATTTATCAACACTTTAAAGGTTTAAATCTACCATTGTAGTTAGATTGGATGAAGCTCTAAGTTGTTTATATATTTTTTGTATATAAAATAGTTTTTCAGGCAATTGTTCAGCGATTTAATTTACATTTCTCATGTGAAGTATAATAAAACAACCACTTTTTTTCTCACAGAACTCACAGAAATCCTGCCTTTCAAGTCCAGAAAATATTTTTAGCCTGTGCTCTTCATGACAGGAAAGTTAATTACATCTGCACCTTACTTTGTGGAGCAAATAACCATGAAGGCACAAATTAAAGTTCTGTAGATTACATTTTATATGTGATTACTTTTCATTATGTTTTAGAGAGTCATGTTTGAAAAAAATGGCCACAGAACAAAGCAATAGTCATAATTAAAGCAAAGCAACTATATTTACCAAATATTTATAGAAATAATTTTAATAATGCTTACAAAAGTACTAAAATAAATTACACAGTACTAAAACTAAACCAATTATGGTACCAGAAAGTTGTGTTTAACTGGATTTACCATAAAGCAACCTATGCCCTGAGTAATGCTCCGGTCTTTCTATTATGGTTTTATCTTTGCTATATTCCAGGTAACTAATACACTTTAAATTCCTAATTCTGTCTTTTGCACACTCTGAAAAATTACTTAATATCCAGCTATTATCCTATTTCTATAAAATACAGACCACTTGCCATACTCTAGCAAAGTAGACTTCCTTAAAACTTAAATCTTCTTTTTTAGTCAATATCTTCTAGTGAAGAATTATTAAATTATGGTGTTAATCACCAGAGCATTTTATGATCTCTGCTACATGTGTATTAGTTGCTTGAGCCCTGTAATATAAGCAGACTTCTGTTTTCTCTTTTAGAAATTGGATTGCTTTTAGAGCATCTAATTAGCTTAGACATAAAATTTCACTTACTTGATATTAACTTCAATACAAAATCTAATTCACTGTTGAAACATTCTTCTTAAATAAGACTACTGCATCTTATATTGAATGATGTTTAATATGATTATAGATCCTCATTACAGCAAATTCTTAATAAAAATGATTTTTTAGGCAAATATATCAGTCATGTATTATTAAGGTAAGTTGCATCTGAAAGATGGAATTTGTCTCTCATTTATATTTTATGAATACCTTGTTCAGTCCTGAAAATTTTCCTCAGAGCAGCCTTCATCTCCTTGTTCCTGAGGCTATATCAGAGGATTACGGAGAGGTGTTATCACAGAATGAAACAAGGTAAGTATTTTTTGCATTTTCACTGGGTGTCCTGATCGAGGGCTAACGTTCATCACCATAATAGAGCCATAAAACAGGGTGACAACTGTCAAATGAGAAGCACAGGTAGAGAATGCCTCGTGTTTGCCAGCCTCTGAGGGCATCTATCACAGCCAGAATCACCAGAATGTAGGAACAAAGGATAAACAGAAAGGTGCCAATCATGAAGACGACATTGAAAGTAGAGTAAATGAGCTGGGTGATGATGTCTTCGGAACAGGGCAGCATCATCAGAGGGACAGGATCACACACAAAACGGTTGATGATATTTGGGCCACTGCAGGGCACCTGTGAAATGAGAACAACTGGAGTTGGGAAGATGAGGAACCCACATGAGCACCCAAAGACGGTGAGGCCAGTGCACACCTGTTTACTCATGATGCGTGGATAGTGAAAAGGGTGGCAGATGGCGGGGTACCTGTCAAAGGCCATGATGCAAAGGAAGAAGCCCTCATCCCACCCAAAGGAGAAGAAGAAGTAGAACTGTGTGAAACAACTCACAAAGGAGATGGACTCGTTTGTGGAGAGAAAGTTGGGGACAACGTGTTAGGGACGGTCGTGGTGACGTAACGTATTTCCAACATAGAGAAATTCCCTAAGAGGATGTACATGGGAGTTCAAAGTGCCCCTCCAAGCCCACAGCACAGACAATGGCTGTGTTCCCCGTCAGGGTCAGAGTATAGGACACTGAGAAGAGCCCGAAGTAGAGGAGCTGCATTTCTGGGCTTGAGGGAAAGCCCGTGAGGATAAGTGGCTAACAGAGTTGTGTTTTCTCTGCTGGACTCATTAATCCGTCTGGACGACATGGAGATGGCAGAGGCAATTGAAATATAAAGTCAAATGGAGCGTGCTGCTTCTTCCTAAAACACCACATTTCTTTAGTATGTATTTCATAAAGTTGTAAACAATTAGACTTTTGTTTAAAGAACAGAACTGTAATTTTTACAACTCGGTCCCTGATCAGATTCTGTTATTGTGAGTCCCAAGAAGGAAAACATATACTGTGGAGAAATTTTTACCTTTTTAACAACACTAGACTCAATACTAGAAAAGCAAACGTTGTGACTCTGATAAATTACCCATATTCAATTCGTCTACTTTCTCATCCGTTTACCTGCATTATTAATACTACATTTTTCTACGTGTGAAGTTCTTTAAATACTACTAAAAATACCTGATTCTTTCTCATTATATAAATATATGAGTGACATAAAAATAGAATACAAAATCAAGATATTTTTAAGACTCTTTCGCAATGTGGCACCAAGACAGGGCACAAATTAATAATAATTTTCATGTTCAGTTCCTCTAGCTTATTCATGGCGTCTTAAAGTAATAATATAAAAACTGCCTCCATTTAAAGATATTTGGCCTTTTATGCTACTTCTTTAAGTATGAGTATAAAAACTGCTTCCTTTCCTTTTTAGGCAGCAGAATGCACCGTGCATTGTGAACAAGAGTCTTATACTTTGAACTTTAAATTTCTCTGGCTAAGTATTATGATATACTTCCATGTGAACACAAAGGTACTTCAAAAAGTTTGTGGAAAAAGAGAATCAAAAGATAATGCAATCTTTCCATGAACTTTCTAAAGTGAACTAGATATGCCCATTATGGCAATTGACCTCAGAGAGAGCAGCTAATCTGAGTAACTGTGTTCAATGTGTCTATACTTGTTAGCCATGGCCGAGGTGGCTGCAGGAAAAAAAAATGAAAGACAAGCTTTGTATTTTTGTGAGGGCTTCCGTATTCCTTTATTCACTGCTTTTTTCCCCACATATTTGTTTTTCTCCTTTTTAGACAGACCTGTGGTATCTTTTTACATCTCACTGTGATGGCCCACTGAGGCCTTCTCTATCTAGACAAATCTAAAAAATGGAAGTTTTTACTCCTTTAACTTTAGCTACTTCCAGCCCAAGTAACAACAACAAAAATAAGAAAAGCTCATACGTGCTTAATATTTTTGCTACTTAAAGAAGAACTAATTCACTTAATGTCAAGGCTCACTAATCTAGTGGAACTGAAAACCAATATTTGTTCTTGAGAGAGAAGATTTCTCTAGAAAGAGGGATCTGTCATGTTTCTCCTACTCACCAAATAACAAAAATCATACAAATACACCCTTCTCCAGCAATTCTTTACTTAATATACATCTTAACTTGAAATCCTAAGCTCCTATGTCTACATCTCCTATTCATCTTTTAAATGGTTATGAAAACTAAGTGAAAAATATCCTTCAGAACTCAGGGAAACAAGAAGAAAAATTCACATTTTTGGCTTTATTCTTTGTCAGCATTTCATTCTGAGATATTAACAGTTTTTTTCAAAGACAAGAAGAGAACACTTTCTATTAAGTTATTTTTTTCAAATAGTTGAGCGCATGTGGCTCGTGTATTATGCACTTTTCACTCACTGCTTGGATGAATGCTGAGAAGGTCAGAGGCAGGAGATAACATGTTACTCCATGGAGCAAAAGGCATCTGAGGGACTCCAAGAAATTGGATAATCCAGTTTGTAATCTCTCATGGGGTACAAAGAGTAAACCCTGAAAGACATTTTCTCCACCTTCAAAGCACATGTTTATAGTAGAAATGAAAGCCTAGATAATGGTATTATATGTCTTTTGCTTGCATCATTGCCTTTTGGGATTTGGAGCTTTCTCTATTGATGATTTGATAGTGTATGGTCAAAAGAGGAGATCATTTTCAAATTTTCACTTTCTTACAATAAAAGATCAGTTCTTGCTATTCCCCAAAGAGCAGTGAAGTTGTAGAAGGAGAGTTTTTCTTCTCTTTCTTCTATACTGTCCATGTATTATCAAAGCTTCTGGGGAATACTTAAGTACCAAAAGGGATTAGGATAGTAGCTGCAATAGAGTTTCCCTATATCTATTTTGAAGAAGAAATCATTATCTGCCTGTATAATAGCTATACCTATAGAGTTGTTAAGAGATATTTGAATTTCATTTTATGTAGATCACAAGGAATTTCCAGTTAAAAAAAATTTGATTGTCATTTTTTTATTCTGCAAATATTTGTCTAATACCTACCATGTGCCACAGGCTACTTCAGATTCTGGGCATATTGTCAAAAACAACCCACAAACTTTTGCCTTCACTGTATCTATGTTCCATGGAAGAGAGAAAAAATATATAACATGAATAATTATATAGTATATTGGAAAATAATATGGAGCAAAATAAAGCTTGGAGTGGGGAGAGAATTTTTAGAATGGGTAGTGGTGAGGATTACGATTTTAGATAGAATAATGAAGAAAGCCTCACAGAGAAGGTGACATTTAAGCAATGTCTTGAAGTGAGAGAACAAACTTTATAGATATCTCAGGGAATTGGATTCCAGGCAAAATGAAGAATCAATTATAGGAACCAGAGACAGAAGAAATCATCGTATGTTGGAGAAACAGCCCACAGGCCAGTGTGGCTATAGCAGTGTAAGCAATGGGGAAAGGAGTAAGAATGGTCACAGAGAGATAACAGGGTGAGGGCAGATCATTTAGCATCTTGTATGCCCATGTGAAGACTTTGGCTTTCACTGTAAGAAATGATCAGGGGAGGTATTTGAGCAGAGAATAAAATGATCTGATTTAAGTTTTGTTGTTATTAAAACATTGAACCTAAAAGTATACTTGTGATTATACATTTCACTGAATTATTAAAACTGTACACATCCATTTAACCACCATCTGGGTAAAGGAAACAGAACATTACTTAGCATCCCAGAAGCCTCATCATGGCCCTTCTAATTACTATGTATCTCTCTTTTCCAAAGTAACCTCTATCCTACTTCTAATACTATCAATTTGCCTGTTTTTAAAATGTACATAAATAAAATTATACAGCATATAATTTGGGTTTGTAACCTTTCACTCATAATTAAATTTGTGAGATTCATCTGCAGTCTTTCATATAACTGCAGTTCATTGATTTTCATTGCTGTATAATATTATTTTGAATGTATATACCACAAGCATCTACCCTATTTTTGATGGGACATTTGGGTTGTTTCCAGTGTTTGGCTGTTAAGCATATTGCTGCTATGAATAGTGTTATGCATATCTTCTGGTTTATGCTTACAGTAATTTATGTTGTGTATATACATGAATTGCTGGATGCCAAGGAATGCATGTGGTCAACTTTAACAGATGATATTAAAGACTATTCCAAAATTTTGTCCAAATGTGCACTTATGAGTAAGACAGTTCCCATTTTCTATATTTTTTGCTAGTTCTTAGTTATGTTAGTTTTTTTTTTTTTTTTTTTAAGGACTTTAAACTTGGCCATTTCCAGCTTCGGTTTCCTCCCATCCCTTGATAAAAAAGGGTCAGCACTTAACTCCAGGATTAAACTTACAGCTTAAAAAAAATCTGTATTTATAACTCTCCATAAACTAACGGGTAAACAGTGTCCAGTTCATCTATGGTGGAAGTTTCATGGTTTCAAGTTAGTCTCTATCAACACTATATTTTCATGTTAAAAGAGTCATTTGGAGAGAAATCTAACTTAGATGAACTCTACCTGAAAATAGCCCCCAAGATTTTGTCTCCCAGAGTATACAGATTAGAAAATCTTCTAACAAAAGGGTGCTGCCTTGGATTGAGTGGCCTCCCAAAACTTGACCTCCACTGTGACAGTGTTAAGAGATTGGGAAATCCTATTATGGTAATTGAAAGGTGGGGCCTTGAAGAGGTGATTAGATTGCAGCACCATGCTGCAGTGAATGGATTAATAATGGTGGTCAGGGGCGTGGTTCTGAGGGCTTTAAAAGCGAGCGTGAAGAGTCTGTCTCTCTCTTCGCTTCCACCATCTTGTAATGTGAGACCCCTGGGTCACTGTTGCCACTACCAGATGTGTTTCTTGAACTTTGGACTTCCCAGCCTCAGAAACTCTAAGCAATAAATTTTGTTTTCTTTATAAATTACCCAGTTCCAAGAATTTCGTTATAAGCAACAGAAATGGACTAATACAGTGGCTTAGTCAGATCTGTTCCTATTCTGATATATTTCATGTTATATATTTATGTAGCATTCTGCCTTGTTTTCTGACATTTAGGTTTCTGGGATTGGGATGGGGGCGTATAACATTTTTGGTATTTACAAGGCCTAAACGTTATGTAAAGAAGTGCAGACCTGGGCACAAGTTAGCCTGGCTGGGCACCATTCTGTAAGGGATGCTCCCCACTCAGTTTTGTCACTCTGTGCACTATGAACTTGGTCACCAAAGTCAAGTCAAGCACACTTCAATATCTACCAAAAATTGCCATTTCTCAACTGGTTGTTGTGCACATAAGACTTGTCTGTAGAGATTTTGTTACGACAATGACAAACTTAAGACCTATCACTCAGCTTCTATGTTAGAAACTCCAAGGACAGAATTCAGTCGTGTGTGTGTGTGTGTGTGTGTGTGTGTGTGTGTGTGTTTGAAAAAAGGTCTCATTGATTTCAATACATACCCATAGTTGAGAACCAATGATCTATGGCAATACTTGAGGAGGGGATGGATTAATTAGGAATTTGAAGACAGCAAAAAGATTAGTTATGAAAGACCCTCCTCTACCTGAAAGTAAGAAATATAAATATGATCTTAAATATAATGTGTTCAATAAACTATAAATATACAATAAACTATTTAAAGTAGAAATCTGATATCAAATCCTAGCTCCTTCTCATGAAATAAGTGACCTTGATAATCTTTGTTTTGTTCTGGGCTACATTTCATATTAAAACAGGCTTTCCATTCATATTGCTGAGAAAGCTTGTTTTTTCTTTAACGAACTAAAGATTTCTGCTTTGGGATTTAGGAATGTCTATATTATTGGTGCACTCTATGCTCTTTCTTTCTCCTTCTAGGTTCAGTGTACAGTTTTTTGCCTAGTTAACTCTTTGTTCTAATGACGATGGTTTCAGCTACACTGTGGTAATGGGGAATTTTCTTTTGTACTGATAATTAACTTCCAAATTAGAGCCTGTACTGAGAAAATATATTCCCTTTGATGACAGCATGAAATATGATAATGATAGAGATTTTTCAGTGTTCACTCTTTTCCAGGCACCTTCATAAGCAGATTAATTCATTTCATCCACCCAACAACACTTATGAAGAAAGTTCTGTTATTATCACTACTTTTAAATATGAGGTAGTGGAGATATGTAAGAAGTCACACAGTTTAGAGCAAGGATGTGAATTCAAGCACTCTGGTTCTTACCACTAACACATGATGCCTGTTAACTCCAAAATTATCTGTAATGATAGGTCAATTACACACCTTCTGTAGTGAATGTTTTTGAGCCTCCTGGCTCGCCTCTGATTTCAACTTCAGAGCTGGTGGAAAGTTCCTCGGGAGCTCAGAATCAGCCCAACAGCATCTCTGCCACCTCAAGTCATGTCCATGTGTCTTTCAGCTTTCTTCCCATCTGCCCAGGGCCTTTTGTTTGTTTGTTTGTTTGTTTGTTTGTTTGGGTTGTTTTTAGAATGATGAGCCATGGGACTTTTTTGAAGTCACATTTGCTGGCGTGGACCGGCAGCCACCGCATTTTGGAAACATAAGGAGTTAAAGTTGCCGTACGCAGTACACCTAGATAAGTACCCCAGCCTCATGCTGCAGAAGTTCCAGTGGAATCAAGTCTTCATTAACCACAGTAGCTTCTCGTCATTTCTCATTCCTGCTTCCTGAGACCACTTCCTGAAAACTACCTGCACTCGAGTCCTTGCCTCAGATTCTTCTATTAAGACAACCCAAATAAGACACCTTTTTAAAATTGTGGTGAAAACAAATAATTATAAACCATCTGTTACAAAAGGATTTATTGCCTGGCAGTTAAATTCACTTTCATAGTAGAGATATCAGTGTGTCAAATTATTTATTTAATGCTCCTACTAGAAGTTTATGTATTTGAGCAATGTAAAATATTAAGGTCAGATTTGTGAAAGCTAGGTTTTATACGTGAAGTGGCAGAAAAGCAATTGTAATAGAGGATGTGTGAAATAAGACCATTTGAAGCTTCAACCACTGGTGTGTTCTTAGGCAGAGCAGCTTTAGGAAAATGTACATATGTAAGTCGAAGATTTGGAAATTGAAACTATACATTCTTGTGTACCTCTTGGAAAGTCTTCGGGAATCACTGAGGGTATACAAAACTCTGTCTGAGGATTAAGTCTCTAGAATACTCTGCATACGTACATGTGTGTACACACACACACCCCAATCCAAAACGAAAACTCAAACGAAACACATGATATTTTGGGTATAAGTGTAAGAACAATATACTCTATGTCCCAAGGAAAGTTTTGATGAAGGTCTGTTGTTAAAGAATTTTGCCAAAAATAATAGGGGTGACCTTAACAAGGGGACCTGGGATTTCTTTTTCTTCTGATGAAGAACATGAGAACACAGAATCATTTATATTTCATTTATATTCAATTGACATTACTGAGTATTTTTTACATGCTAGGAATTGTTTTACAAAAATTTATAGCTATTATTTCATTAAAACCTCACACTAATTGTTCTGTGGGGCAGAAATTTCCCTTACAATTTTACAGTTGAAATTAAGTGAAATTCCAAATTCAACAGTTGATTAATGGAAGAATCAAATTTCTATCAAGATCTTTTTATTTAAAGTCCTATATCCTTTCAAAGATTTCACAATAAGGTTGAAAAAGAAATCTAGCTATAAGTCAAATAGAAATACAAGGCTTTCTGTCTCCACCACAACACACACGTGTCTAGTATTGTGGTGACTGAAGTTTCCCCTAACATTCACTCCCAACACCCAACCTCAGGCAAAATTAGGTGTTTCTTTCTTTATGTTCCTGTGACAACTTGTACATTGATTAGAACATTTACTGAATTTTACATAATAATTTTCTTGCCCGCATGCTCCCTAACAAAACTATTTGAGGGAAGAACCTGTGTCTGAATTATCTTCATAGCCCAGTCTCAAGTACAGTGTCTCACGTGAAGGAGGCATTCAGTGAGAATTTATTGAATGAATGACTGTACAAATATAAAAGTAAAAGGTTGGCTATTTTACCCACATCTCACTAAAACAGATCATTCCACACTCCTGGACCTGCTGCATTTCCACCAAATGACATGCTGCTCTCTGCACTAAGATATCTGTCACTTCCTCCTTCCTTATTTCTCTCTCTGTCTGTCCCTCTTATTCCATTTCTTTTCTCTTTCTCCCTTTTTACTTATTTATTTACCTTTTTGTTCTTGGCCTAGGTGACTTGTGCTTGCAATTTACACTGTTCAACAATTGCCTCCTTCATGAAGTATTTCTGGACTCCACAATCATGTACTAATTCTTTGTTCTGCCATAACATCCAATATTTGTGTGTGTAAACTTACAGTATGCCTTATAGTATAATAAGTTTATCGCTGTTTGGTCACTTTTTGATCTCTTTACCAGTCTGTGAGCTTCATAAAGGAAGAGGTTGGATTTTTGATGTCAATATCATCAGTACCAGTGTGGTGCAGGCCACTTCATAGGCATGCCAACATATTTGCTGAATTAACATTAAACAAATAAATTGTTATTTTTAGCTAGAAGAGAAATGAGAAGTAAAATTCTAAAAGCTACAGAATTTTTCTATGCCAAGGAATTTACACTTTTTACTTTGTATCATGGATATTTCTTTTCATGTCTTAAGTACTGGACTGTAAACCTCTGATAATAGGGACCAAGTGTTAATCATCATTGATTCTTTTTCAGTATCTAATATGTTATCTTCTAGGCAATATGCGCTTTGTAATTGCTTGTTAAATAAATAAATTGTTTATGCCCCCAACTGAATCTCAGTTCAGGTAACTTTCTACCTGGAAGCTTTAATAATTGCACATATGCAAAGAAGGAGCCATTGTATTGCACCTCGAAGCTGGGAAGTGGGGACAGATGAGAGCAAGGGCATGCCAAAAGGAAGAGATGGTAGACAAAAAGGAAGTGGTATATTAGAGTAATCAAATGGGCCTGTCTGCCTAGGATTGTCCCAATTTTAGCACTGAAAGTCTTATGTCTCAGGAAGCCCGTCAGATCCAACGAAATAGGGCTGGATGGTCACCCTATATAAAATCTTTAGGCCCATTCAGCTTATCTCAAAAATACACATGGTCCCCTTGGATTCTACTGAGGTCACTCCCATTCAGTTTTCCTCAGAGAAAAAAGGAAAGGGCCTCAATATGACCCACGAAAGTATTAAGAAGACACATACACGAAAGTACTGAGGAGACACTTGGGAACAACAGCCAGGGGCCGCTCAAACTGCTTTCCAAGAAGCGCTTGCAATCCTGTGGAGTGCGAGCCCTCTAGTCCTCAACTGAGGGCACACTCTGGATGTGAAAGCTTTGTGGAAATACGTGGCCAAGGTCCTAGGGTGGGTAGAGGCTGTGCCGATAATTTTATTTTCCTCATGACTGAGTTACGCAGTAATTCCAGCACTTTTGGACTCAGGTTTCCTTTGAGCTACTCTGCTTTTCTCTGTAGTCCTTTTTAGGCAGTGGCTACTTTAATTCAAATTTCTCTAAAGATACTTTTAGAAGTAAAAGACTCCATGACGCTCCTGGAAAGGGGAAATGTGACTGGAGAAACTAGCCGGTGAGAGAGATTGACTCGGTATGTGAGAAGTAAATATTTAAGGTAAAAATGGACTTCACTTTTCTCAAGAATCATTCATTGGTATTAAATACCTTTTATTTATATTCCATTCTTTCTTCAGAAGAATTCTGAATTTCTCCTGCCACTCATTTCCTTGATTTGGCCAGATTTTCTGCCTGGGCCTGTTTTTCTCAGCTTGTGGTGATATCACAGACCTGTTTTAAACCAACTAAAACCATTATTGTGCTTTCCCCAGCCTTGGCTACTCACTAGGTGTATATTCACAATTTTATACATGTAAGTAAAAACAAAACACAAAGAACTAAAATTCTTTAAAAATTTTTTTTATTGAAACATAATTGATTATACATATTTGTGGGGTATAGAGGTGAATATCAACTTGTACACAATATGTGATGCTCAAATCAGGATAATTAGTATATTCATCATTACACAATGTAAGCATTTTTTTGTGACCATTAACCAATTTTTTGCTAACCCCCATCCCCTCACCCTTTCCCACCTCTAGTAACCACAGGTCTATTCTCTCCTTTGGAAAGTTCAACGTATTATTACAATTGTTGTATCTTTCTTTCTTCTTATTTTTTTTATTTTTTAGCTCACATTTATGAGTGAGGATATTTGGTATTTATCTTTCTGTGCCTGCCTTGTTTCACTTCACATAATCTTCTTCAAGTTCATCCATGTTCACGTGTTTGTATACGGAAGAATTTTATTTTATTTTTTATAGTTGAGTAGTATTCCATGTGTATATACACACATTTTCCTTATCCAGTTGTCCATCGATGGGCATTTATGTTAGTTCCAACTCTTGGCTATTGCAAATAGAGCTGCAATAATCACGGGAGTGCAGGTATCCCTCAAACAGGATGATTTCCATTCTTTTGGGTGTATACCCAGCAGTGGGATTGCTGCATCATTTGCAGGTCCGTCTGTAGTTGAGGATTCTCCATACTGATTTCCATAATGGCTTCACTAATTTACAGTCCCACCAACAGTGTACAAAGTTTCCCCTTTATCTTCATCCTCACCAGCATTTGTTATTCTCTGTCTTTTTGATAATAACCAGCTTAACTGGGGTGAGATGATATCTCAATGTGGTTTTGATTTACATTTCCTTGATGCTTAGTATGTTGAGCGTTTTTTCATGAACCTATTGGCCATTTGTATGTCTTCCTTTGAGAAATGTCTGTTTAGCTCCTTTACACATTTTTTAGTTAGGTTACTTGTTTTTTTACTGTTAATTTGTTTGAGTTCCTTGTATATTCTGGATATTAATCCTTTGTCAGATGTGTAGTTTGCAAATATTTTCCCCTGTTCTGTAGGTTCTCTCTTCACTCTGTTGATTATTTTCTTTGCTGTGCAGGAGATTTTTAATTTGATTTAATCCCATCTGTTTATTTTTTCCTTTGTTGTCTGTGATTTTGATTTCTTATTCATAAGATCTTTGCCCAGTCCTACATCCTGAAGTGTTTTTCCTATCTTTTCTTCTAGTAGTTTCATAGTTTCAGGTCTTATGATTAATTCTTTAATCAATTGTGTGTTGATTTTGATACATGGCAATGGGTATGGGTCTAGTTTCATTTGTCTACACATGGATATTCTGTTTTCCCAGCACCATTTACTAAAGAGGCTGTCTTTTCCCCAATGTATGTTCTTGGTGCTCTTGGCGAAGATCAGTTGGCTGTAAGTATGTGGGGTGATTTCTGGGCTCTGTACTCTGTTCCTTTGGTCCATGTTTCTGTTTTCATGCCAGTACTGTGCTGTTGTAGTTACTATAGCTTTGTAGAATAATTTGAAGTCAGGTAGTATAATACCTCTGGCTTTAATATTTTTTTTTTCCTGCTCAGAGTTGCTTTGCTTATTCAGAGGCTTTTATAGTCCCATATAAATGCTAAGATTGCTTTTTCTATTTCTGTGAAGAATGTCATTGATATTTTGATGGATATTACATTGAATCCGTAGATCATTTGGGGCATTATGGACAGTTCCATTGTTAATTCTTCCAATTCATGAGCATGGAATGTCCTCCCATATTTTCGTGTCCTCTTAAATTCCTCTCAGCAGTGATTTGCAGTTCTCATTGTAGAGATCTTTCAACTGCTTGGTTAAATTTTTTTCCAGGTGTCTCATTTTTTCAGTGACTATTGTAAATGGATATTATTTCATAATTCCTTTTTCTGCTAATTCATTTTTGGAGTATAAAAATTCTACTAGTTTTTGTGTGTTGATTTTTCTATCCTGCAACTTTATTGAATTCATTTATCAGTGTTACGAGGTTTTGGTAGAGTCTTTAGGTTTTTCTATGTATAGGATTGTGTCATCTGCAAACATGGACAATTTGACTTTGTCTTTTCCAATGTGGATGCCCTTTCTTTCTGTAGCCTGATTGCTCTGGCTGATACTTCCAGTACTATGTTAAATAGGAGTGGTGAGAGTGGGCATCCTTGTCTTGTTCCTGTTCGTAAAGGAAAGGCTTACATCTTTTCCCCTTTCAAGATGGTGTTGGCAGTGGGTTTGTCATATACAGCTATTATTGTTGAAATATTTTCCTTCTATACCTAATTTGTTGAGAGTCTTTGTCAAGAAAGAATGTTGAATTTTGTCAAATGCTTTTGCAACATCTATTGAGATCATCATATGGTTTTTGTCCTTGATTTTGTTGATGTGGTATATCACATTTATTGACTTGTATATGTCAAAACATCCTTGCCTCCCTGGGAAGAATCCCACTTGATCACGATGTATAATTTTTTTTTTTTATGTGCTGCTATACTCTCTTTGCTAATATTTTGTTGAAGATTTTTGTGTCTATGCTCATTAGAGATATTGGCCTGTAGTTCTCTTTTTCTGTTGTGTCTTTTTCTCGTTTTGGTATCAGGGTGATGCTGGTCTCGTAGCATGAGTTTAGGAGAATGGTCTCTGTTTCAATTTTTTGGAATACTTTGAAGATAATTGGTATTAATTCCTTTTAAGAAGTTTGATAAAATTCAGCAGCAAAGATATCCAGTCCTGGCTTTCCTTTGTTGGGAGACTATTGATTACCGGATTAATCTCATTGTTCTACCTGAAGAATAATCATATGTCACAGTCATCTGTGTCTTATCATCTCTGTCTCAGTCCCAAAAATCTGGATTACCAGGAACCTCACTGTGAACCTTGGAGTTTTTGAACTTTTAGATGTTTATATTCATGTCTTTCATTAAATTTGGGAAGCTTTCATCCATTATTTTATTATTCCATTCCAGCCATTATTTCTTTATTATTTTTCTGTCTCCCTCTTTCTCTACCCCTTATTTTTCTGAAACTTCCACAATGTGTATGTTGTTCCCACATGATGGCATAACACAGTTTCCTTAGGCTCTGTTCACATATCTTCAATTTTTTTCTTTCCACTTCTCTGGTGATAATTTTTATCATCCTGCCTTTAAGTTCACTGCTTCTTTCTTCTTCATGGTCAAATCTGCCTTTGAATCCCTCTAATAAATTTTTCATTTCAGTTATTGTACTTTTCAGCTCCAGAAATTATTTTTAGATTCTTTTTTGGAGTTTTCTATTTCTTTATTTTTTAAAAATTTTGTTCATACATCATTTTCTTGACTTTCTTCACATCTTCCTTAACTACTTTGATCATCTTTAAGATAGTTGTTTTAAAGTCTTTTTCTGGTTGATCTTCCATCAGGTCTTTTACAGGGACAGGTTCTTTTGACTTATTTTTTCTATGAATGAGTCATACTTTCTGTGATGCAAGTTCACCTGGTTCCCAACTTGTCTGAGTCTGAAGAGACAGAACACAATTATACATGACACGTTACAAGAAGTCAATTTATTACTTACAGATAGGCAGCATAGGACAAAAGAAACCTAAGATCTATTCTGAGCTGGTCCTCCAAGGCTCAGAAAGCTGCCTGAGGTGGATGGAATCTCAATTGTGCATGTCCCACTTGTACAAGAAGCAAGGGTCCCTGAAAGGCAGTCCATCTATGTTACATAACTAAAGAGCAATGTGAATCACTGTGGTAAAGGTTTGAAGGACATCCTCCTTCCAGGAGAAAAAGGAAAAAAGCTTGGGGTGTCCCTGACAGTTCTTCCCTAACTTAAGGTGTTATATTCCCAACGATGGACAGGAAGAAGGCCTGGGCTATTTCAGGCTTTTCCTCCCTATCTCAGGATATTGAACCCCCAGAGCATTCTATAGTTATTTTTGATAACTACAAGGAGGAAAGGGGGAGAACTGATTTGTTCCAAGGCTACCTGAAGAACTGTACTGTACTGTTTCTTAGTGTGTCTTATGTTTTTTTGTTGTAAAAACTGGATATTTGGATCTAGTAATGGAACAACGTTGAAAATAAGATTCTCTCTCTTTTTCAGGGTTTGCTGTTTTTGTTATTGGTATCTTTAAAAAATTGTCATAGGCTGTCTCTGTGCCAAGGATCAGCCTGAGGTACAAACTGAAAGCCTTTTCTGAACCTGTGCCTTTCCCTGAGTATGCACCACTTTCTAATTTTTCCCATATATACGGTTGCTTCTGAATGTCCTAGTCTTTAACATTTGGCTCCCAAAGAGAAAAGATAGAAAAATGAAGGGATGGTAGGGAGAAAGGGATCTGACATTTTAAGTGCCTGGAAGTTCCTTCTGCTAGAGGGGGAGGGACCTGCAACAGTGAAGACAGGTGCAACAACAATGAAGAGATGTGCAACAACAATGGCTACCCTTCTCTTTGCACCTCTGAGATCTGAAGAAGCAATCAGCAATCAGAGCACAGGTCTCCAATATGTAGAGGTCAGGGTTCTTTGTGCCTATGCCAGCTCCTGCAAACTATGTGGTTGCTACTCTGGGAACAGGTACACAGATGCCTGCCACAGGGCTGAGGGTAGGGAAATGGAAGCTGCTACTATGCTAAGAGCTAAAATTGACTGAAATTAACCACAATTTACAGTTCAAGCCTTCAATAGCCTTCAGACTTACAAAATAGTTACATCAGATAGATTCTGCTGGTGAAATTGTTGTTGAGGTGAGGAGAGAGACACCTGGTGCTTCCTAATCTGCCATCTTCCCAGAATCTTCCTGAGTGCCATTCACTCTTGTCACCAACACCCTATTTCTGCTTTCTTCGATTTTTTTCCTGAAGGCCTATAGTATATGCTACAGGCCAGACACTGAGTCTTCACCAAAGAATGATACTGTCAGAACCTCAGTGGAAAGCTCCATAACAAGATTGTTACATATTGGTATCACAAGGAATAGACACATGGTTTTCCAGCATAAGCTTGTTGGGAGGTGCTCGCACAGAGAAATCCAAGACCAACGTTGGTATTACAGCTCTTTATTAGTTTACAGCTCTTCTTGGTGTTATAGCACTTTATTGCTTGCAAGCAAGGAGAGCACAAGCATCAGGCTAGTGTCTCTCCGAATGAAGGAAAGGAGCAGCCTTATATAGCCAAAACTTCCCACCCAAGTTCTCATTAGGTCCTCTTATGCAAATAAGGGATGCAAGTCTGTTAATTCAGATTGGTTGGCTATAAGACATAGCCCTTTGGTCAGTTCTGGAGCCAAAGTTGCATTCGGCCCTTAGGACGGCGCAAAACCACTGTTACCTTTCATTAACACATGGGTGCAGGAAGCAAGCTAGGTTACAGAAGTCAAAGTTTGTGATTAAGACAGCCAAGTATAAAATTTCTAAAACAGTTTCCCCAGCGGAAGGGGGCAGGTTTAACAATCAGAATATGCTCAGGGTTCCCTGCTTCAAGCTGACATGGTTACAGTGAATAAACAACAGACAAACTATACCAGAGACCTGAGTCAGGATTTCTAGAAACAGAGAATTTTTTAAAGTAGACTGCTGACCCAAGATTCAGGGGAACTGAAAAAGAAATATAATTATGTTTATTTGCTTAAAAACACTGTTGGTACTATTTTTAATATTCTATTTTTTTGATGAGCATACATTTTTATTACAGTTGGTTTTAATCTTCTAGTTTTTTTAAAAAACAAACCTTTTTTTCCCTCCTTCATCCTCTAACTCTAACTCCCAATTTAGTAGGTTATATCTGCAGAAACTGAGATGAAATTCTCTTCAAATGTTGTTTTTTTTTTTTTTTTTTACCAACACTTCAGAATTCAGGAGCAAATACTTTTAAGTTTATTTACATTGTGTATGTTAAAAAAAAAAAACCAAAAAGCATTTGACAAAATTCAACATTCATTCATGATAAAGTCTCTCTACAGGTTAGGTATAGGCAGAAAGTATCTCAACACAATTAAAGCCATATATGATAAGCCCACTGCCAATATCATCCTGAATGTGGAAAAGCTTTCAGCTTTTCCCTTAAGAACAGTAACTAGACAAGGATGCCCACTCTCACCACTCTTATTCAACATGGTGTTGGAAGTATGAGCCAGAGCAATCAGAGAAGAGAAGGAAATAAAGGGCATGTGGGTTGGAAAGGATGAAGTCAAACTGTCCCTGTTTGCTGATGATATGATCCTGTATATCAAACAGCCTAAAGTCTCTAAGAAAAAACTCTTAGATTTGATCAATGATTTCAGCAAGGTTGCAGGATACAAAACCAACACACAAAAATCAGTAGCACTACAATACTCCAACAGTGAACATGCAGAAAAAGAAATCAAGAAAGCTAGCCCATTTATAATAGCTACCAAAAAATAAAATACTTACAAATAAAGTTAATCAAGGATGAGTAAAATCTCTACAATGAGAATTACAAACTACTGCTGAGAGAAATTAAAGAGGACACAAGAAGATGGAAAGATATTCTTGGATCAGAAGAATTAACATTGTGAAAATGTCCATACTACCAAAGTGATCTACAGAGTCAATGCAATCCCCCTCAAAATTCCAATGATACTTTTATCAGAAATGGAAAAAACTATCCAGACCTTTATATGGAATAACAAAAGACCATGAATCACCAAAGCAATACTGAGCAGAAAAATAAAATAAAATAATAATGAAGCTGGAGGCATAACACTACCTGACTTTAAACTATACTACAAAGCTATAATAACCAAAACAGCATGATATTGGCATAAAAACAGACAAATGGATCAATTGAATAGGATAGAGAATCCAGAAATCAACCCATACACCTACAGCCATCTGATCTTTGACAAAGGCACCAAGTCTATACACTGGGAAGAGACTGTCTCTTCAGCAAAGAGTGCTGGCAAAACTGGATATTCATATGCAGGAGAATGAAATTAGATCCATACCTTTCACCATATACCAAAATCAACTCAAAATGGATTAAAGAATTAAATATACATCCTGAAGCTATAGAACTCCTTAAAGAAAACATAGGGGAACCACTCCAGGAAGTAGGATTGGGTACAGACTTCATGAATACAACCCCAAAAGCACAGGCAACCAAAGGAAAAAAAAAAACAAATGGGATTATATCAAACTAAAAAGCTTCTGTACAGCAACCCCCCCACCCAAAACAAAAAAACAAACAAACATAAAAACTTCAGAGTGAAAGACAACCAACAGAGTGAGAGAAAATATCTGCAAAATATACATCGGGCAAAGGATTAATATCCAGAATATACAAGGAACTTAAACAACTTTACAGCTAAACAAAAAAAATGTAACCCAATTAAAAAATGGGCAAAGGAGCTGAATAAGCATTTCTCAAAGGAAGATATATGAATGGCCAACAGGCACATCAAAAAATGCTCAACATCACTCAGCATTTGGGAAATGCAAATCAAAACCATTTTGAGATATCATCTCGCTCCAGTTAGGGTGGCTAATATCCAAAAGACTGAGAGTGATAAATGCTGACAAGGTGGCAGAGAAAAAGGAACTCTCATACACTGGTCGTAGGGCTGCAAAATGGTGCAGCCTCTATGGAAAATAGTATGGAGGTTCCTCAAACTATTACAGATAAATATACCATATGACCCAGCAATCCCACTGCTGGGAATATACCCAGAGGAATGGAAATCATCAAATCAAAGTTATATCTGCTCTCCAATGTTCATTGCAGCACTATTTACAATAGCCAAGAGTTGGAACTAGCCCAAATGTGCATCATCAGATGAGTGGATAAGGAAAATGTGATATATCTACACAATGGAATACTACTCTGCTTTTTTTATAGAATGAAATACTACCATTTGCAGCAACATGGAGGGACTTAGAAAAAATTTTATTAAGTGAAATAAGTCAGTCATAGAAAAATACCACATGTTCTCACTTATTTGTGGGAGCTAAAAATAAATAAATAAATATACAAACCAACAGCAGTGGGGGAGGGAAGAAGACACAACAATCACAATTCCTTGAACTTGTTAAGACAAGTGAACAGGTATGTTGACGGCAGGGAGTGGGAGGAGAAGGGGGGAAGAGGAATTGATAAAGGGACTTGAAAATCAACTACATTGTATATTGATAAATTAAAATTTAAAAAAACGTGGTCTCCTTTTTTACAGGATGTAATTGGACAAATTGTTTATGCAACCAAGACCACCCAGGGAGTGCTGCATTTGACAATAAATTTTATTTAATCAGATAAATGGCAAGCCCATCATATCAGCACAGTGATTGTAATGCATATGTGAAAAACAATGCCTACAAAGCCTTCCCCCCCTCAATTGGTTTGGTACCAGTCCATGGTCAACAGGTCTCCAGCTTTACATGTAGTAAGGAAAGTTACTTCCTGGCAGGCCAAAGATTGTCGAAAATTTGAGAGATATTGAGGAAAGAGGAATTTATTCATATTTAGAGTTACTGCAGCAAAATCCAATGTATATGAATTTCTTGATTTTAGTTTCCTAGGCTCTGAATAGACAAGCAAATAAGAGCAATAAAAATAGAATCTCTGGAATTATAAGAGTTATTGAAAATGCAATCCTAGCCACGATTTTCAGACAGAAGTTATTTCTCTGGCCTTAGTAGTTGAAATGAACATGATTTGCTGACTATTCAAGTGTGCTACAAAAAATTCATATTATCTTTCAATTCTATTTTTCCACAAACTTTTTCGAATATCCTCAAATAATAAGGAGATTTGCATGTATTAGTGAGTATCTCTTGTTGCATATATAAATAAATTAAGCAAATAAAATAAAAATGCAATGAGATAAAAAGTTTTTGTGATTTAGAATATCTTTGGAGGCTACTTATAATTTCTTAACAGTTTCAGAAAAATTATAAAAAATTGTAAATAAGGCAAAGCAGTGATCATGTGACCTTTTGATGTCTTGTTAAAAAATTGTTTTAAAAGCCCACATAAGGGTCATTTGACCCTCTAGAGGGATGTAATCTTGTTTAACTTACTATTTACTATTTATGGGATCTCAGACATTGCAATTACATATAACTATATGTTATAGAAAACTGCTATGTTGTGTTGATTTTCTTTTTAATGCGATAGAAATGATAATACCAAAGCTTAAGATTGTATTGCTCTTTAAGATATTAACTGGATTACATCTAACTTAGAAATTTTGTTTCAGTGTTCTTTTTTGTGCTCTGATTATAGAAAAGCACATTTTTCATATTCTTTTTTAACTGCTTTATCTTGGTGTCCCTCATTAATGAGTAAAATACAATTTTTGACAAGTGTTCATTACCTATTTTGAGAATTATGTTTTATGTTTTATGATATTAGAAAAGTTGTACTTTGACAGCAATAATTTAAAAATATATATTCAATTAGTAATGACAACAGCTGTGTCTTCTGTATAAGATCCATGAATAGGTGCCAGTGGATAAGCTGCTTGAGATGTCACCAAGAGACTCAGGTGTTATATCAAGCTTCTATAACACCCTGAAGGAAGTATTTCCTCCTCCACAAGTTCAAGGGATAGCTAGGTATTTATTCTTCAGTTTCTGCAATTCTAGGGAGCATGGTTGAGCTAGAAACCACTGAGAATTGTTTTAGTCGGGTACAGACTGAGGCATAAAAAGTGGGTGGCATATGTAGTGCTTAATTAATCAATCCTAAGTAAGTAAAAGGGATGAGTTGTGTTATGTAATCATCAGACTGTTTCAGAACCTGCAGGGCCTACAGTCAGCTCTCCAGCAAGAACTGAGATTCAGACAACTCAAACAGCAGCCTAGGGAATCCCAGGGCTCATTAGGCTGAGCAGTGGTATAGGGACCATAAAAATCTCAGATACAGCCAGAGCCCCAGGGACTGGAGATCTTTCTAAACTATACAGCCAGCCCTCAACTAGGGTTTGCCTTATAAGGAAGCAGTAAGGTACAGACTGGGCAACTGTGATGGTCATCTGAGGATTGCTCATATGGCTGGCCTGAAACTGTGAAGAGCGGGCTGGTAGGACGAATAACAGGACAGCATATTCCTTTCTTGAAACCACACAGTTTCTGACAAGCAATGATGTAAGTTTCTCAGATATGCTTATTTGAAGCTCCACTCACCTTCCTGCTCCTTTTTCTGCCTCTGATGACAATTTTATGCTTACTGTGGTTCTTACTCTTTTTCTTTATAAACACTAGCATTCTTCAGTTTTAAATTTAAAAAATCTTTTGAGTTTTGTTGTGCTAGGCTTATACACTTAACAGAACAATGAAATTTCCGTAATATCAAGTAAGACTACCTAATATTGTCTTAAGACTATAGTGTTTCCTAGATCCCATTTTTCATTTCTTTAGCTATTTCAGTTGCTTTTTGCTAAATCTTCTTTACTTCCCCCAAATGCAATTTAAAACACAATATTTTGAACAATGCTGAAAATGCTTAGAGCAGAAAGGTTATGTGCTTTTCAGCAGGAAATACCATTGCAGGTACCATCTCCAGTTAAAGGTGTCCACTTGGTATTTCAGGAGAAACTAGAAAGTATATCAGACACCACCAAAAGTTCACATGGCATTTAAACTCCAACTAGGAAATCATTTTCTATTGCTGGTGTGGTAAAGTTTCTTCCTCTAATGATGCTTTTAGTTTAACACAGACAAAAATAAACAGACAAAGTAGCGAAATATGGTATACTAAGTTGTTTAGCTTTATTTTTGTTCTCTTCCTTCCATGCTGCAAGGCCCTTTCATAAAGTCTTTCATTTCTCTTTGGGCATTCTCAATTTCTTTGGCTTATTTTGTGAACTTAAAAATATTTTTATTGACTGGCAAATTCTTAAATTGTTCTTAAGATATGGACATAAACTGCTTGACAGGGCCTGGTCCTACTGCTAGGAATGGGATAATGGAGCTGATGTTTTGAATAATACTTCCTAGGCCCCTGCGGGAGTTTGGCAAGGGAAATTGTGTTGTGGTAGGAGGTGGGTTTTGGGGGTGGGCGTTCCTTCATGCTGATGTGTATAGTGCTCTTTTCATTCTTCACAGAATAGTTAGAGGCCAAGTTTCTTACTGTGATCAGACACTTGAGATATGTAAGTGGAAGATACCTCTACCAAACATGGCATTTTATTAATGCTGCAAGTGAACGTTCTATTCAGTTGACATTATGTTCTTATATTATCTAAAGGCAGCAAATTTGTTGTCAGTAAAAAAATCCAAGAATAAACACAATCCAGTTCCTACCTTGATTAAAGCTCAAATAACTAAGATACAGGGATGCCTATGTTGGGGGTTCTGTAAAAAATCATCTAATAATTGTCCAAAATATTCATAATTCTGAAATTCCCTAATATAACTTTAGAGAAGTAGGTCATAAACTAGGGCTTAAAAATGACATGTAGTAATTGGGGTTATAATATATTTTACATACTGTTCTCTTATTTAATCTATCCTTCTGGTTAGTTTAATTTTAACCTTGTCTGCTTTAATACCCATGCAAGCTTATTTTTCTCTACACCCATTCTGTGGAAATAATAAGTATAAAATATACCCTTCATATACTGTTTCTTCACAGTATGGAGTAATCACATTGTTCCTCAGCCATATTCTAAGACTAAATTACAGCAGTGCTTTGGATTATTCTTTCCTTTTCTTTTTTTTCTGGTTTCTAGAAACCTCTTTTCAAACTTTTTATAAAAACTTTGGTTGTTTTTTCTCAGATTCTTTCCAGTTTTCCCAGGATGATGTTTGAAATGAGATCCAGAAATTTAGTGAGAACTTGACCCCTGTTAATTAGACATTTTAGGTAACTGTGGAGAACGTGAGAATGCTATTTTCTCGTGGAAATTTGCAACCCTTGGTATGTTCAAAGAAGATTGGAGAATTTCCAGTAGAGCAGAGCTCATTTGATGCCAATCCAATGATCAAATGGGTTCCTATCCTGTATTTTCTGCTTCGTTTTGTCTTCCAATTGAATCTGTAAAGTGAGGTGGTTCCTTCCATTAATTATGAAACTATAGAATTGATGCACCTGTGCACCTGGCTCCATAGGCAGGTGAATAAGATGGTGGCAAACATGGTGTGACAGAAACATCCAAAAGTTGCTTAAATAATGTCCTAGAGAAAGATTTCCTGTCAATAAGGATTTTTTCTAAATTCAGGAACTTTTTTGTATTTTCTGTGGAAATCTCTGAAATATAATATAAATTATTTTATCAGATAACTTTCTCTGAATGACTTGAGAGAACCAAGCGCAATGTGGAGTAGGTAACTGGAAACAGAAAAATACAAACCTTATCTCACTTTATATTTTGCTTGGAGCTGGTTCTAGACAGAAAATACTCTAGTAGAGACAGATAGACGTCTACTAATTCCTAACCACTTCGGTGGATGAAATGTATCAGTGTTCCCTAGTGTTTTATTTGTAATCCAATTGCACTCCCACCCAATGTTGGGAGTGAATGTGAGGGTAGAGCAGGGGAAAATAGATAAAACGATATCTTAGAATATCCTTTATTTTCTTATGTGTACCTATGATTGTTAAAAAGTCCAGAAGCAGTGTAATCCTGATTTCTCTTTATATTCTTTACTACAAAATGTGTCACGGTGGACTTTTGTACATGCCCCGTGATAGGGGTCATTATCCTTGGCCTCTTCTCTTGGTGATTAGCATCTCCTAGCCACGGTCCCCATCCCGAGTCTGATGCTTCCCTAAACTTTAAAGGTTAAGATTTTATTTTTTCTTATCCAATCTTCACAAATTTCTCAACCTCTGTGACCTGGGATAGTTAATAAAGACAAAGAACATGAATTTCTTTTCAATTGTTCCTAAGTGATCTGTTTCCTAACATAAACATTTGCAATAACAACTAACCCTTGCACAGTATATCAATTCATTGTTTACAAGGTATTCTTCATTCAATTGGATACATTATTGAGTTTCTGCTATGCAGTAAGCATTGTGGTGTGGGAACAAAGATGAACAAGAAATATTTCTTCATCTTGAAGGACTTAGCCATTTTTACTTGTGGTGTTCATAGACACATTATATTTGATTCTCAAAGCAACCTTGGAAGATATTATTATCACTATATTACATTGAATAAACAAAGAATAAAACTCAGCGAGGCTTAATACTTTGCCTGAGATTACTCCATTGGTAAGTGATAGCACTAGACACTGGATCTACATACTTCCTTCCCTTGTCCTTAAAGGATATTATTCTGTCTATTAAGATAATGGAATGATTAGCATGCTCTCATCACCTCATGTCCAGGTCATTGTCCCCCTTCTCAGTTTGTTGTGAATGCAATCTAAAAGCATTACAGCAATAAAGGGTTGGAAGAAATCCAAAATAATCCTTGTTCTATTGTCATAGGAGTGTACATTTACTACCTCATGAACTTGCTTCAATTATTTTCATCCTGAAATATGATTCCATAAACACTGGATTCATAATGTGACAATAAATACATTGCCTTTTGTCTTAAATCTCTCTTGTTCCAATTTAATTCTTTGTCTAGGTCACTTGGTATTCTCAGCTTGATGAAAACAAAAAATGATTCAAAGGTGACAGAATTTGTTCTTCTGGGCCTGTCATCCTCCTGGGAGCTGCAGCTATTTCTCTTCTTAATATTTTTGTTGTTTTACATGGCTATTATCCTGGGAAACCTCTTGATAGTGGTAACAGTGCGAGCTGATGTTCACCTGCTCCAGTCTCCTATGTACTATTTTTTGGGCCATCTCTCCATCATTGACCTGTGCCTGAGCTGTGTTACCATGCCTAAAATGTTATGGGATTTTCTACTGCAGGGCAAAACCATATCCTTTTCAGGATGCCTGGCTCAGATCTACTTCCTCCACTTCCTAGGAGCTAGTGAGATGTTTCTGCTGACAGTCATGGCCTATGATAGGTATGTTGCCATATGCAACCCTTTGCACTACCTGACAGTCATGAACTGCCAGCTATGCCTTCAGTTGGTTTTCGCCTGTTGGAGTGGGGGTGTCATCCACTCTATCACACAGGTCGTTCTGGTCCTCCAGCTACCTTTCTGTGGCCCCAACGAACTAGACAACTTCTACTGTGATGTCCCACAGGTTATCAAGTTGGCCTGCATGGACACCTATGTGGTAGAGGTGCTGATGGTCTCCAACAGCGGTCTGCTGTCTCTCATCTGCTTTTTGGTCTTGCTATTCTCTTATGTTATCATCCTGACCACCCTGAGAACTCGTTTTCGCCAAGGCCAGAGCAAGGCACTCTCTACCTGTGCCTCCCATCTAACAGTGGTCAGCCTGATTTTTGTGCCGTGTATATTCATCTATTTGAGACCTTTCTGCAGCTTCTCTGTGGATAAGGTATTCTCCGTATTTTACACAGTGATCACACCTATGTTGAACCCCCTCATCTACACACTCAGAAATGCTGATATGCACATAGCTATGAAGAAACTGAGAAAAAAGCATGTGGCATTCTGTTGCTTTATTAGAGGATGATCAGAAAATGGTGTAGAAAACATAAACTTTATTGGGGAACTCAACTCAATTTTGCTGATTTTGGTATATAAGAGAAAACCATTTTGATGACTGGTATAAAAGAGAAGACAGCATGAAAATGATAATGCATCACTCTTGAATATAGTCGGAAGTCATAGGTTGCTTTCTTGGGTGTTCAGTATTAATTAGGAAATGCAGGAGAATTTACCAGCCCACAAATGATAACAGAAATTAATTGAAGGCTAGAGTCAGAAGACACCTCGAAAGATTAGCTCTTCCACCTTTATGTCTATAAGTAGTCTTCATTTATTCAATTTGTTCCACTCTAACTCTACTCAAATGAAAGAAGATATTATATCTCCTTCTTTCTCCTGCTCCTCCAGGATTTAACAATTCCTAGTGTCAGACAGTTTCTTCTGATTTCTCGACAAAGTTTCTTCTGAAGCAGTGTGAATTCCTTTCGTCCTGTGACTAACAAAGCATGAAAACAGTACCAACAACACTCTATATTAGTGTTTACTTAGGAACTCTGTTCCATGTTATGCTAAATTTTAGAAATGCAATTGAACAACCCACTTGAAAGAACATATGCTCTTAACAAAGTTTATGTGTGAGAGAAAGTCTGAGAGTGCTGAGGTGATAGAAGCTATAACATTCTGTTGTAAATGCTTCTCAGGAAGAGGCATTGCATTGCACCTTGAGTTTTTCTTTGAGTGTAATTACAGTGGGGCAAGTTGATAAGCTAGCTCTTCAACTGATCATAATGTTTAAGAGCTCTAACCTCTAAAAACAAAAGAGGAAGAAATGAACTGTGGTTTAAAGCACTCTCCCTGTCCTTGAGGTGCTTATAGTTATTACCTCTTAGAAAAAGTGCAATCAACCAAGAAAGCTAGTAATTTTATAAAATTAAGCTATTATGCATTTTTTTTATACCCAGGAAGAGCATTTATCCTAATTATATGAACTAATTGCTTAATTTCTATTATACTTTTATAGGAGCTCCAGAGATAGGAGATCCCTAAAAAGTTCATGTAAACATTTATATTTAAGTGTACGTATTTCTGACATAAGCCTTCTTGCAATTTTTATGTCTGTAGAATGATATTTATCCTAATTACTAAATAGTATGTTAATGACAAACTTTTAGCAATATTTTTATATTTGCTCACTTTATTTTCTAATCAATTGCTACAGAGAGGATTTTCTGATTAGTTAAGTGAAAAACATATCTCAGGAAAAAACTATTTGGAACTTTACCTAGTATGTTCTAGGATTTACTGGATAACTTGCAGCACCTCCAGTCATGTAAGAACTTTCGTTATATGAGAACAAAGAGTAAGTTTTCATTTTTGTGCTGATGGTTGATGATTTTATGTTTAAAAAACTGTATGTATGTATGTTTATATTGCTACAGAAGAACCCCTCACAGATCAAGAAAAGAGCTGCCACTTGGGAGGTTTCCAAATAGGTTGGGTGAAAATGGGAATGGAATCCCTGGTACAGATCACATCCTCCCCTTTTCCCTTCACTCGACTCAACATTTCCAAAGATGTTCTTTGCCTGCAATGAATATCCCGAAGAGCAGGATAACATCCTAAAGAGAATATCCTGAAGAGGAGGAATCTGTCAGCCAGCGTGTAGTATATGTGTTGACACAAAGATTTATGTGGTGCTGTGGTTCAGCCAGGCACATGGCAAAGACACAAAGCTCCAGGCTTTCTTTTAGTATCAGCTGGCTACATGGTGTCCTTTTTCTGATGTTCCTCTTTTACAGCGAAATTTAAAGTCTTGACAAATCATTTTAAATGTCCTGTTGATAGCTGGTATTAGAAGCATTATATTAAGAAAAGCAAGAACCTTGTGTATTTCCCTTTGCATTTTCTATCCTCCTATATTTGCTTAACCAATTACTTATATTAAAATTCCTTTTATTAATAAACTGGCAAAGTTTCTGTTTTTTCAGCCTGTACTTGATTGATATTATCTGAGTGCCTGGCACTCTAGAGTTCCCTGCTCAGATACATGAGCACACTTCCAGAGCCTGCCTGAGACTCTTCTTTGGATCTCTCCAAAGAAGAAAGTGAACCCTAGGCTGAGGAGGTGGTTGAGACACAGTGTGTAAAGTGTGTAGACACTGGACATCTGGGCTGCAGGGTCCACATTCATACATGAGATGGACAAATGTGGTGGTTTGGGGAACCAGTAGAAGAGGTAAGTGGGGAGCTGAGAGCCAAAGGCCTACTGTCCACACTGCCATGTTCTGGTGCAGAAATTCAAAGAGTCTGAGGATTTTAAACTGAAGATTGGCCTTCCAGTAATTATGGTGGTATGAGAAGATATTTTAAAAATTGATAGCTCAATTTGTAGCTTTTAGACATATGTTACATGGGCTCCATATGTACTCTCGCCCTGTGTCCCACAGATATTAGGGGTGACTCTTTTTTCTAGTTCTTGTGGCCCTTTGAGGTACCGAAATAACTGAAAAGAGACAAAGACAAATTTGATTCATGAAATCACAGGAGAATTATTGACTTCATCTTTCCAAAATGTATCATGGGAACTAAGGTTATGCACATTTATACCCTGGCTCCAAAGTACACATTGTGAATGGGCCAATATAAATTAGAAAACCCTACCCTCCCATTGCCAAATTCATCTCTCTAAGAGCCCTAGAAACTAGAATGTTTATTAGAAGTCAGCATGCCATTACATTTACTCATAATTTAGAGAAAACACTTTCTGGAATATGGTCCTCTAATAAATAACTCCTAGTGATTTTTTCATCCTCTAATATCAATTAATTCATTATTAATTAATTCATTCACTAGTAAATTATTAAACATTTATCAATTCAACAATTATTTACTGTGTGTCTATTTTGTGCCTGGAAATGTGGTAGACATCTTGCCATTTGGGGCTTCCAATAAATTATCCAAATATCTAGATATAGAGTCTGTCAAAATCTACAGTGGGAGATGAAGAGCATTCTAAGGCAATATGTTAGCCTGCCCAGATGACTGAGGGGAGTAGAGCAGAGGGTTCTGAAATGTGGACTCTGTGGTCAATGACCTCATCATGGCCCAGCTCTACCACATACCGCAGGACAAGTGACTTAAGCTCTCACTATCCTTTTGTCTGTATAATGAGGACAATAACAGTATCTATCTCATAGGGTTCTCAGAAAAATTAAGCAAAATAATACTTTTAAAGCTCTCATAAGAGTGTCTAAATTTGGTCAGAACTCAATAAATATTGACTGATTTTGTTACTATTTTTACTAATTGTTCTGGTAAATTGAAAGGGAAACAAGGCTAAAAGAAAATTGTACAGTTGTTTGATCCTAGAGAATCATAGGACAGAGAGGTGAACTTGACTCCAGATCATTGCCATGTGACAGCAAAATCTCTAATAACTCCTCTATTCATAGTGAAACCAGACTTGACACAAGGAATTTCATGGTAAGTTATGAAATAACTTACATACATTCCTAAAGTTATGTAAAAAAATCATATTTTAATTGTTTTTTAAATGTTCTGGTTAACATACTTTCAAGGCTCTTATACAATCATTTTTTAATTTAAATAATTTTAAAAACTTTTCAATAGGTTTAGATTTACTGTAAAGTTGCGAAGATAGTACAGTGTACACTTCACGTCATTTCCCCTGTTGTTATCTTACTTTAGTAAGATACACTGGTACATTTGTCACAACTAATGGACCGATATCGATGCATTATTATTAACTAAACTCTACCCTTTGTTCAGATTTATTTAGTTTTTCCCTAATGAATAAGTTTACTTAAGTTGCCCATTTTTGACTTATCATGCCAGTTGTTGATTTATTGTTCTTATGCTCTTTATGTTCTCAAGAAGCTTTTTGTAATTATTCTCTAAAGAAATACTTGGAAGTGCCTGGTGCACTACTGTTACATGGAGGAAATGGTAAAATCTGTAATGTAAATATAGTGCAGTTCTAGTTCCTATCTCTTTAGTGAACAATACTTTGACTTCCTTTTTTTTTTCTGTGCTTGTCATATTTATTTGCCTATTTATTTATCTATTTATTTATATATTTACTTGAGAAATAAAAATTGTTTTTATTTGTCATGCACAACATGATGTTTCGAAATATGTCTACATAGTGAAATGGCTTGATTGAGCTAATTAACATATGCATCCTGCACCTACAAATCTCCTCCTCTTCTTCAAATCTATAGTTTCTCATCTGCAAGTTCTATCCTATCTCAGATTCTGGTACAAATATTATAATGAGATCCTGTAGGAGAAGGAGTATGCATGGGGTTTAGAAAATCTAGGATAATACTTAGGAGTTCCCATATTACTGACTTTATTACAGTAACACTGTGTACCTTGAGCATAGCTGTAGTGACTAAGCTTATTCTGAGACCAAGTCTTGATCCTAGTTCTCACTTATTGTCCCAGTCCAGTCCCATTGTATGAACCTCTGAACTAATTACAGTTTCCTTATATCTCTAAGCTTCTGAATTTGTTTCTTTCTGTGCTGGAATTACCGATCTAATTTTTACCCTCAATACTCAAAAGTGTCATCTTTTTGGAAGTCATCGCTGACCCTGTCCTTGTAGAGTTTTATTAACTGATCCTTGTATGGATTCTCATAGCATGCTGTGTTTATCTGTAATTAGCATAAGCCTTACCATATTAATTGCAATTTTTCTTCTTACTTATTGGGCTGCCCCATTATTCGGTGTCTTTGTATCTAGAGCATTCAGCTATAGCTCAGGGTAAATACTCAATAAATGTTTTTTTGCAGGAAGGAAGAAAAAAAGGAAATGAAGAAATAAAAAGAAGGAGCACGGAAGGAAGGAAATGAGATAAGGAAGAAAAAGAGAGGAAGAGAAAAGCATATGACACCATTCTTCATTTCAAAAGGAATTTGGGTAGAGAGACCTAGTGAAAACAGGACTGCCACAGTTAGGCATTTTCTTGTTTAAACAGCCCTTTTATTTGTAACCTAAAGAGTTATAGAGCAATAAAATGTTAATAACAACAAAAAAAAAAACCACTTTTGTGCTGCAACATGGTAATACCTTTTGCCTCTGAAAATCACTGTACCCAAGGTGAATGCTATCTGGGTTACTATATTTTTCCTGTTGTTAATGGTTGTGCCATTCAAACACTCAGAATTTTAGGCTTGACCTGAAAGTTCTCAATGTGATTTAGTGATAAATTTTACACTAAATTCAGAGGTGTAATCCTCAACTCAAGTCAAACTGCCTTGACCTAAATCCCTTAGAAACGCATTCATGTAATAATAGAGCTGAGGCAATATCTAAATTAAACATTTTGCTTGCCTACTTGAGCTGCCGCAAATTTTAGAATGAAATGAAGTATTTTAATACTCTTATAAGCAAATAGACTGTATTGTTGCTGGGTTAGTGGGCCAGTCTAGTGAAACTAAGCATCACCCTTTTCCTTCCTTTGCTCCAACTTTGAGTTAACTGTGCAAAACTCTGGAAATGGCCTGACTGTTAACTAGTTACTTGCCAAGTAGCCTTTAATATGGTTTTACAAGGAGTTGTTTTGTGGAGATTACACTTGAACTTTCTCTGCCTAACAGTACTCTCCAGCTGCTACCCAGTCACTAGCCCAGCAATTCTCTCGGGGTCCTGATGATGTGTGAAAATCGCTGAGAGTTTCTTCCTCCAGGTAGCCAGGAACATAGAAATAAGCTCTTGCAGGCCATGATCAGGATCCATGGCATGGCTGTAAACTCATGAAATCCTTTTTTGAGACAGAGAGAGAGAGAGAGAGAGAGAGAGAGCGAGAGAGAGAGAGAGCGCTCAGAACCTTTTCGTGGGCTGTAGGAGAGGAAATGTGACACATGTGAAGGAAGGGAAGCATCATGCAAATCTCAGTCTTTGAGTGTGAATATCCGGGTTTTCATTTATATCTCAGACAGGTTTATTGATCTGAAATCACAAGTTCTTCAAATTCTCGTTGTGGTACCACATTCAGGAAGATGGTCAGAGTAAGTTTTCCATCTGGAATGACACCTTAATGACCAGTGAAGGAGGCAAAGGAAGTTTTCATTGATTCAAATTATATTTAAGGATGATTATATTATAGTTTTCACCCACTTTACAACATCTGTCTTAATAATTCTACAAAGTAATTTAGGAAATAGTTTATCATAGTTTAAAGAGTGTATTGATATTATTTCAATTGGAATTTAGTCTCAGCCTTACCACTAACAGTAAAACTCAAATAATTCAATTTCCTCTCTGTGCCTCATTTGTTTTACCAATGGTTAAATGAGTGAAGTAAAATCAAGTGATTTCTAAGATCTGTTTAACTGCATAAGTATAGGAGTTTACATAAGCGATAGTCCAATTTAAGATAATTTGAGGAGGTTATTTAAAGATATTACTCTGAAATGAATGACTTTATGTCAGGAATTGGATTTTATTAATCTTTTTTCAAATATTTCCATTTTTTTATTGAAAAATAACTGATTATGGATATTAGTGGGGTACAGAGTTAACTATCAATACTTGTGTAAAATATGTGATGATCAAATCAGGATAATAAGCATATTCATCATTACAAAATGTAATAATGCTTTGTGTCCTTTAACCAATTTCTCACTAACTCCCTTTACCTTCGTCTTTCCCACCTCTAGTAACCAAAGCCCTTTTCCTGGAAGTTCAACATATTATTGTGATTCTTTCTCTCTTTATTATTTATTATTTTTATTTATTTATTTATCTATTTTTGTTTTTTATTGGGACATAATTGATTGTCTATGTCTGTGGAGTACAGCATTGACTATCAATACTTGTGTGTATTATGTGATGATCAAATTAGGATAATTAGTACATTCCTCATTATACAATGCAATCGATTTTTGTGGCCCTTTACCAATTCCTCCCTCCCCCTCCCCCTTTCCCACCTATGGTAATCTCAGTTCTGTTTTCTTCTTTTAAAAGTTCAGTGTATTACTGTGATTGTTGTAACTTTCTTTCTTAAAATTTGTCTATTTATTTATTTTTTATTAGCTCCCACATGTAAGTGAGGACATGTGGCATTTCTCTTTCTGTGCCTGGCTTATTTCGGTTAACATAATTTTCTCTATGTGCATCTATGTTGTTGTGAATGGCAGTATCTCATTCATTTTTTATGGCAAAGTTGTATTCCACTGTATAAATATAGCACATTTTCCTTATCCAGTCATCCAACAATGGACATTTAGGTTGGGTTCAACTCTTGGCTATTGTAGATAGAGCTGCAGTAAACATGGGAGTACAGGTATCCCTTGGCCATGATGATTTACATTCCTTTGAGTATATGTCCAGCAGTGGGATTGCTGAGTCAGATGGTAGTTCTATCTGTAGTTGTTTGAGGAACCTCCATACCATGTTCCACAATGGCTATACCATTTCACTGTCCCACCAACAGCGTAGAAGGGTTTCCCTTTCTCCACATCCTCACTAGCATTCTCTGTCTTTAGATAATAGCCAGTCTAACTAGTGTGAGATGAAATCTAAACATGGTTTTGGTTTGCACTTCCCAGATGCTGAGTGACATTGAGCATGTTTTTCATGTGTCTGTTGGCCATTTATATATCTTCCTTTGAGAAATGCCTGTTCAGCTCTGTTTTAGTCCATTTTGTGTTGCTATAACAGAATACCTGAAACTGGGTGATTTATAAAGAAGAGAGGTTTATTTGGCTTATGATTCTGGGACAGCTGCATCTGGCATGGGCCTCAGGCTGCTTCTACTCATGGAGGAAAGGAGCAGGCAGCCGGTGGGTACAGGCAGATCACATGGCGAGAGGAAGCAAGAGAGAGAAGCAAGAGAGAGAGAGAAGGTGCCAGGGTCTTTTAAAGCAACAAGCTCTCGAGGGAACTAATAGAGCAAGACCTCACTCATTAATCCCCCCCCCCCAGGGAGAGCATTAATCCATTCATGAGGGATCTGCCACCATGACTCAATCAGTTTCCAACACTGCCACATTGGGGATCAAATTTCCACATGAGTTTTGGAAGGGACAACACATCCAAACTCCATTAGTCTCCTTTGCCCATTTTTTGATTGGGTTACTTGTTTTTTTACTGTTAAGTTATTTGAGTTCCTTGCATATTCTGTATGTTAATTCTTTGTCAGATGCATAGTCTGCAAATATTTTCTCCCACTCTATAGGTTGTCTTTTCACTCTGTTAATTGTTTCTTTTGCTGTGCAGAAGCTTTTTAGTTTGATATAATCCCATTTGTTTATTTTTCCTTTGGTTGCCTATGCTTTTGGGGTTGTATTCATGAAGTCTTTGCCCAGTCCTACTTCCTGGAGTGTTTCCCTTATGTTTTCTTTTAGGAGTTTTATAGTTTCAGGATATATATTTAATTCTTTAATCTGTTTTGAGTTGATTTTGATATATGGTGAGAGGTACAGGTCTAGTTTCATTCTTCTGAATATGGATGCCCACTTTTCCCAGCAACATTTATTGAAGAGGCAGTCTTTCCCCAACCTACGTTTTTGGTGCCTTTATTGAAGATCAGCTGGCTGTAGGTATATGGGTTGATTTCTGGGTTCTCTATTCTGTTCCATTGGCCCATGTGTCTGTTTTTAGGACAGTACTGTGCTGTTTTGGTTACATTAGCTTTGTAGTACAATTTGAAGTCTGGTAGTGTTATGCTTCAAGCTTTATTTTTAATTTTTATTTTTTGCTCAGGATTACTTTAGCTATTCGGGGTCTTTTGTTGTTCCATATGAATGTTAGGATTGTTTTTTCTATTTCTGTGAAGAATGAATTTGTAGATCACTTTGGGTAATACGGACATTTTCATGATGTTAATTCTTCCAATCCATGAGCATGGAATGTCATTCCATCTTTTTGTGTCCTCTTTAACTTCTTTCAACAGTGATTTGTAGTTCTTATTGTAGAGATCTTTCACATCCTTGGTTAACTTTATTCTTAGGTATTTTAATTTTTTGGTGACTATTGTAAATGGGCTAGCTTTTGTCATTTCTTTTTCTGCTAGTTCACTGTTGGAGTATAAAAATGCTACTGATATTTGCATGTTTATTTTGTATCCTGAAACTTTCCTGAAATTGTTTATCAACTCTAAGAGTTTTTTTGTAGAGTCTTTAGGCTTCTGTCTATATAAGATCATTCATCTGCAAATAAGTTCAGTTTGATTTCATCTTTTCCAGTCTGGATGGCCTTTATTTCTTTCTCTTGCCTAATTCCTCTGGATAGTACTTCCAATACTATGTTAAACAGGAGTGGTGAGAGTGGACATCCATGTCTTGCTCCCATTCTTAAGGGAAAATCTTTCATAAAGACTTAGAAAATTATGATTTTATTAATCTTTTTATCTTCATAGCAGAGTACCAGATACAGAAAATGTGCTCAGTACATATTTGTTAAGTGAAAGAATGAATATTAGTGTGTATAAAATATAGAAGATCAAATAGATGATGCCTTAAATAGTCTCTTCATTGTGTTACATTAACTCTTCTGCAGATTTTTTTTTCAAGACTTTAGTTGCTCAGGTTATTATTTCATATCTTTTAGCTCATTGGTCAGTAAATTGTTTCCTCAATTGTGGCCAGTTAGAGAAACAGGATAGGACTGGTAGGTAATAAGGTGGTGGCAAGTCACTAGAGATGTGAAAACATGCACATGTGTCATAATGCCGCTATGAGGTATATTGAAGTCAAGGGCTTTCCATGGGGTGGAGCTTGAGATTAAGAAAGAGATCCAGAATGTTTGATTTCTGCTCTCTGTAAATTTTTCACATGAGGAACTAAAACTAAATCTCTCTCCCAAAGAATTTCAGAAGCTGCATTCTTTGCTAATTGTTTTATTTAAAATACAGTTTAGGGGTGCTGACCTCCCTACTCCCAGCCAAAAATCCTTATATAACCTGACTCCCCAGACACTTAACTGCTGTTGACTAGAAGCCTTACCCATAACATAAATAGTTGATTAACACTTATTTTATAGGTTATATGTATTACATACTCTATTCTTCCAATAAAGAAACTAGATTAAAGAAAATATTGTTAAGAAAATCATAAGGAAGGGAAAGTTTATTTACACTACTTATTGAAAAAATCCGTGTGTAAGTGGACCCACATAGTTCAAACCCATGTGGCTCAAGGGTCAACTATAATTTAGGTGGGTTCTTCAAGTTAAAAAAGGGAGAAACCTTGTTTTTATCAGCTCGACACATCCTATTATAACTAGTATATACTCTTTGGCATTATCCTAGAGAGATTAAATTTGACCTAAGAACCTGGGTAGACCAGTGGAAATAATTAGTCCCACTAAGGCTCTGGTCCACAGAGTTCAGATGTATGACACTGATGTTTCTGAAATTCCACCACTAAATTGACCATGACTTATATTTGCAGATTGTTTATTGCTTTTGTGTACGTTATTTAATTTGGTCCTTACCGTGGGTGGCATTATCTCAGAGGGTCTGACTCTGAGGTTAGTAGAAGTTAGGAAACATATAAGAGGCAGAGCTGTGAGTCAGGCCCAGTTGTTCTATCTTTAAATCCCCCCAGTGTTCTTTCTCCCAGTAGAAAGATCACTGTAGAAAGACCTTGGGTCCTAGACTTTCACTAATTTTATGAGCATCTGAGGGGGATCCTAGATAAAGTTGAGTTACCACTGGGAAAGAATAGAGGAGCTTCCCAAACATCTTTTGGTATCCATGCTTAAACTCCTAAAGGTAGCTATGGAAGGACATGGACTGTACTCTGTTACTGCTTCAGTCAGAGGATTATATTTGAGAAAGTGGGTGTCATCAGTAGATACACTTTCTAAGATGGCGACCAGCATAAAAATACATATAAATGGGAATTAGAATATGAAATGGTAAGGAGGTTAGTGTCCTAAAATGACTCCTATCCAGGCTTCTCTCTCCTTCCAGTCGGCATTTTCTCCAGTAGCTAAGAAGAGTAAACTTGAAATATGTTATGTACATAAGTTGCTTTATATGTAATGTATATTTAATCCTTATGATACTGTCTGTGATATGTACTAAGATCTATTCTCAATAAATTTCAAGTATAATATAAAGTATTGATAACTGTAGTCACCATGTTGTAAATTAGATCTCCAGAACTCATTCGGCTTGCATAACTGAAACCTTGTAACCTTTGACCAATATCTCCTCATTCCCCACCCCTCTGCCCTGCCTGTGGAAACCACCATTCTATTCTCAGTTTGAATATTTTAGATTGCACATGTGAGTGAGATCATGTAGTATTTGTCCTTCTGTGTCTGGGTTTTTGCTGAATAATATTCCATTGCATATATACACTACATTTTCCCTCCAGCTTTATTGAGACATGATTCACAAATAAAAATTGCATGTATTTAGAGTATAAAATGTGGTGGCTTGATGTATGCATACATATAAAATGATTACCACAATCAAGCTATTTAAAGTATTCATCACTTCACAGTTACCACTTCTGCCTGTGTTAAGAAAACTTGAGATCTACTCTCTTAGCATATTTTAAGTCTACAATACCTTATTATTAACTATAGTCATTAAGCTGTACATTAAGTCTACGGTATTCATTCATCTTAGAGCTGAAGGTTTGAACTCTTTGCCCAGTATATCTTCTTTCCCCCTAACCCCCAGCCCTTGGTAACCACCATTCTACTCCCTGTTACTATGTTTGTTGGGTTTTTGGATTTTTTTTTTTTTTTTTTTTTTTAAGATTCCATCTATAAGTAATACCAAGCAGTATTTTTCTTTTTGGTGCCTTATTTCATTTAGCATAAAGTCCTCCAAAATCCTCCAAGTTCATCCACATTGTTGAAAATAGCAGGAATAAGACTTCCAGTACTATATTGAATAGAAGTGGGGAGAGTGGGCGTCCTTGTCTTATTCCTGATCTTAGGGAAAAAAATTTCAACTATTCACCATTGAGTATAACATTAGCTATGGGCTTGTGATATATGGCTTTTATTGTGTTGAGGTGCATTCCTTCTATATGTAGTTTGTTGATAATTTTTATCATGAAAGAATATTGAATTTTGTCAAGTGCTTCTTTGTTTGTTAAGATCATCACAATTTTTATTTTTATTCTGATAGTGTGATGTAGCACACTTATTGATTTGCATATGCTGAATCATCCTTACATCCTAGGGATAAATGCCACTTAGTCATGATGCATGATCCTTTTAATGTGCTGTTGAATTTGCTTTGCTAATATTTTTTTGAGAATTTTTGCGTCTATGTTCATAAGGGATATTGATCTGCAATTTTCTATTTGTATTGTGTCTTCATCTGGCTTTGGTAGGAGGGTAATGTTAGCATTATAAAATGAGTTTGGAAATATTGCCTCCTTTTTAATTTTTTGAAAGAATTTTTGAAGGATTGGTATTCTCTTTTAAATGCTTGGTTGAATTAAGTTGCGTAGTCATCATTGTCTAGGCTTTTCTTTAATGAGAGATTTTATCACTGATTCGATCTCCTTAATTAGTACTGTAATATTCAGATTTTATATTTTTTATGACTGAGTCTTGGCAGATTGTGTGTGTCTAGGAATTTATCCATTTCTTCTAGGTTATGCAATTTTCTGGTTTATAATTGTTCATAGTATATCTTATGACCCTTTATATTTCTGTGGTATCAGTTGTAATGTCTCCTTTTTCATTTTATATTTTATTTATTGAGTCTTCTATTTTTTTCTTAGTCTAGCTTGTTACTTTTGCACTGCTCTCTTTTGGTTCCCATTTGCATGGAATACTTTAAATTTCATCCCTTCATTTTTAGTCCACATTTGTTTTTAAAGGCAAAGAGAGGAAATTGATACCACCAAGATGGTGAAATAGATAATTCCTGTCATTGCTTCCCTCCAGAAAAGACCAACTTATGACTCTTACAATGCAAAAACTGCCACCCTGAGATTGACAGAGCTCTAGGGAAGAGGAGGATGGACCCATGGAGTCTGTGAAGGCATGAAAGGCTGTGGTGAGTGGGAAGAGGAACCATGATCATTCCAAGCCTCAGCTGCTCCCTGGATCAGTGAGGCACCTGTCTGGAGATAGCAGAAGAAGATGGACCCATGGAGTCTGTGAAGGCATGAAAGGCTGTGGTGAGTGGGAAGAGGAACCATGATCATTCCAAGCCTCAGCTGCTCCCTGGATCAGTGAGGCACCTGTCTGGAGATAGCAGCACACTTTGTTTGAAGCTACTTGGAGTCTGCAGGTGAGGAGGGAGCCATGACCACTGGCTAAATAAATAAATAAAGATCACTTTGGAGAGCACCATTCCATCTCCCAGGAGAGCAAAGCCACTCACAAGCTTCCCTTGGGCCCACAAAGGAGGGAGGGGCCACAGCTGAGGAAGAAGAGAATCACCCAGAGGTCAGTGAGTCTTCATGTGGTACTTATATGCAGCCTGCCCCATGAGAAATATTTGCAGTGCTGGGGCTGAGGAGGGTAAGGGGGGTTCTGACCTGGCAGGGGAGCACTGGGCACAGTGTTGGCAGCTGTTAGGCCTTCCGTTTGGCATGGTTGCCACACTCTGGAGACTGGCCAGTGTGATAAAACTGCAGGGGGCACAGTTTGTGGAAAAGACTCAGTCCCAGGCTGGAATTTCCACATAGCCCATTTGTGTCTGTGGTGACCCCATGTGACTCAGAAGTGATTAAAAGGCCAACATTTAAAATCTGGTCCACACAAAAAGTTTTTCCCACTTTGAGAAACAGCTATAAGGCAGCAATTTAGTTCAGGCACAGAACTGATAATTCCCAATCTGGGAATTAACCACAGGACAGTAAATTAGTTCCTGTGCATTGTGTAAGTGACAGTGATTGCTATTAATCCACCACAGAATGGAAAAAAGAAAAAAAAAAAAAACAACCACAGACCAGAAACAAAGTTCTGATATTGAGCAGAAAATAGCTAACACCGCCAAATGATACCTATAAAACTTGGAAGAGGTAGCTGTCTCCTCAAATGTACAGGCATTAATGTAAAGACACAAAGATTGAGAAACAACAGAAAAATATGACACCACCAAAGGAAACCAACAAAGCACCCACAATGAAGTCCGAAAAACAGCAGATTTGTGAGATGTCTGACAGAGAATTTGGAATAAACCTCTTAAAGATGTTTGGGAAATCATAAGAAAATACGGATAGAAAATTAAATGATAACAGGAAAGCAGTCTAGAAACAGAATGAGAAACTTGACAAAGGAATAGATTAATTAAAATAAAAATGAATAGAAATTCTAGAAATGAGGAATATGAACTGATTCAGCAAAAGCAATTCTAAGGGAAGTTTATAGCAATAAATGTCTACATCCAAAAAGAAGACTTCAGATATACAACCTAATGGTACACCTCAAGAAACTAAAAACCAAGAACAAACTAAACCCAAAGTATATAGAAGGATAGAGAAAACAAAGAATCATAGCAGAGAAAAATTAATTAGAGATTAAAGAACATAAAAGATTTATAAAACAAAAAGTTGGTTTCTTGAAAAAATAAGCAATATCAATAAACCTTTGGCTAGACTAACAAAGACATTTAGGTTGTTTTTATATCTTGGCTTTTGTGAATAATGCTGCAATGAATATGGGAATGCAGGTATCTCTTTGAGAACCTGATTTTAATTCTTTTGGACTTATACCTAAAAGTGGAATTGCTAGAATATATGGGAATTCTTTAAATACATTGTTTTTCATAGTGGCTTCACCATTTTACATTTCTGCCAGCAGTGTACAAGACTTCCAATTTCTCCACATTCTGCTAATACTTCTTATCTTTGTTGTTGTTTTTGTTGTTGTTTGTTTTTATAATAGCCATGCTAACAGGTATGAAGTGATATCTCACAGTTGTTTGATTTGCATTTCTCTGATGCCTAATGCTGCTGAGCATATTTGTATATACCCGTTGTCCATTTGTATATCTTTGAAGAAATACTTCTTCAAGTTCTTCACTCATGTTTAATTTGCATCATCATTATTATTATTTAAGTGTTCCTTATATATTGTTATTGTATATTTGTTTTTCCTGTTACTATTTGCCTCAAATTTGTCTTTATTTTTAAATGGCTTGTAATCATTTAAATTTGAAACCTTTTTTTCTATATATTTATTATTTTTAATAAGATACCATTTATTTTTTAAAAAATTTAAAAAATAATGCAGACATTATTTCATCCATCTTCAGGCCTGCCCCCTGCTGCCCATCCACCTCACAAGGGCTCCGCCTCCTTCCCTGGCTGTCCTGTGTAATGAAGAGAAAACAATGAACTGGCTTAGTGACGCACAAAGGAGAACACGCAGACCCAGGGAGAGAAATAACGATGCTACAGTAACTTTGCCCTGCATCATGGCAAAGTCAAGCACGCTGATATAAAAAAATTAGTAGAAAAAGCGAGGAGAAGGTATGCTGGGCACAGCAATGAGGGTGAATTGCTTTCTTATGCTCAGAGACTTATGTCCCCCAGATAGAAAGACTGATAAAATGAGGAAGCAAGGGAGAGAGATGCTCAGGAGAGAGAATTCGGAGGGCTAGAGGCAGGGGCTTGGCAGCTTGGGAGCTCCCCCTGCTGCTTTCAAGTCAAGGGTACACCCCAATTCTTGCCCTGTCTCTTTCCTCAGGCCCAGCTGGACCACTGGCAGATATCTATGGACAGCAGCTTTAAGGGACCTGCTGGCCTGAGGTGGCACAAAACCTCAGCAGGTGACAGCTGAAAAGGCAAGGCTTATCTCCACAGCTCTAAGAGGGAGGAGGGAAAACAATTAAAGATAGAGAGCGGGTCCAGGGAGAGAGAGACAGAGACACAGCTGGAAGGAGGTGGGCTGAGCCTATTGGTCAGGAGGCTGTGATGGCAGTGCTGCCACCCCAGCTTGACAATCATCTGCTGGCAGTTGTTGCAGGATCGCTGGTTGCCCACCTTCTCCAGGCTGCAGATTGCAGATGGCCTCCACCGCCCACTGGCCCAGGGAGGAGAGGAAGGAGAGGGGAAGGTGGTGGCAGGCCAGCAGATAGTGGCGGCAGGCCAGCAGATAGTGGCGGCCCACTCTTGTTTGTCAGGTCAGGTGTCCACCTCTCTGCACTTCGCATTCTGCATGGTGCCCAGCTGCAGGCTGTGTTTCAGCAGCTGATGGGTGTGAGTGGGGCTGTTCCTGCCATTAGGTGCACTGTGGCTTAGTGCAAGAACACCTTGCTAGGTGAAAGCTGTGTGCAAGCCTGCACAAGCTGCCCAGTGTTGCTGGAAGCCAGCCAGCTCTGGGCTTGACCCATGTAAAGTTTCGCCCAGGGCCTGGCTGGTGCCTGCCTGCTTTTGCCAGAGTGTTCTCTGTAGAGAGAGTAGCAGGTCATAGGTGAGCAGCTGAACCACGTGATTGAGGGCAGGGTAAGAGGTGGTCCCGCTGACATTGAGGCTGCTCCATAGGTGGCCACTGGTCCTCTTGCAATGGCAAAAAGAATTCTGCTACCCATCTGTTCTCCTGGAGAGTGAGGCTTGCATGGTTATGAAGGTGTGGAAGACGACTTCACCAGGGGGTTCTCAGTTACTTCCAGGGCCTGAGGACATGCTGTGCTTTGGTAAAATGAGAGCACACAGCTATGTCATCTCCCTGAAGCCAGCTGATGTCCATAATGATTGTGGACATCCACCACTGACAGATGATGTCCAGAACAAGGGCTCACTTGAGAGCTCCAGCTGCTGGAGAATGGTGGGGTCATGATCCTCACAGAGTCCACAAAAGAATCAAGTAATTTCAGGCACTCCGGAGTACTGGAGAATTCACAACTCTCTCCTTCCTGGTCTCCAGGCTTCTTCTTGGCCTGAGGTTTCACCATGGATTCCATGGCTTGTTACAGCAGGTTCTTGCAGAAGGCCCAGTGGACCTGGCAATGAGATTGTTTGGGTTCCTCTGGGCATGGTACAGATTCTCCGTGGCAGCCGACTTCACTGACCAACTCTGCTCCATGAAAAACTTGCTGGCCCAGGGGCTGGCAGAGTCAGTGTAGGGAGTCAGGGACAGTATTGTGCTCAGGGCCACATAAACTCTGGGTTTGACTGGTCAAGTAGCTGGGCTCCCTGGTCTCCACACCGGGTCTTGAGTCCCAAGGCAGCAGTCAGATGAATCTCAGCTAGCATGCCGGGTGGGGATCTTCTCCTCTCCACATTCAGCCAGGTTCATAGCACACAAAGCCATGCATACTGCTGAACTGGCAGGTCTTTGCAGGAAGTTTCCCTGTGATGTGCAGCTGGTCAGCATGTGATAGGCCAGGGCCACATCCTGGGCATTGGTCTTAGCTTTGTCCTCAAAGCCCTCTTCAGTGGCTGTGATGGCCCAGCATGCTAGAAGACTTTCTTGAGCAGCCAGCGCACCGGGCACAGTTGCTGCAGGCTGTAGCGATTACATTCCAGGAGACGCTGCAGGCCAGGTGCAGGTGGGAGGGGGGCAGTGCCCAGCCCAAAACTGACAGGCAGGCTTTTAGATTGCCAGCAGTATCAAAATCCCCCCAGCGAGGTTCTGGTTTGCCTGCTTCTGGTGCCTCCAGAAGGTGACTGAGGACCGCAAGTGTGGACAGATCACTGGCTCCCAGTGAACCAGCAGCTTCACAAAGATGCTCAGGACAATCACACCATTTACCAGCCATAAGAGAAGAATGGGCATCATCCAGTCAAACCAGCTGCCGAAACCTAACTCAAATGAAAGTACGCTGCAGCCAGAGTCCTAGTATGGCTGCTGGTCAGAATCACGGGGCCCTCTCCATTGCAGCAGGGAAGTCATGGGGTTAAAGGAGAGGCACAGGAAGGTGAAGACGTACAGCAGAATTTATGAGCGAATGGACAATTTGGGCATCTCCATGTCCAGCACTACAGGAGGAGAGTCAAGTTGATATTTGACCTTTGCCGCATCCAACAGAAGGTTTCCTGGCTCATAGTCGATAAAGTAGGAGGAGAAGATAGCCTGGGACCTTGAGTCGGAGGCCAGGGGTTGGGGGGAATATCATTTTGTTTAAAGCCATCGATCTTCAGGCTCACCTCATTGTCCACCAGACTGCCTAAGTCGATACCATTCAGGAACTTGTTTTTCTGATTTGCTGGCTTCAGCACCATGTTTTCCTGGTGCAGTTTATGATTGACCTGCTGTAAGTATTGGATGTAATCAATGGCCTTCCTCAGAACAACAGACTTGTGCATTTTGGCATCTGTCCCCATGACCAGGTTCTTCAACCCAATTTTGTCGTTGATGGAGGAGTGCTATCACTTTTCAATGATATTGCGTGTCATCTGTCTTTCTCCTTCTTTGGGGGGCTCGAGCTGCTTGACCTCTCAGAGTACCTGCTTAATTGGCATTTTCTCTTGCTGCACCATCACAGGCATTGTGGTCAGAATGGTCCCATTGTGGCCCATAGGGTTGGTACTTGAAGGCCAGCCATCTGGATGGGGGTGGTGAGGGCTGGGTTCTGGACAGCAGATGTGACAGGGTTGCCCTCTGACTTCAGTGTGGTCAGAACAATGGAATCTATCTTGATGATCTGAGTCTGGATTAGGACCTGGTCCTGCTGAACCTGAGGTGCAGCAACCGTCCGCATCGTGGCTGGGGCAAGTGTTTGCAGCATGTCATTGGTTGTTTGTGTCAGCACCCGCTGGTTCCATACTGTCTGCACTTGTTGCTGGATGGTGACTGGCTGTACCTGGGAGGATGTCATCAGGCTTTGGACTTGAGGCTAAAGGACTTGAAAGCTGGTAGCCGCATTCCGGTAGTTCAAAGGCTGCTAGATGATTCTCATTTGCCAAGCAGTGCTGAACGTCCAGGTGATCATTACCATCTGTTGCTGTAGCTGAGGTTGAGATTGGGGCTGGGGAAGGGCTGAAGAACAGGAGTTGCCCTCAGGTGGGGTGGAAACTGTGGTGGGAGGGACCTTACCTGCAGGGCTGGAACCTGGGGGGAGGAGGCCGGCTGAGAGAAGGAAAGTAACGGGATCTGGCTGAGTGAGGGCTGCATCAAGGGGCAATGGCTCTGCCACTTCTGCTCCTGCCATTGCTGCTGCTGCTGCTGCCACTGCCACCACTACCACCGCTGCCAGGTAAGGAGCTACACAGCTGGTCTGAAAACAAGTCGGGGAACTCTCCCACTTGATGGCTGACAACCTGCAGCATCTTGATGGCTGACAACCTGCAGCATCTTGATGGCTGACAAACTGCAGACGTCCCGCCCCCAACCCTGGGTTCAGCTTGTTGCACAGCTTGTGAGGGTTTCCATGTTCTCCAGACTGCCCAGCTCTCCGCTCTCGTACATTGACTGGATCAGCGCTGAGGCCCCACTGCGGTCCTGCTCAGGGAGACACAGGGGTCGCACCGCCGCCACCGCCCATGACCCTCCCCAGCCCCCGCTCGCTACCGCCTCATCCGCGGTGCCGGTCACAGGTCACAGCCGTGCTGGTGCTGCTCCCCGGCCGCGCCTTAAATCTTGTTATCAAATATGCTACAGTTCTTTCTGCGGGGTGTGGGGGATATGCTTAAGAAATCCCTGTTTATTCCAAGGTAACTTACATAGTCTCTCTGCATTTTTAGTAGTTTTAGATTTAACTCTTTTGCAATTTATGTAGGTATACATTATAAGATACGAGTTTTCTTTCTAAAACCTAGCTAGTCAATTGTTACAATACAATTTATTGAGTGGTTTATCATCTCCTAATTAAAAAGGCCAATATCTAATTTGTCAACTGCTAAATTCTGTTATACTCAGATATGTTACTGTATTTGTTCCTTTAATATATCTTTATAAAGATATCACGATATCTTTGATATCAAAATATTTATATCATTATCTTGCGCTTACAAAATATTCTTGATTTTTAGCACATTTATTTATTTCCAGCTGGAATTTAGAATCATTTTGTCAGTATCCTCAAAATACTATTGAAGATTTGATTTGTACCTCTTAATTTTATATATTAATTTAAGAAAATTATTAATTTTCAACATTATTTCTGGTTAGTACCATATTATGTCTTTTTATTTATTCGAGTTGTTTACATATATCAGTAAACACTTTTTATTTATTAATACAAGTCCTTTGTGCTTTTAAAATTAGGCATATTTTTAGTTATCTTATTATTGTTGTTATTAATGTTGGCTAAAATATTGTAAATTGTAGAGTTCTCAAATACAGTTACAAGCAAAAATGGATGCAGGCTCATGTTTGTTGATCAAACTTTGTATGAATATTTGGCAAAGCAGTAAGATTAAAGTTGGCAACTTTTGTAAAAATTGAAATTAAATTAACATTGTTTGTGTATGTTGTGATCTTAAAATTCTCTAGGTTTTTGTTTTCCATGTAAAACATTTCGAAGTATATTGTCTTCTAATGATTGTTTCATGTTTTCTTCCTTTTCCATTTTTCTTAATTGCTTTTCTCTCAATTCATATTCATTATTTTATTTGAACTCAGTCTCAAAGAAGGAAAGAAGTATTCAAACTCTATGTTCTGCTTGAATGTCTCTGTAATCCTCATCTCAAAAAAATACCTGAAGGACTAGTTCTAGCAACTAGTCCACTTTCACCTTGTGCACTTTTATGTGGTCATTGGTCTGTCTTTTTCTTATCTTACCTGGCCCATTCTCTTTTCTAAGCAAATGTGACACAGAAAAATAAATCTTTCAGTGTGTCTTGCTATAGCAATAGTTCCTGCCCTAACTTGCATTTACAGCACTTTACTTGTAGGGATTATAGCTCCTAGAATATATGGGCCACTTCTAACCTTTCACAGTTGTTCTGAAATTTCAGTTGCTGTGATTGGTTCTCTGTAAGAGCACATTTTGAAGGGAAGAAGTGATGGTTGCTCAGTTTTTCTGAGTCAGGGCAAGTGCCATGGAATTTTCAACTGGTCTTTGTTTCATGAAGCAGTTGTGAGATGGGCAACAGGCTAAAATCCAGGTATTTTTTTTTTCTTTTTTAAAAATAATGATCTGGCACTATTTTCTCAGTAATCAATGTTTATTCTCATGAGAATATGAAATACATTATGTATTAGTCTTATTGACACTTTCATTATTTCTGTATCTTCACGTACCTTTAATAAATATTTGAAAGAAGATGAATTGAGGTTTTTCAAGCATTTAAAATTAAACATAAACTGAACTTCAAAAATTTTTGCTTTGAACTGAACTCCCTACAAATATTTGTTCTGATTTATCCCCTGAAGCCATTCAAAACAAAGTACATTTTAAGCCCTTTCTGAGTCTTTTCATCTCTAGCAGTTTATGGAAGAATGTCTCATAGACTTTCCATGCATCACTGAGACAATTTTTTTTTTTTAATTAAGAAATAATTCTGTAATCTTTTGTCATCTTTATAACTTTCAAGTATGGCCATTGAGAGTATTACATGCAAGTAATTTTAACAGAACAATTTCTGAAAGATGTGAGATTCAGATCATACTGTTAGAATAAAATTGAGATAGAACCAAATGTTATTTTTCATAGAACATTTAATTGGTTAAAGTTTATTCTGTAAGAGAATTTTAAATTAGTGTGAGGCTATGGGAATGAAAATTGTGTATGGAGTAAAATACAATTTAGTGCATCACATATTGTCTTGATATTTACAGGGTACTATTTATTATGGTCAATGTGGTGAGTAGCCAAAAACAAATACCTGCCGCCCTGTAACCAATCATCTAGTTTAGGAATTACAATGTTCACACACAGAAGGGAAATTACTAGTGCAAGCCTGTTATTTCTAGGTGAGAGGTTCAGACAAACCACTTATGGTTTCATACATGGGAGAGTCAATTACAGGTTGATTTATGAAAAAAAGGACTGTTTCTCTCTTGTTCATCATTGTACAAGTATGTCTGGTGCCTAGCACAGTATCTGACATAGTAGATAATCATTAAGCACAGGTAGAAGACACTAATAAAATTAGAAATGTAGTTTGGGTTAAGGAATTAGTACTTAAGGCCTTCTTTGCAAATGTGAGTGAACTGCTCAAGCAATGTATGCAGTTGGATTACTTTTGGGTTTGGACTTATCTCAATTTTCCCAAGGATCCAGCATCTCTAAGTGATACAATTTTGTGGGAAGTGTAATTGGAAATATACATCACACTCTAGAGGGCGTGTCATACATCCAAACATTTCCCACCACCAGTCCTGGGAAATTAGCCATTTTCCTTACTTGTTCTGTGCAATTCAAAAGTTGTGTTTCTATGTTCCTTGGATGAAGCATATATCAACTTTTAAATTATTCCTTCAGGACTTTTATTCCTACGTGGCTGCCTCTGGCCTCCAGAGAATTGATTTTCCTAGTTACAACTCACGGTGCTAGTTAGCTCCTTGTTGCATCAGGATGGGAACTGATATATACCAAAATAAAGAAGACAAAGCCCTCTGTTGTGGATGGGGAAGAGGCATCTTCCACCCCTCTTCATAACCCTGACTACACCAAGACTGGCACTGTAGTTGGTAGGTGGAATGGTGTTATACTAGTAATACAAACCACTCTATTTTTGAGACAATGGGATGGATATAATGATGGAAATAACTACGTGATGCTCAGAGACCAGTGGTAAGAAGCAGAAAGCCTCGAGCCAGGAAATGTCACAGGGAAAGGTGGTGACAGTGTAGAGCAGGTCTTAAGTATGAACTTGGTGGACCAAATGTTTCTTCTCTGGCTTGATCTCAGCAACTAAGGCATTTTAAACTCAGGGCTGAACAAGGCATTGAACAGGGCATCTTTTGGTCACCTCACACTTACAGTATGAGCCATTCTTCAGTGAACTCAAACAGAGAAGGCTGTTCTGATTTATGGGTCTTCAAAGCATGGCAAGTCATTAAAATAACCTACCAAAGTTTTGCTTCTTGTCACTCCTGAAAGGAAGTCAGAAAAAAACCCAAAATGTTTAGCTTCTTCTCATGATGGTTTTCCAGGGTAAGCTCTATGAGTAGGATGGGGGAGCTGGGGCCTGGGGTGTTTCATTTTGAAGGGATTGGAATGGGCAGTAGGAACAACTTTGAAGTAAATAGAAAAATAAAAAACTTAAAAGCAAAGAGGATCTTGCTAGAAAGTAATGTGAGTGGAATAAGTATTTTAGAAAGAGAATTCCAGGAAACAAAATCAAGGATAGTAAAGCAGAGTCAGGAAAGACTAGATAAATCATAAAAAATTAGATTTGGAAATATTTAACAATTTTTCTTTCAAAGTCATTTATTTATTCTATTATATATAATAACTATTATTAATATTAATATATATAATATTATTATAATATATTATATCTATATCTATATTAATTACTACATATATTTTATATAATAACTATTATTATTATTATTATTATTATATTATTATTATTATCTATTATTATATCTATTTATCTAAATCTACTATGAGAGAAATACTTAAGCAGCAAATCATCCTCAAAACATTCTCATATTGAGATCAACCCTTCTCTGTGATCCTAAGGTTTTCTTCTTGCCTAGTTAACTGCGGGCAACAATGTGTACAGGAAATGAAGATAATTACTGTATCTTGGTATTTTCTGCTACTGGTTTATTTGAGACTTGAGGTCCCTGGATCTCCATATACCCATCTAGATTGCTAAGGTGCTTTTGTACACTGCCTCCTCACCATCTCACAGAATAAGATAGGTGAGCTCAGTATGATACAAATAGGAAAATCAATTCAAGTTATTTCTTTAAGGTTGTGGATATATTCACAATGGTGATAATATCACTTTCTCTACATTGTCACCCACACTATTCTTAATTTACTCTTCTAGCACTTTTACTCTCACCCCCCTTTGACTTTTATAGAATCATAGAATTTTAAACCTAGAATTTTTAGAAATCCCTCATGTTGCTAGGAAGAAACTGCCATAGGAGAAGATTAAATGACCTTCTTAACATCACACAGATACTTGTTTTTCCCTAAAGTAATGGTTCTGTCAAGGAGAGTTCACAGTTCATTCATCTACAGGGAGAGCTCCTGTACTCCTAGGTATTTCCACAGTCATTCTTTAGACACTACATCCCTGCAGATTAAGTAAACAATGGGAATTCACTAGGTGTTGTTAAAAAAGGAGCAGAGTCACATCCAGAAACTTGGAAGGAGTAGGTGGGTGAACACAGGATGAAGTAATACCTCCTCAAACAACTATCTAGCTGATCTAAAAGTAAGCACTGGTTTGGAATAGACACTCCCTGCTACATGGCAACCTTGGAAAGAAATCCTCTAACTCAGTCACCATGGATAGCATATCTCCCCCAAGAATTCCCCACAAATATTGAAAACTATTAAAATCCAATTTTCTTATTGTGGGCTACCTTACTTTGTCTTTGGCTATCTCTTTGTTTCTATGCTTCTATCAGTTGCAAGTTTTCTGCTATAGTTGCTAGAAGCTCTTCCCTGCGGTAGAGCCTTTATATTTGCTCTTCTCTATTCCCCAAATGCTTTTCTCCTGATTTTCAAAATTAGTCGACATGTAACCAATACAGAGAAGCTTTTCTAAAGCACTCTATCACTACACACCACCATCACCCCACCACCATTTACTTTCTATCATGATCCCCTTTTTATTTCCTTCTTGTCTCTTATCACTACTGCAAATTATTTTACTTCTTTATATCTTCTTTTATTGCTAGTGCTAATTATTTAAGTTTTTACTTATTTGTTTGTTTGCTTATTCATTATCTATCTATATTTTCAGAATATAAGTTCAATGAGGTTGAAACTGAGTGTTGTTTCTTTACTTGGCCATTGTTGTATTCTCAGCAGATAGTACATAGTAGATGTTACAAAATATTTGTTAAATACAGAAATGAATAATTTATAGAAGTGACACAGAAAATGTGTACTTTGGGATAGAGCTTTTAATATCATTTATCGAGCTTTGTTTTGACATGTGTTAAATGACAAATGCTGGCTAGGTTCAGAATTGTTGTGTGCTTTATGATATTTCAGGGCATGGTAATGGTAATGTAGGAAATAGATGTGTTCGTCCCTCATTGAGGGAGGGGCATGGTGTGCACGTGTGTGTGTGTGTGTGTGTGTGTGTGTGTGCACGTTATGAAAAGTGCCTGAGCATTGCTAGTTTTGGGAATAGGGAGTTTGGTTGGTTGCCTGATTATTGGATTGAGATGCTCAAGTACAATATTTCTTTTCAACTTGATAGTTGTGACGAGTGGAGAAAAAAAGGCATTCACCAAAGAGTGAGGGATGAACGCTCTGTATTTCTTTCCAAAGGAATAAGTGAGGTTAGTTTTGGTTCTTAATGCAAAAAATATATAGCAGTTTCTAATTTTATGCCACATCTTCAACATTTTTGGATAAAATAACACTTTCTATTTCATAATAATTGGTGTGCATTTGTCTTTCCAAGACTCATTTACTTAATTTTTTTCTTTCTAGATTAGTGCCATTTTTGAATTTCTTTTTGAAGGAATGGGCACAGAATAGGACAGAGGAGGAAGGTGTGACTTGTGTGACAATAATCAGAATCATCATATCATTATCCCCCATGGAAAAAAAAGTTTAGGGTCTTGTAATAGTATTTACTGCTTTCAAATATGCATCTCCTTTCAATAATAAGAGGACAATTATTTAATTAAGAACAAATAATCTAATCACTTCCATCTGTTCAAAAACTAAATAGCATAATATCCAAGTGAACTGAGTAATCATAATGTTTCAGATGCTTTTGGTAGTTTTTTTGATTGTTGGAAAGTCATAGTTTACTTACCAGTGAATGTAAATGAGCTCGTATACTGTGAGTCTACAATTACATACTTACTGTGTTATTAGGAAAGTATGGATTGCCTCCTTTAGCAAAATCAGTGCTTTCTGGGATTTATAGGAAATATGTCATTCTGGATAGCCAAGTTTTTAAGAAAGTTAAGGATTAAAAACTGGCAGCCTTATATTTCTTTTGATTAAAATCTTTCTAAACCAAATTTAAAATTTCCCTATCTTACTAAATATAATTAATTAACTCACTGAGGCCCACACTGGGCAATTCATGTGCATGGGGATATTTCTCCCTTCGCTAAATAGTCCCACACTATTGAGCTTTCTCAGTGTTTTTGTCTTTTCTGCCTCTTGCTGTCAGATTCCTGGAAAACACCAGTCTTTTCTCGATGCGCCTACTTGTAGCAAGCCATCTCTTCTTCATAATATGATGCTACTATAACATACTGGAAATGTGTCTATGTTTGTTAAAATTATGTACAAATTGAATCAGTAGGCTCTAAAGAAGAAACATTGGATTTCGTTAGTCAATAATATGCATTGTGTCCATAAGTGTGTAGACACTCACATCTACCTGGTTTTACAAAACCTTAACTTCTTTAGTATTTGCTTTTTCTAAGCAACATTGGGAAGAAGCAGTATCATAAAATATCACATCAGAAGCAACTCTCTCATACTGGCTACTGGTCACAATAAATACTTACTTTGGTGTGGCAATTTTAACTTTACTTAAAAGAGGAAGCATATTTCGTAAGGTGAATGATTATCTTGCTTTTACTTGGTGGGTCTTGTTCTGTCTAGTAGTGTCAGTTTCAATACTGGGCTTAAGCAAATTTTTAGAAATAATCTTATTCCTACTGTCACCTTGAAGTGGCAAAGTGTATCAGAACAGGGTCCACTTGGGTGGCAAGCATACCTATTTCTCAAATCATTATACCTTCCTACCTTTCTGAAACAGTGGGCAAACTCCATGGTCAGTGTAGTAATGGGTATTGAGGGATCTGGTCATAGCCAGAAGAATTTTCATATAGGGCCCTGCATTGCTATATATTATGGCTGCTTACCTATTACCAAGTACTAAACTGCACAAATTTTGGTTGTGAAAGAAAAAAAAAAAGTCCATTCACTACACTTGAAACCCTGGGATCACTCTTACAGATTACAACTAAAATACTGCCAGATCTGTATACATGATACTAGACTCTGAGCCTAAGTTTATAATGCAATATTTCCCAACAAAAAAGATCTAGAAAGAACAGGCTTTGTGTCTGATTATCAGTCTAGAATTTGGCTAAACTGAAAAGTAGCTTCATGTATTTATTACTAAGGTAGATGTTTGAGGGAAAGATTTAGAGCATTGCTGAGCTTCATAAAAAATAAGATTTTATAGCATTAACAAGCTGAGATTTGGGCTTCAGATATGTGACACATTTTGTATTGTTTCAATGTTTCCTGTTTTAAGGGTCATCACTCTTTCCCTTTTTTGGTTTATCAAATATAAAATGGGGCAATCATATGTATCCTAATGCAATCTCTTAATGATGGGAACATCTGCTAATTCTGAAAGTGGTGATGTAACTCTAGTTAATTGCTATTTGGAGTAATTATAATTTCTTTGTTTTTCATAGCCATTTTGTGAGAAAAGCTAATTGAAAAAATGGAACCTGCAAATTATACCAAGGTGACAGAATTTGTTCTCACTGGCCTATCCCAGACTCGGGAGGTGCAACTAGTCCTATTTGTTGTATTTTTATCTTTCTATTTGTTCATCCTTCCAGGGAACGTCCTTATCATTTGCACTATCAGGTTTGACCCTCATCTGACTTCTCCCATGTATTTCCTGTTGGCTAATCTGGCCTTCCTTGATATTTGGTATTCCTCCATCACAGCCCCTAAAATGCTCGTAGACTTCTTTGTGAAGAGGAAGATAATTTCCTTTGGTGGGTGCATCACACAGCTCTTCTTCTTGCACTTTGTGGGGGCCTCAGAGATGTTCCTGCTGACAGTGATGGCCTTTGACCGTTATGCTGCTATCTGCCGTCCCCTCCACTATGCTACCATCATGAATCGACGTCTCTGCTCTATCCTCGTGGCTCTCTCCTGGACGGGGGGCTTCATTCATTCTATAATACAAGTGGCTCTTCTTGTTCGACTTCCCTTCTGTGGGCCCAATGAGTTAGACAGCTACTTCTGTGACATCACACAGGTTGTCCGGATTGCCTGTACCAACACCTTCTTGGAGGAGTTAGTGATGATCTTTAGCAGTGGTCTGATCTCCGTGGTGTGTTTTATTGCTCTGTTGATGTCCTATGCCTTCCTTCTGGCCATGCTCAAGAAACATTCAGGCTCAGGTGAGAGTACCAACAGGGCCGTGTCCACCTGCTATTCCCACATCACCATTGTGGTGCTAATGTTTGGGCCATCCATCTACATTTACGCTCGCCCATTTGACTCTTTTTCCCTAGATAAAGTGGTGTCTGTGTTCCATACTGTGATATTCCCTTTACTTAATCCCATCATTTACACATTGCGAAACAAGGAAGTAAAGGCAGCCATGAGGAAGTTGGTCAACAGATATATTTTATGTAAAGAGAAGTGAAAGATAAATGATATATTTTATAGTCCTCTTGGGGACCATTATCCTAAAGTAGGATCCATTTGCAGTGGTAATAATGCCATTTTCACTTCCTCCTTTTATTTGAGTTCTTAAAATCTCACTATGATTTTCCTCTATTTCTCTTTATGGTGAAAAAAAACAAACAAAGACATTTAGATGGAAATAAATTTACTCATAACCACCATAACATTTCTGGCAGAACATTATTAGAATTTCAGATAAAATAATAATATACTAAAAACAAGCATTTTCACTAATTGTTCATTGAGTACCCACTCTGGAGAAGCTCTGGCTGTGATGAGGCTGTGTGTTGAAAATAATAATATAGGTAAGACCCAAGAGACACTTTGACTATGAATATGAAGAAGTGGCCAGCATATGAATGTGACTAGCTTTAAGTAACCAAATTAAACATTGTTGTCATATTTTAATCTTGGCTCAGTGGGATGGTGTTTGGTAAATCATCTTCCTGGGCCTGGAAAAATAATCTATTTGTCCTTTATCTCTTTCTCTTCATATAGTTATTGATGGAAACAGGATTCATTTATATAATATATTTCAACTTGTATTTCAGGTGGTAGCCATTTAACAGCATTGGTGACAGAACTCCAGATTCTATCACGTTATGGAAACAACTTTTGTGAATTCAGAACAGAGTATAGTTTGGTTGCTCTATAAGACTCTTCTTATTCCAGATGGAACCTCCAACCAACTAATGGTTTATAAAAACCAGTAGAACCAGTCTCTACTTACAAGCTTCAGAGTGAAAGTAGGCTTGGGGGTGAAGGTTCCTAGATTAACTGGGATTAATAGACAACTAACTGAGCGATAAAAAACAAAAAACAAACAATCAAAGAAACTATTTTTGTTACTTTTGTGTGTCTTCTGTATTAGCTAATTCTATTTCTTATGTTAAACTAAAATTAGTAGAGTGTTGCTTTTTTATCACTTTAATTCAGAATTCTTTCCCATTAAGCCATTATTATTATTATTATTTTTAGTGTATATGGAAGAGACTTAGATGCATTGATTCCCATGATCTTCTAGTGAATTATTTATTAGGTATTAGTTTCCTATTCCCTGACACTGAGAACTCAATTATTGAACATGCTTCAGAATGTAAAATGTAGATTTAAACTTTTGAGTTTGTAGGGTATGTTTATTTACTTAAATTCGACTATTAAATTTCATCAGAGTGTGAGAGCACTTTTCGTGTCTTTTTTGTTATTTGATGATGTAACATGACTAGACTTTGAGGAAAGTTGATTCCTATCAGCATCAGGAATGGATATATATGAATGAATAATAAAAATAATCCAGAGTTGTATTGATTTACAGAAATTCTATTAATTAATTGAGGAGGTAATCAGTGCCAGGCCCAGTGTACCTCAGGTATGTAGGATGGAATGATGGTACATGAACTTTGTTCTTTGCTTTGGGAATTTTTCCCTCTGATAATCTTCTTCCATCTTCAATCTAAGTGACTTCTCTTCTAGGATCTCAAAGGCACAAATTGGAGCTGTGATTCCTGAACTGAGTTGACTTCTCATCACCAGGAAATAAATGAAGCAGTAGATTTCTCTAATGTTTTGCAACAGAGTATGAAAAAAAAATCTGAAATACAAAATATATACATATACATAATAAAAATGATGAGTTATGTTTCTAGGTTTTATATTTTCTTATTGTAATTTCTCCATATCTGAACCAGCCAAATTTCTATTCATTTTGGCATTTGTCCTTCTTCTCACCAGGATTAATGTTCTTGGGAAAGAGACCACTTACTCAACATGCTCTAAAGATATCAGTATAGTGCTACTACCGAAAGATATTTGCTGAAAATATTGATGATAGTAATAAAAGGAGGGTGGGAGGATAAAAACAGTAATATGATGAATAATTTCTTACTTAGAAATATTGTCTGAAATTAGGAACTAATATTGATGGAGAGGGGGGAAACCCATTGGCAAACTAGTAAGCAGTAACTTAGCCTGATTCATGGAAGACATGATTGGAGTAAGAGTTGGGGCAATTTCATCCCCTAGGGGACATTTGGCAATGCCTGGGGACATTTGGCAATGCCTGGAGACTGTTGGTGGTCACAACTAGGGACTGCTATTGGCGTCCTGTGCTGCTGAAATCCTACAAGGCACAGGACAATCCCTACCCCCAAATTATCTGGCTCAAAATGTCAATAGTGCCAAAATTGAGAAACTCCAACTTAGATAATCATCAGGGATAAGGCAACCTAATTTAGGAGAAATAGGTGTTAAACAATTTCACGTACAATCTTGTCATGTGCAGTACTGCCTCCAAATAACCCAGTACCTTCAGCAGTCATCCTATTTTCTCTTGGTTACTTCTAAATGTCTTTTAATCATTTTTTTGTCTTTCAGTCTCTCCTGTTTGTTCTTCCTTCCAAAACTGCTGTTAAGTTTCTATTTTTAAAATCAGCAATATCTGTATTGAGTGAATTACTATCTTGAGTTGAAGACTGTGATTGTATTTTTAATTACACACTGACTTGAATAAGATTTTTTTAGAACTCAATAACCATCCATCTTGTGGTTTTTTGCTAATATCAATATTAGCAAAATGGATTTTACTGTTGTATCTGGTAAAAAAAAAAAAAAAACAACAGTTTTATTATCCAAACAAAATTAAAGTTCTCCTGTTTTTAATTACTAATATGATATATATTTCTTAAAAATTTAAAATGTATGAATATAAGGAAAAAACCAAACATCACTGGCAATCTTTTTTCTCAGAGATTTAGGGTATTTCTTTAACAAGAGTTATAAAGTCTCACCCACCAGCTCCAAACTGGCCTATCATGCATTGCTCCATAATATAATTCACTATCATTAAGTAAACAGAGATGGGGATGGAGTGCGTAGAGCTAGGGCTGGGTCTGGAGATCACAGACCCCTCCAGCCCATTCACAAACCCTTCACACACAGGTCTATGAGCTATATAACCGGCAAAAAGGTCCTTGGAGCCTTGGCTGAAGTAGGAATAGTCTTTATTCAACACACATATGTCTGAGAGCTAAGCAGTACAAAGTGAAACTCCCAAACTCAACTGCTATGGGCAAAGTCCAAAGAGAAACTGAGCAGCTGCCAGCAGAGTAAACATGCTCCATTTTTAGACATGAGCTCTGCCAGCCAGCTCTGCTTCACAAACTGCAGAACACAAAATAGCAGCAAACTAAAAAGATACATTGGTGCACACGCCCACTAACTCCACCCACACACAACTTGTTTACAAGAAATGTCCAGGGAGCCTGACTAAATTGTCCTATTTTCCTCACATAGTGCAAGCTACAGAATTCTTCAGATGAGTAAGTGTAACCCTCAGATTTTATATACAGCAAAATTGGCATTTAAATAAAAGGGCTAAAAGCAGTTTTAAATATGGAACAAAAATCTGGGAATGTTGTTTCCAACAATTCTTTCAAAGATATTACCAGAGAACTAACTTCGGTCAGCTATGTAAAGACTAAGAAATTAGGACAAAAGGCTTGGTACTAAATATTAAATATACTATTTTAAATATAATATTAGGTTTATTAAACTGTATTAAACTATAAACCGAAGACTGAAACTAATGTGAGGATTCCCATGGCAGAGCCGTATGAAAGGTTGTGGCAATACAGAAACTGTAGAACTGCATTCTATTTCAATTAAATAGCTTTACTGGATCTCTCACTAAAAATAAACACACATCATATGTTGGATAAACATGTAAAATATTTTGATAAGCTGACAAAAGACTCAAAACCGTATAGAATTTTGAGAGTCTAAAAATCAAATGAAACTGTCAACTCAGAGAAACAGAAATCAGCTTTTACTGTGAAGACATGTTTTGTTTTCAAGGCCACAAGTGGTGGTGGTGGGGGTGAAGATGAATAGGAGACAGAGCCCAGTGCGCACCCAGTGATGTATTTACCCGATATTATATTCTACAACTAGCTAAGGTCCCAAAGGATATATTCTATATTCTCAGGGTAGTGAAGAAATAGTTTTGTTTTTTTTTTAAATACCACCCAAAAGATGCAAAAGAGAAAAAAAAAAAAAAAAGAACAGAAAATTATGAACCACAGTGGGCTCACATATTTTTTAGTTTCAATTTCACTGAAAGCTGATAATTTTGTTCAACATTTCTGGTTTCAGAGGGAAATACCAATATCCTGTGGAGGATCCTGTGTTGATTCAAGGACTCAAAATATTTTACAAATGAACTTTCAAGAAATAACAGCTTATAATCAGACATCAGTTGAACATATAGGAAAGCAAGCCTCGGTGAGGGACAGCCAGGACTACAGACAGAAGGGTCAAAACCACAAAAGAACCACAGAATACAGATTAAGTAAGCTTAGTATACTTGAAGAAATAAGGAGATTGAAAGTATAAATAAGAATAAAGATACTACAAAAATAAACAGGAATATCATAAGAAAAACAAAGAGAACTTCAAATTTAGATTACAAATTCAATAAATGTCTTTAATATAAATTAGAAACCACTAGAGAAAAATAGTAACCTGGAATATAAGACTGAGGAAATGAACAATGCAGGGCAGAGACGCAATGGGATGGAAAGATGAAAGAGAGGTTAAGAGATATTAAAAACAAAATGAAAAGGTATGCCACGTATCTCATCAGTTTCAAAGAAGAGGATAGACAAAATGTGGAGGAAGCAATATTGAAGAAATGATACTGAATTTTTTTCAAAACTAATAAAAGACACCAATTTCTATACTCAGGAATTCCACAAAAATATTAATAAGATAATTTTTTTTAAATGCGCATTTAGACACATCATAGTGACACTGCAGATCAATGAAGACAGCAGAGCAGATGTTGAAAGCGTCTGAATAGAAAAGCAGAGATTATCTTCAAGTCGGTTAGAATGTAAACCAGTGAAGAGCAAAAAGGGAAACCAGTGAAGAGTTATAATCAATGTTCCATGAGAAAATAATTGTCATCTCTGTGAAAATAAAAGCAAATAAAAACATCCTCAGAAAAACAAGAATGGAGAAAGTTTGTCATAATACACAGTCGCTGACAGACATTTCAAAGGATGTGCTTGAAACAAGAAAGTGATGGCAGATGGAAGGTGTGAGATGAGAAGGAAAAAGAATGGCAAGTATGTGGGTAAATATCAAATACGTACTGTGCAAAATAGCAGCAACAACAAACTTCTAATGGAATATTATTTTATTTTCCTAAAGAAAGAACTAAAGTACATGAAGAATAACACTTACATAAGCCAAGAGTTGGTGTGATTGGAGTTAAACGTACTAAAGTCTTTATGTTTTTCTAGAATATGTGAGGATGTTACAGAACCCTAGTGAGTTCTCCCCACCTGCATGCAGGCTGGTCAATAAATCTGTGCTGGAAAGATAAGCATTTACTGGAAGGCATCAATCAAGGAGAACGAGCCAGCTACTGCTGTAAAGACCTGAACTCCCTGAAGTATCAGAATCATAAGCATTTACAGGGCAAAATTTCGGGCATGGGTCTTGGGGGTCATAGTGGATTTTGACTGGCTTTGGGGTGACGTCAGCATAGCTTGATTAATGTCTTGGCTTTTTGGCATCTGAGTAGTATGCACTTCTCATCAAGGCCACATCTCCAGGTATTCTTCAAAACAGCTAGATATTTATATACATGATATCATCCTGCCTTATTGCCAAGGAGTAAAATATCTAGTGACCATGACAGAAGAAAGAGAACTCAACGAAATACATGCTTATCTAGTCTTATGCTTATCTTTATAATTAAGCAAGTGTGCTCCTATTTCGGGCAATTCAGCCAGCAAGTTTGAGGCTTGTCTTGCAAATCTCCTCTAGGGCTGAGGCCTGCTGAAGCCCTTAAGGAGACTCAAATATGGAGATCCTGCTGGTTACAGTTCTGATTCAAGAATATGTATTTACTTTTCACTTTGGCTGGTTATCAGTTTTCATAGGTTACACCACAGAAACACCACCAAAATCTCATTGGTTTTATGCAAAGGTTGTCACAGTTTTGGGTGGCTTTCTTGAACACTAAAAAAAGGAAAAATGAAAAATAGCAAAGAAATTAGAAATAATATTATTTAGGTTAGTTGATTTAAACTTCTTGTGTTATTTTAGAGCTGTACTATCAAATTCAGAGGCTACTTGTCGCACATGTAAATTTAAATTAATAAAGAAGAATTAAAATTTGTTTCCTCAGTTGCAACAGCCACATTTAAAGTTCTCAAATAGCCGCATGAGGCTAGTATTTACCACACTGGGCAGCATATTTGTAGGGTTTACATTCATACCTTGTATAATAAAATTATTTCTAGAACTTTTAGATAATATCTATTAGGTTCATGGTATAAATAATAATAAAATTAATATGTACTTTTCTTTCCTCTCCTCCAGCTCAGATTACAGTGATTAAAAAGTGCTACATTTTTAAATTTTACCTTTCTATTCTTAAATATGCTTATACATTAATTATTTAATTATAGCTTTAATAATATCCTTTGACTTCCAGAAATGACAGATGAAGCAATTACTGTATACTTTCTCCCACCTTTTTATTGCTTCCTAAATTTTACTAATTATAAAACTCCTTTTTCTTATTTGTACACACATTGTCTATTGAAGAAATATGATAGGCACATAAATCATGATAATATAAACTCAGGCATACTTACTACCTTTTAAAAAAAGGAATATTATCATTGTCTTTGGAGTATGTTAAGTGCCCCTTCATCCCATCCTTTTTTCTCCCCACTCAGAAAAATCCTAATTATATACTTTTGCCGAACATTGCTCAGTCTTTTCTTAGTTGAAATGAATTTGTCCCTTAGCATATCACAGAAGAAAAGCTCATTAGTGTATGATTTTCTGGGTTAGTGCATGTTTAAAACTGTTTTCTGCATAGAAAGACTTAAGACTTGACAGATAGCCTGACTTAATTTAAAATTCTCATAGTATACTTTCTCTGTTTTGTTTTCTATGTTTCCATTGAAAGAAGCCTAATGTTAACCTGCAAGAAAAAAATATTTTGTAAGTTTTTTGTTGTTGTTGTTGTTGTTTGCATGGATGTCCGTAGGATTTTTTCTTTATGTTTAAGGTCTTATGGTTTTGCTACATCATGTCTCAGAGTTAATGATTCTAAGACAATTTTTCCTCATACATTCAGTTTATTTCAGCAAATATGGGTACAATACTTATAGTTTTAAATGTTTGTATTTTCTTAATTGTAAGACTGCTGTCATTTGATATAGATTAGCAAAAAGAAAAGCAAAAGAACAATGTTTGAAAACTACCACCTTATTTCAAGACTTGTTATGAAGTTATGGTAACCAACAGAATGTGGTATTAATGCAAATATAGACAAATTGATGGAACAAAATAAATGTGCAGAAACAGACTCACACAAATGGTAAGTTGACTTTTCATAAGGACACCAATGCCATTACGAGAGAAAGGAAAGTTTTAAACGAATAATGCTAGAGCAACTTAATACTAATATGAAAAATAATGAACTTGGATCTCTATCTCACTGCCTACACAAAACTTGACTTGAGCTGGATTGTGCACCTAAATGTAGTAGCTAGAAATATTAAGCTTCTAGAAGGAGACATAAGTGAATATGTTTGCTTACAAAATTGGATAAGTAATGACTATTTAAACATATTGAAAGCAGCTGTAGTCAGAAAAAGTGACAAATTGAACTTCAAAAAATTAAAAATGAGTGCTTATCAAGATACACCATTATGAAATTAATAAGCAAATCACACAGGGAGGGAAAATTGGACTCCCTCACTCTCTGTCTCTCTGTCTCTCTCTCTCTGCAGCTAAAATATGGGCAAAAGATTTCCACAGGCACTTCGGGAAATAAGATGTACAAGAAAAGAAGACTAGGAAGCACATGAAAAGATGCACAACATCATTAATCACCAGGGAAATAACCCACAACACATGACTGAAAGTTATGGCAGAGTACTCTCCCACTACTCTGTGGAACAGGCCAAAATTTGCCTCAGAAAATCTCAGAAGGAAAGAGGAAGTAGTTTATCAACTGCCCCTAGGAGCATATAACGGCCTGGAGACAGACACTTTCATGCAATTGACTCAGTTACCCGTTGCTTGTCAGTGCTGCCTGGTCAGTGGATCAGACTCATCCCATGACACTAAGAGGGTAGTTACTTCCCATCCCCTTCAGAGGGACCTTTCTAGAAACTGATGCAGCCAATTACCTGTACACCCCCAGGTCTTCTGTCCTGGAACCTGCATGCTCCACCAACAGAGAGAAATATGGTGAGTGCCTCCATGTACTCAGTTCCAGATCCCTGACACTCTAGACTATGCAACAGCTCTAGGAGGACTCAGCTTTTCAAGCTCTGCAGTTCTAGGTTGGGAATCTATGGTAACTACAGACAAAAACACCACAATGCCATGAAGGTTCAGGCACAAGGTGCAGACACCAAGATGCAGGACCTGTTTGCTGCATTAATTGTTTTAAAGGTAGCCAAGGGCTGGCTGGTTAGCTCACTTGGTTAGAACACATTGGCTGATAACACCAATGTGCTGATAACATAGATCCCCATATCAGCCAGCCATCAAAAAATAAAAAAAGTAGAAATGAAGGTACCCAAGATTTATTTTAATCAAGCATGGTGAGACACCCTGTGAGGAAAATGGAGTCAGTATAGTCAGGACCCCTCTCCTCATATCCTGCTGGGTATGATTCAGCACACCCATTGTAAACAAGTTATATAACAGTGGTGTAACTGAGCATGCGCACCCATATACTCCTTGGCTCATTGCCACTATTGTGTACTTCTGTTATAAAAGGCAGCATCTCTGAACCACTGGCCAGCAGAGCTCCAGAGGTAATAAAACATGTCTATTCTTTTATCTGCTGCCAGAATCTTTTTCCAACTCCCTGGCTCTCAACTACCTGACTTACAACCTGCACAGGATGGGGCAGAGGGGTCTGTGATCCAGCCCGATGCTGTCACAAAAATGACTGTCTTGAAGGAACAAGTTTTTATACTCACCGATCCCTAGAAACAGGATGTGTGGCACACCATGGTGGGGCAGTGCAGGGGGACACAGAGAGAAGCACCAGGGTTGGTTAGGTGATGGAAGAAGAAGGAAAAGAAAGTGGGCAAGAGCCTTTATGGTAGGTTCTGTGGAAACAAATGGGTGAGGCAGGGTAAGCAGGTTTAGCATCGGCTAGTCTGAGTAATTTCATTGGGCTGTGAAGCACAGGGGCTCTCCCTAGTTATCTGGTACCCAGTACTGGAGTGATTAGGGCAGGGGAATAGTGCAGGAGTGTAATAGCCCTATGAGTACCTGGTAAAAGAAGTGGCTGGGGTATGGGCTGTGGATTCGTTACAGGTGAGGTTTTTTTTATCTCTAGAAATTGGCTGGCTGTTGGAGGTGCATTTCCTCCAAGTGTTAGGAAGGCCCAAAGCATCAGAAATAGAGCAAATAAAAAGTCATGATTGAAACATAACACCAAATATTGGTAAGATGGTCTAACTTGAATGCTGATACGTTGCTTTGGAAATTTAAAATAGTTAATCACTTTGAAAAACTGAGTGGAAATTTCAGGTGACATTAGGTAGTTGTAAACATATACCTTATGACTCAATGATATCACTTGTAAGTGTTTAGCCAAGAGAAATGAAGACACATGCCTACAAAAGGACATATTATCATGTTCATGGAATTTTTTTATAGCCTCAGATTTGAAGCAACCCAAATGCCCATAAAAAAATCAAAATGATTTTAAAAAACTGTTTGGGTTGTATACATACAATGAACATTATGCAGCAGTAAAAATGTACAACAGCAGATAATGCGATGGCATTCATGAATCTCAATGTTATTATGCTGAATTAAAAAGCCAGATACGTTCCCAGGTCCGCTTGAACCTGCCGGAGAGCTGGCTGCAGGTGGGCGCTAGATTCAGTCCATGCTGGGGGGATACAAAGGTGAACAAGTCCCGAGAAAGATCTACACAGTGCTACAAAGGCACCCAGAGCAAGCGCTCATCTGTGCCTACCAGAAAACTGGTAGACTTCTTGCGCAAGGCGGTGCCGAGCAGGGTCTTGAAGGCCCAGCTGATAGACGAGGGTTGTAGAAGACACGTCCCAGCCCAGCACAGTGCGCACAGAGTGGGGAGACGTGAGGCCAGGGAGGCGGAGACTAGACAGAAACAACACACCCGGTGGGGTCGCCACTGCACAATCCAACAGCCTGGGCCAGAGCACACGGAACAGGGAGAAGTCCTGCACAGGAAGTGAAAGCTCAACAGAGATCACACACCCTGCCGTACGTGATCCACCAGCCCAGCAGAGTCCAAGCTGACCAGAAAGGTGGCTCCCCGGAGAAGCCCAAGACCCGAGGCAACCATACACACAAGGCACTAGAGGCCAACAGAGCAGTCATGGAGGTAGCCATACGAAATTGGCAACCACAGCAACATCTTATGTAGTCATTAGTCTCAAACCAGTGGACTGTGAATCTCCCTGCCACAATGAATAAACACCAAAAAAAAAGATACCAGAAATACAAAAAATCAAGAAAGTACACCACCAAAAGTTAATAAATCTCAAACTCCAGATCCGATAGAACAAGAAGCCCTTGAAATAACTGACAAGGAATTTTGAGTGATAATTCTAAGGAAACTGAATGAGATACAAGAAAACTCAGCTAGACATCATGATGAAACGAGGAAAAGTATACAGGATCTGAAAGAGGAAATATACAAGGAAATCAATGTCCTGAAAAAAAGTGTAGCAGAACTTGCTGAACTGAAGAAGTTATTCAGCGAAATAAAAAACACGATGGAGAGTTTAACCAGCAGGCTTGTCGAAGTTGAAGAGAGAACCTCTGAACTTGAAGATGAGCTGTTTGAAATAACACAAGCAGAAAAAAAGAAAGAAAAAAGAATCAAGGACATTGAAGAAAATCTGAGAGAGATATCAGACAACCTCAAGCGCTCAAATATCCGAGTCATGGGTATTCCAGAAGGGGAGGAAAATGGAGATTCCATTGAAAACATATTCAACAAAATAGTGGCAGAAAACTTCCCAGATATAGGAAAAATCAAAGATCTTCAGATCCAGGAAGCTCAACGATCTCCAAACGTATTCAACCCAAAAAGGCCTTCTCCAAGACATGTCATAGTCAAACTGACAAAACTCAGAGACAAAGAGAGAATCTTAAAAGCTGTGAGAGAGAAGCATCAAATCACCTATAAGGGAGCCCCAATCAGGCTAACATCAGACTTTTCATCACAAACCCTAAAAGCTAGAAAGGAATGGGATGATATTTTCAAAATACTAAAAGACAAAGATTGCCAGCCAAGAATACTCTACCCTGCAAGGCTGTCCTTCCAAAATGAAGGGCAAATAGTATATTTCTCAGACAAACAAAAACTGCGGGAGTTCACTACCACACGACCACCCTTACAAGAAATCCTCAAGGGAGTACTGGGTTTGGTTCCTGAAAAATAACGACCACTGCCATAAAAACCCAAGAAAAATCAATACCCACTAGTATAATAAAAATGGCATCCATGAAGAGAAAACAAGGAAACAAAAACACTATCTACAACCCAAGGAACCAACAAACACAGAAACCAAACAGTAAATCAGAAAGCAAGGAACAAAAGACACCTAAGACAACCAAACAACCAATAAAATGCTAGGAATAAATCAACACCTTTCAATAACAACTCTTAATGTAAAAGGCTTAAATTCCCCAATCAAAAGACACAGACTGGCTGACTGGATCAAAAAGGAGGACCCAACTATATGCTGCCTACAAGAGACCCACCTCACCCATAAAGATTCACACAGAATAAGAGTGAAAGGATGGAAAAAGATTTACCATGCAAACAGAAAAGAAAAACGAGCTGGAGTAGCTATTCTTATATCTGACAAAATAGACTTTAAACTAAAAACCATAAAAAGAGACAATGAGGGACACTACTTAATGATAAAAGGACTGATCCATCAAGAAGACATAACAATCATAAATATGTACGCACCCAATGTTGGAGCAGCCAGATTTATAAAACAAACTCTATTAGACCTAAAGAAGGAAATAGACACTAATACCATAATAGCAGGGGACCTGAACACCCCACTGTCAATATTAGACAGATCATCTAGGCAAAGAATCAGTAGAGAAACACAAGATCTCAACAAGACTCTAGACCAATTGGAATTGGCAGATATCTACAGAACATTCCACCCAACAACCTCAGAATATTCATTCTTCTCATCAGCACATGGATCATTCTCCAGGATAGATCACATATTAGGTCACAAATCAAGTCTCAATAAATTCAAAAAAATTGGAATTATCCCATGTATCTTCTCAGACCACAATGGATTAAAACTAGAAATTAATAACAAATGAAACTTTGGAAACTATACAAACACATGGAAATTAAACAGCATTCTACTTAATGACATATGGGTCCAAGAAGAAATCAAGCAGGAAATCAAAAAATTTATTGAAACTAATGAAAACAATGATACATCATACCAAAACCTGTGGCATACTGCTAAAGCAGTATTGAGGGGGTAATTTATTGCATTAAATGCTCACTTCAGAAGAATGGAAAGATGGCAAGTGAACAACCTAACACCTCACCTTAAAGAACTAGAAAAACAAGAACAATCCAAACCTAAAGTTAGCAGACGGAAAGAAATCATTAAGATCAGAGCAGAACTGAATAAAATTGAAAACCAAAAAACAATTCAAAAAATCCATGGGGGTGGGGGGTAGAAGATATAATAACCACAATTTCTTGAAGTTGATACGACAAGCAAACAGAAAGGACATTGTTGGGGGGAGGGGGGGAGGGAGAAGGGAAGGAGGTTTTGGTGATGGGGAGCAATAATCAGCCACAATGCATATCGACAAAATAAAATTAAAAAAATTTTTAAAAAATTTTTTAAAAAAGAATAGGCATCTATAAAATTCTGCTATAAAAAAAAGATCAATGAATCAAAAAGTTGGTTTTTTGAAAAGACAAATAAAATTGACAAACCATTAGCATGGCTATCAAAAAAACAGAAGAGAGAAGACTCAAATAACAAAAATTAGAAATGAAAAAGGCGATATTACAACTGATTCATCTGAAATACAAGGAATCATTCGAGACTACTATAAACAACTATTCGCCAACAAATTTGAAAATCTGGAGGAAATGGATAAATTTCTGGACACACACAAGCTTCCAAAACTGAACCATGAAGACGTAGAAAATTTGAACAGACCAATAACAATAAAGGAGATTGAAGCTGTTATCAGAAGGCTCCCAACAAAGAAAAGCCCAGGACCAGATGGATTCACAGCAGAATTTTACCAAACATTCAAAGGGGAATTGACACCGATTCTTTACAAACTATTCCAAAAGATTGAAATGGACCCAAATCTTCCAAACTCATTCTATGAAGCAAACATCATCCTGATACCAAAACCAGGTAAAGATATAAACAAAAAAGAAAACTACAGGCCGATATCCTTGATGAGTATAGATGCAAAAATCCTCACTAAAATACTAGCAAGCAGAATACAGCAACACATACGTAAAATTATTCACCACGATCAAGTGAGATTCATCCCAGGGATACAAGGTTGGTTCAACATACGCAAATCAATAAATGTGATACACCATATTAATAAACTCAAACACAAGGACCATATGATCATCTCTATAGATGCTGAAAAGCATTTGATATAGTTCAGCACTCATTCATGACAAAGACCCTCTATAAGTTAGGTATAGAGGGAAAGTATCTCAACATAATTAAAGCCATATATGCCAAACCCACTGCCAATATCATCCTGAATGGGGAAAAGCTGAAAGCTTTTCCTTTAAGAACAGGAACTAGACAAGGATACCCATTCTCACCACTCCTATTCAACATAGTGTTGGAAGTACTAGCCAGAGCAATCAGAGAAGAGAAGGAAATAAAGGGCATCCAGATTGGAAAAGATGAAGTCAAACTGTCTCTGTTTGCAGATGACATGATCCTATATATCGAACAGCCTAAAACCTCTACAAAAAAACTGTTGGAATTGATAAATGATTTCAGCACAGTAGCAGGATACAAAATCAACACACAAAAATCAGTAGCATTTCTTTTCTCCAATAGTGAACATGCAGAAGGAGAAATCAAGATAGCCTGCCCATTTACAATAGCCACCCAAAAAATAAAATACTTAGGAATTGAGTTAACCAAGGAGGTGAAAAATCTCTATAATGAGAACTACAAACCACTGCTGAGAGAAATTAGAGAGGATACAAGAAGATGGAAAGATATCCCATGCTCTTGGATTGGAAGAATCAACATAGTGAAAATTTCCATACTACCCAAAGTGATATACAAATTCAATGCAATCCCCATCAAAATTCTAAAGACTTTTTTCTCAGAAATGGAATAAACTATCCAGACATTTATATGGAACAATAAAAGACCACGCATAGTCAAAGCAATGCTGAGCAAAAAAAAAATGAAGCTGGAGGCATAACACTACCTGACTTTAAGCTATACTACAAAGCTATAATAACCAAAACAGTATGGTACTGGCATAAAAACAGACACACTGACCAATGGAATAGAATAGAGAATCCAGAAATCAACCCCCACACTTACTGCCATCTGATCTTTGACAAAGGCACCAAGCCTATTCCCTGGGGAAGGGACTGCCTCTTCAGCAAATGGTGCTGTAATAGCTGGATATCCATATGCAGGAGAATGAAACTAGATCCATACCTCTCACTGTATACTAAAATCAACTCAAAATGGATTAAGGATTTAAATATACACCCTGAAACAATAAAACTTCTTAAAGAAAACATAGGAGAAACACTTCAGGAAATAGGACTGGGCACAGACTTCATGAATACGACCCCAAAAGCACGGGCAACCAAAGGAAAAATAAACAAATGGGATTATATCAAACTAAAAAGCTTCTGCACAGCAAAAGAAACAATTAACAGAGTTAAAAGACAACCAACAGAGTGGGAGAAAATATTTGCAAAATAAACACCTGACAAAGGATTAATATCCAGAATATATAAGGAACTCAAACAACTTTACAAGAAGAAAACAAGCAACCCAATTAAAAAATGGGCAAAAGAGCTAAGTAGGCATTTCTCTAAGGAAGATATACAAATGGCCAACAGACATATGAAAAAATGCTCAACATCACTCAGCATCCGGGAAATGCAAATCAAAACCACATTGAGATACCATCTAACCCCAGTTAGGATGGCTAAAATCCAAAAGACCCTGAACGATAAATGCTGGCGAGGTTGCGGAGAATAAGGAACTCTCATTCATTGTTGGTGGGACTGCAAAATGGTGCAGCCTCTATGGAAAATGGTATGGAGGTTGCTCAAACAATTGCAGATAGATCTACCATACGACCCAGCCATCCCACTGTTGGGAATATACCCAGAGGAATGGAAATCATCAAGTCGAAGGTATACCTGTTCCCCAATGTTCATCGCAGCACTCTTTACAATAGCCAAGAGTTGGAACCAGCCCAAATGTCCATCATCAGATGAGTGGATACGGAAAATGTGGTACATCTACACAATGGAATACTACTCAGCTATAAAAACGAATGAAATACTGCCATTTGCAACAACATGGATGGACCTCGAGAGAATTATATTAAGTGAAACAAGTCAGGCACAGAAAGAGAAATACCACATGTTCTCACTTATTGGTGGGAGCTAAATATTAATATATAAATTCACACGCACACACACACAGACAAAAAAAATGGGGGGGGGTGGGGATGAAGATATAACAACCACAATTACTTGAAGTTGATAGGACAAGCAAACAGGACATTGTTGGGGGGGAGGGGGGAGGGAGGACGGAGGGAGGTTTTGGTAATGGGGAGCAATAATCAGCCACAATGTATATCGACAAAATAAAATTTAAAAAAAAAGCCAGATACAAAACATATATGTCATCTGCTTCTATTTTCATAAAATCCAAGGAAGGCAAAACTAATCTGTGATATTAGGAATCGCAAAGTGGTAACTCACCATGGTGGTAGCTGAGTGGGACAGATGGCCAGGATCAGAAGACAACTTTCTAGGGGGATGGAAATATTCTTTATCGTGGAATAGTGGTTATTTGAGTGCATGTGTTTAACAGAAGTCAGCAAGATGAACACATATCTGTGCGTTTTAATGTGTATAAGTTATATTTCAAGAAATATAACAGAAAATTTATTTTCATCTTGCTGTAAATACATATAATTTCTTGAAGGACACAAATGAATATTAGCTTTCTGTTTTGAGGTGTGGGGAGAAATGGTCATAAGAAAGACTTAGATGGACAGGGAATTTCTCACTGTGCAATGTTTTTTAATTATTAAAAAATGTGAATATGTTATCTATTACAAATTAGATACATTTGAAGAACTAAATACATTTAAAGCAGAATGAAAAATCCTAACCGTTATTCTTGCTTCCACACCTCTCATATTCATTCAACAGGTCTCACTGGCTGTCTCTCAGAAGTTTGTCTTTCATGTAAATTCTTTCCTCTATCTCCTCTTCTACCTCCTAGCCTAACTTACCATCATGTCTTGTTATAATAATTTAAATGCTCCCTAACTGATCTCCTTGCCTCCACCCTTTGTTTTCTATAACCCGTTCTTCACTCAGTAGCCAGAACAAGATTTTAAACATGTAAATCAGAAAATGGCATGCCTCTGCTCATTACATCTCACATAGAATGATGACCATTTGCCATCTCTGTGTCTGGCCCCACCTCTCTGTCTTGCCTTCTGTGTTTTTTCCATTTGCCTGTTACTGTCTTGTCACACTGACCTCCTTTCTGCTTCTCAATGTACCAGTCCCTTCCTGTCTCATGGCCTTTCAGCAGCTCTTTCTTCAAATCCTCACAGTGTTCTGGTCATTGGCTTGGTTCTATTCATTCAGATTTCAGTTGAAGAGTCACCTCCTCTGAAAGGCCCTCCCTAGCCAGCTCACCTACAATACCTGTCTCTCCCCACATCTCATTCCAGAACATCACTGTGTTGTATTTTCATCACAGCACTCATCACAATCAGATGTTTTCTCTGTGGTGTGTTTGTTTATTGCCTGTCTCCATGCATTAGAATGTAAAATCCCCAGGAACAGGGACCTTTTTTGTCTTGTTCAATGCTGCATTGTTGTCACTACAATAGAGCCTGGTTCATGGTTTTAGCTTCTAAGATGTCTAAGATGAACACTCTTTCCCAGCAGGAATAACAAACTTCCATCCTGAGGTCTGGTTTGTATCATCAGATTAATTTTATTTTAAGTATTGTGGTAAACGTTAGGAAGCAAGGTCCTTGATTATGTCTATAATTACAAAAAAAACCCATATTTTAAAAAGTTTTTGGTGGCAAGAATGACTGTCATATACTCCAAAATAGGAATATTTCTCTACATGTATTTCTCCACATATCACTTGTTTTCTCTCTATTTTTTTAAAAAATAGCATTCTTTTATCTGCTGAGTTTATTTTGTATATGTGATTTTACAGAATATGAATTTCTGTGCCTCTTTGTGTTTGTTTCTTATTTTCCTATTACTGTCTCTAAATTTGTTCCTGTTCTTTAATTTCCCGTTCTTCTTTACATTTTTATTTTTATAACTTTGTACATCTCTTTTCCCCTCCTTCTTTATTTAATCTTTTTCTCCTTTTTTACTCCTCCTACTTCTCTTTCTCTGAATTGGACATAAATAGAAGAAAACATGTTTGATTATGTATTGTACTAATGTAAAAACTGTTTAGCATTTTAATTTTTAAAATAGAAAATCTTTCCATTTGAAACAAAACATTGACTAAAACCTAAATTTTGTTGTCTTCTACTACATGATTCTTAATTATTTTTCTTTTGTTTAATAATATTTAATTGAAAAAGAAAGAGTTCCTCATCATTGCTTTAGTGGAACATAGGAGACATTCATTACTAAAATGAAAACATCAAATGTCAAGATCACAATAGGGTATATTTCTGAGGAGACCTCCTCTTGAGGAATTAGTCAGTCCTACCAACGCATAGTTCTCTTCTTTAAGAGGGATTATACCAAAAGAGTCTTTGTAAACACTTTTAACATTTTTATCTTTGCCTTTGTCTTTGTTACCAGAAATATGTTGAATCTAACATAGTTGCTACCTACTTGGCCACATTACTTCCTTTCTCGAGGTATCAATGACTTCCTATCAATTACACAATTTTTGTCTTTTTTAGTTGCAATGCAAGAAATAAAATAACCTCTCTTGGCTTTCTACCGACACCGACATAAAACATGTTTGCCATTCTGTAATCTCTGTCGCTGACAGAATGTTGATTTTAGAACTCGGAAGTGACGCAGTGACTCTTTAACTGATGTATGTTTGAGTATTTGTATTTAGCATATCTCTAGTCTTATTCTTTTGACTATATCTTGTTGGCATTCTAATAATTCCCATTGAAAGTGTTCTGCAGCTTTGTTACCTTTGAATTCCCAAAGTACATTCTCCATTGCATCACAAATTGGTTGTGTATTTCAAAATGTAAGAGGCCCCTTTGTGAGAAGAAATACTTAAGAACAGGGTGGAAAAAATCAGTTACTGTCCATTCCATTAGAAGGAAGTAACATCTCCTCTGTGAAAGTAGTGTTAGATTGCTAGAGAGGTAAATGTTTTTTTCACTCTTTATTTTTATAAGAAACAGAATGAAAAAAATGGAAACAGATATTGCAACTTTTCAGGTGCAGTTGGGACATCTGCTGTCTTGGAACACAAAGATCAGAATGATAGCAGAAGTAGAATAATGTGTGAGGTCTGAATTCAATTATACAGCAGCAGCTTTTACCTGTTCTCTCAAAATATGGTCCTAGTTGTCTTGATATTTAGAATTACTTTATTAGGAATATACACTTGTAAGGGCTTTATTAAAATGCCAATTGCCTTGGGAAGGTTAATAGTTGGTGTTAAATTTACATATCATATATTAAATGAAAGAAGTGAGGGAATGGGAATCATAACCACTGCAGAAATGCTGGGCTAAGGGTTGCAGAGAAAATTTTCACCAACTTCGTGATTCTGTAGAAGACTAGCTCTGACCGGTTTCCACACACAGCTGCGGTGAGAGGTTCTCCTTTTACAAATGGTCCTAGCACATATCATTCTGGGGCTTTGACAGCTGGCTGAAGTGAAACCTCCATAAATTCCTATCTTGTCATCTCTCAGATTTACACAGCTACCATTTCCTCAGGGATTCACTCCACAGGCAGGAACAGAGGATCTATGTCACAGATTTACTTCCTAGAAGCTAAAGCTCCTCTTAACATCTACATTTTTTCTATTTTAGTTTTGGTTTAATCAGTTCGGAATATGCTACTTATTATTATCATCCTCATCTCAGATTCTAACCTGAACACGGTCAGATGATGAAAAAACTCATGCTGAGGACCATTGAGTGACCTTCCCAAGATCTCATGGTTAAAAAATTGCAGGAGCAAAAACTTAAACCCAGATAGACAGTTGCCCAGACAGGGGCTTTTTCTATGATATTGCTTTGCCTAGAAATCATGGCATTGAAGAGCTTTAAAGGCTAATGATTTTGTTATATGTGTATAGTGCCTTTTAGAGCCACCATTAATATTAGTATCAGTTAAATATTTTATGATGCTCTTTAACTTCATCCACATTTCTCAGAACATAAAGAAACTGGTAATTTTATATTCCAAAGGGTTACAAATGAGATAGCACATATTAATAGACATCACATTTTTACTTTGGAGAAATTTGTTAAATCTATTTTTACTGGTAGGATGGATTAATGAGAAACTTTTTTTCAAGCATAAAGGTAAATCTCATTTTTATTAAGATCTCTTACAAAAAGACAAAATATGTGAGGGAATGGAAAATGAAAAGTGTTTGCACTATGTATTTTAAGGAGGATAGTGTTCAAGAAAAATAATTTATTACTAAAAAGTAGATTAAATCTCTTTGATCCTTAGAATAATTGGTGCAGAAAAGCTTTATCTACTGTTCTCACTGTTGCTTCAAAAGAAAACAATAGCGAGCCTTCTCAGAATTAATGGGAAGACAAACATGGAATCTTATAAAGGAGAAATAAAGCCAAAAGCAGAAAGTGAAAATATATTGCAAACTAAAGTAACTTTGGGAAATCAAAGGAACAAAGGAGAAAGAATATAAGTAAGATAGAGAGATGGAGGAAAAAGCAAAAGGAATAGTTAGAAAACAGGTATGACAGAAAAAAAAGAGAAGGTAAAATAGAAAACAAGCCAACTCAAATTTAAAAGTATTACTTAAGAGAATAAAATACAGAAATATTTAGTGAGAAGGGAGTGGAAGATAATAAAAGAAATATTAAAAAAGGAGGCATATGGAAATATAAAAAAGAAAGACTGGGAGAATTAGTAGCTGTGTGTGGAGATCAAGTCTCCAAACACCTGCTCTATGAACTTTCTGAGAGCCCGGACTGCAAGCGTGAACAGTGCAGAGAGCAGCCGGTAGGTGGCATGTGTGTCTGCAGCCACTTCAGCACCCTGCCCTCCCCTGCACTGCTCCGGCATTACCAGCACCAGATGCATTTTTGTATAAGCTGAAATAGAAATATAGGATAAAGGTAGAGGCAAGCATTCAGATTTCTATTTCAGCTCGGCTGACAACGTTCCTTCTCTTAATATCATTAGGACAGAAAACTGTTCTTCACAGAGATTTCTGTGTTTTATTTTACAGGGACTTCATTTTACTAGGGGAACGGACATATTATGAACGTATATCTTTGGCCTCTGAATCTGTGATGAGCACGCTGTGAGAATCACAGGTACCATATAGGAGTATAGAGGAAATTACGCAAAGGGAACACAGTGAATCAAAGATGTTAGATGATAATGACACTCGTATGTTAAGAAGTCAGTAGAACAGAAGTGAATGATAGAGAATGAACACAAGGCACAGTAGAAAAACTTGTAACCTCTAACCTCAGAGATATTTAAAAATTTCTTCTATGAACTAGATACATCTTCAATTTTAGAAAGAGTGTGAAATAACCAATTGCCTAATAATGTGTAAGATGCACACAACTTAAGAGTAAGTAGAGGGAGATTCCTGACTTACTCTTCTAATAGCAGGTTTTATGTACAGGGGTGTTAAATATTAAGGCCAATAGATGGCTAAATGAAAAAAGAAAAAAAAAGAAGGAACAAAAGAAAAGAAGGAAACTCGTAAACCAATTTAGATGGCGCTCTATGTAAATTTTTGTGCTTCAGTTTTGCCTAGGATGCAGTGTGTACTTATGTGTGTATGTGTGTGTGCATGCACGTGTGTTTGTGTGAACATGTATTTGTCTGCATGATGTAAAGTACTTCTTTTATAATTCCCAATTTTGACTATACATGGAAACCTTTGTGATCAATTAATTAGGGTTAGATATAAAAAGGGAGATCTTTTAATGTTTTGAATAGATGTGCCATTGTAAATATTTCCCTTTGAATCTTTGTTTTTATTTTCCTTCTTTCCCTCTCTTCTTTCACTTGTCTTCCCTTTCAGTTAAAGTTAATGAACCTCTCTTTCCCTCAACTCTACACTCCATATTCTGTATTATTTTTTAAAAAGTGTTCTGTGTAACTGAAAACATATGAAATATTGGTCTGTATCACACTGTAGTATTTTGCTCTAGCTCAAGTCTTCAGCTTTTTCATTTTTTTTATCTCAACCACAATCCATTTTGGGCATGCTCTAGTAACATCCTTATTTTATTTGTATATTTTATATCCAAATATATCATGATTCTATATAAACTATAAAACTTTTGAAAATAGAACTTCACAGAATGATATACAATAAAATATGTACAGAAATTCTACTATTATTGTTTTCATACCAATAAATTATCATGTGCATCCCCTAGGGTGAGCACATCTTCAATTTGGAGACCATTGTGTAGATAAGCCTCAGATCTTGTTTTCTGCAGAGGGACCAAGAGTCTTTTTATTTAAACCAGGTTGATGGATTGATGTTCTATAGAGGAAATGGAAATATTTCCAGTAAGTACAGTTGTATTATTAAAAACTTTTTATGTCAATGTTCCTAAGGTATGATTTACATACAACAAATGTGTACCAATTACTGTATAGTTCAGTAGTTTGGTAAGTTTTGACAAGTAAATAAAATAGACACATTATAATCAAGATATGAAATATTTCTGTCACCTTAGAAATCTGTCATTCCTCTTTGTTGTCAATCCTCACCCCATACTCCATTCCAATAACAACCTGAAGATCTCAATAACCGGTTTTAAGTGTTTTCTCAGAGAGGAAAATTTTTATGTACTTCATGCAAATCAGGAACAAATCTAGGGCAGCGGCATCTCAGCATTCCACATGAGAGAACAGTTAAATAGAAGCACAGGACTGAAGCAGAAGTGTGTGGCTTCAGGACGGTGTTGACAATTATGCAATGTAGAGTCATGACAGGCAGGAGAGATTTCTTAGGTTGTGCAGAGAGGTAGTATAACAGAAATGTAGCATAGCCTGATTTTAATTCAAGAAGAGCCATGATCTAGATGGAAGAGATTAATTCTTTACTCCCTGATGCTCTGTAGGCAGAGGAGATGGAAATAGAAAACATCACAGTTGTGACAGAATTCATCCTTCTTGGTCTGACCCAGTCTCGAGATACTCAGCTCCTAGTCTTTGTGCTAATCTTAATTTTCTATCTCATCATACTCCCTGGAAATTTTCTCATCATTTTTACCATCAGATCAGACCCCGGGCTCACAGCCCCCCTCTATTTCTTCCTGGGCAACTTGGCCTTCCTAGATGCTTCATATTCCTTCATTGTGGCTCCCAGGATGTGGACTTCCTCTCTGAGAAGAAGGTAATCTCCTACAGAGGCTGCATCACGCAGCTCTTTTTCCTGCACTTCCTTGGAGGAGGGGAGGGGTTACTGCTTGCTGTCATGGCCTTGGACCGCTACATCGCCATCTGCCGGCCTTTACACTATTCAGCTGTCATGAACCCTAGAGCCTGCTATGCATTGTTGCTGGCTCTGTGGCTTGGAGGCTTTGTCCACTCCATCATCCAGGTAGTCCTCATCCTTCGCTTGCCTTTCTGTGGTCCAAACCAGCTGGATAACTTCTTCTGTGATGTCCCGCAGGTCATCAAGCTGGCCTGCACTGACACCTTTGTGGTGGAGCTTCTCATGGTCTTCAACAGTGGCCTGATGACACTCCTGTGCTTCCTAGGGCTTCTGTCCTCCTACGTGATCATCCTCTGCCATGTTCGTAGATCAGCTTCCAAAGGGAAGAACAAGGCCTTGTCCACATGCACCACTCATGTCATTATTATATTTCTTATGTTTGGACCTGCCATCTTTATCTATACTCGTCCCTTCAGGGCCTTACCAGCTGACAAGGTGATTTCTTTCTTCCACACAGTGATCTTTCCATTGATGAATCCTGTGATTTATACCCTTCGAAACCAGGAAGTGAAAGCTTCCATGAAGAGGTTATTGAGTCATCATGTGGTCTGTTGAATAAATTTTATAATAAGAAGTCAAGAAGGAGAAATTCTGGCTGGAACTTATTTATTCATTTAACAAACGCTGTTTTTTTTTATTGAGGATCTCCCACTTCTCAGGTACTATTGTAGGCAGTGGAGGTAGAGTTATGCATAATGAGAAAATAAATTTGGTATATTTAAAGAATATAAAAGAAGCCCCAGAGTGGTTGAATTATAATGAATTATTATGAGAGATTTAGGGGTTAAATTTTATGTGACAGTAAGGGTCAAATCCCTAAAGTCCTTTATGCTGGGAGTTTTATCATATTTTAATTGCAGTAGAAACTTATTTTCATATTTTAAGAAAGAGAGTGACTCATCTACAATTTTTTCCTCTATGAGTTAGAGTAACATCATGGATTTTAGGCAGAGATGCATAGCTATAAAACATCAAGAGCCAAATGTTACATTGCAGGTATGTTTTGAAAATGACTACATATATGTGTGTGTATATCTATGTATGTAAACACACACACAGACATATACGTATACGTATATACATATATATATACATATACACACACATATATTTCCAAAATTTGATCAAGGGATAAGAAAGATGTCAAAAATTATGTCACTTGATTTATTTTTCAGAGCTTTGTGATTATTATTATTCAGTACTACAGAGTATGTTGTAGATTACATAAATCACTCTAGTTATTTTGAACATATTGGTGTTTTAATGTGAGAAACTAGATACTTAAAGAATATTTTCAAAGGTAAAAGACCATTCTTTGTGCTGGCTATCCAGAAATGATTGCCAGAAAAACACTGTAAAGCTGACCTACTGAGTAACCTATCCCTGCAATAACCTAACCAGGAGACTGGAAAAACAAGAAGCCACTTTGCCAGCTCTTGGTGCAAAGACCGTATAAATTAGTCATGGTTTTGGATCAGGAAAATAGCACAGAGTGCCTCTCATGTTATTGCCTCTCTCCAAATAATTTTATTCTAAATTTAAGTTTTACATGAGTACATTTGACAGTCAGAATCTGGAAGGTTATTTGCAAAAGTTCTATTAAAATCTGTGTATATGTTGACAGCTTCTTCAGAAAACAAAACAATGCAAAAATGATAGAAAAATATAAAAATTTTGCAATCATGGAGGTGAATAAGGACATTGAAGTTTGGCATAAAAACTAGAAAAAAGAAAAAATTACCATTATATTTGATACGTAAAAATGAAAAAAATGTATGTGTAGGCATAAGGCAAAAAATCTGCCCATTGTATATAGATGTGTAGATTATTTTTTGCAAAATTATAGAGATTTGTGTGGAAATTAAAATGAATGTTCTCTACAGGATTTTACAAGAGAGCACCCATGCATTAAAAATTAAAATAAAAAGCTATTAATTAAGGAAATTGATATAAATGATAAGAGATTATTTACGTAATGCGTAAAGAATATTCGTAAGTGAATATGAAATAGGTACATACCAGAAGGAAATGTGGGCAATGGAAACTAATAGGAAATTTACAAAGTAAAATTTGGAAAAGCTTATAAACACAAGAGTAACTTTATCCTCATAAACCAATCATAGGAATAAAGACCACTGATTCTGGTTAGCATTCAGAAAAATGTTGCTCATGTTTTATCAACAACAACAAGAAGTAGAATTAAAATTATGCTTTTCTAGGAGGCCTTCTTGTATTGAACTCCAGAGAGTGGCAAGGCCTTTATCAGGAGCAGAGAGCTATGGCAGCTTCCACACCTGTGGGCAAGTGGACAAGTGATGCTAACACAGATTTAGATACTTTATAAAAGAGAGGAAAAACAAGCTGAGCTTTTAATGACATATGGGATGTAGTCAGATCAGAATCTGCAAAAGCTTCAAACAGAAAAATAAATAGCTCACTTTAAAAACTTTCTTCCTTCTTTCTGCTAATACCTATACCAATAATTTGCATAGAAAAGAGGTAGTGAAGGAAAAAATAAGTCAGAGGGAATTTTTTCATTCTTAATTATTATTGAAATGCTTAAATGTTGGTGTCTGCAGAGTTGAATCCAAAGAGAAAGAAAACTATCTGAATCGTGGCTCAGTCTCTCCTAGCTCAAGTACTAACAGATCAAAGGTATGAGTTCCTCACTGGCAGTGATACCAGAGTGTGAGGTTTAGACGAATCAGAGATAAATACAATCTAATTAAAGATAACTCGAAGCCCCAGCTCGGTGGGCCTTTGGAGAAATCTGAATAATTAGACCCTCATTGTAACTTTTAGACAGAGGAAAAGAATTTAACTTTCTGAAAAACGAAACCTATAAAATTAAATATTATTTTTTCTCCGTAATTTTTAAACAAAGTGTTAAAGATACAATAGAAAATTAGAAGATCTGTCAAAACATAAAAGAAAAATGAGGAAAGAATATGTTATACTTAATAGAAAAATTATTAATAGAGGTAGACTCTCAGTTGTACTATTTAATAAAATTATCTGATAAGGACTTTAGAAAACTATTATGAATATATTGAATAAATAACTAAAATAAATAAATAATAATTGATGGGATAGTAATTTTAGGAGAGCAGTGCAAACTCTTACTGTAAAGGATATTCTAGAATGGAAACAATAATATTTGAAATCAAAAGAATTCCTTAGATGTGCTGAACAGCATTTTAGACACTACCAATGAAATGACTGATGACTACAACAAAACGTTGAACTTTCAGAAGGAGAGAACAGACCTATAGTTACTAGAAGTGGGAAAGGGGAGGGGGAGGAGATTAGTGAGTAATTGGGTAAGGGATGCAAAGAATAATTAAAATTTGTAATATGAACATGCTAATAATAGTGATTTGATCATCACACACTGTACACAAATACTGATAGTCAATTCTGTACACCATAAATATGTGTAATCAAAAAATAAAGCACAATGTAAATGCCATCAACAGAAGATGCAATATACTAATTGTGTTATGTTCATACAATAAATAATACCACAGTGCGGTGAAAAAAATTAACAAATACCAATCCTTCTTAAACATTTTCAAAAAGTTGAAGCAGATGGAATTCTTCCAAACTCATACTACAAGGCTAGCATTGCCCTAATACCAAAACCAGGCAAGTACACAACAACAACAAAAATCTACAGGTCAATGTCCCTAATGAACATAGATGCAAAAATCCTCAATAAAATACTAGAAAATTGAATCCAACATCACATCAAAAAGATTATACATCTAAATCAAGTGAGATTTATCCCACAGATGCAAGTATGGATCAACATATACAAATCAATAAACATAATACATCATATCAACAGAATGAAAGAAAAAATATGATCATCTCCATAGATGAAGAAAAAGCATTTATTAAATTCAACATTCCTTCATGATAAAGACTCTCAACAAATTAGGTATAGAAGAAAAATATCTTAAAACAATAGGGCTATATATGAAAAACCCAAAGCTAACATCATACTGAACAGGGAAAAACTGAAAGCTTTCCCCCTAAGAACTGGAACAAGACAAGGATGCCACTCTCAACACTTCTATTCAATATAGCACTAGAAGTCATAGCCAGAGCAATAAGGCAAATGAAAGAAATAAAGGGCTTCCAAATTGGAAAGGAGGAAGTGAAGTTGTCCCTGTTTGCAGACAACATGATTTTATGTAGAGAGAGAGACACAAAGACTCTACTAAGAATCCCCACGACCTGATAAACAAATTCAGTAAAGTTGCAGGATACAAAATCAGCATACAAAAGTCAGTAGCATTATTGTACACCAACAATGAAGTAGCAGAAAATGAAATCAAGAAAGTGATACCATTTACAAAGTCAAGAAAAAATAAGATAAAATACCTAGGAATAAATTTAAGCAAGGAGGTGAAAGATTTCTGCCATAAAAACTATAAAACATGAAGTAAAGAAATTTAAAAAGATGAAAAATAAAAGAAAGATATCCCAGGCCCTTGGATTGAAAGAATCAATATCATCAAAAATGACTATAATACGCAAATTGATCTAGAGATTCATTGCAATCTCCATCAAAATACAATGAGATCCTTCACAAAAATAGAAAAAAAAAATTCAAAAGTTTATCTGGAACAACAAGAAACCCCCAAACCAAAACAATCCTGAGCAAAAAGAACCAAGCAGGGTGGTGGGTAATCACACTCTCTGACCTCAAAGCATACTACAAAACTATAGTAATCAAAACAGCATGGTACTGGCATGAAAACGGACACATAGACAAATGGAACAGAACAGAGAATTTGGAAGTAAATCCATGTACCTACAGCTAACTGATCTTTGATAAAGGAACCAAGAACATGGATTGGGGAAAGGACAGTCTCTTCAATACAAAATGCTGGGAAAGTATGAGATCCACATGCAGAAGAATGAAACTAGACCCCTATCTATCGCCCTTTGGCAAAATCAACTCAAAATGAATTAAAAACTTAAATGTAAGACCTGAAACTACAAAACTTCTAGAAGAAAACATAGTGGAAACACTTCAGGACATAGGACTGTGCAAAGATTTTATGAATAATACTTCGGAAGCACAGGAAACTAAGCCAAAATTTGTCAAATGGCATTATATCAAACTTAAATTCTTCTGCACAGCAAAGGAAAACAATTAGCAAAGTGAAAAGTCAACCTACAACAAAGGATTAATATCCAGAATATATCAAGAACACAAACAACTCAATTGCAAAAAGCACATAATGCAATTTTAAAAATGGGCAGAGGAACTGTAAGACATTTTTCAAAAGAAGACATACAAATGCCCAACAGTTATATGAAAAAATGTTCAACATTACTAATCATCACATAAATGCAAACCAAAACCACAATGAAATATCATCTGTCCCCAGTTAGAATGGCTATTATCAAAAAGACAGAAATCAACAAATGTTGTCAAGGATGCCAAGAAAGGAGAATTCTTATACCTTATTAGTGGGAATGTACATTAGTACAGCCATTATGAAAAACAGTATGGAGATTTCTCAAACAACTACAAAGAGAACTATCAGAGGATACAGCAATCCCACTCCTGGGTATATATCCAATGGAATGAAAATCATCATGTTGAATGGATACCTGCATTCTCATGTTTATCACGGCTGTATTCACAATAACCAAGAGTTGAAACCAACCTAAGTATCCTTCAGTGGACGGTAGGATAAAGAAAATGTGGTGTATACACAATGGAATACTACTCAGCCATAAACAAGAATGAAATTCTGCCATTTTCAGCAACATGGATGAGCTTGGAGAAAATAATATTGAGTGAAATTTCTAAGAGAGAAAAATATCATATGTTCTCACTCATACATGGACGTTAAAAAGGTTTATCTCATAGAAGTACAGTGTAAAAGGGTTACTAGAGACTGATGGGGGATGGGGTAGATAACACAGGAGGAGTGTGGTCAGTGGATACAAAATTCTAGAGATAGTAAGAATGTAATCTAGTGTTCTATAGCAATATAGGGAGACTACAGTTTAAAACAAAGTACTGTGTATCTTTGAGTAGTAACTAGTCAAAATAATATTGAATGTTCCTAAAACAAAGAGGGGACAAATGTTTGAAGTGATGGATGTACCAAGTGCTCTCATATGATCATTGTACACAGTATGGATATACCTAAATGTAATATTATAGTCTATAAATATACATAATTATCATGGATCAATTAAGAAAAGTAAATTAAAAAGAGAGATAAAAGAGAGAGATAGTAGAGTAGTGGTTAGCAGAGACAGTGATGAGGGGGCAGGTAAATGTTGGTAGATAGGTACAAATTTACAAAGTTACAGTTAGATAGGAAGAACAGGTTCTGGGGCTCTAGGGTAACAGTAGCTAATAACATTGTACTGTGAATTTCAAGATAGTCAGAAAACGGGATCTTGAATATTATAACCACAATGAAATGGTAAATGTTTAGGTGATAGATGCATTAGCCATTGTGAGTGGATCATTATACAATAAATGCATGTCCTGAAACAACAAACTGTACTCAATAAATGTATACAATAAAAAACCAAAATTTAAAAAATAATAAAAATAAAAGTAAGAAATAAACATGCACTAGACATTTTGATATTCATAAAAGCTGAGATAGAATTTGTTGATGGCAGACCTACACTAAAAGTTTTGCTAAATAAAAATCTTCATGCTGATGGAAAAATATACCTAGCAGAAACTTGGATTTACATGGAAGAATGAAAACAACTGGAAATGGTAAATGGGTGTGCCAATATGGAAAAGGTCTACTTTTATCGTTTCTTCTTTAATTTAAAAGATAATTGATTGCTTAAATATAAAATAAGTACTATGGTGCTTATAATATATGCAGAAGCAAAATATACGATAATAATGGCACAGAGAATTAAAGGAGAATGAAAAGATTTATTTTTTTTTAGTGTTCCTACACTATTCATGAAGTACCCTTGAATAATAATTCAAGTTAGACTGTAGTAAGTTTAAGATGAAAATTGTAATAACTAGAGCAACCACAAAAAATAATACAAGGAGGATTAACTAGAAAGCCTTAACAGGAGAGAAAATGGAATACAAAAAATAATCTAAAAAAAAGAAGCTCAGAGAGCAGAAAAAAAAAAGAAGAAATGAGACAAATAGAAAACAAATACCAATAGTGTACATAAACTCAACTATCAATAATTACATTAAGTGTAAGTGGACTGAACATGCAAATTAAAAGGCAGAGACTTCTAGACTGTATAAAAACGTAAGATCCAAGTATATATTGCTTACAAGAGATCCATCTTTAAATATACACAGCTACGTTGCAAGGAAAATGGTGAAGAATGATATACCATGCAAACATTTAACACAGTTCATGATATTGTATTAATGTCACAGTAATTTTCAAGCAATGTAGGAGATTACTAGGTATATGGAAAGGCAATTTGTAATGATACAAATGTTAATTCATCAAGAAGTCATAGCAGTCCTAAATGTATATTCTTCTAATAACAAAACCTTAAAATGTATGCACTGATATCATGCTCATTTATTAGTATATTTTAATGTAAATATGTTTTTATCTGAAATTTAATTTGCTAAAATGAATAAGTAGACTTAAATCCCCCACAACACTTAATGGACAGGGAATTTTCCCAACATCTTTATGAAAGTACCCTACATCAATCTTTTAGACTACTCACATGGATTCTCCATATTAGTTTTTATGGTTCATAATACTAGTAAGACTAGCAGAAATTCCTCATGATTGCTCATCAGTAATTGTATTCAGCTAATTTTTTTTCTCTAGATAATCTTGAATTAATTTTATAATTAAATTACTTGGATTTTATTAAAATGTCTGCAATTTAAGGATATAAATGGATATATTCAACAATATCAATTATTTTTGTCCAATAACAGTTTGTCTCTGAATTTATTGATTGTTTTTTCTAAAGGAGTTTTACAGCTTTCACATAGGCCTGACATTCGTTGCATTATAGTTTTTCATCTATTTTAAATTTTCTGTTGCCATTATAAAAGGGATCATTCTTCCCACTATGTTATTGAATGTAAATAATTATTTCATGTCAATTTTTTATATTTACTTTATTTACTATATACAACTACATAGAATTAGCTTCCCAATTAATTTATATTTTTATATGTTTTTCAGTTAATTCTCTTATGTTTCCCTGGATAACTATTATTGTGGTATTCACACACTTTTTTGTCTTAAATCAAATAATTTTTTACACTTAGGGGATTTTTGTAACATGTTTACAGTTTTTTACTTCATTCTTTTATTTCATTGTCCTTAAAAAATAGATTTTAAAAATATTTAGAACCAAAATTAGTATTTTTTATGTTTCAGAACAGAAAAAGGATATGGCTAACTACCCGGTAGGAAAATGAACAAAAAATATCAACAGACAGTTTACGTAAAATTAAACTAAAATGTCTCAACTCATAAAAAGATGAATAAACTTCCTCATAATAAAAGACAAGCAAATTAAGACATACCATTTTTTACAATCAGTGTCACAGAAACTGGAAAAATAAACACCCTTATAAGTTGATGTTGGTAGCATGAATTGGTATAGCCCCAATAGAGGGTAATTTGGTGATATTTGTCAAAGTTAAAATACACATATGATTTGACTCTACTTGATGAGTTGTGGGGAATTTATCCTACAATTAAACTTGCACTATAACAAAGACATACATTTAGGGTTGTTTAATGCAGCATTTGTTATAATAAAAAATGACTGATTATAATCTACATATTTAGCATTAAAAGAATAAAGCAAGTATAATAAGTTCATGCAGTGGAATAACAATAACATAAAAAGAATTTTAAGACTCTTTACATATTTCTACGGAAAAGTGTCCAAATTATATTGTAGTTGAAAATGTGAGATGCAGAAAAACATATAGGCATGTTTATATTTGTTAATTAATGGAAGAAAAATAATATATAATCACATTTGTTTATGTATGCATAATGTCTTTGGAAGGTTACACAAAGAATAATAGCTATTTTCTATTGTGAGATGTTCATGGAAACTTAGATGGGGAACAGAGATGGAGAGGAATTTTCCTTCGTTATGTATAAATTTTTCACTGTGTTGCCACCCTGGCCTCTTTCTATTCCTCAACACACCACTTTTTCCTTTTTCATGGCCTTTCTCTGGAATGCTCTTATGGCTGGCTTCTTGTAGATGTTCAACTCTTACTTCAATTTTTCAACTCTTACTTCAACTTCTTACTTTTCTTTCCTGCTTGTTTGCTTGTTGTTTGTCTATCTGCAATAGAATACAAAATCCTTGAGATGATGTTTATCTTATTCATATTAAATTTTTGACACCCACAACACTGCCTGACTCATGGTAGGTACTCAATAAATGAGTGTTGAATTGGGTGCAAAATTTAAGACTATCCCAAAATATTCAGTAAATAACTGAATATTTTTTAAAAAATTGAAAATATCTCATTTACCGGTGAAGAAACAGTCTGAGAAGGGTTGTGTCATTTTCCAAAGCCACAGCACATTTATAGGTTAAAGCCAGGACTATATCCTCAGCCTCTCATTTTCTGTCTAGTAATATTTTCACTATAATAGATATCGTTGTGTGTATGCTTTTTGTTCAGTAAAGCAGCTATACATTGTCTCTGGTCACTTTGAGGACACTCTCTCCAATTTTTGTTTGTTCTTTCTTAAGTTCTACATCTATCCAAGGTGATAAAGCTTCCCCAGATGGGTTAAAAAGTTTCCATTCTGAGGACTATCTTCAGCTTAATTTCATCTTATGTATTGGAATTGATGTCGCAGGTACCGTCCAAGGGGCCTGGTAGTCGGCCTGAACCCACCCCATCCTCATAACAGGTTCTTGACTCCACCACATGAAAGAATTCAAGAGCAGAGTAACAGTAGAAAACGAGAACAAGTTTAACATGATGAATGAGAGAGACAGATTTCAGAGAGAGTGTGGCATAGCTCCAGAGACTGAGCAAGGCCCACTCCAAGTTTAATGCAAAAGTGAATATGTACTTAAAGTTCAGTACAGAGTGCAGGCTGGCTCAAGAGAATGAATAGCTGCTTGCTGAGAGTTAAGTTTGATACAAAAAGAAAGAAATACACACTCCACAAGCAGAGCGCACGCTGGCTCCAGGAGCCTGAGCAACAGCGGTGCCTTCTGCTGGGGTTTGGCTTTTATAGTTTTACTATCTAATGAATATTCAATTAAGAAGATGGTTCCCTTCTTAATTAGTCTTGCACATGCTCTGTTGATCTCTTCTTATAGCATGTTCATTGGTCAAATCCTATCACATGCACTCCACATAGTCAAGAATATTTTGTGCTCTCTAGCATCTCTAGTGGAAGGTCATTGAGAGGTTAAACTTCACTTTACTGAATATGCCTGGCCATCAGGGTTATATAACCCCTCTGTACTGAGCATGCCCAACTATTTCATTTGCAGAAGACAGCCCCTTGTGGCCTTGTTTTCCTGTGTTGCTGCTGAAAATAAGTCTAAGTGGCAACAATAGCTTTCCTCTAGTGGAGGACACAAAAAAAGGAACCTGAGACCTATGGGAGCGGTTTGAAACCCAGGGGTGTGTCCTGAAACCCAAGTCAAGGGAAACTGAGCACCTCCTATATCAGAATGACCATTAAGAGGTGAGAGAGCCCCTGGATTATTTTTATAATTATTTAAAAAATCACATTTTAAAAAGTATTTAGTGGTAAGACTCTATTCTACTCCCCGATAGGGCTGTTATTCCACCTACGTACATATTTGACCTTACAAATTTTCCTTCTCTTTCTCAAAAGTGTTTTTCTCTATGTAGCCCACTTTATCATTAGTTTCTTTTTGTGGCTATGTGGATTTGTGAACGGTGCATTCCTGTAGTCTAATGTCTCTCTGTTCTTCATCTTTTAAAAATTTATTTACATAATTTTATAACTGTCTTTCCATTTATGTCTCTGCTCTTCTTTTTTCCCCCTTTCTCTTGGTTTATATTTTGATTATTCTAACTTTTTCTGTACCTCTTTCTCTCTGTTCTTTCTTCTTTCTTCACTTTTTCTATTTCTCACACTATGTTTTCAACTGAAAATAAATGAGAATAAATTACATATTTGATTATGAATTGTGCTTATTTCACAAAAATGTGTCTTTATTTCAACTATGAAGTGACTAATAAACTCAGTTTTCTCTTTAAAGCAAAAACACCCCCCTGAAAATAAAAAATATATGAATATTAAATTGTTACATTTAACTTCTCTGACCTTCAATTTTTTTTTTATTAATAATCTTTAAAGGAAAAACAAAAACTGCTCTTCGTCCTTTTTTAGGTTGAGCACAGTAAAAAGAAGTAAAGAACACATACTGAAAGGAGGTCATTTTCCCTTGAGGAATTAGTCTGCCTTTCACCAAGAGGTTATTTTCTCTAAGAATAATTATGCCTTGAAAGTCTTCATGAGCCTTTGTTATATTGTCACTGCTATGTTCTTATCACCAGAAAAATACTGCAATATTTAAAGAGGTGACAAAACTCAATAACCTATATAAACAATCCTTTAATCAACATTTTGAAAAATCAAAGTTAATTAAAAATTCATGATGAACAAAGTACCAAATTTTAAACAAAGCCAGGATCAGTAACACTGCTATGCTGAGCCATGTTGAAACCTGAGGTGATGGGAAAAGCCAATCATATTCTTGAAGTATTTAACCAAAAAATTGATAGCTTATTCAAATATTTTGCCTCATCCTGGCTAGCTTGCTTTCTTGATATGTTTCAATAATATTTTATTATTTATTTAAGTTTTTCCTTATTTGAATTTTATTATAATGTGTAGATTAACTTTTCTCCATCTTTTATTTACATCTTTTTTATTGCTTTTTATTGTTATTACTTTTTTCTTATTTACTGAAACATAATTGATTGTACACATCTGTGGTATACAGCATTGGATATCAATACCATGTACAATATCTGATGCTCAAATATGTGATGCTCAGTATATTCAACATTACACAATGTAATAATTTTTTGCAGCCCTATACCAATTTCTCACTAACTACTCCTCTTCCTGCCCCTTTCCCACCTCTGGTGGCCTCAGTTCTGTTCTCTCCTTTTGAAAGTTCAACTAATTATTGTGATTGTTGTATCTTTCCTTTTTATTTAATTGTTTATTATTTTACCTCCGACTTATGAGTGAGCACATGTGGTATTTTCTTTCTGTGCCTGGCTTATTTCACTTAACATGATTTTCTCTAAGTTCATCCACGTTGCTGTGAATGGTAGAGTTTCATTCTTTTTTATGGCAGAGTAGTATACTATTGTGTATATATTCCACATTTTCCTTATCCAGTTGTCCATCATTGGACATTTAGGTTGGCTCCATATCTTGGCTATTGTAAATAGAGCAGCGATAAACATGGGAGTGCAGGGATTCCTTCAACATAATGATTTCTGTTCGTTTGGTTATACACTCAGTAGTGTGATTGTTGGATCTTATGAGAGTTTTACCTGTAGTTGTTTGAGGAAACTTGATACTTTTTTTCATAATTGTTGCACTAATTTACAGTCCCAACAACCTGTAGGAGGGTTCCCCTTTCTCCACATCCTTGCCAGCATTTGTTAATCTGTCTTTTTGATAATGGCCAGTCTAACTGGCATGAGATGATATCTCAGTGTGGTTTTGGTTTGCATTTACCTGATGCTAAGTGATGCTGAGTATTTTTTCATGTATGTGCTGACCATTTGCATATCTTCCTTTGAGAAATGCCTACTCAGCTCCTTTGCCCATTTTTTAATTGGGTTACCAGTTTTTTTACTGTTAAGTTGTTTGAATTCCTTGTATATTTATATTAATCCCTTGTTGGATGCATAGTTTGCAAATATTTTCTCCCATTCTGTAGGTTCTCTTTCAACCCTGTTTGTTTGCTTGTTGTTGTTTTTTCTGTGCAGAAGCTTTTTAGTTTGATGTAATCCCATTTATTTTTTCTTTTGTTGCCTGTGCTTTTCAGTTATTATTCATAAAGTCTTTACCCAGTCCTCCTTCCTACAGTACTTCCCGTGTGTTTTCTTTTAGGAGTTTCATAGTTTCTGGTCTCTATATTTAAGTCTTTTATCATTTTAAGTTGATTTTGGTATATGACAAGATACTGATCTAGTTTAATTCTTCTACACATGGATGTCCAGTTTCCACAGCACAGCTTATCAAAGAGGCAGTCTTTTCCCCAATGCATGTTCTTCTTACCATTGTCAAATATTAGTTGGCTTTATGTATATAGGTTGATTTCAGGTTCTTGGTTCTGTTTCATTGTTCTGAGTGTCTGTTTTTATACCATGCTGTCTTGTTTATTTGGTTACTATAGCTTTGTAGTGTAATTTAAAGTCAGGTAGTGTTGTGCTTCCTGCTTTTTAATTTTTTATATTTGTTTATTTTTTGCTCAGGATTGCTTTGGCTATTCAGGATCTTTTATAGTTCCATATGAATGTTAGGATTTTTTTTCTATTTCTGTGAAGAATATCTTTGGTATTTTGATTGGGATTACATTGAATCTGTAGATTGCTTTGGGTAGTATGGACAGTTTCACGATGTTAATTCTTCCAACCCAAGAGCATGAAATATCTTTACATGTTTGTGTCCTCTTTAATTTCTTTCAGCAGTGATTTGTAGTTCTCATTGTAGAGATCTTTCACCTCCTTAGGTAAACTGGTTCATAGGGTGTGTGTGTGTGTGTGTGTGTGTGTGTGTGTGTGTGTGTGTGTGTGTGTGTGTGTGTGTGTGTGTGTGTGTGTGTGTGTGTGTGTGTGTCTATTGTAAATGGATTTGCTTTCTTGATTTCTTTTACTGCTAGTTTGTTGTTGGAGTATAAAAGTGCTACTGATTTTAGAGTGTTGATTTTGTATCCTGCAACATTATTGAAATTGTTTATCAGTTCTAAGAGTTTTTTGGTAGAATCTTTAGGTTTTTCTATTTGTAGGATCATGTTATCTGCAAACAGGGACAGTTTGACTTCGTCTTTTCCAGTCTGGATGCCTTTTATTTTTTTCTCTTGCCTGATTGCTCTTGCTAGCACTTCTAACACTATGTTAAATGGGAATGGAGAGAGTGGGCATTCTTGTCTTGTTCCTTTGCCTAAGGGAAAAGTTTTCACCTTTTCCCCATTCAGGATGATATTGGCAGTGGGTTTTTCATATATGGCTTTTACTGTTCTGAGATATTTTCCTTGTCCATCTAATTTGATAAGTCTTTATCATGAAGGGGTGCTGGATTTTGTTGAATGATTTTTCTGTTTCTGTTGAGATCATCATATGATTTTTGCCCTTGATTTTGTTTATGTGGTGTATCATATTTCTTGATTTATGTACATTGAACCATCCCTGCATCCCTGAGATAAATCCCACTTGATCATGGTGAATAATTTTTTTTTGATGTGTTGCCGTATTGTTTGCTAATATTTTCTTGAGGATTTTTGTGTCTGTGTTCATCAAGGATATTGGCATGTAATTTTCGTTATTTGTTTTATCCTTTTTTGGTTTCGGTATTAGGTTGATGCTGGCCTCATAGCATAAATTTGGGAGAATGGCCTCTTTCAATATTTTTATAATTGTGAATTGGTATTAATTTCTCTTTAAAGTTTGGTAGAATTCAACAGTAATACCATCCAGTTCTGGGATTTTCTTTGTTGGGAGACTGCTTATTATCAGTTCAATTTCATTGCTTGTTATTGGTCTGTTCAAGTTTTCTGTTTCTTCTTGGTTCAGTCTTCATAGACTGTATTTGTCCTGAGATTTATCCATTTTGTTTAGGTTTTCAAATTTGTTGGTACATTGTTTTTCATAATAGTCTCTAATGCTTCTTTGTATTTCTGCAGTATTGGTTGTAATGTCTCCCTTTTCTTTTCTCATTTTTATTTGTGTCTTCTCATTTTTTCAATTAGCTTAGCTAATCTTTTGCCTATTTTATCTTCTCAAAAAACCAAATTTTTGTTTTGTTGATCTTTTGCATCATTTTTGTGTCTCTATTTCATTTAGTTCTGCTCTGATCTCAATTATTTCTTTCTGTCTACTAATTTTGGGATTGGATTATTCTTGTTTTTCTAGTCCTTTGAGGTGTAGCAATAAGTTGTTTATTTGAAATCTTTCTCTTTTTTTTGATGTATGCATTTATTGCAATATATTTCCCTCATAGTACTGCTTTTGCAGTATCCCATAGGTTTTGGTATGATGTCTCTTTATTTTCCTTAATTTCAATAATGTTTTTGATTTCCTGATTTATTTCTTCTTGGACTCATAGTACGTTCAGGAACATGTTGTTTAATTTTCATGTATTGTATAGTTTCTAGAGTTTAGTTTGTTATCGATTTTTAGTTTGAATCCATTGTTGTCTGAAAAGATACTTTAATTTAATTTTAATTTTTTAATTTTTTAAGAATTTGTTGAGAGTTCATTTGTCACCTAATATTTGGTCTGTCCTGACATTTCTATTTACATTTCTATTTACATTTCTATTTACTTATGAACTAATAAATATCCTTCCAAATAGGATTCTGTCTTATTCACTAATAGGATTTGGGGTTTAAAGCTCAGAATTAACTCAGTGTGACATTTGTGATACATTTTATTTTATTTATTTATTTATTTATTTTTATTGAAGCATAATTGATTATACATATTTTTGGCATGCAAAGTTGACTGCCATCACTAGTGTACTACATATGTTGATCAAATCAATATTGTTAGCCCATTCATTACTACAAATGGTAACTATTCTTTATGACTCTTATCCAATTTCTCCCCATCTCCTGCTCCTGTCACCCTTCCCACCTCTAATAACCATAGATTTGTTCTCTCTTTCTTAAAGATTAACAGTTTCTCTGTTGTTTTTCTGCCTACATGATCATCTGTCCAATGCTGAGAGAGGTGTTCAGGTCCCCGACTATTATTGTAGAACAGATGCTTCTTTTATTACCCTGGAGTGGGCTTTGTGGAGAAAGACATCCCCTTCTTTTTCTGGTCTCCACTGGTAACTCTCCTTGTGTCACTGCAGTTGAGTGTCTGGTGGGCCACCTATATGGTGGCTGTGGCTACTGCTGTAGAGTTGAGCCACTTTAGCATTGGCTGTGGTGGGCCATGCCTGTGGAAATGGTGTTTTTGGTATACTCCTTGCCTGGTTGTATGAGGGTGGGTGGCCCTTGGCTTCATACCTTAGGACCCTGGGCATGGTCCCTTGCTTGCCTGATTGCGGGTAGAGGGTGTGGCCCTTGGCTTGATGTACTTTTAAAACTTTTGTTCTTACAAATCTCTGGTGTTTTCCTTTTCCTAATTTGGTTAGTAATTAATATAGTTAGTCTAATAACTCCCTTTGGTAACATTCAGTGGGTTGTGGCAGTTTCAAATCCCCAAAGCTCATTCTCCATTACAATATAAAGGGAGTAGATTTCTAAATCTAAGGCTCCCTATACGGCAACAAATACTTATGAATAATGGCGAGAATAGTCAGTTAATGTCTTATCATGAGGGAGAGGATGGCTACTTTGTGAGATCAGCATAAGATACGTAGAAACTTAAATTTTTGTGGGGAGGTCTTCATACTTACAAGAAACAAGAAGGAAGGAAAAATAGGAAAAAAATATTACAACTATTCTACTGGTTCATCTGCTGTCTTGGAATGTAATGAATAGAGAAGTCAGAGTTTCAGCAGGGATAGCTGAAGGCTTAGGTCTAGTGTGGCACTTTCTACCCTCTCCATCAATAGATCTCCATCTGCTTTTGATGCTTAGAATTACTTTAATGGTGCACATAAACTTTAATTCATTTATAATTAAGCAAAATTAACAATAGCCTTGGGAGAGCTGACATCTGGTGTTAAAAACTACGGGTCATACAGATGACTGATGTGTGCTATTTTCCTTATAATATATAAAGGGAAGGACAATGCAGAAAAGGTAGACTAAGGGCTCCAGAGAAAATCTTAACAGATTTTATGATTTGGCAGGAGATAAGTCCTTGACCTCTTCATTTCCACACTCAGCAGGTATGAGAATTTCTTCTGTTGCCTATGGTTCTATCATTCATTGATAGGACTTCAACTATTAGAGAGAAAGTTATAGAACTCAGAAAACCTTGATATACAAAGCATTGGCTGCACTGGAAATTTTACATGAAGGCTTTACTGAACCTTCACAACTTCTCTCTATTAATTACTCATATTTATGCAGCTACCATTTCCCAGGGTTTACCCAAAGACACTGACAAAGATCTAGTGGCATTGCGTCTGTTGAATAGAGCTACCTCTTAACACTTAAATATTTTCAGAATTAACTTTGTTTTCAGCATACTTGAGTGAATTCCATATTAATACCTTCATCACCTTATTTGTTGTTCATATTACCCCTGTCAAATTGAAAGAGTTGATATATTATCCTATTTGATAGATAAAAATTCAGGCTTCTGAAAGCTAAGTGACTTTCCCAGAATCATGTAGTTAGTGAATTGTTGACCAAGGCATGAGAATCAGATAAATGATTACAAAATCAGGGTTCTTTCTACATTACTACATTGCTTAAAAAGCTGGCATCCAAAGGGAATTGAGAGGCCTTTTAATCTGACCACTACATTTTATTGATAAGGGAATTTTCTGGCTGAAGATTTATACCCTTGTTTGGTGTTTTACATATTTATCATCAACATCAGCATCAATTCAATATTTGAGCATGTTCTTCAGCCTGATTCATATTTTTTAGAACATATAAAACTTATAATTCTATATTTAAATAACTTACAAAGTTCAGTTAGTATGCTAACAGACATTACACTCCTACTTTTGGAAATTTTAAAAAATATGTTCACTTCATTAGAATAATACTAATGGTATTTACTTTAAAAAAAAAGTTGAATCAGCTAATTTTATCAGTTTCACCTACAAGCACAAAAATATATATAATGGAATGAGAAGTAATTAATGAGTAGCTCAGATCTGGTAACTGCAAGAATACCACTTAAAAATAAATGGTTAGTACTGAAGAGTGAATTACACATTCTGTTTTACAGACCAAGTATTTAGAATGGAAGATGGTGGGAAGAATGCACATCACTCATTCTTGCTGGGGAAAAAAGCAACAATGAAGTTTTTTTGTTTTTGTTTTTACATGTATGAGCAAGACAGGCATGGGGTATACTGGAGTAGCAGTGAACATAGAGGATAAATGGAAGGAGTGAAAACATTTGAGTGAAAGGACATGGATAAATTTGAGGAAGGAAAAAATTGTAAAGAAAGTCAAGATCTAAAGAGAACTAAAATAAATAGGAACAGAAAGAAAATGGGTGGGGGGGGCACGGAAAGACAATAAATTATCGGGAAAAGAAATAACAAACTTAGAACAATAAAGTAAGAAAATAAACTGCTAATTGATGAATGAAAAGGAAGAGAAAGCGAAAAGAGGGAAAATAAGAAAGGAGGCATGAGAAAATGTTTCAAAGAAACATGGGAGAATAAGTCCCTTGGGTCTGTCTCTAAACAGCTGACTCCAGGAGCTGGTCTGACCACAATTTGGGCTCCAGGCATACACAGAGGTGCCTGGAGATGTTTGCACATCTCCACCCCAAAAACATGGTGAACCCGCTTCCCTCACTTTCCCTACCCCTGAAGCGTGTCCTCATGGCCAGAGTCAGACAAATTTCTGAATTAGCTGAAATGGCAAGGAAGATTAGAGACACAGTGGTAAGGATTTAGATTTCTATTTCAGCCTCTTTTGACAGTACTTTCCCCACTAATCTGCTAAAATACAAAGCCTTACTTTGATGAATGCCATAATTTCTGTTTTAGTTTTGTTTCGTTTTTCTTAGCAGAAACTTACTTTATTTTTCCCAGAGAAATGCTCACCTGATGCATAGTCTCTGGGTCTATGCCAACCACCATTTAAAGGAGGTACAGAAGGTTCATAGATAGGGATGGGACAGGGAAGAAAGTGAACCACAGGTGTCAAATAGTATGTAATCCCACCTTTTAGGTAACAGTGGAAAACTGGGAGTGAGGATAGGAAGTAGGCAAAGTGGGAAGAGCTGATAACCTTCAGTTTCGAAGACCTTCAGAGATCCTTCGATTTCTCAGAGATATTAAGTGCTAACACGTCAAGAAATAACTCACTCTGCGTGAGCATGTGAGATGCATAAAACTTAAATGTAAGTAGAAGGGGCTCTTGATTTAAGGAAATATTTTTATAGGCACACAGTGGAATAAATGTTGAGACAAATCGCTGCCAAAGTGGGGAAAAGTTAAGAGGGTCAGAAAAGCTCATCTGGAAGGCCTACAAAAATTTTTTTCTATTAAAATTTTGTGCGTATTTGTGTGTGTATGTGGTACTCATATACACATATATGCTGATATACTGAAATATGACTTTTATAAATTCCACCTGTGGCTGCTAGTAACACCTGAAAATCTCTGTATTAACCAATCTATTCAGCTCTGGAGATACATAAAGCAAATAGTTCTAATGTTTCTTAAAATATAAACCCAAAGATGTTGTTATATAGATTAGCTTTTTCTTTTTCTATTTCTCTCCTCTTCCTTCTTTCCCTCATCCCTCTCTCTTTCTGTCCTTCTTTTCTATGGAATGCCCTAGTAGCACTTTCTGTCAAAAAGTTTCCCTCCTCTTTGCACACCATATTCTGCAGCACTTGTTTAAAACAAGTGTGCTATTTAGTTAAATAGCATGTGGAATACTGTCACATATTACATTGTTGTATTTTGTTGTAGGCCAGATATTATCCAACTTTTAAAAAATTTCATCCCCATAAAAAAATATTTTTGAGTATGTATCTTATATTCATATTTATTTATAAAGTGTGTATATACCATTGTACTAATATATATTATAGATATTAAAAAGTAGAATTTTCAAAAGAATGAGATGCAATGATAATACATAGATATATATGAAATGCTATACATGTAGTAAGCATATATAAATTACTATTTTCTTTCTATACCTCAACAGATGATCATGCACACCTTCTGGAATGAGCATAATCCACTACACAGGCTGAGCTTTAAATCTGAAACTTCTCATACAATGCATAGTATTCTTTTTATTTATATATGGTTGCTCTTCTAATTTTAAACCCAGCAGAGGAGTGATTTTCGACTAGAAATATTATTTTTAATTATTCAAGCACAAGAAAAAGAGCATCCCTAGATTAAAGCTGTGATTAAAAATTAATTCATTTGTTTACTGAATAGTATACACCTGCCTTCTTCTACTATTTGCCAATCAGAGCAAAAAGTAAAACTCATTCTAAACTTAAGTAACATAACCGCAGTAGCAAAGATGAGTAAGCTTCTAATGTTTGAAATGAAGGAATTAGACTGTTACTTCCAATTCTTCTATGCTATGATTTTATGAGTTGAAATAATTAAAATTTTAAGTTTCTTGCTTGCACATTTTATAATATAGCATATTGTTTGTTGAAATGCTCTCCTTTGCTATCGTACTGGAAACAGAGAAAGAAGTGGGTTGTGAGTGTATGAGTATTTGAGACTCAAATAGTGCTAAGTAAGCTGCATGAACAAGGTGTGGATTGGCTGCAGGAGTGGTGTTCAACTAGGATTACAGCTAGGGAACTACCTTTAAATTAGGTGAAAAGTAGAGATATCGTTGGGATCCTGGTGAACAGTTTGGGGTCAGAGTATACAAGGATATCAGACCAGAGGGAGGACAATAAGATGCAAATTAATAAGCAAACATAGAAGGCAAGGAATAGAGTTACCAGCTAAAAACTGGGAATTTCATAGGTATTGAAGGAAGGAAATTTCTAGTAAAACTCCTGGACTGTATGGATGAGGAGAAAAGGGGTTTAATATCAAGAAAAACACTAAGCCTCAAGCATAGTACATCCACAAATACTTAGAAGACCTTGATAATTGATGTTATGTTGCATCTCAATTAGGAAACTTCTCATATGACTTAAGAAGGTAGGAATCCCAAAGTGGAAGACGTCAGCCTCCTACAGTGGAGAATAGTTCTGTAGAAGCACTTTGTTGAATGGGGATAAGACTGTAGCTTTGAAAACAGTATTTTGTTTTTGTTCTTTTGCTTTAAATTTTGAGAGAAAGGAATAAAGTTTACCCAGGATATTGGAGAGGTCTGGGAAGTGTTGTTTTTAGCTGAAGTGATAGGTGTGTCAAATATTTTTAGGTGGAGAAGAACTAGGGTCTAGATGGAAGACATAGTAATAACAATAAACTCTGCTTCTTGATGTACTGCAGGCGAGGGAGATGGAGAGGGAGAACAGCACAGTGGTGACAGAATTCATCCTCCTTGGTCTGACCCAGTCTCAAGATATTCAGCTCCTGGTCTTCGTGCTAGTCTTAATTTTCTACCTCATCATACTTCCGGGGAACTTTCTCATCATTCTCACCATAAGGTCAGACCCTGGGCTCACAGCCCCCCTCTATTTCTTCCTGGGCAACTTGGCCTTCCTGGATGCTTCCTACTCCTTCATCGTGGCTCCCAGGATGCTGGTGGACTTCCTCTCTGAGAAGAAGGTAATCTCCTACAGAGGCTGCATCACTCAGCTCTTTTTCCTGCACTTCCTTGGAGGAGGGGCGGGGTTACTGCTTGTTGTCATGGCCTTGGACCGCTACATCGCCATCTGCCGGCCTTTACACTATTCAGCTGTCATGAACCCTAGAGCCTGCTATGCATTATTGCTGGCTCTGTGGCTTGGAGGCTTTGTCCACTCCATCATCCAGGTGGCCCTCATCCTTCGCTTGCCTTTCTGTGGTCCAAACCAGCTGGATAACTTCTTCTGTGATGTCCCGCAGGTCATCAAGCTGGCCTGCACTGACACCTTTGTGGTGGAGCTTCTCATGGTCTTCAACAGTGGCCTGATGACACTCCTGTGCTTCCTGGGGCTTCTGGCCTCCTATGCAGTCATCCTCTGCCGAGTACGTGGGTCTTCTTCTGAGGGGAAGAACGAGGCCATGTCCACATGCACCACCCATATCATTGTTATATTCCTCATGTTTGGGCCTGGCATCTTCATCTACACTCGCCCGTTCAGGGCTTTCCCAGCTGACAAGGTGGTTTCTCTCTTCCACATAGTGATCTTTCCTTTGTTGAATCCTGTAATTTATACTCTTCGCAATCAAGAAGTAAAAGCTTCCATGAGAAAGTTGTTTAATCAGCACATTGCCTGAGAAAAGGGGGGAAAGAAAGAATAAGAAAATCAAGGATGTAAAACTTTATCTGAAATTTATTTATTCATTTCCAAAATACTGCACTTATCGAGTACTTCCCATTTGTCAGGACTATTCTAGGCACTGGAGAAAAAGTTATCAATGAGATAGATAAAGTCACTGCTATCCTGGAGGTACCATTTATTGTGATTAGACAGCCATTAAGGCAGAAAATAAACAACAGTAAAAAGCAATATTGTTTTGAGGAAACTAAAAAGAAAAGTGAAGTGATAGATTGTGACTCTGGGTTGGGAATAATCCAGAAAGTCTTCAAGAAAGGCTTTCCTCAGGAGCTGACATTTTGGCAGATATCTGGATAAACTGAAGGAGCTGACCATGCAAACACTTGGGGACGGAGCATTCTAGACACAAGAAACAGGTAGTGCAAAAACCCGAAAGCGATGATAAACTTGGCATATTTGAGGAATACAACAAAATTGAGTTGGCTGTAATATAGCAAGTGAATGTGAAAATGATTAGAGCTGGAGATACTGGTAGTGTCCAAAACAAACACTTATGTGGTCTATGAAGTGAATATAAAAGTTTTAATTTAATTATAATTGCAGTAAGAATCCATTCTAAGGTTTTAAACAACCAAGTGAGTCCTGTTCTGTAGGTTCATAATGACTTGAGGCTATAAACTCAAGATTCCATGGAGATATCAGAGTTGAAAAATATCATTAAGAGGAAAAAATTATGCTTATAAGAATATTTTGAAATAAATTAAACTACCAATTTTTCTCTCATCATTAGGCAGAGGGAGGCAAAAGAAAGTTGGTTATTTTCATTGGAAAAGGTCGTGAGAACATTTCACTTTCTTTTTTTCTAGAGTTTCATGATTATTCCTAGCAAATTTTTATGACTCTTAGCGGTATGTTTGATCTTATCCCCAATTTATTTCACTCTGAGTATAACAATGATAGCCCTTTGGCAGACCAGTCAGGATTCTGCATCAGATGGCAGAAACCATTCTAGTTATTTTAAACAAAACCTGATTTAATATAGGAAATTTGGTACTCATAAAATAGTTGAAAGTCTGGAAGAGCAGACAATAGGCTGGGCATCCAGAGATGATTCCCGAGTCCCAGAACAACACAGGAGATCTAGGTTGTCAAGGGAACTGTCCTTGCTATAATCTTGGCCATCTGTTGTTTGAAAAATACCACCATTTTTGCCTAGGATCAAGCCAATGATCCATAATCATTGTGTACCTATCACATCTCCCCTAGTAAAACAAAAGCCTCTTCTGCTAATCCCTCTCTGCCTTAATTTAACTTAATTTAAATTCAAATGTCACATGAGTACATTAAATGGGCAGCATCCAAAACATATCTGGAACTGCACATGTAAGGGGTGTAGAATTAAATTTTTAATATTTCATTTTTAATAATCAAAGATTAAAATATTTATGAATATAAATCATGTGTATGGTAAAATATTCAGACTATACAACAAGTGATCTCAATTCTCAGATAATCCTTTCCCATTCTCACTCTCAGTTTATTATCTTGCTTCACTGAGAAAAAGAGAAGATAATTCCTCAAGCCCCTCCTACTTCTGTTACATATACACCTGCATCCGTGACCAAGTTTTCTTTAATCTCTCCTGAAACAGAGAGACCTGATACTGTTCCTACAGAAGTCAACCCCTTTACCTGTGCTCCAGATTCCATCCCCTTCTATCCACTAAAGGTGATTATTCTGGTAACTCTCCATTCTTTTTCCTCCACCGTCAACTTTATCCTACCTATTGGGTTTTCTCTTTCAGCATACAACCACATTTCTTTCATTCTTAATAAAGCCTCTTTGCACCTTTCTCCCTCTCCATGTTACCTAATTTTTCCTCTTCCTCTTATGGCAAAACTCCTCAAAATTTTTTTATACCTCTTTTTAAGTTAATAAACATTTTTTAGAGTCGTTTTAGGTATATAGAACAATTGACCAGAAAATACAGAGATCCCCTCACCCCCTACACAGGGTTTCACCTGTTATGAACATTTTGCATTAGTGTAGAATATTTGTTATAATTGATGAACCAACAGTGATACACTATTATTGAAGTTCGTAATTCACATTAAAGTTCACTCCTTTGGTTGTACAGTTTATGAGTTCTGACAATCTGCTTGTTACCTATCCACCATTACAGTATTCTACAGAATAGTTTGATTGCCCTGAAAGTCCCTGTGCTCTACCAATTCATCTCTCCTTCCCTGCCCCCTGACCAGCCCCTGGCAACCATCAATCTTTTTACTGTCTCTATACGTTTGCACATACCGGAATGTAATGTAGTTGGAATCATGTGTGTAGCTTTTCAGAGTGGCATGTTTACATTTTTCTGCTTCCAATTTCTCTTCTCTCCAACTCACCCCATCACACCAACAAAACTGCTCTTATCATGATTATCAATGATACCCAACGGTCTTTACTCAGGTCTCCCTATATTTGACCTCTGAGCAGCATTTGACACAGGGCTCACTCCCTTTTCCTTGAGTCATTGTCCTCCCAGGACTTGTTACTTTTCTAGGCTCCCTTTCACCTAACTAGCTGTTCTGTCATTCCTCTTTGAGAGTTCCTCCTTAACTACCCAGCTTTTATGGCTTTGAATTCCATTTATGTGTTGATAACCTCCACACTGATATCTTTTCATGCTCTCTGGGCTTCTGTACCCAGTAGTTTGTGCCACTGCCACGGCACCACTTCCATTTCTTCATATTGCCTCAAGCATAACATCCCAGACTGGCTCCTGATGGTCACCACACCTTAATCCCCATCACACAACCTAATTTCAGTTCATTTCAATTCCATCTTTTCAGTCTCTGGCCCAAAACCTTTGATTTATGATATTTGGGACACATGTCTCTCATATTCCACAGCCGATCTGTTCATGAGGCTGGATTAGCTTTATAATCACAAAATTGCCAGATTAGATCATTTCTTCCCTCAAATTCTACCACACAGCCCAAAACTACCATCATCTTTTTTGTTTTTTTTAAATTTTATTTTCTCGATATACATTGTGGCTGTTTATTGCTCCCCATCACCAAAACCTCCCTCCCTTCACCCTCCCCCCCTCCCCCCCAACAATGTCCTTTCTGTTTGCTTGTCGTATCAACTTCAAGTAATTGTGGTTGTTATATCTTAATCTCCCCCCGCCCCGGTTTGGTGTGTGTGTGTGTGTGTGTGTGTCTGTGTGTGAATTTATATATTAATTTTTAGCTCCCACCAATAAGTGAGAACATGCGGTGTTTCTCTTTCTGTGCCAGACTTGTTTCACTTAATATAATTCTCTCGAGGTCCATCCATGTTGTTGCAAATGGCAGTATTTCATTCGTTTTTATAGCTGAGTAGTATTCCATTGTGTAGATGTACCACATTTTCCATATCCACTCATCTGATGATGGACATTTGGGCTGGTTCCAACTCTTGGCTATTGTAAAGAGTGCTGCGATGAACATTGGGGAACAGGTATACCTTCGACTTGAAGATTTCCATTCCTCGGGGTATATTCCCAACAGTGGGATAGCTGGGTCCTATGGTAGATATATCTGCAGTTGTTTGTGGAACCTCCATACCATTTTCCATAGAGGCTGCACCATTTTGCAGTCCCACCAACAATGTATGAGAGTTCCTTTTTCTCCACAACCTTGCCAGCATTTATCGTTCAGAGTCTCTTAGATTTTAGCCATCATAACTGGGGTTAGGTGGTATCTCAGTGTGATTTTCATTTGCATTTCCCAGATGCTGAGTGATGTTGAGCATTTTTTCATATGTCTGTTGGCCATTTGTATATCTTCCTTAGAGAAATGCCTACTTAGCTCTTTTGCCCATTTTTTAATTGGGTTGCTTGTTTTCTTCTTGTAAAGTTGTTTGAGTTCCTTATATATTCTGGATATTAATCCTTTGTCAGATGTATATTTTGCAAATATTTTCTCCCACTCTGTTGGTTGTCTTTTAACTCTGTTAATTGCTTCTTTTGCTGTGCAGAAGCTTTTTAGTTTGATATAATCCCATTTGTTTATTTTTCCTTTGGTTGCCCGTGCTTTTGGGGTCGTGTTTATGAAGTCTGTGTCCAGTCCTATTTCCTGAAGTGTTTCTCCTATGTTTTCTTTAAGAAGTTTTATTGTTTCAGGGTGTATATTTAAATCCTTAATCCATTTTGAGTTGATTTTAGTATACGGCGAGAGGTATGGATCTAGTTTCATTCTCCTGCATATGGATATCCAGTTATCCCAGCACCATTTGCTGAAGAGGCAGTCCCTTCCCCAGTGAATAGGCTTGATGCTTTTGTCAAAGATCAGATGGCAGTAAGTGTGTGGGTTGATTTCTGGATTCTCTATTCTATTCCATTGGTCAGTGTGTCTGTTTTTATGCCAGTATCATACTGTTTTGGTTAATATAGCTTTATAGTATAGTTTAAAGTCAGGTAGTGTTATGCCTCTAGCTTTATTTTTTTTTTGCTCAGCATTGCTTTGGCTATGCGTGGTCTTTTATTGTTCCATATAAATGACTGGATAGTTTTTTCCATTTCTGAGAAAAATGTCTTTGGAATTTTGATGGGGATTTCAATGAATTTGTATATCACTTTGGGTAGTATGGACATTTTCATTATGTTGATTCTTCCAATCCAGGAGCATGGAATATCTTTCCATCTTCTTGTATCCTCTCTAATTTCTCTCAGCAGTGGTTTGTAGTTCTCATTATAGAGATTTTTCACCTCCTTGGTTAACTCAATTCCTAAGTATTTTATTTTTTTGGTGGCTATTGTAAATGGGCAGGCTTTCTTGAATTCTCCTTCTGCATGTTCACTATTGGAGAAAAGAAATGCTACTGATTTTTGTGTGTTGATTTTGTATCCTGCTACTGTGCTGAAATCATTTATCAATTCCAACAGTTTTTTTGTAGAGGTTTTAGGCTGTTCGATATATAGGATCATGTCATCTGCAAACAGGGACAGTTTGACTTCATCTTTTCCAATCTGGATGCCCTTTCTTTCCTTCTCTTCTCTGATTGCTCTGGCTAGTACTTCCAACACTATGTTGAATAGGAGTGGTGAGAGTGGGCATCCTTGTCTAGTTCCTGTTCTTAAAGGAAAAGCTTTCAGCTTTTCCCCATTCAGGATGATATTGGCAGTGGGTTTGGCATATATGGCTTTAATTACGTTGAGATAATTTCCCTCTATTCCTAACTTATAGAGGGTCTTTGTCAAGAATGAGTGCTGAACTTTATCAAATGCTTTTTCAGCATCTATAGAGATGATCATATGGTCCTTGTGTTTGAGTTTATTAATATGGTGTATCACATTTATTGATTTGCGTATGATGAATCCCACTTGATCGTGATGAATAATTTTTCGTATGTGTTGCTGTATTCTGTTTGCTAGTATTTTAGTGAGGATTTTTGCATCTATATTCATCAAGGATATCGGCCTGTAGTTTTCTTTTTTGGTTATATCTTTACCTGGTTTTGGTATCAGGATGATGTTTGCTTCATAGAATGAGTTTGGGAGATTTGCGTCCATTTCAATCTTTTGGAATAGTTTGTAAAGAATAGGTGTCAATTCCTCTTTGAATGTTTGGTAAAATTCTGCTGTGAATGCATCTGGTCCTGGGCTTTTCTTTGTTGGGAGCCTTCTGATAACAGCTTCAATCTCCTTTATTGTTATTGGTCTGTTCAAGTTTTCTACATCTTCATGGTTCAGTTTTGGGAGGTTGTGTGTGTCCTGATATTCACCATTTCCTCCAGATTTTCAAATTTGTTGGCGTATAGTTGTTTATATTAGTCTCGAATGATTCTTTGCATTTCAGATGAATCAGTTGTAATATCTCCTTTTTCATTTCTAATTTTGGTTATTTGAGTCCTCTCTCTTCTTTTTTTTGTTAGCCATGCTAATGGTTTGTCAATTTTATTTATCTTTTCAAAAAACCAACTTTTTGATTCATTGATCTTTTGAATTGTTTTTTGGTTTTCAATTTCATTCAGTTCTGCTCTGATCTTAATGATTTCTTTCCGTCTGCTAACTTTAGGTTTGGATTGTTCTTGTTTTTCTAGTTCTTTAAGGTGAAGTGTTAGGTTGTTCACTTGCCTTCTTTCCATTCTTCTGAAGTGAGCGTTTAATGCAATGAATTTCCCCCTCAATACTGCTTTTGCAGTATCCCACATATTTTGGTATGATGTATCATTGTTTTCATTAGTTTCAATAAATGTTTTGATTTCCTGCTTGATTTCTTCTTGGGCCCATATGTCATTAAGTAGAATGCTGTTTAATTTCCATGTGTTTGTATATTTTCCAGAGTTTCGTTTGTTATTAATTTCTAGTTTTAATCCATTGTGGTCTGAGAAGATACATGGGATAATTGCAATTTTTTTGAATTTATTGAGACTTGATTTGTGACCTAATATGTGATCTATCCTGGAGAATGATCCATGTGCTGATGAGAAGAATGAATATTCTGAGGTTGTTGGGTGGAATGTTCTGTAGATATCTGCCAATTCCAATTGGTCTAGAGTCTTGTTTAGATCTTGTGTTTCTCTACTGATTCTTTGCCTAGATGATCTGTCTAATATTGACAGTGGGGTGTTCAAGTCCCCTGCTATTATGGTATTAGTGTCTATTTCCTTCTTTAGGTCTAATAGAGTTTGTTTTATAAATCTGGCTGCTCCAACATTGGGTGCGTACATATTTATGATTGTTATGTCTTCTTGATGGATCAGTCCTTTTATCATTAAGAAGTGTCCCTCATTGTCTCTTTTTATGGTTTTTAGTTTAAAGTCTATTTTGTCAGATATAAGAATAGCTACTCCAGCTAGTTTTTCTTTTTTGTTTGTATGGTAAATCTTTTACCATCCTTTCACTCTTAGTCTGTGTGAATCTTTATGGGTGAGGTGGGTCTCTTGTAGGCAGCCTTGATCCAGTCAGCCAGTCTGTGTCTTTTGATTGGGGAATTTAAGCCTTTTACATTAAGAGTTGTTATTGAAAGGTGTTGATTTATTCCTTGCATTTTGTTGGTTGTTTCGTTGTCTTAGGTGTATTTTGTTCCTTGCTTTCTGATTTACTGTTTGGTTTCTGTGTTTGTTGGTTCCTTAGGTTGTAGATAGCATTTTTGTTTGCTTGTTTTCTCTTCATGAATGCCATTTTTATTATATTAGTGGGTATTGATTTTTCTTGGGTTTTTATGGCAGTGGTAGTTATTTTTCAGGAACCAAACCCAGTACTCTCTTGAGGATTTCTTGTAAGGGTGGTCGTGTGGTAGTGAACTCCAGCAATTTTTGTTTGTCTGAGAAATGTACTATTTGCTCTTCATTTTGGAAGGATAGCCTTGCAGGGTAGAGTATTCTTGGCTGGCAATCTTTGTCTTTTAGTATTTTGAAAATATCATCCCATTCCTTTCTAGCTTTTAGGGTTTGTGATGAAAAGTCTGATGTTAACCTGATTGGGGCTCCCTTATAGGTGATTTGACGCTTCTCTCTTGCAGCTTTTAAGATTCTCTCTTTGTCTCTGAGTTTTGCCAATTTGACTATGACATGTCTTGGAGAAGGCCTTTTTGGGTTGAATACTTTTGGAGATCGTTGAGCTTCCTGGATCGGAAGATCTGTGACTTTTCCTATACCTGGGAAGTTTTCTGCCACTATTTTTTTGAATATGTTTTCAATGGAATCGCCATTTTCCTCCCCTTCTGGAATACCCATGACTAGGATATTTGAGCGCTTAAGATTGTCTGATATCTCTCTCAGATTTTCTTCCATGTCCTTGATTCTTTTTTCTTTCTTTTTTTCTGCTTGTGTTATTTCAAACAGCCCATCTTCAAGTTCAGAGGTTCTCTCTTCAACTTCGACAAGCCTGCTTGTTAAACTCTCCGTTGTGTTTTTTATTTCGCTGAATAACTTCTTCAGTTCAGCAAGTTCTGCTACATTTTTTTTCAGGACATTGATTTCTTTGTACATTTCCTCTTTCAGATCCTGTATACTTTTCCTCATTTCATCATGATGTCTAGCTGAGTTTTCTTGTATCTCATTCAGTTTCCTTAGAATTATCACTCGAAATTCCTTGTCAGTCATTTCAAGGGCTTCTTGTTCTATAGGATCTAGAGTTTGAGATTTATTAACTTTTGGTGGTGTACTTTCTTGATTTTTTGTATTTCTGGTATCTGTTTTTTGATGTTTATTCATTGTGGCAGGGGTTTCACAGTTCACTGGTTTGAGACTAATGAATAACTAGGATGTTGCTGTGGTTGCCAATTTCGTATGGCTCCCTCCGTGACTGCTCAGTTGGCCTCTAGTGCCTTGTGTGTGTGGTTGCCTCGGGTATTGGGCTTCTCCGGGGAGCCACCTTTCTGGTCAGCTTGGACTCTGCTGGGCTGGTGGATCACGTACCACAGGGTGTGTGATCGCTGTTGAGCTTTCACTTCCTGTGCAGGACTTCTCCCTGTTCCATGTGCTCTGGCCCAGGCTGTTGGATCGTGCAGTGGGGAACCCACAGGGTGTGTGGTTTCTGTCGAGTCTCCGCCTCCCTCGCCGCACGTCTCCGTACTCTGTGTGCACTGTGCTGGGCTGGGGCATGTCTTCTGCAACCCTCGTCTATCAACTGGGCCTTCAAGACCCTGTTCGGCACCGCCTCACCCAGGAAGTCTACCAGGTTTCTGCTAGGCACAGATGACCGGTCGCTCTGGGTGCCTTTGTAGCACTGTGTAGATCTTTCTCGGGTCTTGTTCACCTTTGTGTCCCCCCGGTATAAACCTAGTCTAGCGCCCGCCTGCAGCCAGCTCTCGGGCAGGTTCAAGCGGACCTGGGAACTCTCCTACCACACTATTCCCAACCAGAAATTGGTTAGGCTTTTTTTCTGAACTGGTGGCCGCAGAGATGGTATCCGCCTCCCAGTATCAGGAAGTTTACCAGGGGCCGGAGTCCTGGGTGCGGTGGAGTGACAGTCGGCCCGCCCGTACTTCCTTGCCCTCCCAACACTGGCCGGGGATGCCCCACGCCACCAACCCGCCAGAGAACTACAGAGGGAGTGGGAGAGGAGGCCAGTCCGCAGGCTCTGGAAAGCCCTGTGCCGGGCCAAGCAAGTGGGAGGGCTCAGTGGCGGCTGAGCTGGGCGGAGCTGCCCGGACCTGGGAAAATGGAGGCAGCCCTGGGGCGGTGAGTGGCCTGGTGATGCAGGCAGGAGCCGGGTGGGCGTCTGCCACCCACAGGACTGGTCCAGGGGTCACTCACAGGGTTGTGCCAGGTTGGGTGCTCACTCTCTGTCTTTGGTTTGTCACCTTCCCTGTTCTCGGCTGCTGCTGCCTTGGGCTGTTCAGTCGCGGCGCAGCTCGGGCGCTCCCAGGAATCTTCTTTAATGCCGGCTTGAAACCTCGAATCCTGAATAGGGCAGCTGGCCGCCTTCAGCGCGGCCCCGGCCTCCGGGATCCTGTCTGCATCCACAGTAGCCCTGGCGCCTTGTTCCCTGTTTCGAGTCTGGCTTTTGCAGCTAAGAAACAGTTCTTTTCCTACTCCACACTTCAAGGCTGTTGCCTGTTGCTCTCCTGCCGAGGGCAAAGTGGCGGTCACCCCCCACGACCGGCCACCAGCAGCGGTCCTCCCTTAAGAGATGGCAAGAGGAAGGTCCACAAGTTTCCCGGCTGCCTGAGGCCCAGTGGCTGCCTTTTCCACCTCAGCTACTCTGCGCCAGCCGCCGCAGCCACCGCCATCTTGAAAGCGGAAATGAGCTACCATCATCTCTTGACTATATTATGGCTGAAGCCTCTTTACTGGTTTCACTTCTACTCTTGGCCCATTTTAGTCTATTCTCAGCTGAACACTAAGAATGATCTGGTTGAAACATGTCATATCATCTCATTCTTCTCAAAACCCTCAATGACTTCCACCTTACTTACACGAAGAGCCAAGGTCTTTCTCTGTAATCTATAAATGCTCACATGGCTCTATCTAAATGCTCCTGGCCCCCACCCTTCTCCCCTCTCTGACCTCTTGTCCTACTACATCCGCTCTCACTCACTCTGTTCAGCCACACTGGCCTCCTGACCTTGGCTTGCTCCTGTCTCGGGACCTTGACTTGCTATGTCCTCTGTCTGGAATGTGCTTCCCTGAGATGTTGCATGACTCACTTTACAATTTCTTTCAGACCTTTCTTCACAGGTCACCTTCCGTGTAAGACCTTCTCTGACCACTCCATCTATGTTTGCTGCCGGCTCCAGAATACTTTATATCCTTTTCTTTTGTCCACAACACTTGCCACCATTTACCTGCCAAATGTTGACATACTTATTCTATTGCCTATCTTTTCTACTATGATAGATAATTTCCATGGAAACAGAGATTTGTTTCTTTGTTTTGTCTACTGCCTGGCACTGAGTAGGTGCTCAGTAAATATTTATTAAATAAATGAATTAAAAATAATGCAAAAAATTATATCTCATTCCATCACTCCAAAATATCTAATATTAAAATTTTGTCAGTTTTTCATGTATAAACACATTGTTACTTTTATAAAAATTAGGCCATATTATTCCTGTAGTTTATAACTTGTCTTTTCTCTTAATTTTATGTTTTAAATACATAAATATAGATCAAAATACTCTTTTAAATAACTGTGAATTATTCAATTACCTTTTTATGAAGTTGAAACATAATTGATGGTACATATCTGTAAAATACCCTATTGAATATCAATACCTGTGTGCCATATATGATGATCAAATCAGGATAATTAATTTATTCAGCATTACACAGTTTAATCGTTTTTTGTCCCCTTTTCAATTTTTTGCTAACCACTCTACCCCTCTCTCTTTCCTACTTCTGTTAATTACCATTTTTTTATAATTATTAATTTAAATAATCTTCAGCTTTTGTACATTTACGTTTTTGCTATTATAAGCTGTTTATATTTAAAATGTTATATATACAACTTTATTATTTATTTAATTATTTTCTAGGGATAAATTTTTAGAAGTACAATTACAAGGTCACATGGTATCAGCATTCACATATATCACCAAATTCTGTCAATTTAATTTTTCGGCAACAATATGTGAAATTACCTGTTCTCACTAGTTCCATTTGCTTTCATTTAAAGATTTTGCCATTTTGAAAAAGTGAAAAGTATTATACTTATTATATTCATTTATTTGTTATATTTATTATAGCTTTCAGTTATAAATGTAGCAAACAATGTCTACTGATTAAATATATTTTTATGTATTTAATTTTAATGTGAATTGTTTACTTTTAAAAATAAATGTGTCCATTTTATCCATTTGATTTGTAACACCTGTAGACATTTGAAGTAAATGAACTGTCATTTATGTTTAAAACTTTAACCAATTCTTAAAATAAAAGCAGCATTTCAGTGTTTGGTCAGGAGTAACAGGAACTTAATTTACCTTCCTGTCTGGAACAACTAAAAAAAAATGTACAGATTTCAAGACACTGAGCACCAAGAAACAAATAGTAAAAGAAAAATGAGGTCAGCTATTCAGATATACCCAACTCATGACCTGAGAGAATATCCAGGCCACAATCAAGGAAGAGGCAACCAGAGGGAGCTCTCTGGTAACCAGCATGTTCTCTGTTGAGAACGTGGGCTTGGGTTTCTGAGGGAGATCAAAACATGTAGAGTTTGTAGGACAGTCTTAAGAGTGTTCTGTTCTCATATGAGCATTTAATGCTGTGCATTTTCCTGTAAGCACTGACCTGTATGCACCTCACAGATTTTGGTATGCCATGTTCCTATTTTCATCCAATTAAAAATATTTACTAATTTCTATTGTTATTTCTTGTTTTACTCATTTTATTTTAAAATATTTTTTAAATTTCCAAATGTTTGGAATTTTTTAGATTGCTTTTTCTTCTGATTTTCAAATTCCATTATGATTAGAAAACATATTTTGCGTGATTTCAGTTCTTCCCTGTTTATTAAGACCCAGAATGTGGTCCACTTTGGTCAATCTTACATAAGCACTTTAAAGGAAATTATTTCTTGCCATGGTTAGGTGGCAGGTCCTGTGCATGTCAACTGACACAGTTTGGTTGATACTGTTGTGCAAGTCTTCTATATTCTAATTTTCTGTCTACTCATTCTATCATTTACTGAAAAAGGAGTGTTGAAATATAAAACTACAGTTGTAGATTTTCTATTTCTCCTTTCAGTTTTACTAGTTTGGACTTTATGTATTTTAAAGATCTGCAATTAGGTGCGTACACATTTAGGATTGTTATTTTTTCTTAAGTTATTGACCCCATTATCGTTATGAAATCTTCTTTTGTCTCTCATAATATTACTTGTACTGAAGTATTTTGTTGACATTCATATAGCCATCTCAGACTTCTTTTAATTAGGGTATGATACAGCTTTTTCCATACTTTTATTTTAACCCATCTATGTCTTTATATTTGAAATGGGTTTCTTGTAGTGAGGATATAGTGGCATCTTTTTTATCTAGTCTGAAAAAGCTGTCCACTAGCCACATGTGGCTACTGAGCACAGAAATTCTAACTAGTCTGAATTGAGGTGTGCTTTAACATATACACATTAGATTTCAAAGAGTATGAGAAAGAGAATGTAAACATTTTTGTATTTACTACATACTGAAATACTAATATTTTATATACAATTGATTGACTAAAAATAGTTTTAAGTTAATTTCACCAGTTTCTTTTTACTTTTTAAATTGTGACTGTTAAAAAATTTAAAATTACATTTGTGGCTCACACTTCTAGGCAGCAGTATATGGTTTATGCCATAATAAATTGTTTATTTCATTTAAATTTAATGTAATCAGTATCACTCATTTTTTAATCGCCTTGTTCTTTCTTTCTATGTATCTCATCTGTTCATTTTTTTAAAGTATGCTCAAAAATTGTATTTTTAAAAATTGAAACATAATTGATTATACATATTTGTGGGGTACAGACTTGAATATCGATACCTGTGTACACTATGTGGTGATCAAAACAGGATAACTAGTGTATTCACCATTACACAATGTAATCATTTTTGTGGCCTTTTATCAATTTCTCACTAACCCTTCTCCGCCTTCTCTGTTCTCACCTCTGGTAACCTCAGTTCTGTTCTCTCCTTTAAAAGTTCAACATGTTATTGTGATTGTTGTATCTCTTTACTTCTTTCAAATTTCTTTTTCTTTAATTGAAAAACAATTGATTATATATATTTGTGGGTTTACTGAATTGAATATCAATACATGTATACAATATGTGGTAATAAAGTCAGGATAATTAGTATACTCATGTTTACCAGACGTAATCAATCTTTGTGACCTTAACTAATTTCTTCCTAAATTCCTCCCCCTCACCCTTTCCCACCTCTGATAACCACAGTTCTGTTCTCTTTTCTTTTTGAAAGTTCAATGTACTATTGTGATCGTCTTTATTTCCTTCTCTCTCTCTCTCTCTCTCTTTATTTTCTTTCTTTATTTTGGCTCCCACTTTTGAGTGAGGACATGTGGTATTTCTCTTTCTGTGCCTGGATTATTTCACTTAATATAATTTTCCTTATGTTCATCCATGTTGCTGCAAATGGCAGAATTTCATTCTTTTTTATGGCAGAGTAGTAGTCTATGGAGTACATATACCACTTTTTCCTTATCCAGTCATCTGTCCATGGATAGTTCTATCTGTAGTTGTTTGAGGAAATTCTGTACTATTTTCCATAATGACTGCACTAATTTACAGTCCCACCAACACTGTAACAGGGTTCTCCCCTTTCTCTGCATCCTCACCAGCATTTGTTATTCTGTCTTTTTGGTAATGGCCAGTCTAACTGGCATAAGATGATATCACAATGCGGTTTAGATTTGCATCAGGGAAATGACGCTTAGTGATGTTAAGCATTGTTTCATATGCATGTTGGCCATTTGTATATCTTCTTTTGAGAAATGGCTGTTAAGCTCCTTTGTCCATTTTTTAATTGGGTTACTTGTTCTTTTATTGTTGAGTTCTTTGTATATTCTGGTTATTAAGCCATGTCAGATGCATAGTTTGCAAAGATTTTCTCCCATTCTGTAGGTTGTCTTTCTACTCTGTTAATTGTTTTCTATACCCTAAGAAGAGTTTTAGTTTGATATAATCCTATTTGTTTACTTTTTCTTTTGTTGCCAGTACTTTTAATGTCTCATATGTAAAGTCTTTGCCCAGTCCTACTTCCTGAAGTGTTTCCCCTATATATATATATTTTTTTCTTTTTTTTTAGGAGTTTTATATTTTCAGGTGTTAAATCTAAATCTCTAAGCCATTTTGAGTTGATTTTGGTGTATGTTGAGAGGTACAGGTCTAGTTTCATTCCTCTACATATGATGTCCAGTTTTCTCAGCACCATTTACTGAAGAGGCTGTCAATTCCCTATGTAGGTTCTTGTTGCTTTGTCAAAGATAGGTTGCTGTAAGTATGTTGGTTGATTTCTAGATTCTGTATTCTGTTCCACTTGTCTGAGTATCTGTTTTTATGCCAGTACCATGACATTTTTGTTACTAAAGCTTTGTAGTATAATTTGAAGTCAGGTAGTGTAAAGCCTTCATATTTTTTTTTTTTTTTTTTTTTTTTGCTCAGGATTGCATTTTTGGCTATTCAGGGTCTTTTTTTGCTCCATAGGAATGTTAGGATTGTTTTTATATTTCTGTGAAGAATGTCATTGGTATTTTGATGGCGATTGCATTGAATCTGTAGATCCCTTTGGGTATTATGGACATTTTCACAATGTTAATTATTGCAATCTCAGAGCATGGAATGTCTTTCCATCTTTTTGTGTACTGTTTAATTTCTTTCAGCAGAAATTTGTAGTTCTCACTGTAGAGCTCTTTCACCTCTTTGGTTAAATTTATTAGTAAGTATTACAGTGTAATATCCTCCTTGCTCATCCATGTTGTTGCATATAGCAGAATTTCCTTCATTTAAGGTTAGATAATATTTCATTGTATGTATATGCCACATTTTCTTTACCCATTTATCTTTCTATGGACATTTAGGTTGCTTTTATGTGGTGGCTATTGTGAGTAATTGTGCAACGAACATAAGAGTGCAGATATCCCTTGAGATCTTGATTTTAATTCTTTTTGATATATAACCAGAAGTGGAATTGATGGATCATATGATAGTTTTATTTTTAATTTTTTTGAGAAAACTTCACAGCATTTTCATACTGCCACAACGATTTACATTTCTAGCAACAATGTAAAGCAGTTTTCTATTCCTCACTTCCTTGCCAACCCTTGATGTTATTATTTTTCATAATAGCCATCCTAATAGGTGTGAGTTTTAATTTCACGTCCTTGATGATTAGTTAAGTACCTTTTCATGCATCTGTTGGCCATTTGTGTATCTTCTTTGCAGAAATGACTATTCAGTTCCTTTGTTTTTTAATTACTTGGTCTTTTGCTTTGAGTTTTAGTAGTTCTTTATATATTTTGGATATTAACCCTTTGTCAGATAAATGGTTTATAAATAGCTTCCTCCATTGTGTAAGTTGTGTTTTCATGTTGTTGATTGTTTCCTTTGCTGTGCAAAAGCATCTTAGTTTGATGTTTAATTCACTTATCTATTTTTGCTTTTGTTGCCTGTGTTTTGGTTGTCATATCTAAAATAGATTGTCAAGACCAATGTAAAGAAACTCTTTCCTTATGTTTTCTACTAGGATTTTTACAGTTTCAGTTCTTATATTTAGGTCTTTTATATATTTTGTGTTGATTTTGTGAATAGTGTAAGATAAGGGTCAGATTTCGTTCTTACGCATGTGGATATTCAATTTCTGAACATCATTTATTGAAAAGACTGTCTTTTCCCTATTGTGTATTCTTGGCACCCTGGATGACGATCAGTAAACGTTTTACACCTGAGTTTACTCCTGGGCTCTCCATCCTGTTCCATCAATTTATAAGTCTGTTTTAATGCCAATATTACATTGTTTTGATTAGTGGTATCTTATTGCTCTAATTTGAAATTTCCTAATGAAAAATAGTTTTGACTATCTTTTTATATACTATTTTCCATTTGTTTAGCTTCTCAATTGTTGAGTTTTAAGAATTTCTTTGTATATTACAGATTGACATTTATTGTCAGATATGTGTTTTGCAGATATTTTCTCCTAGTCTGACTTGTCTTTTTATCCTCTTAAGTGCTTTTCACAAACAGTTGTTTTTAATTTTGGTAAAGTCATACCTATCAATTTTTTTCTTTCATAAATCATTTTTTTAGTGTTGTACCTAAGAATCCTAGGTCATCTAAATATTCTCCTGTATTTTCTTGTAGAAGTTTCATAGTTTTTCATTTTACATTTAGTTTTGTGAACCATAGCCATTTGTTGCAAAACTGTTCTTTCTCCTTTGAGCTGCCTTTACTCTTTACTGCCTTCATTCCTTTGCTAAAGATTATTGATTCTATTTCTGTGGGTCTATTTTTGAATCTATTTCTGTGGGTCTATTTTAGGCTCTGTGTTCTGTTCAATTTATCTGTTCGTCTTTTTTTTTCCCCAATACCTGTCTTAACTATAGTAACTGTATACTGAGTATTGAAGCTTGAAGTCAGGAAGTGTAAGTCCTCCAACTTTGTTCTTTTTCTTTGATAATACATTGACTATTTTCAGTCTTTTGCCTTCCCAAATAATCTTTAGAATCTTTGTCAATGTCTACAAAATCCCTACTTTTATGGACTCTTGTGATTGTACTCAGTCCACCCTGATAATACTGGATAATCTCCCTATTGTAAGGTCAGCTGATTAGCAACCTTAACTACACCTGCAAAGTCCCTTTTGCCTATTCATATAACATATTCACATTACAATATTGTAAGTTCTTACATATACTTGGTATATATCTAATTTTGTATTCTCAAGTTCCTTACATTGTCAATTATTTTCTATGCTTCTCCCACATTATTTAAATATTATGGTTTTATAATTCTTTTGCATATTAGAAATATCATAATTCCTGACTACTTTCATCTGATTTTTCTCCAAATTTTGAACATTATTTTGTTAAGTTAAAAATATCTCGCAGGGAGTTCATTGGATTCTCTGTAACAGGGGGAAAATTTATGAATTGAACAATATTGAGTTTCTGCATCCAATAGCACAATATGTATTTTAATTTATTTGTCACTTTTTTCCTTCTCATAGAGTAGTATAACTTCTCACACAGAACCAACATACTTCTAGTTAAAATAATTCTTTCTTACTTTATGTATCCTATTGCTTATCTGAACAGGCATTTTTTTTTTTTTTTGCTATATTTTTAACAAGTAATTGCTGGTTTATAAGAAAGGTGTTAATTTACCAGTTTGTTTTGTAACTAGCCACTGTACTGAATTATATGGTTTTGCTTTTTAAAATTCTACTTTATAAGTTATCTTACAGTAAAGTTAATTTGGGTTTTGGGGTGTTTTTTTTTTGTATGCAGTCTATTAATGTTAGCACACATACAGATTCATGTAATCAGCACCATGAACCAAGATACAGAACAGTTCCATAATGCTCAAAAGTTCCTTCATATTCTGTCTTTCTACCCAAAGGAATGGAAATCATCATGTTGAAAAGATACCTGCATTCCCATGTTTATCACAGCTCTATTTACAATAAACAAGAGTTGGAATTAACGTAATGCCCATTGATAAATGACTGGATAAGGAAAATGTGATATGTATACTCGACGGAATATTTGTCTACCATAAAAAATAATGGAATTTTGCCATTTGCAGCAACATGGATGAACTTAGAGGAAATTATGTTAAATGAAATAAACCAGGTACAGAAGGAGAAATACCACATGTCCTCATTCATAAGTGGGAGCCAAAAGAAAAGAAAAGAAAAGAAAAGAAAGAAAGAAAGAAAGAAAGAAAGAAAGAAAGAAAGAAAGAAAGAAAGAAAGAAAGAAAGAAAGAAAGAAAGAAAGAAAGAAAGAAAGAAAGACGAAATAATAAGCCATTGAACTATCAAAAAGAGAGAATAGAACTGTGGTTAGTAGAGGTGGGAAAGGGGATGGGGCAGGAGGGTTAGTGAGAAATTGAATAAGGGTCACAAAGAATGATTATGTTTTGTAAAGATGATCCTGATTTGATCATCACATATTGTACACAGGCATTGATATTCAACTTGTATCTCCCAAATATGTAATCAATCTGTTTCAATAAAAAAGAAAAGAAAAAAATCCTTTATGCTCTGTCTTTCTGAATTATCTTTTATTTCAAGTATTTTTATTTCAAATATTTTTCTCTTGCCTTTCCCCAGAATTATTCTAATAATTATATACATCTTTCCTCAGGATTACTCTAGTAGTAACTATATACACTAACCTTTTGTTTTACAGTTAGACAAATATTTTAGATATACTGACTCTTTGTAACTATTGTGTTAGTTTTTTTTTTTTTTTAGTCATTTCATTTCTTTCTCTTTATAGAAGTAAAAAAAAAAAATGTTAAAACCTAAGTTGCTTGTTTTCTTATTTCAAACACTACTAGAAATATGGTCATTTAGAGATTTTCTTGGGTTCCATTGCCAGTCCTGTGGGGAATGTAGGTAGGTGTTCTAGTTGTGAAGAGTTCAAATCACTGAGGTGTTTGAGAAGAAATTTGTGTTTAGAGAGCAAGACACAGATGAATGATGAGCCAGCTAGAAAATATGGCAAGGCCCTCAGGTTATGGTGTCAGGTTGCAAATCCACATCTGGTATCTTCCTGGAGGATGTGTCATAGACAATTCAAAAATGGTGTTAATAATTATAATCATCTCTGCTATTCCTTCTATTATATTTTATTGAGTACTTTCTATGGAGCTAGCTATCATTATATCTGTTAGCCTGTGCTAAGTTTTCAATGTCTTGTCAAAAACTCTAACATATGATCCTTTCTTTGGTGCATAATTCTTCTAGTAAGCAAGTGTTTGCTGGAAACAAATTGCCATAACCTAAAATAATAATTTTCTAACTGTGGGATTTTGAACACTGAAGCATAAAGACAGACACATTTCCATATTCAAAAAAGTAATTTTTTGCTCCTTATGGATCCTTAGACTGCTTAATTGTCTCTCCTAGGCCTGTCCCAGTTGTGCCCTTTTCTCTAATGAACACTGCTTCCTCACAGATGTTCATGCTCACTTTAAATAGCAAACACACTCCACAGTTCTTGTTGCAACTCTGAAAAGCCAACTCAACATTTTAATAACTCCCACTGAAAGCAGACCGTGGTGTCTCCTCTCTGATCTTCTAAATGTCACTGCCTTCTAAAGGCTTTTATACAAAGACAGGAGAAAATATCTTTCCATATTCCAGGCTTCTGATGTTTACTAAAGACCATGGTAATTTCAGTAGGCTTGTGAATCTCAGAGTTTATGGTGTTTTTTATTCTGGCTGCATAGCTCGTTGGTTAAAAGCTGGATATGGTAGTAAGAATCTTGAGAAGTAGTTGTGGTCTGTGTTCTTCAGGTAGTAAAAAAAATAGCATTTTAAAAATAATTATATAAAGCAAAATTAATGGAGGGGAAGTAAAGAAAAAGTAGATATAACTTAAAGATATATAAATGAATGGTTCCATTAAATAGGGTTAAAGCTGCCTTTCTGGAAAGGAAGAGAAGAAAAAAACCTGACAAGTGTTTATTCACTTTCCATTTACATTTAATTATTAATGGGAAATATATACATTATTAATAATTTTAAACAGTATAGGTATGAAAATAGTTCTCATTAATATTAAATTATTGTCAGAAAAAGTGGAAAAATGTTTAAATATGTGAAGCTGAGAATTTTCAATGCATTTAATGTAAAAGGAACTAATATCATTTTATGTGAAAAGAAGTAATTTTACTTAAAAAAGATAAAATTATTTTGGTAGCACACAGTCTTTTTCTAAATTCCTGAACTGAAACTAGATTGGAATAGTTTACTGCATATATTATTATTATTAATGAATTTTAAAAAGCTGGTTATTTGTGAGCAGCGTTCTTCAACTTAAATTTTGACACATAGAAAGTTCCTTGAATGTTGCCCAGGAAATATGGTTAGGGCTTTATATAGACAATATTATTTAATTCTTAGAAGTAAGGAGGCCAAATCTTAGAGAAACTACTGAGATATAATCAAAGTCAAAACACCTTAACCACTGCGCAATATTTCCATTTTAAGAATTCTAGAATATTGTTTACTGGACAAAATTATAAAAATAGTTATCAGTACTGGCAAAAAAATTTGAATATGTGCAAGTAAATGAGGATGTAACTATATTTTGCTCAACATGGGAAAACATGAGATCGCTTAAAAATTATTGCTGAAGATAGCACGTAAAATTTAGGTATTGAGTGTTCAATAAAAGAGTGAGTTAAGGATGGAATAATAAGGTAGATTGTAATTTGGAGAGTACAATTCATTTCCAGGGCATTTCTTTCTGCACAGCAGCAATTAAAGAATGAATCAGACTTTTTTTTTTCCTTCATTATTTTTCTACTTCTGACTAGGCATGAAATTTGCTGCAACAGAACAATTACTATAATCCTAAAGTCAGAATGTGCAATCAGTTAAAAATCGGTTAAGATTTATTCTTTAGCCTAAAACCTGTGACACCACTTTTAATTAAAAACAGCCAACTGAGCTGGAAATTTAACCAATCAGTTAATTCACAGAAAAGAGACCCCATAATCATACAACTTATCCTTTTACTGAATTGATAATTGTTACTGTCAGAACAGTTTAATCAGTATGTGCGCTGATCTATAGTCTAAAGAAATTTAATAGTCAGTAGTCTAAGGTTTTTGCAATGTGGGATTTTAATTTTTATTAGTATTTATTTTTAAGCACTTTTTGATGGATCATTGGGAATAATGAATAGAAGGGAAATGGAAGAAATAAAAGTCAAATAGTTCATTTATTGATTCTCTTTCCATTTGCTCTCTGAATATATGACAATGAATTCATTCTTCTCTGCTCATGTTAGTATTGATTCTACCTTAAACGTTAGTATATTGAAATTTAATATTATTGACATTGGTTCACCATGTTTTATTAACATATTTAAATTTTAATCTTTTTCAGTGTACTTAGAAAACTTTTATATAGAATAAAGAATAAAAAATCACATTTTCAAAGATGGATAAGTTATAACACAGAACTAGATATAACAACATTATCTATTAATAATTAAATTATTAAATGGATAAAATATTAAAATATGTAAAGTGAGACTTCTCAAATGATTTAATATAACGAGGAGATTCATATAGTTTTACACCTGAGAAAAGCAATTTAACTTAAAAAATAAATGATTTTGGTGGCATACACACTTTTTACAAATACCCAAACCAAAACTATATTAAAGTTTTTTACTTAATTAATTTTAGTTTGATCAAATTTTCCCATAATCTTGATAATTTTCCAAATAACTCAGCTAAACTTTGTCTAGTCAAAGGTTTAAATTTCATAAGGTGGTTGAAAGAGCAAACCCTATCTGGTCATAAAATTAGCTTTCATTTATCAGGACTAATTTTCATGTGCTTTGTACTACACTTTTGACTATTTGGTAAAGCCATTGATATCACATAGGAAATAAAGGTTTAAGAAGTTGGTAAGTACTGCAAATGAAAACAATAATTTTGAAAAATGATTCTGAGTCCTTAAAGTATTTTTTTTCCCTTTTCCCCCCTTGTTTAAAGTAATAGTGTTTTGGGGGTAGCTGAAGAGAATCAAAGGAAGATTATACTCTTTTTAAAAAATGTTTCTGAGATCACAAAATAACAAAAGTTGGGAATAATTCTCATATATTACCAGTATTCCTTTTGGTCGCCAATACTTTTATGGAATTAAAAAATTTAAAAATAAATAATTTATCATCCTCATAGGACATTTAATGGATTTTCTTAAATTATTTCATTAAAGTTAAATAAATCTTATATTCAATAATAGCTGATTCAATGTAATTTATTTTTTGGTGTTAGAGAAACCTTTGAGATTTCAACCCTTATTTTTATTATTTTTTTATGTGCCTCATCCAGTACAGTACAAAAAGTTAACTTAATTTTCCTCTCTAAATATGCATCGTGTGTCACCTTAGGTAGTATTGAGACAGGTTATATCATTGTGTGCATATAATGAGGGTAGCCCAACCTGTACTGGTGTGGGTCATGACAAGAAGTTGTCCTTTTCAAGTGATATCCGATAGCAATTGTTTATGCTTCCAGAAAGAAAAATCTTTATTTTGAATGTTTTTAGTTGGAGTTTAGATAATCAGTGTTCTAGTAATTAAGCGATATCATAAATCCTTCATATGTAGTTGTCACATATTTCCAGCTTTGTCATTCTGTTTCTTTTAAGTTTATAGAGCAGAGTCTGCAAATCAATGGAGGACTTTAACCATTCCAGAGTATCTGAATTTGTGTTACTTGGACTTACTGATTCCCCTGAGTTCCAGATCTTCTTCTTCGTGGTGTTTTCCATTTTCTATTTAATGACTATGTTGGGAAACTGCCTGATATTTCTCACCATCCTATCCACCTCACACCTCCACTCCCCCATGTACTTCCTGCTCAGCAACCTGTCTCTCATTGACATGTGCCTGTCCTCCTTTGCCACGCCAAAGATGATCACGGACTTCTTTGCTCAGCGTAAGACCATCTCTTTTGAGGGCTGCATTTCTCAGATCTTTTTTTTGCACCTTTTCACTGGGACTGAGATTGTACTGCTGATCTCCATGTCTTTTGACAGGTATATTGCCATATGTAAACCTCTCCATTATTCAACAATTATGAGCCCCAGAGTGTGTGTTGGGCTCGTGGTAACTTCTTGGACAGTGGGATTCCTGCATACAATGAGCCAGTTAGCTTTTACCCTCTACTTGCCCTTCTGTGGTCCCAATGTTGTAGACAGTTTCTTCTGTGACCTTCCATTGGTCATCCAGCTGGCTTGTATAGATATATATGTTCTTGGGATCTTCATGATCTCAACCAGTGGTGTGATTGCTCTCATAAGTCTTCTGCTTTTGTTCACCTCCTACATCATTGTTCTTATCACGCTCAGGGGCCTCTCGCCCACAGGATCATCTAAGGCTCTTTCTACCTGCACTGCACATTTCATAGTTGTGTTAATGTTCTTTGGGCCGTGCATCATCATTTATGTGTGGCCTTTCACAAACTTCCTGGTGGACAAAATTCTCTCCGTTTTCTATACCATCTTCACCCCTTTTCTGAATCCACTTGTCTATACTTTGAGAAACGAGGAAATGAAAACTGCAGTGAAAAAAAAGCTAAGTAGCCAATATTTCAATCTTGGGAAAATTTCTCCATAATATCCAGTGCAGTGAACAGAGATCTCCCATCTGAGATGCAGTATCGCCAGTTTTGTTCTTTGAGCAATAGAAAACCAAACTTAGAGTCTGCCTTTCAAGTCACTTAGCCTAAATTAATGAAAATAAGAAGACAGAAAAAAAAAAGAAGAGTCTTAATATATCACTCACAATTACCTTGCAATGCTTTTAACTATAGCTAATCAGTTGTAATTTTAGAGTGAAACGAGATGCTTCTGCTACAGGAGGCAGAAGAGCACCAGAGGAAAGAGAGAATTGATTCAGATTGTGCTACCTGCAGGGGTTCTGAGCCTAGACTCCTTGGGGAGCTGTGAATAAAATTCAGAGGACAATGAAGTTGGATAGCAAAAAAAATAATAATAAAATTTTAAAAATCATCTTTATTTTCACTAACCTTTTGATATTTGGCATTTTATCAGTACCTTTGACTCTGTCTCCAAGATAAATCACGAATATCTTTATATCCTCTTATAGTTGTTGCAGATATCTCGAAATATATTGTTTACACTCATCTACATCTTTAAAAAAGACCTACCTCTGGATCTTATTCTTTAATGCATTAATAAAGAAGCGCATACATTAAAAAAAAAAAGAAAAAAAGAAAATAAGAAGACAGGGTTGAGAGATACATAACATCTTGTGTAAAAGTGCAGTATTGCAAGCATTTTTCTTTTTGTTTATTATTACTATTTTAATTTACATATGTTATTAGTACATATTTATGGGGGTACATAGTGATATTTTGATACATGTACACAATGTGTGATGTTTTAATCAGGGTAATTAGCATATTCATCTGAAAACATTTATTATTTCTTTGTGCTGAGAACATTTGAACTCCTCTCTTCTAGCCATTTGAAAATAGACAATAAATTATTGTTAATTACAGACACCTCTTACTACTTTAGAACACTAGAATTTATTTTTCCTATGTAGTTGTCAGTTTGTATTTGTTAACCAACCTCTCTCTATTTCCCTCCTCCCCCCAGCCTTCCCAGACTCTAGTAACCACAATTCTACCCTCTACTTCTGTGAACTCGACTTTTAAAGCTCCCACATATGAGTGAGAACATGCAGTATTTTCTGTACTATGTCACTTAACATAATGTCTTCTAGGCTTATCCATGTTGCCACAAATGACAGAATTTCATTTTGTGTGTGTGTAGCTGAGTAGTATTTCATTGTGCATATATACCGCATTTTCTTTATCCATTTATCTGTTGATGGACACTTCGGTTCATTCCATATCTTAGCTATTGTGAATAGTGCTGCAGTAAACATGGAGGTGCGGCTATCTTTTCAGTATACCAATTTCCTTTCCTTTGGATAAATACCCAGTGGTGGACTTGCTGAACCATATGGTTGTTTTACTTTCAGCTTTTTTGAGGAGCCTCCATACTGTTTTCCATAATGGCTGTACTAATTTACATTCCCACCAATAGCATGCAAGAGTTCCCTTTCTCTGCATCCTCACCAGCATTTGTTTTTTGTCTTTTTGATAGTAGCCCTTATCAAAATGCAAGATGATTTGAGATTATGGATCCATTTGATAACCTGTTGAAATCTAAAGGTTATTTTCATAGATAAATTCACACATTATCAAAATTGTGAACATAAATTCTGTGCTTTGTGGACCCCTGAGTCCTATACATATACCTTAGGTTAAGACTACTTAGAGAATCCCGAGATAAAATACTGGTCTTGTTTTCTAACCCAGAACATTCCCACTCTGCTGCACAGACTTATGGTACTTTGAGGGTTTCCACTTTAATTTAGAACATTAATTAGGAGTGTTGGGTATGACAGGTTTTTTTATAATATTGGAAATATTTTTATGAGAAAATTGATATTGTGAAGAGATTCTTTTGAATAATGTTGAACAATCTTGATCCAGTGGGTCCAAATGTTTGAGTCCTGAGTTAACTTTGAGCATAAGAGAACAGTTTGGAGGAACTGAACAGGGGTGCATATCACTATCATACTTGGTAATTAATGTAGCAAATAATTATCAAATGACAATTTTTTAAGCTTAAACCATAGAAAGTAAACTACTCAAATGATTGGCTCTCAAAACCTGGCTAAAATTATAGATATGATTAATTCATTTACTACCAAAACTAAATGTTTGGGAAAATTATTAAGTATTAAATTCTAGACAAGGTTTTTATTTCCAAAATAAAAAAGTTAAAAATATTGTTAGCCTTAGTATAACTTTTTCTTTTTCTTTTTTCTTTCTTTCTTTATTTTATTTAATTTATTTTTTTTTTGGTGTTTGGCATCTTTTTTTATTGTGACTTTTTTTGATAATTTTTATATATACATGTAGGGTATAACATTAATTTTCAGTAATAAATAATGTTGATTTTTTTGTGTACAACGTGTGGTGGTTAGATCAGGATAGTTAGCTTATTCATCATTACAATATGCAATCATTCTTCATGTCCACATTGATCAATTCCTCATTAGACGCCTTCCCACCCGCCTCCCCTTTTCCACCTTTAGTTTTCTAAAAGTTCAATATATTACAGTGATTGTTGTTTGTTTGTTCCTTTCTCTCTCTCTCTCTCTGTTGTTCATATAGTTATGGATTCAGCTCCCAGTTATGAGTGAGAACATGCAGTACTTCTCTTTCTGTAGCTGGGTTGTTCACTTAGAATAATTTTCTCCAGGCTCATCCATGTTGCTACAAATGGTAGAATTTCATTCTTTTTTATGGCTCAGTAGTATTCCATTGTGTATATATACCACAAATCCCTTATCCAATCATCCATCGATGGACATTTAGGTTGGTTCCATTGCCTGGCTATTCTAAATAGAGCTTCAATAAACATGGGAACGCAAGTACCCTTTGAACTGATATTTTCCAATCCTCTGGATATATCCCCAATAGAGGGATTACTGGATCATATGGAAGTTCTATGTGTAGTTGTTTAAGGAGCCTCCATACCGTTCTCCATAATGGCTGTACTAACTTACTGTCCCACCCACAGTGCAGAAGCGTTCCTCTTTCTTCACATCCTTACCAGCGTTTGTTATTCTCTGTCTTTTTTATAATAGCCAGTCTGATTGGGGTGAGGTGATATCTCAAAGTGGTTTTGATTTGCTTTTCCCTAATGATTAGTGATGTCGAACATTTTTTCATATACCTGCTGGCAATTTGTATGTCTTCCTCTGAGAAATGTCTGTTAAGCTCCTTTGTTCCTTTTTAAATTGGATTATTTGGTTTTTTTTCTGTGAAGTTGTCTGTGCTATTTGTCTATTCTGGATATTAATCCTTTGCTGGATGCATAGTTTGCAAGTATTTTCTCCCATTCTGTAGGATGTCTCTTCATGCTGTTGATTGTTTCCTTTGCTGTGCAGAAGCTTTTTAGTTTGATATAATCCCATTTGTTTATTTTTTCTTTTGTTGCCTGTGTTTGGGGGGTGTTATTTATAAAGTCATTGTCAAGTCCTAAATCCTGGAGTATTTCCCCTATATTTTCTTCTAAGAGTTTTAAAGTTTCAGGCCTAATATTTAAGTCTCTAATCCAATTTGAGTTGATTTTGGCATATGGCGAGAGGTACAGATCAAGCTTCATTCTTCTGCAAATGGATATTCAATTTTCCGAGCATCATTTATTGAAGAGGCAGTCTTTTCCTCAATGTATGTTCTTGGAGCCCTTATTGAAGATCAGTTGGCTGTAAGTACATGGTTTGATTTATGGGTTCTCTATTCTGTCCCATTGGTCCACATGTCTGTTTTTATGCCAGTACCATGCTGTTTTTGTTACTATAGATTTGTAAAATATTTTGAAGTCAGGAAGTGTAATGCCTCTAGCTTTACTTTTTCTGCTTAGAATTGCTTTGGCTATTTGGGGTCTTTTGCTGTTCCATCTAAATGTTTGGATTGCTTTTTCTATTTCTGTGAGGAATGTTATTGGTATTTTGATGGGAATCACATTGAATCTGTAGATGGCTTTGAGTAGTATGAACCTTTTTACTACATTGATTCTTCCAATCCATGAACAAGGAATGTCTTTCCATCTTTTAGTGTCTTCTTTAATTTCTTTCAGTATTGATTTGTAGTTCTGATTGTAGCGATCTTTCACCTTTTTGGTTACATTTATTCTTAGGTATTTTATTTTTCTGGTGACTATTGTAAATGGGCTTGCTTTCATGATCTCTTTTTCTTGTAGTATGTTGTTGGAGTACAAAAGTGATCCTGATTTTTGTATATTGATTTTGTATCCTGCAACATTACTGAATTCATTTATCAGCTCTAAGAGTTTTTTGGTAGAATTTCTTGGGTTTTCTATGTATAAAATCACATTATCTGTGAATAGTGACAATGTGATTTACTCTTTACCTATTTGGATGCTCTTTATTTCTTTCTCTTGTCTAATTGCTCTGGCAAGTACTTCCAATACTATATTAAAAAAGAGTGGAGAGAAGAGGCATTCTTGTCATGTTCCTGATCTTAAGAAACTTTCCCCCATTCAGAATGATATTGGCAGTGGGTTTATCATATATCACTTATATTATGTTGAGATATGTTCATTCTATATCTAATTTGTTGAGAGTCTTTCTCATGAAGGACAGTTTAAATTTGTCACATGATTTTTCTGCATCTATCGAGATGATTATGACTTTGTTGATGTAGTGTATCACATTTATTGACTTGCATATGTTGACTCATCCTTGCATTCTTGGGTTTAATCCAAGTTGATCATGGTGTATAATCTTTTTGATATGTTGCTGTATTCTGTTTTCTAGTATTTTGTTGAAGATTTTAGCATCTAAATTCATCAAGGATATTGGCCTGTAGTTTTCTTTTTTTGTTGTATATTTGTCTGGTTTTGGTATCAGGGTGATGTTGGCTTCATAGAATGAGTTTGGGGGAATGGCTTCTATTTTAATTTTTTGAATAGTTTGGAAAGAACTGGTATTAATTCCTCATTAAAGGTTTGGTAGAATTCATAGAATTCAGCAGTCAAGCCATCTGGTCCTGGGCTTTTCTTCACTGGAAGATTTCTGATTACTGCTTCAATCTTGTTGTTCATTATTGGTGTGTTCTCTTTTTCTCTGTCTTCTTGGGTCATTCTTGTTAGTTTGGATGTGTCTGGAAATTTATCCATTTCCTCCATGTTTTCAAATTTGTTGGCATATAGTTGTTCATAGAAATCTCTAATGAGTCTTTGTATTTCTGCAGTATCAGTTTTGATATCCCCTTTTTTTGTTTCTGGTTTTTATTATTTGGGTCTTCTCTCTTCTTTTTTTAGTTAGTCTCACTAGTGGTTTGTCTATTTTGTTAATCTTCCAAAAAAACAACTTTTGTTTGTTTGTTTGTTTATCTTCCCCCAAAACCACACATGTATATACGTGTGTGTGTGTGTGCAAAAAAAAAAAAAATATATATATATAATTTCACTCAACAATGAGAGAATATACATTCTTTTCATCAGCACATGGAACGTTCTCCAAGACAGATCACATAGTAGGTCATAAATCAAGTATCAACAAATTGTTAAAAATCGAAATAAATTCATGAATCTTCTCAGACCACAATGGATTGAAACTAGAAATCAATAACCAACAAAACTTTGGAAATCACACAAATACTTCAAATTAAACAACATGTTTCTAAATGACATATGGGTTTAAGAAGAAGTCAAACAGGAAATCACAAAATTTCTTGAAAGTAAGGATAATAACAACACATCATTCCAAAACCTATGGGATACTACAAAAGCAGTACTAAGAGGAAAATTTGTTGCCATAAATGCTTACATCCAGAGAATAGAAAGATTTCAAATAAACAACCTAACATTACACCTCAAGGACTAGAAAAACAAGAACGTCTAATCCCAAAGTTAGAAAGAAATAATTAAAATCAGAGCAGAACTAAATGAAATAAAGACCAAAAATACAATACAAAAGATCAATGAAACAAAAAGCTAGTATAACTTTTGTCTCTAATTTTCAATATAATATGTCCTGTGGGAAGAAAAGATGAGAACAATTAAGAAATATATAGTATGATTCTACCTAATTTGGTTTATTACTGACCATATTAAATAGACTTATTATTACAAGACAGTCCTACCAGCTGAGGAACCAAAGGTCCAGAGAATTCATAGAACTAGTTCAAGGCTGAATCCTTGTAAGGTGCAAAGAACATTGCTCTGGATAAACATGGACCTTGGAATTAAATCTTGGATCTGTCATTTCCTGGTTTTGTTATCTTGAGAGATCCCCTTTACCTCTCTATCCCTTTTTATACTAAAAATGTCATTTCCATCACCCTTGGACTTCTACCCAAAATACATCTTATTTTTAAGTAGTATGAATTTGAAGAATAGCTCCCTCAAGTGTGAACCACTAACACATAAAACTTAATATTCTAGTTTTAGGATCTCTCTAAGACAGTGATTTGTTAAGACATATGAAAAAAATAATAGACTTTACAGTTTTTCATTACTAATATGGGGTTAACAAAACTAGAATATTGCCTGATATTTTGAGATCTTGATAGAATGTGTCTTCTTGAATTGACTGAAGTCTATGAAAAGAGTTCTCAAAGCAATCTGTCATCTTGGATTCAGACAGTGAGTGCCATGAGAAAAACACAAGCCCTTGCCTTGCAAACAGAGAACTGGCATTAATAGTTTCTTACATTTATCTTGGACTCAACATGTTTCGAGATAAACAACTTCCAAGCCAAATAGTTAACATCCAAGATAAAAAAATCTTCCGAAGCTTATGAAGAAAAGTACTGTTGAAGCTAGGTATAAAACTACATTTTTAATTTAAAATCCTAGTTCATTTTTAAACAAATCATAAACTCTTCCTTCTTGCCTCAAGTTAGACAAACAGTTAAGGTGGAAATGTACTTTTGCCTCATTCCCATTCTTCAGCAAAAATTACTATATTTGTTTGTAAATATAAACCCCTGCTCCTGAAATGTCAGTCTTTAGTTCAATAATTATTTGTTGAGCAGCTGCTGTGTTTTAGGCCCTTACCAGGTGCTAAAGATGCATTAAAGTACAAGATCTATTTCTCTGTCTTTGAGGGACATCTGTCCAACATTTAGCTAGGATCAGTCTGTTGTAGGTCTGAACTCCAGTCCCAACACTTTCTTGTTGTGCACCCTTGGGCAAGATTTTTTAAAATGTTTCTAAGCCTCAGTTTCCTCACCTATAAAATGTGGTAATAGTAGTTATGCTGTGAAAATTACAAATAGTTAACATGAATACTAATATTATTATTGTAACTGTTGCTGTTGTGTTAAATATGCATAAAATCACAGGTACTGGACTAAAAATAGAGATGCTCACTTGAACTTAAATGGCATGGTTTTATGCTGTAATAGAATGTGTCAATTTACCTAATATTGACTAATGTTAAAATATTGTATCTGTGCCAATTATTATTAGGCTTTGTCGCATTTCTGTAGTTAATGTTGTCCTTTGTATGTCTGTATTTTTCAAAAGAAATATTATATTTTGGGGCTTCTTATTTTTAATTGAAATATATTCCAAGGTTGCAAGAAAGGGAAAAATATTAAATACACTATGCTCCCTAGGTCTGTCTCTTATCACAATAATGTTTTTAAATAAACATGGTTAAAAAGTTTGAGTTATTATTCATGAATTTTTTTCTCAACATTTACCCAATCAGAGTAATAAAAATGCTTTGAATTATTATAAACGTGATTTATCAAAAATATTAACTGGAAAGGAATGATGACTTAATTGTTATGTATTCAGTTCATATAAAGCATGATAATAAACAAGTTTCAACTATAGACAGGAAGATTTTGTCTGGATTTATGAAAATATAAAGGAACTGTTTATTTGGAGACACAGTAGAAAGTACTGTTCGGAAAATTGTTAAATTAGAATCATAAAATGACAAGATCAAGTCAGACATTTCATCTGGTTAATAAGTCTCTGAAGCTGGAGAACAAGTAGTTAATCTCTACCTGGGAATTTCTATAGTAGAGGCTATTCCTGAGGAATCAGTTAAGCCCTGAACTATGCCCTCATAGCCTCACTCACTGAGCCTAGTTAAGATTTCTGCACCATCACAGTGTATCAGGTTAGCCATTCCTCAGCATGTTACATACCCCAGTATCTGAAGATCTCTCTCACATATGCAGCACCCTTGACACTTCCTCAAGCTGCGCTGTAGGTAATTCACTGCGGGATTCTTGTCATCAAAGAAGGAAGGTGAATTAGAGGTAAAAGGAGAAGAAGAAAGTGGAGAGATGTAGAAAGAGAGGGAAAATGCATGTAGATAGTATAGATATTTAGGTACTAATGCGTTCAAATTTTGATTCACCATTTTTCTCATCTACACCCCATACAATCCATTAAAGAGTCCTTCTATTTCTAAAATATATACTGATTTCATCTATGTCTCCTATCTCTGTTGCCATCTTCCTAGACCAAGTGGTCTATACTGCATGGTGATACTACTGCACAGTATACTACTACAGAGTAGCACATCGACTACTGCTTAGCCAGTACTATTGCAGCAGCCTGCTAACTGGCATCCCTACCTTTTCCCTCATGATTTCCTACCTACAATTTATTCTCCACAAAACGGCAAGAACTATTCTTAATACATAAATGTAGACATGAGAGTAGTGGAGCATAGGTTGGGTTCTTAACCTGTGGATCACAGACTCTTAAGAGGTCTATGAATGGAATTCAAGAGGTCTGTGAACTTAGATGAAAAAAATTACACATTTATTTTTTACTAAAATCCAATTAAAATGTAACATTTCTTTTAAGTATGAATGCAGACAATATTTCAGTACCTGCGATTGTGTCATCACAGATATTTTTATATCACAAAAAATGTTGCAGAAATCTCAAAATGTTGTTAACTATTATTTTTAAATTATTTTACCTATTAGATGGCCACTAGATCTTATTCAAAAGCACCCATACCGCACTATCAAAATTTCAAAATACTTTGATAACTATATTTCAGCATAATTGGTTTTCTTTGTGCTCCTATATATTTTATTTTTTGTGTTTGTGTATGAGATATTACTCTTAGGAGGCGGATTTATGCTTCTTCAAATTTCCAAAAGCGTTTATGATGGACTTGTCTGTGTGCATGCACACACGCACCCTCACGACTAAGAACTGGAGTGGGGATTGAGAGCACCATCAATGAAGCCAGATTGCCTGATTTGAATCCGACTCTACACCATTTATGATTTGGAGCAAGTTAATTAATTCTCTATCCTAGTTTTCTCATCATCCTTTAAGCAGACTTTGCAAGTAGCAGGCTGCCAGCTACAATGCCCCATATTCCCAATACGTTTTATGTTCTCTCAAAGATTTATTAAAAATCAAGCTAATTACCAAAATTAGATAGTAGAAGATTTCACAAACAAAAACAGATTTATGGATTTTTTTGAAAAATGGAACAAACATAAACCTGCCAACATTTGGCCAGACTTCCAAACTGGAGCTGAGCTTTTAGATCGAGCTAGCACCAGAGACCTCATCTCTTGCAGGTTCAATATGTTGGTCTTGCACCAGGTCACTCTATTCATGCATATTACTTCAGCAGTTTGTGACCCTTGATAAGGCTTTTAAAATGTATAATATTTTCTACCATTGCTATGGATTGATGTCTCCATAAAATGGGTTCCCACTGTGACAGTGTAAAGAGGGTGGGAAATCCTATTATGGTAATTGAAAGATGGGGCCTCGAAGAGATAATTAGATTGTAGGACCATACCCTAGTAAACGGATTAATAATGGTGGTAGGGACATGGTTCTGAGGGCTTTAAAAAGATAGCACATGAGATCCTCTCTTTCTCTGCTCTGCCATTTTCTTCCATGTGAGACCCCAGCATTACTGTAAAGCCACCACCAAAGAAAACTCTCACCAGATGTGTTCCCTGGACTTTGGGCTCTCCAGCTTCCGAAACTGTAAGCAATAAATTTTGTTTTCTTACAAATTACCCAGTTCCAGATGTTTTGCTATAAGTTACAGAAATGACTAATACAACCATCACACTTAGAACTTTTCTTTCATCTCTAACCCTGACGTTGCTATAATCCACTCCTGTCTCCAACCTTTTATGGCCAGGGAGGAAGAGCATGGACATGGGCAGAAAAGGATAAAGTACCCAGTGAATTCGGGAGCTATATGTGGTTCACAATTTCTGGAGAACAGGATATGAAGTTAGTGGTAGCAGAAAGAGAAACTGTCCTGGTAGGAAATGGTCAGAGCCTTGGTTGCTACTATCATATAGAAATTACATATGTAAGAGGTAATGAGGAAGCACTGAGTAACTGAGGCCAGACTCCAGCAACTGGCTAACTTTTATCCAGGTCCTGTTGTGAGAGCTTTTTACAGACTTCCCGGATGATTTTATGAAAAAAATTTGTCTTATTTATTTTTCTCTATGGTAGATGAAAGTGTATTAAATATACAGTCTGTGCTTGAAAGTTATATGAGAACGACAGAAGAAAAGTTATCCTGGTTCTTCTTGCTCTTTCCACCCCTCCTGAACAACTTTCAATTTACTTGCTTGACCAACATATTGAACCTTGGGTTATATGGAGAGCTGACTTGCCCTATTAGCCCAACAATTTCTAGAACCAGGGCTTTATTTTATTTATTTTTAAATTTTCATTTCAATGTGGTTGATTATTGTGGCCCATTACCAAAACCTTCCTCCTACCACCCTCTCCCACCTCCCACCTATCAATGTCCTTTCTGTTTGCTTGTCGTATCAACTTCAAGGAATTGTAATGGTTGTGTCTTCTTCCCCCCCCACCCCCCGGTTTCTGTGTGTGTGTGTGTGTGTGTGTGTGTGTGTGTGTGTGTGAATTTATTTATTTATTTTTAGCTCCCACCAATAAGTGAGAACATGTGGTATTTCTCTTTCTGTTCCAAACTTGTTTCACTTAATATAATTCTCTCTAGGTCCATCCATGTCATTGCAAATGGCAGTATTTCATTCTTTTTTATAGCTGAGTAGTATTCCATTGTGAAGATATACCACATTTTCTGTATCCACTCATCCGATGATGGACATTTGGGCTGGTTCCAACTCTTAGCTATTGTAAAGAGTGTTGCAATGAACATTGGGGAACAGGTATACCTTCGACTTGATGATTTCCATTCCTCTGGGTATATTCCCAGTAGTGGAAAAGCTGGGTCATATGGTACATCTATCTGAAATTGTTTGAGGAAACTTCATACCATTTTCCATAGAGGCTGCACCATTTTGCAGTCCCATCAACAATGTATGAGAGTTCCTTTTCCTCTGCAACCATGCCAGCATTTATTGTTCAGAGTCTTTTGGATTTTAGTCATCCTCACTGGGGTGAGATGGTATCTCAGTGTGGTTTTGATTTGCATTTCCCGAATGCTGAGTGATGTTGAGCATTTTTTCATGTGTCTGTTGGCCATTCGTATATCTTCCTTAGAGAAATGCCTATTTAGCTATTTTGCCCATTTTTTAATTAGGTTGCTAGTTTTTTTCTTGTAAAGTTCTTTGAGTTCCTTGTATATTCTGGATATTAATCCTTTGTCAGATGTATATTTTGCAAATATTTTCTCCCACTCTGTTGGTTGTCTTTTAACTCTGTTAATTGTTTCTTTTGCTGTGCAGAAGCTCTTTAGTTTGATATAATCCCATTTGTTTATTTTTCCTTTGGTTGCCCATGCTTTGGGGGTCATATTCATGAAGTCTATGTCCAGTCTTATTTCCTGAAGTGTTTCTCCTATGTTTTCTTTAAGAAGTTTTATTGTTTCAGGGTGTATATTTAATTCTTCAATCCATTTTGAGTTGACTTTAGTATATGGTGAAAGGTGTGGGTCTAGTTTCATTCTCCTGCATATTGATATCCAGTTCTCCCAGCACCATTTGCTGAAGAGGCAGTCTCTTCCCCAGTGTCTAGGCTTGGTGCTTTTGTCAAAGATCAGATGGCTGTAGGTGTGTGGGTTGATTTCTGGATTCTCTATTCTATTCCATTGATCAGTGTGTCTGTTTTTATGCCAGTACCATACCATTTTGGTTATTATAGCTTTGTGGTATAGTTTAAAGTCAGGTAGTGTTATGCCTCCAGCTTCATTTTTTCTGCTCAGTGTTGCTTTGACTATGCGTGGTCTTTTTTTTATTCCATATAAATGTCTGGATAGTAATTTCCATTTCTGAGAAAAATGTCATTGGAATTTTGATGGGGATTGCGTTGAATTTGTATATCACTTTGGGTAGTATGGACATTTTCACTATGTTGATTCTTCCAATCCAAGAGCATGGGATATCTTTCCATCTTCTTGTATCCTCTCTAATTTCTCTCAGCAGTGGTTTGTAGTTCTCATTCCAGAGATTTTTCACCTCCTTGGTTAACTCAATTCCTAAGTATTTTATTTTTTTGGTGGCTATTGTAAATGGGCAGGCTTTCTTGATTTCCCTTTCTGCATGTTCACTATTGGAGAATTGAAATGCTACTGATTTTTGTGTGTTGATTTTTTATCCTGCTACTGTGCTGAAATCATTTATCAACGCCAAGAGTTTTTTGTAGAGGCTTTAGGCTGTTCAATATATAGGATCATGTCATCTGCAAAGAGGGACAGTTTCACTTCATCTTTTCCAATCTGGATGCCCTTTATCTCCTTCTCTTCTCTGATTGCTCTGGCTAGTACTTCCAACCCTATGTTGAATAGGAGTGTTGAGAGTGGGCATCCTTGTCTAGTGCCTGTTCTTAAAGGAAAAGCTTTCAGCTTTTCCCCATTCACGATGATATTGGCAGTGGGTTTATCACATATGGCTTTAATTATCTTGAGATAATTTCCATCTATACCTAACTTATAGATGGTCTTTGTCATGAATGAGTGTTGAATTTTATCAAAAGCTTTTTCAGCATCTATAGAGATAACCATATGGTCCTTGTGTTTGATTTTATTAATATGGTGTCTCACATTTATTGATTTGCATATGTTGAACCAACCTTGCATCCCTGGGATGAATCCCACTTGATCGTAGTGAATAATTTTACGTATGTGTTGCTGTATTCTGTTTGCTAGTATTTTAGTGAGGATTTTTGCATCTATATTCATCAAGGATATCTGCCTGTAGTTTTCTTTTTTGGTTATATGTTTACCTGGTTTTGGTATCAGGATGATGTTTGCTTCATAGAATGAGTTTGGGAGATTTGCATCTGTTTCAATCTTTTGGAATAGTTTGTAAAGGATCGGTTTCTATTCCTCTTTGAATGTTTGGTAAAATTCTGCTGTGATTCCATCTGATCCTGGGCTTTTCGTTGTTGAGAGCCTTCTGATAACAGCTTCAATCTCTTTATTGTTACTGGTCTGTTCAGATTTTCTACGTCTTCATGGCTCAGTTTTGGGAGCTTGTGTGTGTCCAGAAATTTATCCATTTCCTTCAGATTTTCAAATTTGTTGGTGTATAGTTCTTTATAGTAGTCTCAAATGATTCCTTGTATTTCAGATGAATCAGCTGTAATAACGCCTTTTTCATTTCTAATTTTTGTTATTTGAATCTTCTCTCTTCTTTTTTTTTTTGTTAGCCATGCTAATGGTTTGTCAATTTTATTCATCTTTTTAAAAAAACAACTTTTAGATTCATTATACTTTTGTATTATTTTTTGGGTTTCAATTTCATTGAGTTCTGCTCTGATCTTAATGATTTTTTTCCATCTGCTAACTTTAGGTTTGGATTGTTCTTGCTTTTCTAGTTCTTTAAGGTGAGTGTTATGTTGTTAACTTGCTGTTTTTCCATTTTTCTGAGGTGAGCACTTAATGCAATAAATTTCCCCCTTAGTACTGCTTTTGCTGTATCCCACAGGTTTTGGTATGATGTATCATTATTTTCATTAGTTTCAATAAGTTTTCTGATTTCCTGCTTGATTTCTTATTGGACCCATATATCATTAAGTAGAATGCTGTTTAATTTCCATGTGTTTGTATAATTTCCAGAATTGAATTTGTTATTGATTTCTAATTTTTCCATCCATTGTGGTCTGAGAAAATACATGGGATAATTCCAATTTTTTTGAATTTGTTGAGACTTGATTTGTGACCTAATATGTGATCTATCCTGGAGAATGATCCATGTGCTGATGAGAAGAGTGAATATTCTTAGGTTGTTGGATGGAATGTTCTGTATTTATCTGCCAAGTGCAACTGGTCCAGAGTCTTGTTTAGATCTTGTGTTTCTCTGCTGATTCTTTGCCTAGATGCTCTATCCAGTATTGATAGAGGGGTGTTCAGGTCCCCTGCTATTATGGTATTAGTGTCTATTTCCATCTTTAGGTCTAATAGAGTTTGTTTTATAAATCTGGCTGCTCCAATATTGGGTGTGTATATATTCATGATTGTTATGTCTTCTTGATGGATCAATCCTTTTATCATTAAGTAGTGTCCCTCATTGTCTCTTTTTATGGTTTTTAATTTAAAGTCTATTTTATCAGATATAAGAATACCTACTCCAGCTTGTTTTTCTTTTCTGTTTGCATGGTAAATCTTTTTCCGTCCTTTCACTCTTAGTCTATGTGAGTCTTTATGGGTGAGGTGGGTCTCTTGTAGGCAGCATATAGTTGGGTCCTCCTTTTTAATCCCGTCAGCCAGTCTGTGTCTTTTGATTGGGGAATTTAAGCCTTTTACATTGAGTTGTTATTGAAAAGTGTTTGTTTATTCCTAGCATTTTTCTGATTATTAACAAACAGTAAATCAGAAAGCAAGGAACAAAAGACACCTAAGATCACCAAACAATAATCAATAGAACCAGGGCTTTTATTTACCTCTTATCCTCTTCTCTCCCCGTCACCTTGCACCCTCAAGCTATTACCATCTCTTATACCTGAAGAGTCTCTTCATGTCTTAACCCTAAAATGACCTTATTGTCTTATAGATGCCTGCACCACTGCATGGTAGATTGTTGTATTTTTGTTGGGAGGATGGTGTGGCAGTTAGTAAAAGCCTGTTCAATCAAGTTGCAGAGTATCTGGAGAGGAGCTGGAAGGATTGTATAGAGATCTACACATACCTGATAAGGCATACATTGCTCAACATTTGTTTCTCCAAGGGTGAGATATTCTGATTTGATGCTAGTTTTGACATTTCTCATCCACCGTTGATGAGGATTATATATTTATTTATTCTCAAATATTTATTACCAAAAGTTTGTGACAGACATTATTCTATCAATCACAGAAAAAATAGCAGTAGGGTTGGGAAATATACAACAATAAATTATTACAATGTATGGTAGGATCCTGCCTACTTCCTTAGCCCTATTTTGCATTCCTCTCTCCCTTGAACACTAACTTCTGTTTTCCTCTAACATGCCAGTCTCCATTCTATTCAGGCACCTTTGCACATGCTATTTTATCTGATTAAAATATCCTCCTGCCCCACCCGCTCACTCTGCTCATGTTCTACTCACTCATCAACTAACCTTGATATAATTTCTCCAAGGAGTCTTCCAGTCATCAACACCAGCTTTGGAAAATTCTAGCATTATATGTTCTTTTGTTATTCCATACATCTTCCTCAAAACGCCCAGCATAATTATAATTAGAAATCACTATGCTATTATTTATCGAATACCTTTATTTCTCCCTCTAGAATGTAATTCCATGAGGGTAAAATTATGTATGTCATATTCATGCTGTATTTCCAACAAGTTACGAAATGCCTGGCACACACAGACACTCAATGTACACTTACTGAAAGACTAAATGAGATGCACTAATAGAATTAATTGCAAGTTAGTTTTGGATCCCAGAGAAAGGATTGGCCACTTAGTATAGGTATGAAGGGAGGTTAATTGGAATTTCCTCTGAAACCTCAGTGTCATTGAAGAGACATGTGGTGATTGACCTTCTGGGTCTCCAGGACCATTGCCGGGATATAAAACCAGGGTCCCTTTTCCTATAGACTATAACCTCACTATGGGGTCTCCTTCATTTTTTACTCAGTTAACACACTTTTCGCTGTCATCTTTTAATGTTTGCTCTTCTCTGTGTTAGAAAACAAGGCATCATCAGCCGTTTTTAGCAGCAAAAGCTAGAAAATGTCTCTGCATCCTTTTTTTTTTATATATATATAGAAAGCTGGGCTTCTAAGGACTGTAGATCCATGTAGTGTTTCTATTTTTGTAGCCTTTTGTATATTAATAGAAATCCCATCAGCATCCTTTTATCTTACTTTCACCACCCGTTTCCTACTTGGGTGTCTGTATCCTATCAATGAATTCTTCCTGACCAGGAATTCTCCTCCCACGAATCAGCTCTTAGGAAGTTTTATACTTGAAATACCATGGGATAAAATGAATTGAAAGTTAGAAGTCCTACACATTAGAATATTAGAACTTGAAAGGACCTTAGAGAGAATCTAATCAAATCAGAGATTTGCATAAGGTCCCACAGTTAACAGTGGAATTTGACAAGAACATTTGATTATCTCTGGATTTCTCTTCATCTCAACATTTCTATGATTACTCTGATATTCTGTATTCAAATAATAGTGGAATAGTAAGAAGGAAAGTTGAAAAAAGACATTCATTTAGAAAAAGATAATTATTTCAAAAACTATAACAGGTCATTAGTTCTGACTATGACCTGAGTCAGGTATTGTGACAGATATTGAAAACAAAACAAAACAAAAAAGAAAACCACAACAAAAAACAAATTAGTAAACAAATAAACAATAACATACAATGAAAACAAGCAAGGGCAAAATCTGCTCTCAGAATGTTTACCAGTTGTAAGAAATGACACAGACTTAAGAATTGTTTAGGTAATAACATAATGCAATATATATATGTTATGATTCAGAAATATTAGCTCTGAGAAAAGTAAAGAAATGTCAGTCAATAAAATAATTGAAGAAGCTTCCTTTGAAAAACCTTCAAAGGTGATGTAATAAAACTGTATTATACCTAGGTTCTAAAACCACTGAAATTTATTAAGACAAATATTGTAACATCATTTTCTAAATAGGCTTTCTGGAAGAATAGCAGAAAAAAGTGATAACTGACCAGGAAAAAAAAATGGCATGTCAAACAAATTCTTTCTTTGTCAAGTTTTCTATAATAGAATTTCACAAATCCCAGCTACAGCTCAGAATGGAAGACCACTTGGCTGATTATCTTCTCATTTTCTAAGACAAAGAAAAACAGTTCTTTTTTTAGAAAATTTATTATTTTTTATTAGCATATTCATTATTATAAATCATGATAGGTTAGGTAAAGGGAAAGTAGTTCTTCAAGCTTAAGCAGTGGATTTGCTACAGAGAGAGAAATCTGACTAACGGGACTTTGATGCCCGGAACCCAGTCTGGGGCTGATAACTAAGTGTTTGTTTCATCCAGTTTGAGACAATCTCAGTTTTGTTTTGCATGAGTGTACATTGAATTTTTGAACTGCATTAAACATTTTTTACATCTCTTTTTGTTTATTCCTGGTTTCGTTTATTAGATTGTAATTAGTGGTCAATTTGTGAAACAGTTTAAGCTCAATGGAAGTAAATGGAAAAGAAAAAATTCTAGTTAAAGAAGAAAAAGGAAGGGATGTAATTAAATGAATGACTTAGAACTACCCTGTAAACAGTTGTGATCAGGCCAGTGAATCTTGGAAGTGAAGACACAGCCTCATGATATTAAGCTCCACATTCCCTTCAGTAGTTTGCTAGGTTCGTCTTTCACAAGTGAACTGTTGGCACTCAGTGTTAGGTTTCTTCTCAATGGCTGTGATAATGAAAGATTAAAGAGCATGCTCAGATAAGTAATTGTCAATGAAGAATATGAGGTAGGGAGGGAGAGTATCCCACCAATGGAGGAATTAGAATGGGAACTAGAACACTGCTTTACTCAAATTTTCTTGTGTTGACACATAGGCCACCTATCTAGACTTTGTCTTTGGGGTTAATTTCCTATGTTGCATTCTTTTTTTAAAAAAATTGATGATGCAGATTCATGGGGTACAAAACTGATTGTCACCACCTGTGCCTAAGATGTGATGATTGGATCAATCCTATTGGCATGCCTCTTACCACAAACTGCAATTATTCCCTGTGTCCTCCACCCAATTACTCCCCGGCCTCCCCCTTCCACTACCCCTCCCACAACCCCAGCAGCCCTAGGTATGTTCTCTCCCTCTGCAAGTGCAATGCACCACTGTGGTCTTTCTCGCTTTCCTTCTTTCTCTCTTAGCACCCACTCATGAGTGAGGACATGTATTTTTCCTTCTGTGCCTGGCTTATTTCATTTAATTTTTTCCAAGCTCATCCAAGTTGCTGCAAATGGCATTATTTCATTCTTTTTTTATGGCAAAGTAGTATTCCATAGTCTATGTTGTACTCTTAAAGCTTGGAATTGATGGCCTTATTTTAGAGCACATGCAAATTTTCATATAATAGAATCCATGACATTTATTTGGCTATACTTCTAATGTGTCTAAATTAGGATGCTTAGCAGGCACACAAAATTAATAGCCTAATATAGAAAAAAATATACTGCATTCCTTACCCTGATCAGCCAACCATATGCTGATGAGAATGAAATATGAACATCCAAACTTAGAGACTTGGTCCTATTAACAGGATTGAGAATGTGGGAGGACAGGTTTATAATTTTTAGAGAATCATATAAAAAAACAGAAAACTTTATTATTTTTATTAATATTAATTCATTAGTAGATCTCTCCAGGGACCATGAAACATTCATAAATTGAACTGGCTGTACTTCATCACAAGAAATGCCGTTAAGATTATGTCTTTTAACTCTACCAAATTTAATAACTTTCAAACACTTTTAAACAAGTAACACAGTTTCAAATTACAGTCGTTACAGGATCCATATATAGATATAGAGACTATTGAGTCAATATAGTAAGCTGTATATTTTTTCTTTATGATTATTTATCTACCTACCTGTCTACCCATCTACCTAAACTGTATTGCCATGTATACATCCACCCATCTGTCAACTTATCCATCTATCTGCCCATACATTGACCTATTGATTGATTGATCTTTATATTTGACCCCTTAAAATCCATCCATCAATCACCTATATATCTGTCTGTCTTTATACCCAGGATAGGGCAATGTTACATAAAATAGTATGCAAACTTTGACAATGCCAGACAATTGGCTAATTATTAGTGGTTACAGTAGTTCAGTTTTATGCATTAAACATATTTTCCTATGTGTAGCTCTCAGAATGACAATGGCATAAATACTCTTGAATATAACCTGGCCCTAGTTCAATAGAGAGAGGAAGAGAGAGTGAGAGAAAGAGAGGGGAAAAGAAGGCTCCCTGAATGCTAGATTCTGTCATCAAATAGCTTTACGAACTTGGGAAAGTAACATTATTCCCTGGTTCTCAATTTTATCAACTGTAAATGGATTTGACTAGATTATTTCTATTTTCCATAAACTCCAGTTATTAGCTATATCAAATATGTTTAAGGGCCACTGTTTCATGGGGTCCATAAGTTAAATACTGTTTAACCAGGAGAGAAATGGCTCTGATCCTTTGGGACCTCACTATTTACAATGTGTCTTTGAATACAAAAATGATACAATACACATCATGGCACCAAAATTACTCATTACTGCTTAGAAAATAAACAAATATCCATGTTTGTAGGTAAACAACCTAGATTCATCCTCTAATTAGCATGACCTTGAAAAAGCTTCTGTATCCTTCGGTCATGCCACTGTAAAATGCTACTGTATCATCTTCTGTAGAACAAGACTGTGGCTGGGATTCGTTGTACATGACCCTAGGATCCTTTGAATCTTTAATATAATACATAAGACTATAACAGTTTTCCTGGAGTTTACTGCATTGTTTTAAAACTGTGAAATCCAGTCTAGGGAATATAGGAAGTCAAGATAATTAAGATACATTCTCATTCTTATCAAAGATGGGTGACGAAAATAATAGCAGATAATTTTACTGACCAAGAACCCTCCATCTCTTTCTGACTTTTGATCTAAAAAAAATCATTAATCAGTACCTTGTCAGCAGTAAAAATTCTATTGTTTCTTCAGCATACAGGACACTAGACTAGGTGTTGGTGTTTTCACACTTGCCTTCTTTCTTAGAGCCTATTTCAAGAGACTGGGAGGGAATCTACTCTTTCTTAAAACATGTGAATGTCTCAAGGGAAGGAATACTAAAACAAATACTTATAGGACAAAAGTTGAATATTCTAAAATGCGGGTCATTGAGCACTAAAATGTTGAGTATGAATTTGATAATGCCCTATAGTAAATGTTACGTTGTGTGAGGAACAATTAATAGGAACATAACTCAGTGACTGCTGAGGTTGATTACAGAAATAGCTCTGCTGTGAGCTATTGATTTCTTGCAACAGCATCACTATGTTGAGCAACCGAAGGAGGGGGATAAATGCTGGACAAGTATTTCATTTTTATATGAGGAAAATTAAGGTGTAGGATTAGTCTTCCTAGACTTAAAGATATGGTTGCTGAGTTTCCTCATGGAATTCTTGACATCTTTATTTCTAAGGGTATAGATCACTGGATTCAAGAGGGGAGTAAATATGGTATAAAATACTGACAGTACTTTGTCTATTGGGAAATTTGTGAAAGGCCACACATAGATGAAAATGCATGGGCCAAAAAAAAGGGTCACAACAGTGAAGTGGGCACTGCAAGTGGAGAGAGCTTTGGAAGAGCCACCAGAGGAACGCTGCCGAACAGTGACCAGAATGGTAGTGTAGGAGATCACCAGGAGGATGAAGCACACCAGGGCAATCATGCCACTGGTTGAGATCATGAACACCCCCAGAATGTATGTGTCTACACAGGCAAGTTTAATCACCAAAGGGAGGTCACAAAAGAAGCTGTCCACTTCATTGGGTCCACAGAAGGGCAGATTCACAGTAAATGCTAACTGACTCAGAGCATGGAAGATGCCAACAATCCAGGAAAGTATGACAAGCCCAACACACATTCTCCGGCTCATGATAGTTAAGTAACGTAGAGGTTTACATATAGCCACATACCTATCAAAGGACATGGAGATCAGCAGTACAATTTCAGCACCTCCTAAGAGATGTAGGAAGAATATCTGGGTTATGCAGCCTTCAAAAGAGATGACTTTGTGCTCACTGAGGAAGTCTGCAATCATTTTGGGAGTGGCAAATGAGGCCAGGGACATGTCAATGAAGGAGAGATTGCCCAGCAGAAAGTACATGGGTGAGTGAAGGTGTGGCTCTGACACGATGGTGAGCACAATAAGGAGATTCCCCAGCACAGTGGCTGCATAGACTGTGGAGAAAAACAGAAAGTAGAAGATCTGCAGCTCTGATGAACCAGACAGACCACGTAGTATGAATTCGGTCACGACTGACTGATTGTTCCAGGCCATTTACTCTGATTTCTGATAGGACTCTGACATTTCCCAAAGAGAGAACTAGGAAAAAAATACAGCAATCAAACTCAAGTGAGAATTTTTGCATGGAATGATTTAGTGACAGCCCACCACCAGAGAGTTTCCTGTTTTATCCTTGCATGACACACAGTGTCAAATATTTCCACCAATGGACTTTCCGGATATTTTAAATTATTTCGTTAAAGACTAGTTCTTATGACTTAGCAATTTGTCTTGCAAGTAAAATGCAAATATTCATAGAAAAATAAAAATTAATGTATTTAAATTTTTACTCCTGTTTTTAAAATCCTTAAAAAAATTTTTTTTACTTCAACAAATCCTATACTTTGAAATTTATTCATTATTTCTAGAATATTAAATATTGTTACACATGGTGCAAAATGCCAGTGAGTGCAAAAAGGCTAGAACACTGTCTTGCTTTGGGGTTCTTGGCTTAACAGGAGAGGATAGTTCTAGCCAAAAAGAATGAAAGATATGCTTATTTGTTAGGGCAGTGTACTTTGATGATGAGATGATGGTGATGTTGACGATAGTGACATGATGATGAAGATGACACTAGGACAACAATGGAGACTATGGTGATAGCTAAGCTCACTGAATAAATATTTTGTTCTAGGTGATTTGCATATTGAATTCTCATGAATCCTCAAGAGTTCTGCTGGGAACATATTTTTTTAATCCTCCTGTATAGACAATAAATCTGAGTCTAGAGAAAGAGAGATCACAGAACTTTCTCTCAACTAGTAAACAGTGGACTTAGGTTTCCAGCAAAATCTATCCAACTTTGGATCCCATTTTTTTTTTTTCTATTATGTCCTAGAATTTTCATCAGAAAAATCACATGAATTTTAGCTTTTGTTCTACTTTCTATGAGGTGACAGAACTTGAGCCAGTGAATTCTTCTTTTAATCTTAGCTTTCTCATCAGTAAAGTGTGGATAATGGTATCTGTCTTTCATACGAGTGTATCATATGGCTTTTGCCAAGTTTAAATGGGAAGATGTGAAAATCTTTCAGTTATAACCTGTAAAGCCCTTTTGTGAATAATTGTTATTTTAAAACTGTGCTAGCATGTTACCATTAGATATAATATAAAAAACAAAAATACTACATTTGAGAATTTTTTTAAAAAATTTCACAGCTACCTGCCAAGAGATTTTGAAAAGGGAGAGAGAGATAATTTTTTTTTTTTTCAAAACATCATGACGGGTGAAAGACTGGCATGAAGAATGCTTGAGAATCGTGATTGATTATTAGAGGGAACACAACAATAGAAAGAAATGTGGGTATTGGTCTCTTGCAGTGGCTAAGAAAAAGAAGTAGAACATAGGTGAGGTAAAAGAGCTATAGAGAAACATCATCTGTTTCAATTTTCTCATGGAGATTGTCCAGAATAAGAACGTAAACATCCTCTAATTCTTAGTTCTTCATTCCAGTTATGTAGATAGTATAAATGACTCCTGTCTACATCACCAGTGCCATAATTATTCAAAGGCTGATGAACATGTTCTTTTTAGAGCCTGAAAGACTTATACGTTTCCAAGTACATTTTAAAAAGAAAGAGTCTATCAAATACCATGCTGCCTGCAGCCAGACATTTTTTTTAACTGCTGTAATTTATTGTCTTTCACCAAAGAGGTTTGAAACAGGAAACTCTTCCTGTTTCCAGAGTTCCCATGCGACAAATATGTGACAGGCTTATACAGAGACAGAAGATGGTAAAGGTGAACCTAGAAGAAGTTATGTAACAGAACGTGCCACAAAAGTTATAACTGCACTCATTAGGAAAATTCTCTCTCACTGAGATCTGAGAAGACTTTACAAAGTGCACTGAAAGCCAATTGAACTGATGTGCATCTAAAATTCATGACAAAACCCCTTCTATCTTGCCACTAAAGCAAGCTTTTGCTTTGCTTTTCTTTTTCAAAACTCTGCTTGCTGTAAGTACACCTTTTAAACAAATTGCTCCAAGACTAAACCTGTTCAACTGCCTAGTGCTCTTTGGCTTTTTGTTCTGAAGTTTAGTGCCCTTTTTTTAACTCCACATTGTTCCAGAAACTTTTAGATTTCTTCTGCATCCACCTACCTGATATTAAAATAGATGTCTTCAGCACAGATCTCACTTAAGTTGGTGTACCAGAAATAGCAGTTAACTGGGACTTCGAAATTGTGTTTCTAACTCTTGTCCTAGAAGAGTGAGATTGGATAATTTACTGGGTCAACTGGTGTCTCTGATTCCTCATATGTAAAATACGCAGGTTAATCCAGATGATTTTAAAATCCTTTCTCCACACCTAGTAATATTCTGATACTCACCTATTTCCTGAAAGCAGTGACAACTGCTCCAGAGTGAACTTAGATGAATCCTATGACTAATATCTGGGGAAAGAAGGCTCACAATCTTTGGGACCATTATATTTATAACCTCTATTTTGATGCGAATTGATTCAGTGAATTACATGGTGTGAAATAGGCCAGCTGCTGCTGAGGGAATAAACAAATGTTCAAGCTGCAGTGGGAATTATTAAAACTTTCAAGTTGGTTTGGCCAGAACTAAAGGATTATAGAATGTCTGATTGTTCTTACTTGCTTTATGTACAAGACATGGATGTGATGGGATGGGGAAGATGTAAGGAATAACCTTTATTTTGGACCATGACAAAGATCAGATAAATAGGATCTCTTATTTGACTTGTGGGGCTGCAACTGTTATCTCTCAGTTCCTCCATTAACAAATGATGATAAAACCTGTGTCTCACCATTCAGAGAAAAATTTATACAGTACATGATAGAATTATGTGTGAGACTAAATTTTATAACTTTCACTTGAATCATTAAGAAATAAGGGAAGAAAAGAGAAATGAAAGCAATTTTTAAAATCTGGTTTATAAATTGTAAGTAAATAAAGGATGTTATTAAATCTTTAATATCTTTGCAAAAATCAGAATAACAACCAGTAAAATTTAGATGCCAGCCATATTTAAATATTTCTCTATTAACAAGAAATTTTTGAATATTTACATTGTGCTCAGCTTGTCCTCAAAGGTAAAAAGAAATAACTTGGTGAAATTACACTGTATGCCTCTGGTGTAATATAAAGAACATTGGATCTCAGGTTTGCAAGCCTGAGTTTATATCACAGTGCAAGACTTTATTGTATTACATTGAGTACATTACTACATTCTAAGTCTCAATTTCCTCCTTTGTAATGAGAGATATAAAACAATCATTGGTATATTAATAAATAAATAGCTACTAAATTAGGGAATAAAAAGACAAACAACCCTGCATAAAAATGGGAAAAGATGTGCAAATGGCTATTAACTATATAAAAGATGCTCAAACTCTTTTTAATATGAAAATGTTAAAATTTCATTGAGATGCTACTTGTCACTTCTCATATAGTAAAATCATTTCTATCAGACAGCAAAATTTTAGCAGTTTGAAAACCTACTGTAGATGATTCTGTAGTGAGTAGTTCCAGATGGAAAGTGAAATGAGACAACCTCATGGAGTAACATTTAAGTATGTGTGCAAATATGTGTATATATACACACACATGCACACACACACGAGTACTTCAAAAAGTTCATGGAAAAATAGATTTAAAAGATAATGTGAATCTTCACATAAACTTTTTGAAGTTTATGTGTGTGTGTGTGCACGTGTGTGTATTTACCTCTAAGGAGAGGGAGATAGTAAGGAATATTAGGGTTGAAGTATCAGGGATAAAATTAAAATTTTGAACATATCTGCACTGTTAATTTTGATTTAGGTTAGGAAACAGAGTTCCACTTGGAAAGCAGAGGTACCATGCATTATGGGATTTCCCTTAGTAAACAATTGTGGAAGAACGTAGGGAAGTGAAGATATGAAACGAGGAGTTGCAGAATCAGAGGTAGCACTAACCCGTCAGTCTAAGAAACAAAGCCCATTTAGCCAATGAAGTAAAGTTCATGAACAGGGGGTTGGTAGAAAAATTTCGGTGAAGCTGTTACTTTTGTGGATTGCAGCCTAGCACATTGAGGCTACTGTTGATCCTCAAATTCAGCAGCAGGAGAAAGTTGGCACAGAGTGGAGCGGCAGAGAGCAAGACAAACTGGAAGCTGTTGGCACTTCCGTGTCTATATAATCATGATGATCAGAGAGTAATGGCTGCTGCTTTATGCTGCCTCTCAAATTTATTTTCAAGCAACTCTAATCCAGAATTGTTACACTTCCCTCTGTGTAACAGAGAAGAAAAAAAGAGAAAGAAAGAATTCACTCAAGGTAACATGAATAAGGCCTGGCAGGACTGCTGCCCATCAGGGGAACAGCCCCAGTTCAAAATCTGCCTTTCTTTTTATTGACAAGACAAGGAAGTTGCACAAGAAAAATCAGTTGATTTTTCAAAGAAGGACATAAAAAGAGGTAGTGTAAAATAGTAACAGCAGTAAATTAACAATGTGGTATTCCAGGATGCAATTTGTAAAAAGCTAAGTCGATCCACCAACAATCAGCTTGGCCTTAGTAAACATTTTCTTTTCCTACAGCGATTTCCTTAGCTTTTTTTTTTTTTTTTTTTTTGTCTTTTCTGTGACCGGTAAGGGGATCGCAACCCTTGGCTTGGTGTCGCCAGCACCACGCTCAGCCGGTGAGCGCACCGGCCATCCCTATACAGGATCCGAACCCATGGCGGGAGCGCCACTGTGCTCCCAGCGCCGCACTCTCCCGAGTGAGCCACGGGGTTGGCCCTCCTTAGCATTTTTAAACAGCATTCAAGCAGTTTCCTTAGCATATCTTAAGAACAATCAATAGGTTAAATAGTCAATAGTACTTAAAGCTGGAATCAAACCAGAGACCTAAAAGAGTCGAAGTACAGAATCCCATCCCTAAACAGTGATTAGAACTGATTAGATGGCTTTTGCCACACTTATCTGTGGACTATCATCCCCTACTGGAGAGCCTTTTAGCTCATTCACGCATTACCTAAAAATCCTATTCTAAGATCAGAAGAGAATCAAGATTTCTAACCCACTGCACAGAATCATGCAGGGAAGGGAATTCTGGGAACTGTAGTTCTCAGTTTAACCAGTCTGACAATAGAAAGATGCAGCACACTCCACTCCACAGTCTATAGGAGAGACTCATGCAGCTGTATTTATCTGGAACCTTGGCTGGTGTGGAACTTCCGTGATAGCTTCCCTACTCTATCTGGCGCCTCACTTGGCGTGGATAAAATGGCTGGGGCCTGCCTGGTACTCCCTATTTGCACATGGTATTTCATCATTCAGTAGTGTAGCCTGACCTGCTTTACACAGGGTCTGTATCCCAAGAGGGTGGAAGTAAAAGCTGCTAGTCTCTTGAGGGCTCAGCTCTGGAACTCACTCAACATTTTAGCCACACTTTATTGGTCAAAGCAACTTACAGCAATTTACAAAGCAAAAAAGACTTAAGGATTTGAAAAAGATGCAAAATTGAAAAAGATGCAAAATATTTATATCATAATTTTCAATCTATCACAATCTGCTTTTGGACACAATTATTTTTTTCTACCAACATGGAAAATATGCTCACTCAATTCCAAGACATCCAAAGTCTCATCCAATGACAGCATTTGGCCAGAAGATCAGCATCAGTTTGTAATAGCCTGAACAGACTGACTCCATTTTGTTAAACCTTTAAATCTAAAAGCTTGTTCTGTCCTGTAACACAAATCACATAGCCTGCAGCTAATTGCTGGAACACAAATGACTCTTGCTCTCACATTGTACACAAATAATCAGAGAAAAATTGTAAGCCCAGATGGCCATTCCTTACTAGCTTTCTAACCTGATCTTATTTGAAAATAACAGGAACTGAGCCCATGGAGAATGAAGTATGACACTGGTCAGCTCCCACCTGGGAAGTTCCTTAATGATTATTTGAAACAGTCAAGCATGTCTGCACATCACAGCTTGGCCACCCTGATTCAGTTTTCCACTGCAGACCCCTATAAAACCCTTTGGCAAATTGGGAAGGTGGAGATGGCCTTCAAGACATAAGTCTGCCATTTCCCCAGGCTGCTGGCTTCTTGATTAAAGGCTACCTTTCCTTACACCAACTCTTATCTCTTGATTATTGGCTAGTGAGCAGCAGGCAAACAGACCATTGGGGTCTCAGTGACATTTTCTTCTGCATTAGCTCCTGATATATATGAGGCTCCTTGGGTGCAGATCCTCTTAGTATATATATATCTCTGAACCAAAACGATGTCAACTGCTCCCCTCTCCACACTCCCAACATACTACAAGTGAGACAATGATCAAATAATTGTGATTGACATGCAAATTCAAAACCGAAGGAAATAAAAAGCACGTAGCTGTCCCTGGCCCATAGCTATTCTGAAACACTTCTGAGCATATTTATTCAACTCCCCTGACTCCAGGAGCAAGATATGTATTTTGACTAGGGACTGATTCTGGTCTCTGGGGTGGTTCCCTAATACACTGATTGAGGCAGCCCTAAGCTCTGTCCTCTAAATCATTGTTCCTTTTCCACTTGAAATGGTCTCTTTTCTGCTGAGCAGTTCCCTCAGCCTACTTCAGTCTACAAATATTTTTAGCCCCAGAGGTCTTTTTCAGTCCAAGCTGGTACATCTTTAAAACATTGTGTCTTCAGTGTCCTATGTAGATGGTGTATAAGATGTGTAAAGAGGGAAACAGTACTTGAGATGTGTACAGCATCAGAGCAGTGGGAGAGGAAGAAAGGAGTTTTTAAAAAAAGTTATTTCATTAAGATCCTCTTATAAATAGTGCTGTGTTTGTGGGTTAAGGTGTGGGTTTGTGGGTTTTAAAGTTCCACAACAAGGGGTAATGGTAGATTTTTAGAGGGAGGGCGGGGGTACGTAGAACAATTCATAAATAACACTACTTCCCAAAATATATTTTATCAAGTTAAAAATTAGGTAGAGTTAGAAGTTCATTCAGAAATTGTATTTAACCCCATTTCTGAGAGTAGTTGTGTTCCTTTGATTACAACTAATTACATATATGAGTACAGTTGTCAAAAAGAAACTTTTTCAAGAATCAGGAATTTAATGTCAACCAAAACAACAATCAAAGTCACATTTCTTGTATCCTAATCCAATTATTTCATATTTCTCACCTTTCTTTTTCTTTAATACATATTATATATTCATATTATATATACATTTAAATTTTATACACACACACACACACACGCACGCGTGCACACACACACACACACACACACACACACACACACACACACACACAAACACACCCATGAATTTCCAAAATACTAAATGTCTGGCTTTCTTTAGATTAACCTTTTCAAAGTTCATCCAGATTGTAGCAAGTATCATTAATTCATTTCATGGCTAAGTAATACTCCATTCTATGGATACAGCACATTTTATTTATACATTCCTCAGTTGATGGAAGTTTTCAACTTAACTGCTTCTATGAACATTGGTATACAAGATTTTTACACCACAGGCCACATATCGTATAATTATATTTTTATAAAATGTCAAAAATAGGCAAAACCCATAGAGATAGAAAGTAGATTAGCAGTGCCAGGGGCTGGGGAAGAGGGGGGTAGGTAGTTAATGGACACAAGGTTTCCTTTGGGATGACAAAAAATGTTCTGGAACTAGATGGTGGTGATGGTAATACAACATTATGAATATAGTAAATGTCACTAATGGTAAAATAAATAAATATTCCTACAGATAGTTTCATGGAGAAGTGCTTTTATTTCTACAAGTTGATTCTTAAAAGAAAGCTTTATGAGTTAAATGACAATGAGGAAATGCATATTTTAAATTTCAACAGTTATCCCCACCTTTTGGATTTGTGTATTCAATCCAGCAATCCATACATTTATCAACAATATAAAAGAATATTCCTTATTATTCTCTTAAATTTTGATTAACCTGATTGGCAAAAATGGCATTGACTTTTATTATAATATGTAGTTCCCTGGCTATTAATGAGGTCAAGCATTTCTCATAGTTTTATTGGTCGTTAGATATTTTATGCTAGAAACTGTTTACTTAGGTTCTCAGTCATTGTGTTCTTCACTGAATCTTTTCTTATTAATTTTCAGGAGCTCTTAATATATTAGATGTATCAAAATTTTGTTCTGTCATACATGTTACAAATAGTTTTTCGCCCATTATTTCCTTTTGATTTTGTATGTAATTTCTATTTGAGTAAACATAAAACATTATTATTTTAAATTAACCTGTATAGAGAAATAATTTACATATAAGTGTATAATTTGATAGTTTTGACAAATGCTTATAGTTGTGTAACCATTCCCACAATCTTGAAATATCATATTTCCATCACCTCAAAAAATTTCCTCATATTCCGTTCAACCCCCTGCTCCAAGCCTGAGCCCTGGAAAGTACTGATCTACATTCTATAACTATAGTTTTTTGTTTTATGAATATTTCAAATACATTTAATTATATAATCATGTAGTCTTCTGTGTCTGGCTACTTTCATTTTACCCCATAATTCACAACTACTGAACTGATTTTGCCTTCTAAGGAACATTTTACAATATTTGGAAACTTTTTCTATGGTTATGACTTTTCTACAAAACCCCTGCTGTGATATAGATAAACATGGTGTTCAATCAGGAGGTAACCTCCATCCTAACAAATGTACCTTTCTATCTGCTAATATAGTAGTATAGTCTCTCTCTCTCTCTCTCTCTCTCTCTCTCTCTCTCTCTCTCACCCCCTTTCCCTCTTTCTTTCTCTCTCTGTACCTTAATGTCTCTTTGTATTTATTTTATTTATCCTGGGATCTGGAAAAAGGAAAAGAACAATGTTGGAGCACAAATTGGCTCGTAAAACTTCTGCTCAGGTATGACATATGATAATTCTATTCAAATTGAACAAAGTAAGTCTTGCTTCCAAGGCTTTGATGAATAAAGTGGGAGTTACATTCCTCCAGCAGCATGGGAAAGTACCTGAAGAGATTGCATATACAAAATGGTAGCCAATTTTGATTTTAAAAAATACAGTCTACCACACAGACTTTCATTGGATAATAATCATAATATTCAATAAACAAAAATATTCATAAGGATAGTTACTTGGAAATCTCATCAATCATAATCACATTTACATCTCTAGTACCTTAGTCAAAGTTATCTCCTTATAGCTATTTCATTTAGTACTTCCCTACCTTAATTTTCTCTCTTCTCCAAATTGTATGCATAAATCTTTACAAGATACTGCTTTCGATTCATTATAACCTTGGTTACAACTGATCTTACAATCGCCCTTTATTGTCTTTTGTATCAAGCTACATATTTTAGAATGGCATTCTTGTTTTTCCAAACCTCCAACTAAATATCTTGCACCACTGTAAATAGGTTGCTCTGTTTTCCACTCATACATTTTTTTCCCCTCCCGCTAATCAAAATTCTAGTTTTCATTTTAGGTCAAGTTCATGATATATCTTCTGCAAGAACACTTTTTTAATTGATTCAGCACATTATAGATTTTCCTTTAACTAAATTTCAGTTTACTCATGAACTCTGAGAATTGTATGAGCACTAGGTTAGTTGGTTGAATTTTTCACCCATTGCTTTATTTTGGGGTGTTCATTATCTCCAAAGAACTCTAAATTACTTGAAGCAGAGGTGAATATTTCTGGATTTTATTCTCCATTGCTTCTGCAACAGGGTTAGATAATCAAGAGTGCTTATTAAAATTAGTTGACTTGATATCTTCTGCTGCCTTTTCCAACTTCCGTTCCCTGAATCTTTCAGGTCCAGATGAAAATAATCCCATAAGATTCTTGAAATATCTTACCTTTGTGAACTCAATAATACCATCTTTGCTGTTTAATAAATCCCATTGCAAGATGATTTCTTGGTCAATTCCCAAGTCCCTGCAACAATCGTTTTATCTACAGCTGTTAAACAACAAATGATTCAACTAGGCCATTAATTATATTTAAAATTACCTCCTATGCTCTCTGTCAGAAGCCTACCTATCACTCTGAATAAACTAAAGCCCTGATTCTGCTATAGATCTGGTAAGTAAAGGTGTTTTACAAAGGATCTCTACTGAAAGATTTTAAATGTTTGCTCTTCCCACTCCCATCTCCTAACACCTATTCTATGGAGCTGAGGTCAATACAACAGTTTGTCTGTGTTGGCATATATGAAGGAAGAATTCAAACAGGGGTGGGATGAAAGAGATTGATCTTTGAGCTCTTTCCCATAAAAAATGATGTAATATATTCTTTAGGAGAAAGGATTTATTTTAAATTATAGAATTATAAATATTTGTAGGAGGAACAGACTCATATTTTAACAAAAAAGAAATTGTGACTGAAAGAGGTTAAATGCCTTTTCTTTGGTTGTGTAACTACAATGTAGTAAACTTGATACTCAATCAGTCTTCTTCCTCTGGATGATATCAGCAAACTAATTTTTTGTGTGCTTCTGCTGGGTTTCAACCAGGAAACTTTTATCTGTGACTATATTAACAGCTCTTCTCTGGAAATTTATGAGAGATCTGCAACTGTATACAGAAGTCTCACTGTAATGTTGCCTAAGAGCCCGTATTTGTGATATAACTTTATACACGTGCACTTCAAAAACTTTGTGGAAAAATGGCATTAAAAGATAACATAAATCTTTCCATTAATTTTTTTGAAGACTCCTCATATTTTTTTCAGTAAGTATATCTTTATGGATAAAATCTAATGACTAAACATGTATGTGTACATATATATTTGTGTGCACATGTAACACATTGTCAGCATAAAGTAAATGCTTACTAACTGGTAGATATTATCTTTAGGATCATGTAGATGAATGAATAAACAAATAGGTAGATAGGTCCACTCAGAATGATAAAATTTCAGGTTGATTTCCATTTAATACCAGAAAAGAATGTGTTATTTTCAATACCTGTGGTTTAAGGGGTATCTTGCTATAATCTCTAATATTTTATAATTTCCTTTTAAACGAATATACCAAATGAGAAAGATGGAAAGAATAGTAAAGATAAGTTTTCAGAGAGGCAACAAAGACTATGAAAGTAGATTCTTGGAAATAGAACATTTGCTTCAATTGACTCATACTTTGTCTTATTTACTTATTTTTTTGATACAGGCTTCTATCTATGAATCAAGACAATGGATGTGGCCAATAAGTCTACTGTGTCTGAGTTTGTTTTGCTGGGGCTCTCTAACTCCTGGGAGCTACAGATGTTTTTCTTCACGGTGTTTTCTTTGTTTTATGTGGCAGCAATGGTGGGCAACAGCCTCATAGTCATCACAGTCATAGCTGACACTCACCTACACTCTCCTATGTATTTCCTGCTCACCAACCTCTCCATCATCGATATGTCTCTTGCTTCCTTTGCAACCCCCAAGATGATTACAGACTACCTAACTGGTCACAAAGCCATCTCTTTTGATGGCTGCATCACCCAGATATTCTTTCTACACCTTTTCACTGGTACGGAGATTATTTTACTCATGGCTATGTCCTTTGATAGGTATATTGCAATATGTAAGCCCCTCCAATATGCTTCAATCATTAGTCCCCGAGTATGTGTTGCTCTTGTGGTAGCTTCCTGGGTTGTGGGAATCATGCATTCAATGAGCCAGGTCATATTTGCACTCACTTTATCATTCTGTGGTTCCAATAAAGTAGACAGCTTTTTCTGTGACCTTCCTGTGGTGTTTCAGCTGGCTTGTGTGGATACTTATGTTCTGGGCCTCTTTATGATCTCCACAAGTGGCATAATTGCTTTGTTCTGCTTTATTCTTTTAGTCAATTCATATGTTATTGCCCTGGTTACTGTCAAGCATCTTTCTTCCACAGGATCATCTAAGGCCCTTTCTACCTGCACAGCTCATTTTATTGTTGTCTTTCTGTTCTTTGGGCCATGCATGCTCATCTACATGTGGCCACTGAGCAGCTTTCTGGTAGACAAGATCCTGTCTGTGTTTTATACCATTTTCACTCCCATTCTGAACCCAGTAATCTATACTTTGAGGAATCAAGAAGTAAAGACAGCTATAAGGAAACTAAAAAATAAGTTTCTAAATTCTAACAAGGCAACTCCTTCTCATTATTTTTAGTTTTAAATTCTAGTTCTAGTTAGCTTATACTTTTAACTTCCTGGGCATTAAATATCACAGTTTTAGTAGCACACAGAATTGGTTGTAATGCTGTGCTTGGCTTTATTTCTAGAGTTCTTATCTAATTGCAATTTCCAATAATTTGTGAAGGCACAAGGTCAGTGCATTTTAAAACTTTATTCTCATGCATATGTTCAAAATACATTTGAAATTTCAGAAAAACTAGTTAATGTTAGTAATTTTTTCAAGAAACAAAGACTGTCTATAAAAATATCAGGAATGACTGTTCCAGTTAGGACACTCAATATTAATAATCAATTCACTGGGAAAGAGGAACAAAGAGTGAGAAGAGGAAGTATAGATGAAAGGAGCACTAGGAGGTAATGACAATTACATTCAGATAGCAACTGATTTGCCCCTAAAGAATGAAAAATTAGCAAAATTTCTATAATTCTTAGGAACTTCATACTGTTGTAGGAGCTTAGCCTCTGACAGAAAAGCAGTGATTCTCTATGTACTTCTCTGAGCCACTACCACTTATCATTTAAACGAATTTGCAGTCTCTTCTTCTAAAGAAAACCCTGGATATATTTTGTAACAAATGTTGATGAAGTCCTAAGAAAACCAAACGGTTTTAGCTAATAAACCATACAGCCATGATATCTCCTTATGATGATGTAGAATGAGTAGGGAGGCTGGAGAATTTTACAAATCAGAAAATATTATGAAATGAGTTGCAAAGCAGTACACTTTGTTTCATGCTGACAATATGGACACTTAATGCCTTGGGAAGTCAAAACTAGAATTAAATTAAGAGGTGTAGCCTATGATAATTGAATTTACGGAGAGCCTATGCTTTCATTTTTAAAGTGTTATATTGCTTTCCATCTTGGTTAAATTACTTTTTTTCATATTTGGTTACAAAATAAGAAATTTGTGCTTAGTAATAAGCTATCAATGTTTTTGTGTACAAATAGGTTTTGTTGCAAATAAAGACTTAGCTTCAATATTAGCTTTAAGGTACACAAAGTATCACTGCCCCCTGCTGGTAGTTATTGGAATTGTAGTGAAAATCATAAGAAATAATTCTCCTGGGCTCCTTGCTTTGCAAATCATCTTTTTTAAGTGATGGCAACATTAAAGAATTAACTGTTACTTAGAACTTACCAAATGATATTTACAAACTATAGTTTCATATATACAATCCAATTAGTATCTACACAAAGAAAGATATGTTGCAACCACAGTATTTGATAAATATCAAGTTGTTATTCTTTTCTGTCACGAGTGAGTAAATGGAGAAAACCAAAAATTTTATGTGCATTAATTATCACTTATCATGATAAAAAGATTAAGAAAAGGAAATTTATAACTTTCCATTTTAAGCCAAATTATAAGAGGAATGTATTTTTCTTCATCAGTGTGGCTTTTTTTCTTGATTAATGTATTAAATAAATAAGGGAAGAGATTTACAGTTTAACAGTATATGATATTGTTTTTAGAACCAAGGCAGTTTTAAAATCATGGCATAAAAATGTCTACAGTATTAACATGAAAATAAAACATGTTTATATCAGGAAAATACTAACATTATTCAATTTTAAATAAGGTTATAAATGGACCAATTAAGGCTATATGTGTAAATTTTCTTTTGGTTGCAGTTATATGCACAAGTATGTTCAGATTCAAGAACTTAATTAATGTGGAATATTTTAGCTGGTGTTTCAAAAATGCCCCAAATGTCTTTCACTTAACATATTTATTTGTCCTGGGAATATCTTAAAAAATAAACTGCCTTTTGCAGCAAAAACTGTGGAGTCTTTCGGAAGAGATGCCATTAATCTTCAGTGCTTTTGTGAAGAATTCTAAAACTCAAGAACATTTGCCAAAAACCCTTCAAGATACAAGAAAAACCCAAAGGTTTTTCTCTCTGCTCACAATTTTTGTGGAACAAGAGAAACTTAAAGTTGTTGCTTAATTATTATGCTATTGCTTTTTTACAATGAGTAATTATTTAATTGACGTTGATTTTTGGATAAATTTTCATTACAATCTTTGCCAGAGTAAGAATGATGAGGTGAGGAGAGAACTAGATGTAAAGATTAGTAGATAGATAGGTAGGTAGGTAGCTAGATAAAGTTTTATGTGATATAAACTGTCTTTTGTGAAGTATTTTTTATATCGGTAAGAGCTAGGATATTGTGATCTCTAGACTCTGCTGCCAAATGGAAGTTCTTGGTAAGATGCTATTACTTGAGCATATTTAGACTTTTCATAGAGATGTTTTCAAATGTAAAAAAAAATACCAGTGAAAACTGCTTTTTAAAAGAGCTTTTAGACAAAGCAGTTAAAGGAAAGTTTATGTGAGAGAGGTGGAATAATCTTTTTCTCTCCCTGTTTCTTTCCTGATACTATTTTGCATGATGATTTTTGGATGTATGAATCCAAATTCAAAGACAGGGAGAAGAAAATAGCCATGGAAATCTAATTCATGTGAATTTCTTGGATGCACTGTAAGACTCCAGTAAAACCCACTAATCATTTGATAGTCTTTCAATTTATACTCTTTTGTTACAATGATTAATTTTATAAAGTTTGTAGTACTTTTTTGTTGTGAATTATTTTTAATGCTCTTACTTATACCTATAAGGTTACACACAACCTAAGTTGGAGTAATAGGACCAACACCCAAATAAGAATGAAAATGTGACTTGGGTCATGGGTTGATATATTCTATCTGTATTGTTGTAAGTATAACTCCCTCTCTCTCTGATTTTTGTAAAACAAACAAATAAATAAATCTCAACATGTAACAAATGCTACATTATGTTTTACTCTGATTACTTATACTACCAATGTAGGGGGAGAAGATGTATATCCATTTACATTTTAACTGTCTCTTTTTTTTAAGGAATTGGTATACTTTTTCATTGAATTTTATTGATTGTACATATTAACAGGGTACAGAGTTATATTTCAATACGTGTGCACAATGTGTAATGACCAAATCAGGGTAGTTAGCAAATTCATCATCACAAAAATGTATTGTTTCTTTGTAATGAGAACATTTGATCTCCTCTCTTTTAGCCATTTGAGAACATACAAGAAATTATTGTCATTTATAGATGCCTAGCACCACTGTATACCACTAGAACTTATTTTTCCTATCTACCTGTAATTTTGTGTCCATTGACCAACCTCTCACTGTCCTCCGTCCCTTCTTCCCTTCCAAGCTTCTAGTAGTTACCCACAAGTATACTCTCTGCTTCTAAAAATTCAACTTATTATTTTTTTAACTCCCACATATGAATGCGAACATGCAGTATTTATCTTTCTGTGTCTGATTTATTTCACTTAACATAATGTCTTCCTGCTCATCCATTTTGATGCAAATGACAGGATTTAATTCTTTTTCATAGATATTACTCCATTGTGTATATATGCCACATTTCTTTTTAAATTAATTTTTAAATTTTGATTTATCAAATGAAAATACAAACTACAAATCATTACTGAAAGTAATTAAAGAAGACTCAAAAAGATGAAAAAACATTTTATGCTCTTGAATTGGAAGAATTAACATTGTGAAAATGTCCCTATTACCCCGTGACCTACAGCTTCAATGCAATCCCATCAAAATGCCAATGACATTCTTTAGAGAGATAGAAAAAAACAGTCCTAACATTCATATGAAACAACAAAAGACCCCAAATAGCCAAAGCAGTCCTGTGCAAAAACAAACAAAAAAAAAAAGAAAGAAAGAAAAAGAAAGAAAGAAAGAAAGAAAAGAAAAAAAGAAAAAAGAAAACAAAACAAAGCAAAATAGTTGGAGGCATTATACTACATGACTTCAATTATGCGCTAAAGCTATAGTAATCCAATGGCATAGAAACAGACTCTCAGGCCAATAGAAGAGAATAGAGAACCCAGAAATCAATCCATGTACTTACAGCCAACTGATTTCCAACAAAAGCAACAAGAACATGTGTTGGGGAAAGGACTGCCTCTTCAATAAATGGTGCTGGGAAAACTGGACATCCATATGTAGAAGAACAAAACTGTATGCATACCTCTTTCCATATACCAGAATCAACTCAAAATGGATTAAAGACCTGAAACTATAAAACACCTAAAAGAAAAACAGGGGAAACACTTCAGTATGTAGGACTGGGAAAAGTTTTTATGAATAAGACACCAAAAGCACAGGCAACAAAAGAAAAAATAAACAAATGGGATTATATCAAATTAAGATGTTTCTGCACAGCAAAGGAAACAATTGACAGAGTGAAAAGTCAACCTATAGAATGGGAGAAACTATTCAGAAACTATACATCAGCCAACGGATTCATATTTAGAATATACAAGGAACTCAAACAACATCATAGTAAAAAAAAAAAAAAAATCCTGACCTAAAAAATCGGCAAGAGAGTTGAATAGATACTTCTCAAAAAAGACATGCAAATGGCCAACAGATACATGAAAAAATACTCAACATCGTTAAGAATCAGGGAAATGCAAATGAAAACCACACTGAGATATCATCTTCCCCCAGTTAGATTGGCTATTATTAGAAAGACAGAGAACAACAAATGCTGGTGAGGATGTGGAGAAAGGGGAACCCTTCTACACTGATTGTGGGACGGCAAATTAGTGAAGCTGTTATGGAAAACAGTGTGGAGATTTCAGCACCGCACTCTCCTAAGTGAGCCACGGGCTGGTCCCGAGTGTGGAGATTTCTCGAACAACTACAGATAGAACTGCCATGTGATCCAGCAACCCCACTCCTGGATGTAAACCCAAAGGAATGGAAATCATTGTGTCGAAGGGATACCTGCACCCCCATGTTTGTCCTAGCTCTATTTTCACTAGCCAAGAGTTGTAACTAACCTAAATGTCCATTGACAGATGACGGGATAAGGAAAATGTGGTATATATACACAATGAAATACTACTCATCCATAAGAAAGAATGAAATACTGCCATTCGTAGCAGCATAAATGAATTTATAGAAAATTATGCTAAGCGAAGTAAGCCAGGTATGGAAAGAGAAATATTGCATGCCCTCACTCTTAAGTGAGAGCTAAACAATAAGTAAATAAAAAAGAAAGAAAGAAAGAAAGAACAATCCAAATGATATGTTGGCCTTTGAAAAGAGAAAACAGAATTGTGTTTAATAGAGGTGGGAAAGGGAGAGGGGGTTGGTTAGTGAGAAACTGGTTAAGAGTCACAAATAATGGTTACATTTTGTAATGATGAATATAGTAATTATCCTGATTTGATCACTACATATTGTATATAGGTACTGATATTCAATTCTGTACCCTACAAATATGTATAATCAATTATGTTCCAATGATTTTTAAAAAGACAACATTCCTTCAAAATATTGGAACCAATATTTATGTCTATAAATATTTTCAATGTTTTTTTGTTGCATATCTCATCTGTTGGGAAAGTAATGAAGAAGATGATATGGAGAGTATTTAACAGCTATGAACAAATCTTTTCCCAGGTGCCATCGATGAAAAAGTTAAATATCAAAAACTATAGAAATAAATCACTATCTATATGATTACTGGTTGTAGAAGTAAACCATGGGTACTGCATGGGTAGTACATATGCATTCACTGCTTGGCTACAGGTAAATATGAATATGATGGGATCAAGGGGGTGAGAAAACCAACTCTTTGGTGGGTATTAATTTAGACATTTTTTCTGGTCTTATGAATTTTCTTATTTGGCATACCTGAAAAATCTGAATAGATAAATAGTGTTTTAGAATCTGAAACTGAATTTTCCTAACTTCAGGGGATGACCAATCTGCTGATTTGAGATAAGTGCATAGGCTTAAGGGGAGACTTTTAGGTTATGAGATCCTTCACCCGATATCAATTACACCTATTTCATATGATTTCCCAACAACCAACAAGACTTTAAAATGCAGAATTATACATAGTCAGAAGCTTCCATTTCAAATCTTTCTTTTAATGGAATTTCTGATAAGTTTGGATAATTTCACATTCCGTTGAAATTATGAGTTGTAGAAAAGAGGAGAATCTGGAAATAGGAAATAAACTGTTGTTTAACACCAACTTTTTTGTCTGTATTATGAGTAGCTTTGCAACACTCTTTGCATTTGGATTAACTATAAAGTAAAAAAGAATCGGTGTTATACAGATATCTTGCCTGGACTTTGGGGACTATTAGGGGATTTATTAATGTTGATTTAAGTTTTTAAAGATTACTTTCCCAAACCCCTCAATTCATAATAGGCAAATAGACTAATGTAAACATTAGTCTGCCTTTATGTCAAAAACAGAAACACTTGTCTACCTTTACATCAAGAATGAGAACACTAGTTTTGCACTCCATTGTTTGCCTTCTCATCCTCCCAACTCCAGCTAATCTTTTCTGAACTCATTCCTAACACAACCATTATTAAATAAAATCTTAAGGAAACAATGGGCATTTCCTCTTCTCTCACCCCAACTACTTTTTGCTTTCTTCATAGCATTCTAGTTCTTCTAGGACCTGATATTATTTGCTCTTTTCTATTCTCAAAATGTACTTTCGGGTAAGTGTAGCATAACAGTAATTTACACCTCAGTGTAAATTCAAGTCCATTTGTTACCTCTCCCAGGAATTTATACATGTCTATTTCTTTCCAAGTTTGAAATTCTATCAATAGCAAGAAAGGAGAATAAGGGCAGGCAGAAGAAATATTACGAATATCCCCTGACTTTGTACCACTTAAGCTGCCTTGTATTCTGCTCATGGAATGTGGTCTGGACTTATTTTTCTTCTCGAATGAAGGAGTATGTACTGTATGATTTTCTCCTAATCTGACTAGTGTACCAAAGCATTAGGGAGGTGGGATTCATGAAAAAATTATTAATGTAATCGTTTTTTTTCAATGGTAGGTGGATCGCTCTAATTTGAGATTGAGCCTTCTTTCTAGCTGTTTTGTTAGAAGGTTACATTAAATCCATTAAATGATGAGACTCAGTGTGCTAAGAAATTCAGAAATTATGTAATCTGGTTTACTATACTATGTTTTTTACCTGTTCAGGAACTCATAACATTCTTTGGTTCAGCAATTCTTTTGAAAATATGATGACTACCATAGTTCTCCATGCCAAGAAACAGCACAAACACACATAAGATTGTGTGTACATTGTATTTATTGCTTCAGAAATGTATTTCATTCATATGAATCAAGTATACACAAAATTTTTAAAGTAAATTTTTAGCATTTTATGTAAAATTAATGCAATTTTAGTAAAAAGTAATGTTAATAAAATTGTACAAGTAATTTTAATTTTACTTAGTCGTACATATTAATGTGAAGGTGGCTGTTTTTTAGTTTGAATAAGATTACATTGTGGAGTGATCTTTGCCATGGAAATGTATATGCTATGTATGACATTAAATTTATCTTAAACTTTTATTTTAATAGAATCCATGAGGTACAAGGACAAGTATTAAAAAAAAAAACGGAGTCAGAACTCCTGTAGCTAACATTGGCAGAGGAGGAAATGTGTGATTTAATGAACTCCAAGTTTTCCTAGTTTCTTTGAATTGTTTCCAAATGCTCTCACATTTCTTGCACTCAAATAAATTATCTTTGCAGGATGTCTTTCAAGAATAGATTAAGTGCTGTCTAAATTTCAACTAAGTTCTTCCAAAGAATGCCTGGGAAGCCAGCAGTTTTTATGTAGTAGAAGAAACCACGTTTTATTCCTAATTCTTGACAGAATCTCCTGACAATGTGGACATTCAATGTTCTATATTAAATGTTGTCAAACTTGACTGCTTTGTTAGCAGTAGACACAATTTCAGAGCTGTTAAAAGAATTTCTAGCCAATGTATGCCAACAAAAAGAGCAATGACCATAGTAATGTGTGGAGTTTCCTTTCATCAACAGAGTAACAAAAACCAAGATATAGTGAAGAAAATTACACGTACTCTGTTTTAATAGAGTATCATATTTTTTTCTTCGAGTGTTTCCTGACAAAAACGCTATTATCAGTTATCAATTTATTGCCTTTTGACAGTAAGTTCACCCTTTGTTGTTTGCCTGACTTGTGATACGGAGCTGGAATCCTTCATCAGCTGTCATGTGAGGATGCTGGATGAACATTACAGCAAGATGGGCTTCTGCTCCTGGGTCCAGTGAGCTGATTCTTGTTCCTGCTATGCAGCTGGCAGTGGCTTATGTCCAGGACTCCCAATGGCCCTCACCCTCTAGCAAGGTTTGTTACCAGCCTAAGCCTTAAATTCCTGCTCCCCATTTTCAGTTCACCATCTGTGGAGCACCTCTGGCCCGGGGCAAACCAGAGAACCTCTCTCCATCCAGGGGACCATAAACATATCCTCTCCAAAGAGTTCTGAAACTCACCCTTGGGAAGGATATCCCCTTTCCAAGTTTATTTCATCCTTGCTGTTCTTTCCTCTAGCACTAGGGTGTTCTTTATGTTCTCTTTTATCCCCTCTTATGTGCATTATCCCTACGACCAGTTACTAATTCCTTATATTAAATATTCCCTGTTCAAATCACCAGTGTTGGTTCTGTCTTCTGTCTGGAGAGATACAGATACCTTTAAGCATTTTTAAGATATTAGGAAACAAGAGCACCCCAAATCATTTCACAGATCATGATATATAGAATGAGAAAAATTAGGAGCTATCTAAACAAAAGATGCAGTAGTTTCATCTATTTATACACTGAAGTAAAATTTATCTATGATGTGCTTCAAAATATAAGAAATTACAGCATTTATGAAGTGGATGACATCATTGGGTCAGCTCACCAATTTAAAATTTCTTTCTCTGCTCTAAGCCAGTGTGCCTATTTTCATGTTTAACTAAAAGTTTACTTTTTTTTTTTTTTAGTATGTTTGCTATTATTTTGTTTACTTGCTTTCTTGCATTTTCCAAATCATTTATAACTTCTTTGGTGTTTTTTTTTTTTTTGAAAGTGGGATAAAGAAATTTCTAAAGAGCTCTGTAATGAGAGAAAATTCAAGTGTGTGTAACATTTAATCCTTAAAGTTTTTATGAAAGTTTACTTATTAAAAATTCAGTCTTCTTTGCATTAAAAGATCCATACTGAGGAGCTTTCGGTTTGAAAAAATACAGCTGCTTGTTGTCTTTATCCTGCCACCGTCAAGACCCTAACCAAACCAGAAGCAGCACCACTTTGTGTTATTATATTTGTGTGTCATATATTCCTGGATAAAAAATTAAAAATAAAAGCAAGAGTTCATAGACTTTATACATCTATTTTTTGAAACTCGACTAAAATTTATTTATTTTTAAATTTTAATTCAGCAATATACAATATAGTTGATTTTCAGGTTCCTTTACCGATTCCTCCTTTTCCTCCCTCCCATTGTCCCCTCCCCCCCATCAATATCATATCTGTTCACTTGTCTTAAAACAATCAAGGAATTGTTGTGATTGTTGTGTCTTCTTTCCCCTGCCCCCCCCCGTTGGTTTGTTTATTTACTTACTTATTTTTATTAGCTCCCACAAATAAGTGAGAACATGTGGTATTTCTCTTTCTGTGCCTGGCTTATTTCACTTAATATAATTTTCTCTAAGTCCATCCATGTTGTTGCAAATGGTAGTATTTCATTCCTTTTTATAGCAGAGTGGTATTCCATTGTGTATATATACCATATTTCCTTTATCCACTCATCTGATGACAGGCATTTAGGCTGGTTCCAACTCTTGGCTCCTGTAAATAGTGCTGCAATAAACATGGGAGTACAGGTAACCCTTCGACATGATGATTTCCATTCCTCTGGGTATATACCTAGCAGTGGAATAGCTGGGTCATATGGTAGATCTATCTGTAGTTGAGGAACCTCTTTACCACTTTCCATAAAGGCTCACCATGTCACAGTCCCACCAAAAGACTGTCATTCTCAGTCTTTTAGATATTAGCCATCCTAACTGGAGTGAGATGGTATCTCAAAGTAGTTTTGATTTGCATTTCTCAAATGCTGAGTGATGTGGAGCATTTTTTCATGTGTCTGTTGGCCATTCATATATCTTTCTTTGAGAAATGCCTATTTAGCACCTTTGCCCATTTTTTAATTGGGTTACTTGATTTTTGCTCTTGTTTACGTTCCTTTTATATTCTGTCTATTAAACCTCTTTTTGCTCTGTTAATTGTTTCTTTTGCTGTGCAGAAGCTTTTTAGTTTGATATTATCCCATTTGCTTATTTTTTCTTTGGTTGCCTGTGCTTTGGGGTTCATACTCATAAAGTCTGTACCCAATCCTACCTCCTAGAATGTTTCTGCTATGTTTTCTTTAAGGAGTTTTATTGTTTCAGGATGTATATTTAATTCTTTAATCCATTTTGAATTGATTTTGGTATACGGTGAGAGGTATGGGTCTAATTTCATTCTCCTACATATAAATGTCCAATTTTCCCAGCACCATTTCCTGGAGAGGCAGTCTCTTTCCCAGTGTGTGGTCTTGGAGTCTTTGTCAATGATCAAATAGCTGTAGGTGTATGGGATGATTTCCGGATTCTCTATTCTGTTCCATTGGTGCATGTGTCTGTTTTTATGCCAGTACCATGCAGTTTTGGTTATTGTAGCTTTGTAGTATAGTTTAAAGTTAGTAGTGTTATGCCTACAGCTTTTTTTTTTTTTTTTTAATTTTTTTTTCATTGCTCAGGATTGCTTTGGCTATTTGTGGTCTTTTATTCTCCCATATGAATGTTAGGATTTTTTTTGCAAATTCTGAGAAAAATGTCATTGGAATTCTAATGGGGGTTGCATTGAATCTGCAGATAACTTTGAGTAATATGGATATTTTCACTATGTTATTTCTTCCAATCCAGGAGCATGAGATATCTTTCCATCATCTTGTGTCCTCTTTAATTTCTCTTGACAGTGGTTTGTAGTTCCTTTGTAGAGATTTTTCACATCCTCGGTTAAATTTATTTCTAGGTATTTTATTTATTTGGTAGCTATTATAAATGGATTAACCTTCTTGATTTCTTTTTCTGCCAGTTCATTGTTAGAATAAAAAATGCTACTGATTTTTGCATGTTTGTTTTGTATCCTGCAACTTTGATGAAATCATTTATGAACTCTTAGAGTTTTTTTTGTAGAGTCTTTAGGCTTTTCTATATATAGGATCATGTGATCTGCATACAGAGACAGTTTGACCTCATCTTTTCCAATCTGGATGTCCTTTATTTCCTTCTCTTCTCTGATGGCTCTGACTAGTACTAACACTATGCTGAATAGGAGTGGCAAGAGTGGGCTTCATTGTCTCGTTCTTATTCTTAAGGGAAAGGCTTTCAATTCTTCTCCATTCAGGGTGATATTGGCAGTGGGTTTGTCATATATGGCTTTAATTGTGTTGAGTAACTTTCCTTCTATACCCAATTCACAGAGAGTATCATGAATGAATGTTGAATTTTGTCAAATGCTTTTTTATCATCTATAGAGATGATCATATGGGTTTGTGTTTGATTTTATTGATGTGGTATATCACATTTATTGATTAGCTTATGTCAAACCAATCTTGCATACTTGGGGTGAATCCCACTTGATCATGGTGTATAATTTCATATATGTGTTTCTGTATTCTATTAGCTAGTATTTTCTTGAGGATTTTTTCATCTATATTCATCAAAGATATTGGACTGTATGTAGGTTTCTTTTTTTGTTGTATATCTGGTTTTGGTAAAGTTTTAGTTTTTCCAAAATTTTTCAGATTACTCTAGTTCCAATAAAAACAGGCATTCTTAACACTGACAGCAATACATTTTTAATTTAATTTAAATCTAAGGGAAACTACTGAAGGCATATAAAATTGTATTTTGGTTAGAATTGCAATATTATATACACTAGAATCCCACTTTCTATTTTATTTAAAATAAAACAAATATTAATATAATTTGATAATACATTTTAATATACACATTTTAAAGTAATAGGATAATATTTAAGAAATTCTTTTTTTTCTGTCTAGTTCACAGATCGTATAGTCTTTTCCTGCAAACACTGAGAAATTGATAGGAAAATACCTTTAGCTGTACAAAAATGGCAAAATAAAAACTAAACATTTTACTAAATGTGATAATAACTCTAGTTAATTTAAAAAGTTTAAAGAAAAGTGGCTTAAGCTGGTTGTTAAAATACTTGAGTTTAACATTGATTGTATCACTATTTTGTGAACTCGAGCCGATTTATTAGCCTTTGATCAGGTCACCAACTTCTTTAAAGTCTTTCAATTCCTGTTCATTATTCATAGGATAAAGAAAGAAAGGAGAAAAAACCTCTTTAAACTAGTTAATAAGGTTTTGTATGGTATGGCTCCCTACTTGCATCTCTATAGTAATCTAAACTATGATTTGATTAACATATTTTTCAAGTAAACTAAACTCCATGGCAATAGGGACTTTTCTCCCAAAGTGTTTTTGACAGCCCAAATATTTTTAAAAGGTAAGAAAGAATACTATTAAAGCCAGGGCCGACTTGTTCATTTCCTCATCTCTCAGAAGTGAGTTACCTTCACTATGCTTATGAACTCAGTGGATGAGCAGTTTTTAGCACAAGGAACAGAACCTTAATGCATAGCTGAGAGGCTACTTGAAGGAGTTGATGTGATGCACCAGATTCTAGAGAGAGGGTGATATAGCCAGTGGAGAGTGTACCTGAAGATGTTAACTTAGGATAAAAGGTGAAGAAGCTTTCGTTCTACTGACTAAGTCTAAACAACTGGCAATAATACGATCAAGTTAGCCACAGAACAAAGAAGAAAGTGTCAGAGTACAGGCTCCAGGAATGCAGAGTAAAAGAGGCCTGCAGTAGGGGATTGCAAAGGATGGGGGCATCTGACAACAGAGTCAAGAGCTAAAATTTCACTATAGGTGTTTTACTTTTTTGACAAAATTTGTATTACATCATAAATACTTGTCCTTGGAGAAGATCCTTGATGCCTTATATGCTATATTGACAATATTTTGAAATTCTAATATATGTTAACTCAGGATCAAGTACATGAAGGATACCATAAAGAAAATGAACTGTCAACAAAAAGTTGAAGAAAACCTCTCACCTCTGTCTTGTGATACAGTTCTCACAATTAAAAATAATCACATCAGTCACTCCCTAACTTTCTGAAACATTTATAGTTTGTCTATTTTTTATCAACTCTCCTGCTCTCCGTCACAATGTAGTCCTTATGGAACTTCATGATCACTGTAGTCTATAGAAATACCATACTAGTCTACTCACTGACGGCATATATGAGCATAAAATGATGTGAAAGGGGTGAGAGATAACCCTTACAACTTTTCAGGGATCTGACAATCATTCAGATTTTAGGCAGTTCAATACTTCAAGGCATGCTTGATTATCTTCCTATAACATAACATATGCATTATTTTGGCTTCTATTCCTTACCACTGAGAAAGAGGCACAATCCTGCAAGATCATTGAATTTTGGAGGTGGCATACAATCTGCTTTGTAAATACTACTTTGGCTAAATTTTGTGTTGATTTGCAGATTTCCAGTTTTTAGTGGTTTCATGTACTAATTCCAGACTTCAGTGCAAGCTGTCCTGCCACTCAGGCTATATAAACCAGGAACCCAGTGAAATAGAGGTATCCATGATAAATAAGGACATTGTGTAGATTATTTGTGAAAGTCAGTTAGATGAATGACCATACTATCACCAAGGATTCTGGGGGAAAAAAAAAAAGCTCTGCATTCTGCAAGCAGACAACTACTTGCTGTTTAAGAAGCAGATCATAAGATGCTATTGGGCTTTATCAGGAACGAAGTTCCTGAACATGGGTGACAGACTTTTTGACAACCACTGCTCATCATGAACTAAAGTATCAGATTTACCAAGTCCCAGTTACTAGCTCTCACAGCAGCAAGCTGTCACATATTGGAAGTAGTTCATCTGGGACCAGGCTGAAGCACGTATAAATTAATCAGCATGAATAGGTAGTCTGGAACCACATATCACCTATTTCTGTTGCATCAGTACCTTTCCTTCAGCTCAATTTTATGGCCTTAGGGGAGGGTTTCTACGAATGACTTGATTCTATGTCTTGATGCAAGCCCAAAAATGGACTGCTGCTGTATTATATCACACTCAGATGACCCTAATTGGCACTAGTGAGGGAAAATTATTGGGCAGAACCATAAACATTTCATTTAGTTATCAAATTTGGATGGGGAATTGGTTGTAAGTAAAAATAAACATAAATTCCTGGACAGTGACAAATGGCTTTGTTGATTTGTTAGGGGTCTGGAAAGATCAAAATTGAAAATAGCAGAAAAGTGGCCTGGGAGATAAGAATAGTAATGAATCTATGTGAGTGGACATCAAGTGTGTAGACTGTCATATATCACATCAATGTCCACCTGAGATCAAAATCATAGACTCCCTTTTATGAAGGTTGGTCTCATAACTGCTACTACTGCTCCTGAACGCTTAGAAGGGAGTGATGTTGAGAACTTGATATGGTGCCACTCCTCAGAGAGATCACATCCACTTGGTGGTAAGCCAGTTATATATCACACCCCTTCCTCAATGCATGAGGGAGTGATTTGCCCTTATTGGAACTGACTCCTACCTTGGATATGGGTTTCCTTCCTCACTGGCAGTCTCTCTCCCAGGACACTATACTAGGGCTTGATTTATGGATATAAGATTCCACAAAGATTGCCTATTGAATTACAGATAAGAGAATTTGCTGTGAAGGTGCAATTTATTGGATTTACAGGAAAAAGGTGTGACAACAGCGTAACACCATCATGGAATCCACTTTTCTGGGCACCTTCCAGCCACAAAAAACACTGGAATGGCTTATTAAAGGCTCAGATTAGGAAGCTAACATTGGGATTGCACCCAATTTTGTTGAGATGGTGAACTCCCACATGTAAAATATGTGTAGAGCCAATAGTTAATTTGCAATTCTGTCTTACCAATCGCTAAAATATTGATATCCAGGAAACAAGGAATGGAAGATTGGACTCCGTCTCCCTCATTTCCATTGGCCCATTCATGGTTTTGTGCTTCCTGCTCCAGCATACTAAGCTTTATTCTTGCATTTGTTCTGCTAGTAGTTTGTGGAACTTACTGATTCTATGGCCTGATGGGTACTTCAGTTTTGGAAAACTCTCAGCCAGGATCTCCCTAACTATTGCTTTAGCTTTGCTTTCTCTTCTTCTTTATGACTTTAATTATATGTTTATTAGTCTTTTTCATGGTGTTCCACGTGTCTCTAAAGCATACCTTTTCTTCGCCACCTTTGACAATTTAATTGAAAATCAAAGCCTTGTATTTAAATTTTCTTTTTGTTTACTTCACATTTCCTAAATAATAAGAAAAAGATTTATTTTTCTTTAATTGGACATTTTTATGTCTTTTTTCAATTAAGAATATTGGTTGTTTTCTGCTGTCAATGTATTCAACAATATGTGAAATGTATGTTTCCAAATAGACTCTCCTCGACAATGAATAAATAGTTTTTTCAAATGCTCCCAAATTATAATAAAGCTTTTCCAATTGGTAAGGTAAAGAGGTCTCATTATTGTTGTAGAGTATTTCCTTTCTTTTGGACTCCTTGTGTATGTGCTCATATTCCTACTAGGTTATGAATATTTCTTTATTTTCCTTTCTAACTGTATTTTGATTATAACAAGTTAGTCTTTTGTTAGTCATATGTATTGCACATTATTTCCCAGTTTGCCATTTTCATTCAACATTAATTGTGATTTCTCTTTAATTTAAAATATAAAAAATGATCATCCATTAAGTCAATCAATCTATTCATTATATATCCATATATCTATGACTTCTTTAATATCATGCTTGAAACGACTTTCCAACTCTACGATTATAAAAGATATTTCACATATTTTATTCTACTTCTCATAAATTACTTCGATTTAATATGATTCAACTGAAATATATTTTGCTGTCAGAACTAGTATACAGATAGAAATTCATCTTTTCCCACCAATTCCATTTATTTAACAATCTGTGTTTTCCTAAATTATCATAAATACTTTAGTTATTACAAACTATATTTCTATATATTTGGTTCTATTTCAGGATGATATTCTGTTTCATTTATTATTATATATATAAATATGTTGGGTCCACCACCAGCCAACCCGAACAGCCCTAGCCTCGTTCCTTTCGGTGGGCGAGCGAATGGCCCGGGATTCCTCTTTCCTTCCTGTCCCCTTTGGAAGGAGACGGGGGAAGAGAGCCGTGAAGAGAGGTGAGCAAAGCTGCTGGCCCCAAAAACAGCCCGGTCAAAGGACACTCAGACGCGGAGGGGGTTCTGTCGAGCGGTTCCGTTTATTATCACACAAGCACTTGCTTTTAAAGGCAAATGGGGAAGGGAGGTTTTTTACATAATCTTATGAGCTTAAAGATCAAGAGAGCATGCATCCTGTCTCAATGCCTAGCTATTGCAACCTTGAGCGCAGAAGCGCGTATTTGGCCAATAAGGGCTAAGGCAAGGTTCCTGCAGACACCCCCACCCTACTTCCTCCTGGCGCCATCTTAGGCTGCCACATTAATATGCCCTTGTGGGCCCATAATGGCGCCCCTTCTAATGTCACTTAAGGTGGTGTTAGTTTTTAAGGCCCGACATAAATAGTATGTAATATATTTTATTTGTATTTTATCTTTATCATATAAAGTAAATACATTACATATATAGAGAACGAGAGACCCAAAATATTTCTTTTTTTATTGGTTATGAATATTTATGAGATACAAAGCTGATCGTCACCCTTCATGCCTATGATGTGAGGGACATATTCATACCGGCTGTATACCCCTTACCGCAGATTGCATTTGTACCCCGTGTCCCCCACCCAATTTTCCCCAACCTCCCTCCCCCTCCCCCTTTCCCCCCACTCTACTTTGTAACCCATAGAATGTTCTTTCCCTCTGGAAGTCCAATGCACTACTGTGGCCTGTCTTTCTTTCCTTCTTTCTCTCTTAGCTCCCACTTATGAGTGAGCACATGCAGTATTTATCCCTCTGTGCTTCACTTATTTCACTCAACATAAGTTTCTCCAGGCTCATCCATGTTGTTGCAAATGGAAGTATTTCATTCTTTTTTATGGCAGAGAAGTATTCCATGGTGTATGTATACCACAGTTTCCTTATCCAATTATCCATCAGTGGACATTTAAGTTGGTTCCATGTCTTGGCTATTGTAAACAGAGCTGCAATGAACATTGGAGTCCAGGTACGTCTTTGACATGATGATTTCCATTCCCCTGGATGTATACCCAGAAGAGGGATTGCTGGATCACATGGAGGATCTATCTGTAGTTGTGTGAGAAACCTCCATGCTGTTTTCCATAGTGGTTGTACTAATTTACAGTCCTACCAACAGTGTAGGAGTATTCCCGGCTCTCCACACCCTTGCCAGCATTTGTTATTTACCGTCTTTTTGATTATAGCCAGTCTAACTGGGGTGAGATGGTATCTCAATGTTGTTTTATATTGCATTTCCCTAATGACTAGTAATGTTGAACATTTTTTCATCTACATGTTGGCCATTTGTATGTCTTCCTCTGAAAAGGGTCTATTCAGCTCCTTGCCCATTTTTGAATAGGGTTATTTGGTTTTTTATGATATAATTGTTTGAGTTCTATGTATATTCTGGATAATAATCCCCTGTCAGATGCAAAGTTAGCAAAAATTTTCTCCCACTCTGCAGGTTGTCATTTTGCTCTGTCGATTGTTCCTTTGCTGTGCTGAAGTTTTTTAGTTTGATATAGTCCCAATTTTGAACTTTTCTAATGTATCTGTTCTTAGTAGAGCTACTTCTCATTTTTCTCTTATAAATATTTTCCTGTCTATTCTCACACAGTTCATCCTCCTAGAAACCTTAATAAACTACTTTGATAGTGATTATTTTTGCAAGCAAAAGAAACTAATTCTGATTACCCTAAGTATAAAGTTATTATTACAAGGATTTAGCATTATCCACGTTTTACAATAAGTTTGAAGAAGCAGGTTCAGAAAATGAGCAGAACCATTAGAAGCCAGACAGCATAAAACACCCAAGATCAAGTTTGTCTGGTTAAAAAAGATGTGTATTGACAATGGGTCTTCCCTGAATCACTGCTCTGAATTCAACATTATGTTGCTATTTTGATTGTTTCCTAACTGTCCCTTTGTTATTGCATATATTCCTTAGGATTCCAAGTTCTGACAAACACCATCTAATGCTGATATATGCCTATGCACTATCTACCAGGATTGAAGAGAAAGTTTCAGGTTCCTTTGCTTCAGCAAAGAAGGTTTGTCAGATCTCCCAACCCAGACACACACAATGGAGATGAAGATTCTCCCCAAAAAGAAAAAATATTCAAAGGTCTGCAATTACCAAATAGCTATCATATAGCTATAGCTATGGAAAGATATATAGATATATACCAAAGTATAATTTTGAGAACTTCTAAAACTAATCCTATTTTCTGAAAGAAGTTGTGTTATATTTATATTTTATTTAGAGCTTAATTTAGAAAAATTTAAATTTTGCTCTTTTTGCAAACTTGAGTTACGATGAAAAGGGGAGGGAAGGAGGAGAGGGAGGTGGGCTAATGAGGAATTGGTCAACAGACAAAAAATGATTGCATATGGTAATGATGAATAAGCTAACCATACTGATCTAACCACCACATATTCTACATAATGACCGAAAGTCAATGTTGTACCCCACACGTATGTATAATAAAAAAGAAAATGAAAAAGAAATAATTTTTTTGCCATTATTGCTTGGACAAGAAATATACAAAGTTAGTAGTTTGATACTGTTGCCAAATCATCTTCCCAAAAAAGCTTCCTTAGTTTGCACACCCATCAAAAGTGCAACAGACAAATTGCCTACTTCCCTGAATCCTCACCAGCATTAGGTATCATCAATCTTTTTAATCTTTGTGAACCAACAGAATTATTGTTGTTTAATTAACATTGTCTGATATAAATGGGGTTGGACATAATTTTGTCTATTAATTGTCATATTATTTATTTTTATATAAAATGCTTTACCCATAAAAACAAAACAAAACAAAACAAAAACTGCACGTGGTAGATCCAGCTGAGCACTCTAGCAATAGATCAAACTGTCTGTCTCCTGAAGTAGTGGGCTCCTTGTGATTGGAGGAAACCACCCTGAGGCTAAGTCATCATTTGTAAGGTTGTGTGTAAGGTTTCATTGACAGAAAGGAATCAAAAATTTACTTTGCTGACTGAGAATCAGTTAAAATCAAGTGATCTTTTCCTTTCATGTATATCCACTAGTTGGTTAAAAAAGGGAGAGGGTGAGACAAAAAAACCTTTTTCTTTCTTTTTTTCCCCATAACTGAAAGGTTATTTTGTGAAACATAATTACTCCCATTCCAGGGTGACCTAAAGCTTGGTTTCTGGCTTCCCCAGTGAAATCAGTTTCCTTTCCTGGAATGATGCTTAAAGGCTTTATACTGCATTACCTTAGGATATTGTAATATTGAGGGCAAGAGGAGCAGAGCCCTCACTACCTCAGGGCAGGACCCAAGAGGCTTGCTTCTGCGCAGCTTAGCATAAGAACCAAGTTAAAATGCATCAAGTCAAGATTGTATTACAGGTATTTTCAATATGAAGACTCACACCAGAAAGTGGGAACACCAGATTTGGAGAAAATAAAGAAGTGAAGGGCTTAGATAAATTACTGAAAGTGTAAGTATTGTACATACATTGTGAGCATACTGCTGGACCAGAGAAATAATTGTTAAACTCTCTTCTAGATGCAAAATCAGCAGCTAAAAGATCGCAAAGGGGAAGTTATGGTTGTCTCATTCAAATTGGAAACTCCTGGAAGAGACAAATTCTTGTTCTCCACTTCGCTTTCTATATGATTCTCCGCTGCACTGGTTTTGGGCAACTCTGATAGAAAGAGGATCAGAATCTGGTAAACAAAGGAGTACGAAGCAACCATTACCTGTTCCTTTTCCGACTCCTTTATGCTTTATATTCAGAGAATTTATTTAGCCATTAGTTAAGTAAATATTTATTGACTGTCAAAATTTGCCTCAAATGGAGAAAGGAATAGCTAAAAAGAGTAATGCTTTTTACTTCTAGGCTTATAGAGAAAAATGTTCTAGAAGTTAAGATAAGGACAAGAAAAATTAAATTATGCATGCTTATGGCTTCAGAGTTCTATTGACACATTTAAAAAATAGATATTAATGTCACATCAAGTCTAAGTATCCTTCTTGATCTTACACCAAGAATGAGGAAATTCTCTTATGGTGTATTTTGGGATCTAAAAACACTTGTATCACTGAGGTACAGTGACAAAGAGAAAGCAGATGAGTCATTAATGCAGAACCTTCTGGGTGCTCTGTGCATTGTCCAAGAATTCTAAGTAACTTAAAAATTCCACATGTTTCCATAACATAACGTCTTCAGCACTTCGAATTTTAGAAATGAAATAGCTTTAGAAATAACCCTGTTCTATCTTCTAAGCTCAGTCACACAGCTAGTAAGTAGCAAATGTTATTCATATTTACCTCAATTTTTAAGAAAATGAGATATAATATTGAACCTGATTTGTTCTACTTGCATTAGGAATCATGCATGGGAAGTTAGTGTGGAGAGGATTTCGTAGTTGTTTCCTTCATTTTTCAAAATGAAGAGTAACAAACTATCATTCATTAGATATTGGAAAGAGGCAATTTGTAGAAAATTTGGGTATTTTCAGAAATTTTATTTCAGAGATAAGGTGATTTCGGAAAAACTTATACTACCACTGTCTTTATCTAACACGTAGTTAAACATCATGCTTTATTCTCCTTCCTTCTCCTCTGTCTCCTCCTCTTTCTCTCTCTCATCTTTCTTTCTGTCTCTATCCTCCCCCCACCCTCCATATAAATGCTTATGTTCCACCCTGAAATGTAACGAGAGATCACCATTTCACATTTTAGAAAAGAAGTTGACAAAAGTTAAAGAACTGTTCGTTCCATTACAAAGTTCAGAAGCTGAGAGGAACGCATGTCTGTCCCACTTTAGACCCACTGCTCTGTTCTGTAAGTCACACCATCAGATGTAGCTTTCATTGTTTGTCCAAAAGCCTCTCCCAGTCTACTGTAAGAGTCATTACCATAAGCATACAGCTTACTAGCTGTGTAAACTTGGGCAATATACTTAGTATAAGCTTTCCGTGCCTCAGTTTCCTCAAATGTAAAATGTACATATGAATGTTGATTAAATGTGTAAATACATGTAATGTGCTTGGGAGGGTACCTAGAACATAGAAGATGTTATGAAAGATTTTAACATTATTATTAAAGCACACTTTCTACTATTTGCCATAACAGAAGTTTGTAGAAAAATATTCTAGGATTCGTTTAAATGGCAAATCCTATCAGAAAACAAAACTTCTCTTCCAGACTACTTCTTACTGTAATTATAATGGTTTACTATTATTATTATAAGAAGCATAATAATATTCCAGTAGTAGTCATCAAGAATAATGCTTTGCTTAACAGCCCAGAGGGCTCTGAGTTATCCAACTAAATTACAGTATTATCCTATTAAATTGCCATGATATTTAACAAGGTTTACAGAGTGGATTGGATGCTATCAGCAGTCCCTCAGGGTGTCACATTTTATTTTTTTTAATTCATAACTGTAACTCTTTAGGAACTTTTTTAGTCCTAGAAATGGGAATATTTTTCTTTCCAATGTTTGTCTGCTACCTTCTCTCCCCTGTCCATGTAAACACATGATCAGATATACCAGCGTTGTCCAAAATCTTCCACATGGAGATGAGAATACCATGATAGAAGCTTTTACTTAGGTCAGTCCATGACTCATTGATCTGTTTATATTCTTGAGTAATGTAAGTTTATGAATTCTTTAAAAACTGAATATCATAACCAGATGCAAAGGTAAAAGCATAGGATTTAGTGCTTCAATATCCAGGTTAAAATTACATGATGATATCTTGTAAATAGTTTAAACATTTTTTAATTGGTTCATTTATGGTTACCAATACAATTTTCATTTTTAAATATTAAATGCATTATTTTAGTTATATCTAAATAAGTTAGTCCTAATAAACCATCAAAGGATATATGAGGTGCAGAGCTTCAGTCAGTATAAGGACAGGTAAATATTTATCGTGTACCACTGGGTTCACAGGCTAAAGTCAAAAACGTTTTGTGAACCATTTCAGGAAGGTTGTGTAGGGTTTTCTTCTGGGACCAAGTGGCCATATGTGTTAAGGAAAATGTCAAAAAACATTTAAAAGGCAATTTACACACTACTTAACTTTTCTCCTTGGGGAATCTAGTATGTGTTGGAAATGTACCATATTTAGTTGAATGAGATATTTCCAAAAGGACCCTTCCTGAAAGGTGTATAGATTTTGATAAATTCCAGTGTGTCAGGCATGTGTTCAAGGAGATGAAAGGCAGAGTCAGAAGAAAGAGACTGAAAACACGTTGGTGGTCATTGGTTCATTCATAATTAATTGGTCTTTGCATGACAGAATGTGTACTTCGAATTAACCATTTTTCAAAAATGAAAGGAAGTGTTCTTGACCTTCAGATAAACTGACTCACCATTGCCTCTTCTTTCCATCGTGAGGGAAGCTTCTGTCAAGCTTCTTAAAACATTGCCAAGCACTTTATGGTTCTCAATTTCAAGAATATTAATTTAGTTTATTTAGTCTTGCATTTGAGGCTAGTTGTATCCACAATTTGCTCCTGATCTATCATTCCCAACTTAATTTTTATTTAGCAACCCTTTCCTCCAGCCAGGCCACTCAACTCATGGGTCCCTGAATACATCTTTCTGTATTTTTACTTTTGTATCTTTATTCCTGTTATTCCTCCTGCCTGAAATAGTCTTTTTCTTCATTTTTGGCTAGCAAATTTCAAACCTTTAAAAAGTGTTAGCTCACATAAAATTTGCTTGAACTAAAACTTACTTTACCACTTTGGCATAATCTCTTGCATCTTAATATTTATGGCTATTAATGTATCACTCACTTATATTTTCCTGTTTTTGATTTTATAGTTTAACATTTTATTATGTGTATCTTTTCATACCTATAATAGGATTCATATTTAATCCTCTTTTTTACAACTTAGACTTTTTCTCCAACTTTCCATAGTAGTCATGGCTGTTAAATATTAGCCAATTGATTATTCACATATATATATATATGTATGTATGTATTTCATTAACTTGAATGGACTCAATTGAAATACTGCCATATTTCTTTTGTGTATAAACTAAATATATTGTTATGCCAATCATTGTGATATTTTCCTGACTTTCTTTTGCTTAGGTGACTGTAGATTGGATACATGGCTCACACAAACAAATCAGTGGTGTCTGAGTTTATACTTTTGGGACTCTCTAATTCATGGGAACTCCAGTTTTTCCTTTTTGCCATCTTCTCTGTAGTCTATGTGACATCAGTTCTAGGCAACATCATGATTATTGTTATCATTTCCTCTGACTCTCATCTGAACTCACCTATGTACTTCCTGCTCAGTAACCTTTCTTTCATTGATATATGTCAGTCTAACTTTGCCACCCCCAAGATGCTTGTGGACATTTTTGCTGAACACAAGACTATATCCTTTGAAGGCTGCATGGCCCAGATATTCCTTCTTCATAGTTTTGTTGGGAGTGAGATGATGTTGCTTGTAGCTATGGCGTATGACAGATTTATAGCCATATGTAAGCCCCTGCACTATAGTACAATTATGAACCGGAGGCTATGTATAATTTTTGTGTCTATTTCCTGGGCTGTGGGTATTCTTCATTCTGTGAGCCACTTGGCTTTTACAGTGGATCTGCCATTCTGTGGTCCCAATGAGGTAGATAGCTTCTTTTGTGACCTTCCCCTGGTGATAGAGCTGGCGTGCATTGACACATATGAAATGGAAATTATGACTCTAACTAACAGTGGCCTGATATCCTTGAGCTGTTTTCTGGCTCTGATTATATCCTACACCATCATTTTGATCATTGTCCGGCGCCGGTCCTCCAGTGGGTCATCCAAGGCACTTTCTACATTAACTGCCCACATCACGGTGGTAATTCTTTTCTTCGGGTCTTGCATTTATTTCTATATATGGCCTTTTAGCAGACTTTCTGTAGATAAATTCCTTTCTGTCTTCTATACTGTTTGTACACCCATGTTGAACCCCATCATCTACTCTCTGAGGAATGAAGATGTTAAATCAGCTATGTGGAAGTTGAGAAATCATCATGTGAACTCCTGGAAAAACTAGAGATCACTATGAGAGTGCATAACCCTGAACTAGAAGGAAGAGCCTCCAACAGACCATAGCATCATGCCAGCTATCTTTGCTAGTGATATGAGTTATTGAGTTACAGAATTGAGTTTCTGTCCCAAATGCAAAGGAATTGCATGAAATCATTTTCTAGTTCTATTTAAATATAATTTTAACCATTTTTCCTATTGTTTATAATTCTAAAGTACAAATTGTCTTGAAAATATTTGGTAATATTTTATAAAGTATTTAGAGGTTCTAATGTGCATAAAATGTTATTCATGTTACAAAATTTGTGATTTTCTTCAAATGAACACATTTTATATCTTGCAATTAAGATGTATGAGCAAATTGAATTTCTAGTATCTTCATTCCATTTATTCACAATGTTATTTCATACATTGATATGATGGAAAAATTATTATATTTTACATAAATTTCATCTTGTTGGTATACATGTGTTAGCTTATCTTTTCCTTGTGTATTGAATATTTTTGTTTTTTACTATTTGGTTATTTATAATTATCCCTATCTATTACTTCATGCCTATATTTTTTTCTCTTTTCTTTTAGAATATTTAATACACATTTCTACTTGTTACAGAACATTTTCTAGGTATTTGGTGTCATCAGCAACATATATGTTTTCTGAGTCTACTTATATTTAAAGTAGGATAAATTGGTTATAATGAATTCCACATTATTCATAGAAAATTGCAAATATCTTTGAAATTGTTTGCAAGCATGGCAGACGTTAGATATCTAAATTCAAAGAGAAAGTTAATTACCTATCTATGTAATACATACAAATGCACAAAGTGACATATTATTTGCAACGGAGGATCAAATCTGAAATCTTTTATTTCATATTTTTTTGAAAACAGAAGAGACAAAGTAAAATTTATGTACATCTAATAATAAATATAAAAAGCATCTATTAAGTATTGTATTTCCTAGCCAAAAGTTTTCTTATGTACCTTTCCCTGAGATTTGCATTATGAAAAAAGATTTGCAACAGAAAGACTAAATGCATTCTAATGATACGTGAAAGAACTACTTAACAGAAAATAGAAAGCTTGTAATTGTCATTACTCTGGATTCAGTATTTTATTTACACTGTAAGATGTAAGTTGGTGTGTAAGTTAGTGACTATGTGCATAGATATGAACTCTGTATGCTAAGTTCTAGTGAAAGCAGAATTTTAGATATAGACACAGTCTTATTAAACCATCATACTATTTAGCTGTTTTTTTTAGAACTTTGGATTTTTGGTGAACTTCATTTCTATAATGTCACGCATATAATGATCTCTTTAAACTGATTATCTGTTATACATTTTTATACAGTCCTGAAAACATTTTGGATAAACAATAAACATAGAAGCGGTTGAAGTGTTTTTGGTAGTGTAGTGGGCTGGAAATCTTGATTCTCCTTTGATTTTAGAATAGGATTTTTAGGTATTGCATGAATGAGCCAAATGGCTCTTTAGTAGGGGGCGAAAGTCCACCGATAAGTTTGGCAAAAGCCATCTAATCAATTCTAATCACTGTTTAGGGATGGGAATGTGTACTTTGACTATTTTAGGTCTCTAGTTTGATTCCAGCTTGAAGGACTATTGACTATTTAACCTACTGATTGTTCCTTAGATATGGTAAAAAAAAAAAACTGCTTGAATGCTGTTTAAATATGCTAAAGAAATCACTGTAGGAAGTATGTGGAAAAGAAAATGTTTACTTAAGGACAAGCTGTTTGTTGGTGAATTGACCTAGCTTTTTACAAATTACATCCTGGAATGTCGCATTGTTAATTTACTGCTGTTACTAGTTTTACAGTGCCTGTTTTTATATCCTTCTTTGATGATTGAATCAACTGATTTTTCTTGTGCAACTTCCTTGTCCTGTCAATAAAAAGAAAGGCTGATTTTGAATCGGGGCTGCTCCCCTGATGGGCTGCAGTCCCTCCAGGCCTCATTCATGTTACCTTGAGTAAATTCTTTCTTTCTCTTTTTTTAAATTGCATTAAGTAAAACAAGTCAGGCACAGAAAGAGAAATACCACATGTTCTCATTTATTTGTGGGAGCTTAAAATATATAAACAAATAAATAAATATGCAAACAAATAAAGGTTGGTGGAGGGAAGAAGACACAACAATCATAACAATCCCTTGAACTTGTTAAGAGAAGTGAACAGATATTAAGTAGTGGGGGGAGGGTAGAGAGGGAGGGGGAAAGAGGAACGGGTAAAGGGACACAAAAATCAACTACAATGTACATTGAGAAGTTAAAAACAAAAAGAAAAGAAAAATCTTTAAACTCTGAAATAATCTTAGATTTACAAAAGTGTTGCAAAGAGAGTACAGAGTTCCCATTACCAGGGGTGACAAATGTTTTCTGTAAATGGCAAGATAGTAAATATTTCAGGCCTTGGGAACCATATGGTTTCTATTGCCTATACTCAACTGTGCTGTTGAAGTGTGAAAACAGTCGTAAACAGTACATAAACAAATGAAGAAAAAAAAGGGTTTTGGAAACTTTTCTTCTTCAACCTGTTGTTTCTTCTCCAAGATTTTCATCAAAATTTGTATGTGAAATTCAGTCACATCATGCTGAAAAGCTAATATAGATGTTACCATTCAGACAGTTAAAGCGATTCTAGGCTAAATTTATTATTAGAGTCAAGACAGCTTGGATTCTTTTTTCCCTTTTTTTAAAATTATGAATATTCATGAGATACAAAACTAATTGTCACCCCTCAGGCCCGTGACATGAGGGCCAGATTCATACTTTGTGCATACCCATTATGAGAAATTACTTTTGTACCTTGTGTCCCCCACCGAATTGGATTCTTGAGCATGAGAACTTGTTTATATGTGAGATTCTAACATCTAAAACAAGACACCAAACTATGTCTGATTATCATCACTGCTAACACAAATGATGGGCTGAGGTAGCTAGGTAAAGGTGAGCATGTTGATATATAGCTCAGAAAGAATAGAGGTGATGGTAGAGAATAGAATGTGACACAAAATTGTTATTTTAATGACCATGTAGACTTCCTCAAATATAGGTTCTCAGTAATTAGGTCCTTAATTAGGCAATATACAGTGGTTAAGTATGTGTCCTTTGAATATGCAAACCTTTGTTAACTGGCAGTGTTCCCAGTGATGTTAACTTTACTGAGAAGACTTTGCTTCTTCTACTGCAAATTTAAGATTACAATAGTACATCCTTTACAGCACTGTAAAAATAAATGAGATAATGCATGAACTTTTAAGCACAGTGCTTTCCATAAAGTTGACTGAGAAAGTACTGTCAACAAAATACATAATTTTGATCAGAGAGGCCTTTTCCTCCCAACATTTTGTAAATACAGATGCCATATTTGATTTTTTTCTCATCGAGAACCTTTTTCCGGCTTCTATTATTCTGCACTCTCTTGTGATCAGAGTTACACATTAGAGTTAATTATTTATGAAATTATTAGTCAGATATCATTGCAAGGTAAGTAAATCGAGTCTTTTGTGCCCAGTAACCTTTATCCAATTTTACTAATTATCTTATATTTATCACAGTAGGACACCAATTTCCTTCTACAAATACAGCTATCTTTATTACCAAACTATCTTCCTTCTCTTCCATGCCTTTGGTTGACTTTTCATGTCTGACATCTCCATCACTACAATCAAGACCTTTAATCACCAAGACCTTTAAATATGATTGTATTTGTTCATCTGAACTGAGCAACCTAGAATTGGACCCAAGGGGGAAGCTTCTACATTTTGACCTCTTGCCTTATGAACTTCGCTTCTTTCTTTCTGCTTGACTGGAATGCTTTTAGTTGATCCTCCTATCTCAGCCAAATTAATTTCTGAGTCCAGAATGTACTTAATATTAATTTCACATTTTTTCTTTATATGGGAGGTTGTTTTTACATTCAGTTTATCTTTAGGTTAGGTGTAGACCTGCAATTGCTTTCCAAAGCCAGAGACCACAGAAAGATTATCCCCTGAATACCCTGCTGTCCAAGACAGGGCACCATTCAACTACGTATTTGAAATCTGAAGCAGATTTTAAAATAAAACATCAAAAACATCCTCTATTTCACACTGAGATCCATTTGGAATGTAATTCTAGCTCCAATTTACTCCACTTTCATTTACAGGTTAGAGTTAAAGAATTCTAAAGACTGAAAGTAACTACAGGTAATTACAGAGAAAACTGTAAAGAACCATACATGGCTTCTCTTCAGTGTCTACTTTCCTTTTTGTCAGATTTACATTCGAATGTTTCAATAAATTTTAGGTTTATTACAGAAAAAATGATTTCATTCGAATATTTTATTTTTTGGTCTTTTAAAGTCTCATAGATTGTTAATCTCAGAAGCAGATATGTCTCCATTCAGATTGGTTTTACCATGAAAATATGAAAGTAAAACTTTATTATGTAATTTTCAATTATAATAGTATGCTAACATAACTAATATTTATTTATCACATTATAGTTTGCAAATCTCTTTGAAATGTATGCTATTACAAATAAGGAATCAAAAGTTCAGACAGTTGCATGAGGACGTGAATCCTACCAGTTTTGTTCATCGTTTTACTTCCAGACCTACACAGTCCTTGGCACATAATCAGAGTTGGAATGAATGAATGAACAAATGTTATCACAGAGATTAAGTAGTGAAGCCAGGGACTGAACCCTGATCTGATCTCAAGCTGTGCGCTCTTATACCATGGCATCCTGAGAAAATTTTCACTCTTTGTCTTTCCCTAAAGAATGGCTGATCACACAACTGTGAATAAGAAATATTAGCTTACTATGAAAAACATACTTTCAGAATTGTTTTAGGGAAATTCTTCATGTACTTGCAGAAATAAAGTAAGCCAATACAATTAAAATAATTGTTGACAAAGTGGAATGGTTTTAGATTAGAAAACTTTGGTTTGGTACATTTAACACTTTTCAAACACTTGTTAGGCTTTGTATACACATAACTACAGTACGGAAGGATAATTTTAAAAACACAAAATTCCATGAGGTCATACTAAAAAAATTAATTATCCTTTAAAAATATTTTTTATTGCTGTCAATATTTGAAAGTCATGCCATAAAAAAGCTATCTCAACTAGCAATTATTACTATAGATAAACAGGGAGTTCTTTCCAGCTTCTGAAATCTGACCATGAATTTTATATTGAAGGGCTTTTTTTGTAGATCACTGAATGTTTCAATTGTATATTGAATGATAAAACAGCACCATGCATTTATATAAAAATATATAATTGTTTTCAAATTCTATATATGGAAATGCACACACACAGATTTTAGAAAGCAGTTTTATATCCATATTTCTTTCTAGAAAATACAAGGCTAATTTTTAGTGTTTGTCCTCATTTTAAGACTGAATGTTTGGGCCGGCCCCGTGGTGCACACGGGAGAGCGCAGCGCTTGGGAATGCAGCGGCGCTCCTGCCGCGGGTTCAGATCCTATATAGGTAATGGCCGGTGAGCTCACTGGCTGAGCGCGGTGCCGGCGACACCAAGCCAAGGGTTGCGATCCCCTTACTGCTCACAAAAAGACAAAAAAAAAAAAAAGACTGAATGTTTAGTTCCAAAATTATGAATATGTTTAAGTTTACAAGGCAGAGTATTGCTCAAAAAGCAAATTTTTCATGTCAAGTCCATATTAAGGTTAAAAACTAAATTTCCATGAAATTAATTTCTAATAAACTTGCAAAATTAGACTGATCATTCCCATGAGAATGCTTATTTCACATAAATAAGTTGCTGTTGAAGGGTTAAAAATCTTGATTCTCCTTTGATCTTAGAATAGGGTTTTTAGGTAAATGCATGCTTGGGGCTATAGCCCTCAAGAAGGAGACAATAGTCCACAGATAAGATTGGCAAAAGCCTATCTAATCAATTCTTTTTTTTTTTAAATTTTATTTTGTCGATATACATTGTGGCTGATTATTGCTCCCCATCCCCAAAACCTCCCTCCCTTCTCCCTTCCCCCCTCCCCCCCAACAATGTCCTTTCTGTTTGCTTGTCGTATCTACTTCAAGTAATTGTGGTTGTTATATCTTCTCCCCCCCTCCCGGTTTTGTGTGTGTGTGTGTGTGTGTGTGTGTGTGTGTGTGTGAATTTATATATTAATTTTTAGCTCCCACCAATAAGTGAGAACATGTGGTATTTCTCTTTCTGTGCCTGACTTGTTTCACTTAATGTAATTCTCTCGAGGTCCATCCATGTTGTTGCAAATGGCAGTATTTCATTCGTTTTTATAGCTGAGTAGTAGTCCATTGTGTAGATGTACCACATTTTCCGTATCCACTCATCTGATGATGGACATTTGGGCTGGTTCCAACTCTTGGCTATTGTAAAGAGTGCTGCGATGAACATTGGGGAACAGGTATACCTTCGACTTGATGATTTCCATTCCTCTGGGTATATTCCCAACAGTGGGATAGCTGGGTCGTATGGTAGATCTATCTGCAATTGTTTGAGGAACCTCCATACCATTTTCCATAGAGGCTGCACCATTTTGTAGTCCCACCAACAATGTACGAGAGTTCCTTTTTCTCCGCAACCTCGCCAGCATTTATCGTTCAGAGTCTTTTGGATTTTAGCCATCCTAACTGGGGTTAGATGGTATCTCAATGTGGTTTTGATTTGCATTTCCTGGATGCTGAGTGATGTTGAGCATTTTTTCATATGTCTGTTGGCCATTTGTATATCTTCCTTAGAGAAATGCCTACTTAGCTCTTTTGCCCATTTTTTAATTGGGTTGCTTGTTTTCTTCTTGTAAAGTTGTTTGAGTTCCTTATACATTCTGGATATTAATCCTTTGTCAGATGTGTATTTTGCAAATATTTTCTCCCACTCTGTTGGTTGTCTTTTAACTCTGTTAATTGTTTCTTTTGCTGTGCAGAAGCTTTTTAGTTTGATATGATCCCATTTGTTTATTTTTCCTTTGGTTGCCCGTGCTTTTGGGGTCGTATTCATGAAGTCTGTGCCCAGTCCTATTTCCTGAAGTGTTTCTCCTATGTTTTCTTTAAGAAGTTTTATTGTTTCAGGGTGTATATTTAAATCCTTAATCCATTTAGAGTTGATTTTAGTATACGGTGAGAGGTATGGATCTAGTTTCATTCTCCTGCATATGGATATCCAGTTATCCCAGCACCATTTGCTGAAGAGGCAGTCCCTTCCCCAGTGAATAGGCTTGGTGCCTTTGTCAAAGATCAGATGGCAGTAAGTGTGTGGGTTGATTTCTGGATTCTCTATTCTATTCCATTGGTCAGTGTGTCTGTTTTTATGCCAGTACCATACTGTTTTGGTTATTATAGCTTTGTAGTATAGCTTAAAGTCAGGTAGTGTTATGCCTCCAGCTTTATTTTTTTTTGCTCAGCATTGCTTTGGCTATGTGTGGTCTTTTATTATTCCATATAAATGTCTGGATAGTTTTTTCCATTTCTGAGAAAAATGTCTTTGGAATTTTGATGGGGATTGCATTGAATTTGTATATTACTTTGGGTAGTATGGACATTTTCACTATGTTGATTCTTCCAATCCAAGAGCATGAGATATCTTTCCATCTTCTTGTATCGTCTAATCAATTCTAATCACTGTTTAGGGGTGGGATTGTGTACTTTGACTGTTTTAGGTCACTGGTTTGATTCTGGCTGGAAGGACTATTGACTATCTAACCTGTTGATTGTTCTTAACATATGCTAAGGAAACTGCTTGAATGCTGTTTAAATGCGCTAAGGAAATCACTGTAGGGAAGTATGTGGAAAAGAAAATGTTTACTAAGGACAAGCTGTTTGTTTGGTGGATGGACTTAGCTTTTTACAAATTGCACTCTGGAATGTCACATTGTTAATTTTACTGCTGTTACTAGTTTCAGTTGCTTAAAGGTATACTTGGCCATAATTTACTTCTGTAACACTGCCTGTTTTCATGTCCTTCTTCGATTGAATCAACTGACTTTTCTAGTGAAACTTCCTTGTCTTGTCAGTTATTCTGGAATGTAACCCGCGTATTGAGGCATTTTCTGACCACCTCCTTACAGTCCATATTCTTTTGTTCTGCTTTATTTTCTCCAAAGCACATACCACTAATTGGCATAATATATATTTTGCTATGATTTTAGTTGCCTCTGCCAGCTCCTCACCCCACCCCTTAGGATGTAAGTTGCATGAAAATGGGACATTTTTGTCTTTTTTCATCCCCCTGTCTCCAAAGTCTTTACAGGGAGTTGGTGCAGAACAGACAATCTACACTTATTGTTGAGTGAATTAATTACAACAGAGATGCTATTCAATAGGCTTTGGAAAAGACTTTTGTTATTGAGGTATTAATCCCACTAGAAAAAAAAAAGATTGTTAAAAAGATTGTTAAATCATCAACAAAGATAAGTAGTTCAAATATAAAATTTAATTAGGAAACATTTAATGTTAACTAAAATTGCATTCAGTCTCATCTTTGAAAAGCATGTAGCTTATCAGGTTAAATAGTATTAAAATCATCTTCTGTAAAAGGGAAATCATATTGAGAAGGGTAAACAGTACAACTGTGATACCAAAAGATCCATTTTTTCTTAAAAAGCATATATTCTTCTGAGGTTCTAGGAAGATACTTTTTTACTGCTGCTATGGGTTAAATGTGTCTCCCAGAAATTCATATATCGAAAACTTGACTCCCATTGTAAGAATGTTAACAGGTGGGAAATCCAATTATGATATTTGAAAGGTGGGGTCATTGAGAGGAGATTAGCTTGTGAGGACTGTGCTTTTGTGAATGAATCAATCCATTCATGAAGAAATGACAGTGATTCTGTTGGCTTTATAAGGAGAGCAGGTGAGAATTTTAGCTCTTTCTTGCTCAGCCCATTCTTGCCATGTGATATTGTGGTCATCCTGGGACTCTGTAGAGTTCACACCAAGAACAAGGTCCTCACATGATGCATTTTCTGGACTCAAAAACTGTAAGAAATAAAATTCGTTTACTTATAGATTACCCAATTTCAGGTATTCCATTATAAGCAACCAAAAATGGACTAATTCAATTGCTAAATTATCTAACTCATTGATATAAACTTTAAATTGTTTTGGTGTAAAAAAAGAGAATGCAATCTCTCACTCATACTAGTTTAACTTGTTACAAATTAATTTCTTTCTATTCTTATTACTGCAGATATCTCAAATACATGGCCGTATTCCACTCCTTTCTCTGATATCATTTATCAAAGTAACTGGGCTGATTTCCATTTCTTTACACTTGGCCTAATTTCCTCTCCCTCCAACATTCTGTAAAAGGCACTAGACTCATTTTGAATTACTCATACTCTGAATGTGTAAGTACAGAATGTGTGGTTTTCAATGTACTATGGAGATCCTACAAACTTCTACAAAAACATTTTAAAATACGATGGCAAATACTATTGTTGCTCAACTTCTCGCCTCTTTCCATGTAGACGTACCTGTTAGATAAATCTATTATCTAAATGTCTGTCTATCCATCTACTTTCTATCTATCTGTCATGTGAATCCATAAATGCAAAAGTAAAGAAAAATTCATATAATTATCTAAGTGATCACAGAGAAAATACCAATTACTAACAAAAATGTGATTACTCATTTTCTTATAGCCTCACCATATTACTTTTCTATTTATTAGAATGAAAGCATCTGTTTCATTTGCAAAATGGCGAAAGGCTTATTCTTATCCATTTCACTTATTTTTTCTTCTCTCTAGATAACTTCAGCAGCCCAAACTCAGTTAATGGATGGGGCAATAAGTCAGTGGTTACTGAATTCATTTTGTTGGGGCTGTCTAGCTCCCGGTAACTCCAACTGTTCCTTTCTTTTATCTTCTCTGTGTTTTATGGAGCTATGGTGTTGGGAAACATTTTTATCATCCTCACAGTCATTACAGACTATCACTTGCATTCTCTTACATACTTTCTTCTTAGAAATCTCTCTTTCATCCATGTGTGTCAGGCTACATTGCCACTCCCAAGACGATTGCTGTCTTCCTCAATGAACACAAGATCATCACTTTCCAGGGATGCATGTTTTTGGAGGTAGGGAGATGGTGCTTCTTGTGGCCATGGCCTATGACAGATACCTTGCTATATGCAAACCTCTGCACTACATGACCATCATGAGACAAAGTGTGTGCACTGTTCTGGTGGGGATCTCCTGGACCATTGGTACCCTGCACTCAATCAGTCATGTGGCACTCAGAGTTGATCTGCCTTTCTGTGGACCCAACAAGGCAGACAATTTCTTTTGTGACCAAGAAATTTCTTTTGTAGTGATCAAGCTTGCCTGCTTAGACACCTGTGTTTTGGAGATCCTGGTGCTTACCAATAGTGGCCTGCTCTCACTTATCTATTTCCTCCTTTTGCTCATTTCTTACACTATCATCCTTGCTACTGTCCATTGCCAAGTCTCTGGAGGGACATCAAAGGCACACTCCACCCTGTCTGCCTGCATTACTGTCATAGTTCCATTCTTCGGCCCATTAATCTTCATCTATATTTGGCCCATTTGAAAGTTTCCCAATTGATAAATTTATCTCTGCGTTTTTTCCTCTCTTCACTCCTCTCCTTAACCCCATGATTTACACTCTGAGGAATAAAGATGTAAAAGAAGCCATGAGGAAGCTGAAGAGCCAGCATGTGGGTTCTAAGTAGGATTTTTAGACAACTGTGAGGAAGTAATACAAATCCCTACTTCTTGGCCTTCATAATGAACACAGATGATTGCTATTATTGTGTTACTATCATAGTCTTTTGCTATCAGAGGACCTGAATCTGGTGATCTAAAGTTGGCAAATGAAGTAAAGAATCTCGTATTATAATGTGAGTACCTACATACCATCTCACCTCATTTCCCCTAAAACTGCAGCTTCGTATTTAAAATTCCTAAGTAGTTTTTTCCCTTATACAGGCGTTGTTAAAAAATATTTTGTAGCATTTGAAAATTAGCTTCATATTAAAGAAGATTAGCTAACTCATCTGACTCAATTTGGGTAGCATAAAGAGCAATTTAGCATTCTTTGAGTTAAAAACAGAATCTGCTTTGACAAGACAGGCTCTATGAAGACTAAAGACTGTTCTTCTCCCATCATCAGTTTTAGTCCATAATTATTCTAGCTAATAACTTGGATCCTATAAATACCTGTAAAAATTCCATGTTCACAAATAAGTCATTAATGCTTATAAATTCTGTCTTTTATTATATTTGTTATTAGAGCTAAATTTTAAATACATAGAATACTGTAGTATCAATTATGGGATTGAATTTTGCAGCTCTGGCTTTGATACAAGTAACACATCAATAAATACAACCAAGTCCATTCCATAGTTAAAATTGCAAGACTGCTTTTACATTCTCTCAGAAAAAAATCATAGTCCTTACATACAAACTCTTTTTATACGACTGATAATAAACCTACCATCAGTTGAAAATGACTACAGGATATCTAAATAGTGATTTTGTTTAGTTAATTTCATTCGAGAGTGCAAATTTTAAAGTAGTCATAGAAAACATATACATTAGTAATTAGAAAATATACTGCATACATTTTTCTTTCTCAAACCTTAATTGAAACTTCAGAAGCATCTCACAAAATAATGGAAACAGCAAGAGAAGGAGGGAGAGGACATGATAGATCCATTCCGTCACCAGCCACACAATCTGGCACTGTCATCACTGCATCACTTAATTCAACCAGGAGGAGTTCATTCTGTTTGTGTTGGCTTTCAGTTCACACTTGTAATTTTTGAACTGAAGATGTGATTGTGTGTTCTGTTTTTATTACTTAGAATAGATTGTAAGTCCCTGAGGCAGGTTTTGATGTATCACTTACCACACTTGTCAATGTACTAAATATTTAACATGCAAGCACATGCAGTAAGTGCCACGGGAGGACAAAAACAGACATACTTATTTTAATTAGAAAAAATACATTTTTTTTAAAAGGTAGGGACAATTATTTTGTTATATTTAATGAAAAAAATAATGTGACTCTAAAAACAAAGCTTACAAATTATATGTCACAACCAAGGAGAATGTTTATGATGCATGTTTAGAAAAAACGGGCATTAAAAAACTGCATAAACGGTATGACCCCACTTACTAAGATAGATTTGGGAATTAAATATAGAGATATTGGAGAAGTAGACATCACCTATTATGTTAATGAATTGATAATGAATGTTTCAGAGATTGATAATGATGACATTAGCAGATTTGGTGTTCAGTTAAAAGGAAAATTTAGGGAATATTAGTTAATTTTGGAGATCTTAAATTTGTTTGCAGAGGGGTGTTGTGATACATTTTGGGACCTGGAAATTAGAGATGTAGACTTAAGACTCTTTCTTATAATGGTATGAAGTCATTTGAATGTATGAAGTTTCAGCAGAAGATCCTAAGGAGAAAATAGATTTTAAGTAACATATTTCTTAAAATTACCTGCACAAAGGGTAATAGAAAGAGAAGATATCAGGGAAGGGTATTGGGAAGTATTGGTCAGAGAGTGTAGGGATTGTAGAAATTGTAGGGATTGTAGAAAAATATAAACTTTAGTATACACAGTTTTGTGACAAATGCTTGCTAATGACATTCTAAGTAAAGTAGCTTCTAAGGGGCTATTAAGCAGCTTCTAAAGAGGCTGTACAAAGGGCAGGGCAGGCAGGCCCAAGTACACAAAACATTCCAAGAAGGGAATGGCCCCCACCCAGTTCCAGGAACTGGCTAGTACCTTATCTAAGAGCCTACTGGCCAGGCCCCAGGGAAGATATATGATTGAGAGAAGCACCATTCCTTATCGGGGGTACCAGCCTGCTAAAGCCCACCTGTAAATCTAAAGGAGTCACAGATCTAGATCTATCAGGGTGCCAGCCTGCTAAAGTCTGCCCATAAATCCAAGGGTGCCACAGATAACCAACAACTCATCCTGTCATAATGATCTGTTCAGGAAAAACTGTATAAAAAGTGCTTGTATTGTAAACTGGGGGCCGCTTTTGTCCTGGAGACAAAGTGACCCCAGCATGCTGGAATAATAAAACCTCGTGTTTATTGCAGCGGCCTCTAGCTCGTGGTCTTTGTGAGGAGAGCCATCCTGACGTGTGGGATTTGTGCATGGTGCACGGGTCTTACAAGAGATATTTAGGAGTGCTCTGATCACATGTATCTGGGAAGTGATGAAGAATCAGTTTAGTTTCAATCATAAAATTCAAAACGTTCTACCCTATGGGAGGAGAATCATAGTTAACTAGGAAGGGAACTGGACAAGGGATTAGAAGATGTGATTCTAAACTAGACAGTACAGTCTGGGTCAAACAACTGATCCCTCAAGAGCTCATTCACCCTCACTATAGATGTAGGATGCTGGACTGGTTGATTTCTTGTATCCCTACCAACATCAAAATTCTATGAGATAATAAGAAGAAACCACTTTTTCTGCCCTTTTTTATTCGGTCCTGGGATGAAGAATTACCTACGAGGTGGAGAAAATCTGAACTTCACTCAACATCATTTTTTCTAAGAATTTGAACCAAGAAGTTTAAATTCTTGCAAAATGATCGAATCTCTTAACTAGACTCTACTCTGTGCGTTGTAGTGTTTCTATTGCAAAACAGGTCTCACTGCCCTCCCCTAGAACAATTGCCTTGGAAACCAAGCATGTGGCTCTTCTGAGCCTGTTAGAATGCCAGGGTGTTTGCCCTGCTGTATAGTATACTGATTCATGTAATGACTCTCCAACAATTTTTGACACTCCCAGTGATGTTGTTTCTATAGGTCTCCTGAAGCAGAAAGAACTAGCCAACAGAATTAGTCATTGTTTTTCTTTCTACCATGTTACAACTTCTCCAACTGGACTAAGCATTAGTCCTGCAGCTTGGTCCATTTGTGAAATGCTCAAGGTGATGCACTGTAATTTCTTGTGAGCAAACAAACTCATGTAATTATCCTAATGAAGGTGATTTCTACTCACACAACTTTCCACTGGGTCTCTCTTGATCATCATAGTCCAGTGATGTCAAATTCCTAATTAGCTTCTAATCAATGTAATGGCTTTTCTTATATCTGTATGTTGAGGATATTGACACTTTAAAATGTAAAGGGCGAAAACTGAAGCCTGGAAAAACATGGGTTCCCTACCTTTGTCTCCATCCAAAGGCTTCTGAAGAGTTTTGTTTTCCCCGGTGGGTGCTGATATTATAAGGCCACGGACGGGAATAGCATTGTTTCCCCAGCCTCCTAATTCAGTCAGAAGAGAGCAGACAGAGGCAATTATCCTCCACTCTTTGGATTAATCTTTGAATATTCTCTATCCATTTTGCCTATTAACTGTTGTCCAAACCAGGAAAAACTTGCTAAAATCAGAAGTTTACCCTTTTGATAGACTATATTTTTATTTCAATACAACTTTTATAATTGCTTTTATCTTTGAATTGACTTGCTCATTGTTGGATCATGCTTTCAAAAGCCAGAGAATTTTAGAATATCACAGTTTAGGCAGGAAAATTTTTCCCTTTTTTGAAGAGAAATGGTACTCTAAAAGTTCATGGAAAGATAAATGTTGTCTTTTAATTCTATTTTTCTGTGACTTTTTTGAAGTACCCTCATATATGATTTGCCTAAAATTATAAAGTTATTTGATGAGAGAATTGGAACAGATATTTTCTATATCTCATGCTAATACTTCTCTTACAGTCCATGATGTCTTTGGACATCCTCCACTCACTTGAACTTCAGGCTATTTTAAAGCTTAATTAATTTTAAAGCTTGTTAATTCATGGCCAAAAAATACGAAAGTAAGCAACTTATGAAAGTCAAAATATCCTGCTGGATATATATTGTCTTTGAGGGAAAAAAAAAGTATATCCCATATGTTATTCCTATCTTTTAGAATCTTAATACTATTATGGTAAATTCATGATGGCTCAACATATTTGACTCAATTATATAATGATGATACAAAACACATCTCTGAGAAACAAGAAAAAAGTTGTCTTTACTTTGAATTAATGAAAAGTAAGATGAAGGGAAGAAAAAGCCTAAACATTCCATAAACATAATACAATTTTTGATAAAATGATACTTCAGTGTCTTTACAGACCCCAAATTATGTAACAATCACTATTACTGATGATACCTCCTAAAAATACTATTATTAATAATTTTAAGAAGAAATCTTACACAGAATTTTTGTGGATAAATTTGCTGAGGCTTCCCCTTGAAAACAGTGTTCAAACTCCCTGAAGAATTCCATCCATATTTCTGGACCTGTGAGATGAGGTTAAGTTGGAAGATAGGATTTTCCTAGCATATGTGACTAAATCTTCTGTAGTTAAAGCTGAAGCAGAGGAAAGGAAATAATCCTTTTCAAGTGGCTGTTAATGATGGATGACTGGTTTTAATTTGTAGAAGTCACTGAAAGTTATTTGCGATAATCTAGTTCACTGCTATTGTAAAAAGAAGACATATAGCTACAGTTGGGCTAAATCCTTTGAAAAATTGTGAAATGGAAGATTTCGTTTTCAGTATTTCTTTCTTTTAATCTACTATTTTCCCTCTTTCAGATTCCTGACTGTTCCAAGTGCTCCCCTAGCTACGTTGGACTTAGATTATGATATAGCCTCCAGCCTTATGCACCTCCTTGAAGACAACTCATCTAGGCCACAGACACCCTGCACCTGCTTTCTTTTCACGTAGAAGCAAACTTTTTTATGACTGACCTCTTCAGTGCTTGGTCTGTTATCTTAGGAGATGTGGAACAACTAAATTCTTTCCAAGCATAAATGAATGTAGATTGTAGGATATCTCCCCACTTTCCCTTTTATCTTAGGTAGGTAAACATGTTTTGTCAGTATTCTTCTGAAGACCATGCACCAGCATATGTCTCCAGTATAGTCCACAACAGTGACAGTTACATCTCTCAGCTGGATTTGGGGAGGGAGGGTGAGAGGAGCAGTGCTGGAAAGTTTGTGACAGATGTATATTTGAAATGGTAGATTTGGTGGCCCCTGTAAACTATACGCTTATTTACTTCATCTGCCAATCATAACATCTGAGAAGGAAGTACTGGAAACAAATTCTTTTCATAAATTTTATGCAGGGGGGACCTGAGGGTCACCCAGCACAATCCTGTATGCATGTACTAATTCATCCTCAAATATCACAAGAAATGAAAAATTGGTCCTTACATGAACACATATACTAATTAGAAACTCATATGAGTTAGATTACATCCCATAAAATTTTCAGAAAACAATTACTTATTCTAATCTGAAGTAATACATTATTAAGAATGTTTACACAGGGCCGCCCGTGGCGCACTCGGGAGAGTGCAGCGCTTGGGAGTGCAGCGGCGCTCCCGCCACGGGTTCGGATCCTATATAGGAATGGCCGGTGTGCTCACTGGCTGAGAGCGGTGCGGGTGAAACCACACCAAGGGTTGCGATCCCCTTACCGGTCACAAAAAGACGACAAAAAAAAAAAAAAAGAATGTTTACATATAATTAGTCATTGCAGTTGATTAAAGAGTTTTCACCTACATAATCTTTTAAAAAACATTTTCAGTATCTCTTTGAGGGTAACATTCTCAATATTTAGTATTTAAGGATAATGAGCCCTGAAAGGCTAAAGGATCTTCTCAGTGTCATACAACTACCCAATGACACAACTGTGATTTTTAACATAGAATTGTTTTTATTCTAAAAGCTTTGTTTTTCGTACAGTACAGTGATTTTAACAGATATAAAAAGGTAGCATTTTTCATCTAATAAGTAATGTGCTAGGGAGTAAGGGAACTGAATTCATCAACTTCTCTGAATGAAAAAGGGATTACTAATATTAGCAAATGACCTTTAGGACGGCAGGTAATAAACCTAATCACTCTATCTCCAGTGCATAGTAGCACAGTGCCTTGGGGAAAGGCATTTAAATATGTATAAAGTAAATGAACTAAGAAGAATGAATTTATATAGGAAATAAATTTAGAGTTCATGTTGCCCACCACTTTCATCTTATACAGTAAGAAACTCAGTTCCTAAGTGAATCAATTTGCCCTCTACGGAAAACAGGGTCCTTTGGTTTTTCCTGAGCCCCCCAGAAGTCAATGACAGTGGGAAAATGCAGCTTTGCAGAAGACTCAGAAAAGCTACTGGAAGGATGATTCTTGTGATGATTTTCTCACATAATTGGATTATGTGTTTTAGAGTAAAGTCATCAGAAAGTTTTCAACGTTCACAAATGCCTCCTGCCTCCCCTTTCCACTGTAGCACCAGAAGGTTTCCCTAGGAGACTCGTTCCTTGTGCTTAAGGCTTTGTTCTTTCTAATGGGGTATATATGAACCCTTCTCAGCTGGTTTTGTTGGATTTTATTTACTTTTCTGTCTTGAGTGATTCAGTGCAGTGTTTATGACAGGGCGTCTAAGAGCTCTTGAGAAGTGAGAAAGCGGAGAGAAAGGCACTACAGGAATGTGGTAGCTCCTCTAAGGCAAACTTGTTCCATTGTATAATTTTTCCTGTAGGCTGCTCTACCTTCAAACTTCACTTCTTAAACTTTTCTGAAAATCCTGGAGTCATAGTTTTGATATAATCTGTGATAATATATAAATTAGTTCTTCGGTGGGTTTTCTGGAGAATTGGAGACTTGAAATACAGGGGTGAGTCCCGAATTTTATTTCTGGGAGTTAAAATTATTTATTACATGCCCTGTTTCTATGTGTAAACCCTCCAGTGAAACTCAAGGAGAGACTAGGCAATTCGCAGTTATGATCTAAGAAGACATTAATATCTAACGTTGAAAGTGGTTAAAAATCAGTAAAATAAAAAACACCCCCCCAAAACATGATTTAGATGTAGAGGATTCTTCAAAATCAGACAATCTAATGAACCTTTACAATACACTTTTTACTTTTCTTGTTTATCATACAAATTTTTAAAATTTTAGATAGCTTACACAAGTAAAAAAAAACATAAAACAGAGAAACTTCCGATAAAATAGAACATACAATAACCGAGCAGAAAAAACACCCCCACCCCCGACCCCCATTTTTGTCATGATCTGAATTTCTTACTATAAGTGCAAGGGTACTTCAAAAAGTTCATGTATAAATAGAATTAAAAGATAACACAAATTTTTCTATGAATTTCTTTTGAAGTACCCTCATTCTCTTATCCTATATAACTATAATTTTTAAAAGCCTCTATTTTTCTTTTTCAATATTCCTAACTGAACTTTAATGAATTGGGGGAAAAAAAACTCTCTGGGGGAAGGAAATACCGAATAAAATAAAATATCAATTATAACTCTATAAAATGTCCATGGTTATTAACACCAATGGCTGAGTTTAAAGAAGCTTAATGTTTTCAGGTATTAATTGTAAAGGATTAATCCACTAGATTTCTCTATAAAGTAGAATTCAATGAAGAGCTAAGTCAAAGGGAGAAAAGTTCCAGTAAGCTCTCGTCCTTTCAGTTTTGCCAGGGTTTTGTATTTCAGTCTACATCATTTCTAACTGGAGAGAGGAAATAAGAGCTATTAGCTCAAGGCAGTGATTCCTATTAGCTCTGTTATACAAATGTAATGCTGCCTCTCTCCTGTTTTAATTTTTATAAACATGTAACTTATGAACATGACAGTTCTAAACACAGAAGTGCACATCTCAATCAGTTTTCGTAAAGTGAATGCTTTCATGTAACTCTTAACTACTTCATGAAACAGAATATTAGCAGCACTTAGGAAGCCCCTTCCATGTGCCTCTCTGTCCCCATTTCCCCTTCAAGAATAACCACTACTGGACTTTTTAACACCTTAGTTTTGCCTATTTTTTGTACACTGTTTAAATAAATTGACACAGCGTGTACTCTTTTTTTATCTAGCTTTTTAGTCAACATTATTTTGTGAAATTATCTTCCTCTGTGGTAGCCATTCAAAAAGTTTTTCTGTATCATTTACTTTAGGAAAAAATGGTTTGCATTCCATCTCTGTAGATTCTTATAGTGGATTTTTGTGATATCAAAACAACTTTTCAAATGTCCAATTTCATTTAAAATTTGTTGCCTTTGTTTCTTAAATTAATATAATTGAGTATACCAGTGGTTGAGCATCTCCTTGACAACTCTTTTCTCTAACCCAATTTTGCATTTTTAGCAGAATTGTTGTACTGTGTCCATAATTTTTAATGATTAATGAAAACTCAAGCACAGAAATATGACTAGGAATTAGAATCCTGAAAACTTGAAGTGTAATTGGGAAATAAAACCCATGCTCACTTCACTGATTAATCACCGTCTCTCTTATTTAGGTAACTGAAGATAAGTCCCTTCCAAAGTCAATGAATGAGACAAATCAGTCTCGGGTGACTGAATTTGTGTTGCTGGGACTCTCTAGTTCAAAGGAGCTCCAACCTTTCTTGTTTCTCATGTTTTCACTACTGTACTTAGCAATGCTGCTGGGCAACTTTCTCATCATCCTCACTGTGACCTCAGATTCCCATCTTCATACCCCCATGTACTTTCTGCTTGCAAACCTCTCATTTATAGATGTGGGTGTTGCCTCTTTTGCTCCCCCCAGAATGATAGCAGGCTTTCTGGTTGAGTGCAAGACTATTTCTTTTGATGCCTGCCTGGCCCAGATTTTCTTTGTTCACCTTTTCACTGGCAGTGAAGTGGTGCTCCTTGTATCCATGGCTTATGACCGTTATGCGGCTACATGCGAACCTCTGCACTACGTGACGCTCATGAGCCGCCGTGTATGTGTGGTCCTTGTCCTCATCTCCTGGGGTGTGGGCTTCTTCCACACCACTAGTCAGTTGGCATTTACAGTTAACCTGCCATTTTGTGGTCCTAATCAGGTAGATAGTTTTCTCTGTGACCTCCCCCTAGTGACCAAGCTAGCCTGCGTAGACTCTTACATTACTAGCCTACTAATAGTTGCAGACAGTGGCTTTCTTTCTATGAGTTCCTTCCTCCTCTTGGTTGTCTCCAACACCGTGATACTTATTACAGTAAAGAATCGCTCCTCTGCCAGCATGGCAAGGGCCCGCTCCACGCTGACGGCCCACATCACTGTGGTCACACTGTTCTTCGGACCATGCATTTTCATCCACGTGTGGCCCTTCAGCAGCTATTCGGTGGATAAAGTCCTTGCTGTGTTCTACACCATCTTCACTCCTATTTTAAACCCAGTTATTTACACGCTAAGGAACAAAGAAGTGAAGGCAGCTATGTCAAAACTGAAGAGTCGATATCTGAAGCCTTGCCAGGTTTCTGCAGTCATAAGAAATGCTCTTTTCCTTGAAACAAAGTAAACTGTCAGGATCATTACCACTTTAGCCCAGTCTCTAGACATTTACAACTGGGAAAAGTTGATTGAGAAACTTGAATTCAACAGTAACGCTGATAATAAAAATTTATGAAATAAACCTTAGTGATTTTATTATTCTCTTTCTTCACTGTGCATTTTTTCTTCTTTTTCTTTTTTCTATTTCTTACTTTTTATTCTTTATTTTATAATTAAGATATAGGCTTTGATGACATTAGAAAATAATGTTTGCTCACAAATGGTAAACAAATTTCACCTCCTCTTCTGAAAACAGTACTGCTCAGATGCCAACTTTGGAGCAATAATAGGTGTATAACTCTATGCCATAGAGATAATAGATTTATTTACATGTATAATATATGATATACCTAGATAGGAGTGCATTTCACACTGCACTATGTAACTGACAGCACATGAAGACAATTCTATATATGATTGGTGTTAATGACACAGTAAAATAAAAAGTGGCTTGGCTATCTACCTGAAAGCATTTACATTCAAGATCTTCACAATTCCTTCTTCAAGTGGCTATATTACATATTGTTGATGGAAAACAACTCACTGAACGAATTTATTCACCAGCGTGTTTTGTATTTAGTTATGTTAATTTCTGTTTAATACTGATAAACTAATATGAGAAATTTCAAAAATGACTTATAATTCTCTACCACTTCTCTTCATGATAATAAGAGTCTGAATCTCAGTATAAAACATTTTTTCTCCCCATGCATTTTCATGATCTTATCTTCTCAGATACAGTATTTTTTCATATCAATACCTGGTAGAAATAATCATTTTTCTATATGGACTTTTAATTCATTTTACATTTTATTTTTAAATTGCCTAATGCAGAACCAGAAAATGTCTGAATCCTATATCAAGACCTTAGGGATAGTCATAAAGTTAACCCTCCATGATTGCTTATGAGACCAAGATTATTTAGGATTCCCCACTACCAGCTTTTCCTCTTCCAGTGCATTCAGTCTTTTCCTATGTTTTGTACTTGTGTTCTGCTTTCACAATCTTGTATAACACTCACTGATGGTTTTCCAGGCTCCAATCATCAGACTCTCCTAAAGGGATTCTGTAATTCCTATTACTGATAGAAAAACAATGTTTCTGAGCCAAAGGGTTCCAAATTATTCAAAACCTAACAAAAAGAAAATAAAGACAAATCTTCCTGAGTATCTAAGTATGTTTGTGTACTCAAACTTACTATAACACAAGACTACATTTTCTTGTACACTGATCTAGTTTTATGTATAAAAGAAGTTCATTGTGGTACTAATACTAAGTACAAATTAATTAACACTGCAATAAAAAATTTAAGAATTTTACATCTCTCTTAAGTTTTAAAACATCATTATGAGATACTTATTTGGCTCATATCATACATGATAAAAATAAAGTTAAAGGGATAACAATATTGTGCAGCAACATACAGTTTGAAAGTGGCAAAATGGATTTCCTATACAGGTTTTTGTTGTGTTTTGTTTGTTGATTTCCTGTTGGTCCAGATCACAACTGTATTTTAAATTTTTATTTATTATTAGCATATTCATTATTAGAAAAAGTGATATTTCTTTATGCCCTTTGCCCAAACTATCACTTCCCAAATCCCTTCCCTCCCTCCCCCCATCTCTAGTATTCTTAGGTTTGTTCTCTCCTTCTGAAAGTTCAATGTATTGCTGAGGTCTTTTCTTTCTTTCTTTCCTTCATTCCTTCCTTCTTCCCTCCCCCTCTCCTTCCTCCCTCCCTCACTTCCTTCATCTGGGCAGCCAGTCATGACTAAGAACATGCGGTATTTCTGTTTTTTTGTCTGGCTTATTTCACTTAATGCAATTTTCTCCAGACTCATCCATGTTGCTGCAAAGGGCACAATTTCATTCTTTTTTATACTACTGCCTAGTGTGGAGTAGACTGTGGCCTGTACAAAAAGTGTGATTCTCTGCTTATCCTCTCACACACTCTTTCCTACTCTTAGTATGGGTTTTAAAAAATCTCAGAATATTACAATTTATACTCAAAAGGGTACTCAAGTTCCTTACACATAGCAAGACCAATGTCTAATTGATAAAATGTATTATTGTACATTCTTACTGAAACTAAAATCAACAGAAACAAAGCTACAATAATGTACATAGATATAAAAGAAATCAGGTACTAAGATCACACAAAACAAAGGAGTAAGAATTTCTTGATTGTTGTTAATATTATACAAATCAGTAAGCTCAGGAATTTTTACTTTTGTAGGCCTGTTTTTAATTATGTTAACACATATATAACACCAAGCATGTGTCAGGCACTGTTCTAAGCCTTTGATATACATTAATTTATTTAATGCTCTCAATGTGAGGTTGGTATGATTATCTTCATTTTTACATTGGAGGAGGTTGCAGTGCAGAGAGATGAAACAACGTGCCAAAAGTCACAAAGCTAGTGGTGGTAGAGTCACATTTTAAACTCAGGCATTCTGAGAGAGGCACCTCCCCGGAGAGGCACGAGATCTGCAGAGACCACGCACCCTGTGGTGCCAGCACAAGAATGAGCAGGTAGTCTTTGCCACTGCCAGACCCCATCCCCAGCCTGGCTGAGTGCACAACGACCAGAGAGGCACCACCCCAGAGAGGCCTGAGTCCCATGGAAACCACGATCCCTGTGGCACCAGCATGCAGCTGAGCAGGTAGGCCTCACCACTGCCCGACCCCATCTGTAGCCCGGTGGAATGAGCACCAACCAAAGAGGTGCACCCCTGGAGAGGCCCGAGTCCTGTGGAGACCATGCAGCCCATGGTGCCAGCACATGACCTAGAAGGAAGGTATTGCCACTGCCAGACACCAACCCAGCCCAGAAGAGTGCATGCCAACCAGAGAGGCACCTCCTTGGAGAGGCCCGAGACCCATGGGAACCACATGCCCAAGGCACCAGAAGGCAGCTAAGCAGACACTGAGGCAGCCAAGCCAAATTGTCAGTCCTGACAGGATCCTAGCCAGACAATTGTGTCAAACCAGTGGACCATGAAATTCCTTGCCACAATGACTAAACAACAAAGGAAAGATACCATAAATATGAAAAATCAAGAAGGTACACCACCAAAGGGTAATAACTCTCAAGTCCTAGATCTTATAGAACAAGAAGCCATTGAAATTTCTGACAAGGAATTTCGAGTGATAATTCTAAGGAAACTAAATGAGATACAAGAAAACTCAGCTAGACAACACAATGAAATGAGGAAAAGTATACAGGACCTGAAAGAAGAACCATACAAGGAAATCAATGCCCTGAACAAGAATGCAGCATAGCTTGCTGAGCCGAAGAATCCATTCAACGTAATAAAAAACACAACAGAGAGTTTAACCAGCAGGCTTGCAGAAGAGAGAACTTCTGACCTTGAAGATGGGCTGTTTGAAATAAGACAGGCAGATAAAAAAAAAAAAAAAAGAAAAGAAAAGAAAAAAGAAATAAAAACATTGAAGAAAATCTAAGAGAGTTATCAGACAACCTAAAGTGCTCAAATATCCGAATCATGGGTATTTCAGAAGAGGAGGAAAAAGAGATTGTATTGAAAACATATTCACCAAAATAGGGGCAGAAAACTTCCCAGGTATAAGAAAAGACACAGATCTTCAGACTCAAGAAGCTCAAAGATCCCCAAACATATTCAACCAAAAAAGGTCTTCTCCAAGACATGTTATAGTCAAATTGGCAAAACTTAAAGACAAAGAGAGAATCTTAATTGCTGTAAGAGAGAAGCATCAAATCACCTGTAAGGGAGCCCCAATCAGACTAACATCAGACTTTTCATCAAAAACCCTAAAAGCCAGAAAGGAATGGGATGATATATTCAAAATACTAAAAGACAGAGATTGCCAGCCAAGAATCTGTTACGCCACAAGACTATCCATCCAAAATGAAGGACAAATAGTATACTTCTCAGACAAACAAAAACTGCAGGAGTTCACTACCACACAACCACCCTTACAAGAAATTCTCAAGGGATTACTGGGTTTGGTACCTAAAAAATAACTACCACTGCCATAAAAACTCAAAAAATATCGAAACCCACTAGTAAAATAAAAATGCTAACAAGAAGAGAAGAAAAAAAGTTTATCTACAACCCAAGAAACCAACAGACACAGAAGACAAACAGTAAATCAGAAAGAAAGGAACAAAAGGCACTTAAGACATCCAAACAAAAATCAATAAAATGCTAGGAGTAAATGAACACTTTTCAATAACAACTCTTAATGTAAAAGGATGAAATTCCCCAATCAAAAGACACAGACTGGCTGACTGGATTTAAAAGGAGGATCCAACTATATGCTGCCCTCAACTGAACAACCTCACCTACAAAGACTCACATAGACTAAGAGTGAAAGGATGGAAAAAGATTTGCCATGGAAATAGAAATGAAAAACGAGCTGGAGTAGGTATTCTTATAACTGATAAAATAGACTTTAAACTAAAAACCAAAAAAAGAGATAATGAGGGCCACTACATAATGATAAAAGGATTCACGCATCAAGAAGACATAACAATCCTAAATATATATTCACCCAATGTCGGAGAAGCCAGATTTATAAAGCAAACTCAATTAGACCTAAAGAAGGAAATAGACACTCATACCATAATAGCAGGGGACCTGAACACCCCTCTATCAATACTGGATAGATCATCTAGGCAAAGAATCAGCAGAGAAACGCAAGATCTAAACAAGACTCTAGACCAATTGGCCTTGGCAGATATCTACAGAACATTCCATCCAACCACCTCAGAATATTCATTCTTCTCATCAGCACATGGATCATTCTCCAGGATAGATCACAAGTTAGGTCACAAATCAAGTCTCAACAAATTCAAAAAAATTGGAATTATCCCATGTATTTTTTCAGATCACAATGGATTAAAATTAGACATCAATAACAAGTGCAATTCTGGAAACTATACAAACACATGGAAATTAAACAGCATTCTACTTAATGACATATGGGTCCGAGAAGAAATCATACAGGAAATCAAAAAATTTCTTGAAACTAATGAAAACAATGATGCATCATACCAAAACCTATGGGATCCTGAAAAATCAGTACTAAGGGGGAAATTTATTGCATTAAATGCTTACTTCAGATGAATGGAAATATGGCAATTAAACAACCCATTGTGGACACAGCCTTGGAGGATGCATTCAAGGAGTGCTGCTAGAGGGTGACCAACATGATGATGTAGGACATGAGCAAAAGATTGAAGCAGACCAAGGACAGGAGCCCACTGTCTGCAATCACCAAGAGCTCCAGCATATAGGTCTCAGTACAGGCAAGCTTGATGACCAAGGGGAGATCGCAGAAAATGCTGTCCACAACATTGGGACCCACAGAAAGGTAAACCCACCGTGAAAACCATTTGGCTTGTGGTATGTATGAATCCAATTGCCCATGAGAGCAAGAGAAACACAATGAGCACCCTGTGATTCATGATGGCCTTGTAGTGTAAGGGTTTGAATATGGCAACATGCCTGTCGATGACTATAGCTATCAGAAGAGACACCTCACCACCCCAAAAAAGTGCATAAAAAACATCTGGGCCATGCAACCCCAAGAGGAGATTGTCTTGTGTTTTCTAAGGAAGTCTGCAATCACTTTGGGAGTTGCCACAGAGGAAAGACATAAGTCAAAAAATGATAAATTTGACAGAAGGAAATACATGGGGGAGAGAAGATGGTTACCAAATATCACAGAGATAACAATGAGGAGATTTCCCACAACAATGGCTATATAGACAAGAAGAAAGATTGCAAAAAAGATTATTTGCATTTCTTGAGAGCTGGAAAGTCCTAGCAGGATGAACTCAGACACACTTGAGCTGTTATTCAGGATATCCATTTATCCATCTGCATGAGTATGTCATAAATCGTGTAAAGGAGGAGAAAACACAGAAAATCACAGAGACTAATAAGACAGTGAACCTAATTATTACTTATGCATTTTTACTATCTATTCAGGGAACTCACCCTTTTGGCAATGTGATTGCTTTGGAGATGTTCTTTGGTGTTTTGCAGTTTGAGATATTTCACAGAATTACAAAGCCAGTAGAAACTGGTGTGGATATGGAGCCAATTAGATCAAATTTGTGACCTGGTTAATATGAAGCAAGGTCAGAAGAACATTTGAGTGAACTTGGTCTCCCTTCATTTTCAGCTCCAGACCAGACTGGGAATGAACACTTAGTTTATTAGAATGATAGGGAAGACTTTTGAAAACCATCTGGGGAATAGGTTTTCATCTTTTGTAGATCTAAGGAAATATATCAACGAACACATTTTTGTCATATCTTCAGTATGCACTAAAATGTCTGAGTACTACATCATATCAAAAAAATATCTTTCAAATAACAAAATGTGCATTATGGTCCCCTGAAGGGAACTACAAAACACTAATTTGATACCGTCCCTATACTGTTTATATAAAATTTAATGTTGAGAGAATTATATTGTTAATTGAGATTAAAACCAATTTTTGAGGAAAGATTAAGATTTTAGACCTGAATGACCCAGATTAACTCTTAAAACTATAGATACTCAACCCACATAGTGCCTTTTAGTTTTTTTGTAGGCGACTATATAAATGTATTCCATATGTTCATTCTTATGCAATTGTTGGAAGATTGGATTAAAAGACCATTTATATCTGATATTCTTGTTTCATGCATATGCTTTGGCATGTAGTAGGTGCATAGAAATTCCAAAATCAGCATTATTAAAGCTAGGATGTAGTGAAGTTGACTACTTTAGTCTTGTTCAATTTTTCTTCCTCAAAGAGATGTAAGAAGTGAGGTGAATCATTAATCCCTGTTTACTTAAAGTAAACAAACAAGCAAAACATAGGCATATTGCTTGACAGTATCTTGAGGAAAGTCACTGTACTCTTTGGATCTTTGTTTCCTCACAATGATTTTCTCCACGGTTCTTTTAATCTTAACTTTTTCCAGGATGGATATAAGTCATAGATATTGTGTCACTGACTGAGGTGAATTCAGCTAAGCTAAGCGAATTTTATGAAAATGAATACAGTATCTACATTTAAAGAAGTCAAGGAATGGTCTACATTAATCTGCTTAGTTCCAATCCCCCTCTTTTGGCTGGCGGTAGGACCATTATCCAATTTTTATTACTAGCTCATTGCCCATCTCCAGTACTCTTCTTGTTCTTATCAGAGTCCAAGACCCAGACCTAATGCCAATTGCGAAAGAAGAAAATCAAATATATGTGATTTTTCATTGTATTTTTAATGTTTTAATCACAGTTTAAATGTTAAAATTACAGTATCTCTGGCTAACCATAATGAACATGGATTATAACTATGCACGAATACTGCCATTAAGGCAGATATTTTATTATAAGTGGCACATATGCAAATCATTATATTTGGCTTCATCTTTCAGAGTAATGTGAAAACAAATTTGGCGAGGTAATAGAATTTGAAAGTAGAAATGTTTGATAATTCTCATTCACAATTGTGAATCATTTGTTCATCGTACTTGTACTCTTACAGTAAGACAATACTGTTCAGCTGCAACCTCTGGATTTTCTGTGTTTATGCAAAGTGTACAAATAAATAGATTTGCAGGAGCACATAAGTTTGCAAATGTAGAGTCCCAAACTATTCAATTTCCCCCAAGATCTTTCTAGCTCGATTAGTGTTTAAATACTTAGACATTTTTAGATTTTTGTAGAAACATGAAATTTCCTCAAATGATCCTCTTTATAAGTCCTAACAAGTGTAATAATAGCATTAATATTTTATGAGTGGCAGCATTCTATCATTTTCCAAGCTATGGGTCAGGCATTTTATCCTTACAGTCCTATTACTTAACCTCTTTCAAAATAATTGCATCCCTGAAAGCAAGAAAGTAACTTTCTATATATTATGCAATAATTCAAAGAATAAAATCGTTTGATCTGATCAGTATAACCAAACAATTTAAACATACCCAGATTCTTTCCTCTAAGATAATTTATTTGGCTTGGATTGTACAATTATTTTCTTAACTTCCAACACAAAAGTACAAATTTTTATATTTTTTCGATTGTAACAAAATCTAACTTATTTTATTTATAGTTCAGTTTTCCTCTTTCCAGCCTTCCCCTGAGTTATGATTTTGGCATTTGTCCTTTATTACTGTGGTCTTACGTAACACTGTAAATACAAATAGTGTAATAGGTATAGTATATAGGTAGAGTAACATATCAGAGTCATGTAACCTACCAGTTTGCACTTGCACTTGAAAAGTAACACCATATGGAATCCTGGATGCTTAATCTTCACCAATCATTCATTTTATTTTCTGCTCTGGATTCAAAAGACAACTGTTTTTAAATGTATCCCTTGATAAGAGGAATAAAGGAGAAATCTCATATGATTGCTATTAGATCCCTCAGAGACTGGCAGTAAAAATGGAATGGGAATTGTTAAAATAGCCATTCTGCCATTACAGAAAATGAGACACCATTTTTCATCTACCAAATTGGTGAAGTTTTAAAGGCAACAATCAATACTCAGGAGACTGTAGAAAGATAGAACTAGAGGTTAGTTATAGAATTATTATGTGATGCTCATATATTTGCTACAATTATTTTCTACAGTAAACATTGATAACTGTTCTATTCAGGCAAAATATAAATATTTATTCTAGATTAGTTTTTAAAGTTTTTATTGAAAAATAAAAATGTATGCATTTATGAGGTACATGTTATTTTGATATATATATATATATACACACACACACACATTGTGAAATGGCTAAATCTAGCTAATTAATGTATTTATCACCTCACATAATAATCATTTTTTCATGATAAGAAGATTTAAAATCTACCCAGAAATTTTCAAGAATACAATATATAGTTTTTAACTGTAGTCACCATGATGTACAATAAATCACTTAAACTTATTCTTCCCATCTAATTGAAATTTTGTGTCCTTTGACTAAAATCTCCCCAGTTACCCCATGCCCCCACTTCTTGCAATCATCATATGCTCTCTGTATCAATAAGCTCGACTTTTTCTTTAGACTCTGCATATCAGTGGTATTTGTCTTTTCTGTGTCTGGCTTATTTCACTTAACAATGTCCTCCAGGTTCATCCATGTTATCACAAATGACAAGATTTCCTTTTTTTTTAAAGCCTGAAAGGTATTTCATTGTTCATATATATCATATTTTCTTTAACCATTTATACATTGATGTTGGTGTATTTATATTTACAATTATTATATCTTCTTGGTAAATTGACTCCTTTATTATTTTACAACGATCTTTTAATCTCATTTTACAAGTTTTGATTTAAAGTCTACTTTATAGGATGTCAGTATATTTACCTCTGGCCTCTTATGTTTTCATTTGCATGGTATATCTCATTCTGTCCCTTCATTTTCAGTCTGTGTGTGTCCTTAAAGGTAAAATTAATCTCTTGCAAGCAGCATATAGTTGGGTCTTGTTTTTGTTTGTTGGTTGGTTTTAAAACCATTCAGCCAGTCTATTTCTTTTGATTGGAGAATTTAATACATTAATATTCAAGATTAAGATTCATAGATAAGGACTTATTATGGCTATTTTGTTAATTATTTCTGATTGTTTTGCAGATCCTATTTTCCTCTTTTCTTCTCTTACTGCCTTTATTTGTAATTAGATAATTTCCTCTAGTGATTTGCTTTGATTCCTTAATTTTTATCATCTGTGTATCTACTATAAGTTTTCACTTTGTGGTTACCATGAAACTTACACAAAACATCTTATAATTACAGAAGGCTATTTTAAGCTGATAACAACATAACTTTTATCACATTAAAAAAAACTTTATACTTTAACTCCACTCCCCTACTCCATATGTTGTTTTTGTTGTCACAATTTACATTTTTTATATATATATATTTTTATTTTTTATTTATCAATATACAATGTAGTTGACTTTCATGTCTCTTTACCAATTCCTCTTTCCCCCACCCTTTCCCTCCTCCTCCCCATCAATATCATCTGTTCACTTTTCTTATTAAGTTCAAGGAATTGTGATTGTTGAGTATTCTTCCTCCCCACCCCCATCTATTTGTTTGTATATTTATTTATTTTTAGCTCCAACAAATAAGTGAGAACATAAGGTATATCTCTTTCTGTGCCTGGCTTATTTCACTTAATAGAATTTTCTCTAGGTCCATCCATGTTGTTGTGAATGGCAGTATTTCATTCTTTTTTATAGCAGAGTAGTATTCCATTGTGTAGATATACCACAGTTTCCTTACCCACGCATCTGATGATGGACATTTGGGCTGGTTCCAACTCTTGGCTATTGTAAACAGTGCTGCAATAAACACGGGAGTACAGGTATCCCTTCAACATGATGATTTGCATTCCTCTGGATATGTACACAGCAGTGGAATAGCTGGGCCATGTGGTAGATCTATCTGTAATTTTTTGAGGAACCTCCATACCATTTTTCATAAAGGCTGCACCATTTTTCAGTCCCACCAACAGTGAAGGAGGGTTCCTTTTTCTCTGCAAACTCAACAGCATTTATCATTCTCAGTATTTTGGATATTAGCCATCCTAACTGGAATGAGATAGTACCTCAAAGTGGTTTTGCCTTGCATTTCCTGAACTCTGAGTGATGTTGAGCATTTTTTCATGTCTGTTGGCCATTCATATATCTTCCTTTGAGAAATGCCTATTCAGCTCCTTTACCCATTTTTTAATTGGGTTACTTGTTTTCTTGCTGTCAAGTTGTTTCTGTTCCTTGTATGTTCTGGATATTGATTCTTTGTCAGATGTATATTTTGAAAATATTTCCTCCCACTCTGCTGGTTGTCTTTTCACTCTCCTAATTGTTTCTTTGGCTGTGCAGAAGCATTTTAGTTTGATATAATCCCATTTGTTTATTTTTCCTTTGGTTGCCTGTGCTTTTGGGGTTGTATTTACAAAATCTGTACCCAATCCTAGATCCTGGAATGCATCCCCTATGTTTTCTTTAAGGAGTTTTATTGTCTCAGGATGTATATTTAATTCCTTAATCCATTTTGAGTTGATTTTGGTATATGGTGAGAGGTATGGGTCTAGTTTCAGTCTCCTGCATATGCATATCCAGTTATCCCAGAATGACTTGCTGAAGAGGCAGTCTCTTCCCCAGTGAATAGACTTGGTGACTTTGTCAAAGATCAGATGGCTGTGTTTGAGCTAATTTCTGAATGATTCTCTTCTGTTCCATTGATATGTGTCTCTGTTTTTATGCCAGTACCATGCTGTCTTGGTTATTATAGCTTTGTAGTATAGCTTAAAGTCAGGCAGTGTTATGCCTCCAGCTTTATTTTCTTTTGCTCAATTGCTTTGGCTATTTGTGGTCTTTTGTTATTCCATATGAATTTTAGGATAGTTTTTTCCATTTCTGAGAAAAATGTCATTGGAGTTTTAATGGGGATTTCATTGAATCTGTAGATCACTTGGGAAGTATGGACATTTTCACAATGTTAACTCTTCCAATCCAAGAGCATGTGATATCTTTCCATCTTCTTGTGTCCTCTTTAATTTCTCTCAACAGTGGTTTGTAGTTCTCATTGTAGAGAGTTTTCACATCTTTGGTTAACTTTATTCCTAAGTATTTTATATTATTTTTGGTTACTATTGTAAATGGGCTAGCTTTCTTGATTTATTTTTCTGCATGTTCACTGTTAGAGTATAGAAATGCTACTAATTTTTGTGTGTTGATTTGGTATCCTGCATCTTTGCTGAAATCATTTATCAACTCTAAGAGTTTCTTTGTAGAGGCTTTTGGCTGTTTGATATATAGGGTCATATCATCCGTAAACAGTTACAGTTTGACTTTATCTTTTCCAATCTGGATGTCCTTTATTTCCTTCTCTTCTCTGATTACTCTGGCTAGTACTTTCAACACTAGCCACAACATTAGTCAGCCTTGCTAATGGTTTGTCAGTTTTATTTATCCTTTCAGAAATCCAGCTCTTTGTTTCATTGATCTTTTGTATCATTTTTTGGGTTTCTATTTCATTTAGTTCTGCTTTTTTTTTTTTTTTTTTTTTTTGGTGACCGGCAAGGGGATCACAACCCTTGGCTTGGTGTTGCCTGCACCATGCTCAGCCAGTGAGCGCACTGGTCATCCCTATATAGGATCCGAACCCACGGCCTTGGTGCTCCTAGTGCCGCTGCGCTCCAAGCTCCACACTCTCCTGAGTGAGCCATGGGGTCAGCCCCATTTAGTTCTGCTTTGATCTTAATTATTTCTTTCTGTCTACTAACTTTGGGATTGATTGTTCTTGTTTTTCTAGTTCTTTAAAGTGGAGTGTTAGATTGCTTACTTGCCATCATTCCATTCTTCTGAAGTAAGCATTTAATGCATTTAGTCCTGCTTTTGCAGTATCCCACAGGTTTTGGTATGATGTGTCATTACTTTCTTCAATTTCAACACATTTTTTGATTTCTTGTTTAATTTTTTCTTGGACTCATGTGTCATTAAGTAGAATGTTCTTTAATTTCCACATGAAGTATAGTTTCTGAAGTTTCATTTGTTATTGATTTCTAATTTTAATCTATTGTGATCTGAAAAATACATGGAATAATTCCAATTTTTTGAATTTGTTGAGACTTGATTTGTGACCTAACATGTGGTCTATCCTGGAGAATGCTCCATGTGCAGATGAGAAGAATGAATATTCTGAGGTTGTTGGATGGAATGTTCTGCAGATATCTGCCAAGTCCAATTTGTCTGAAGTGTTGTTTAGATCTTGTGTTTCATTGTTGATTTTTTTGCCTAGATTATCCATCCAGTGTTGAGAGTGGTGTGTTCAGCTTCCCTACAATTACGGTATTAGGGTCTATGTCATTCTTTAGGTCTAATCATGTTTGCTTTATAAATCTGTCTACCCCAATTTTGGGTGCATATATATTTATTACTATTATGTCTTCTTGATGGATAGATCTTTTTATCATCATTCAGTAGCCTTCTTAATCTCTTTTTATGGTTTTTAGTTTAAAGTCTATTTCATCTGATATAAGAACAGCTACTTCAGCTCAGTTTTCATTTCTTTTTTCATCCTTCACTCTTAATCTGCGTGTGTCTTTACAGGTGAGGTGAGTCTCTTGAGGCAGCATGTTTTGGGGTCCATCTTTTTAATCCAGTCAGTCTGTCTTTTCAGGATGGAATTCAATCCTTTTACATTAAGAGTTATTATTGTAAGGTGTTAATTTACTGCTGGTATTTTATTGATTTTTGTTTGGATGTCTTAAGTGCCTTTTGTTCCTTTCTTTCTGATTTACTGTTTGTCTTCTGTGTTTGTTGGTTTCTTGGGATGGTAGATATACTTTTTCTCCTCTTTATTTTTAGCACTTTTATTTTACTGGTGGGATTTGTTCTTTCTTGAGTATTCATGGTAGTAATGCATGTTTTTCAGGTACCAGACCCAGTATTCCCTTGAGAATTTCTTGTAAGATTGGTGATGTGGTAGTGAACTCCTGCAGTTTTTGTCTGAGAAATATACTATGTGTCCTTCATTTTGGAAGGATAGCCTTGCCAAGTAAACAATTCTTGGCTGGCAATTTTTGTCTTTTTTTATTTTGAATGTATCATTCCATTGTGTTCTGGCTTTTAGGGTTCCCAATGAAAAGTCTGTTGTTAGTCTGATTGGGGCTCCCCTACAAGGACTTGATGCTTCTTTCTTGCAGGTTTTAAGATTCTTTCTTTGTCTTTGAGCTTTGCTAATTTGACTATAACATGTTTTGGAGAGGACCTTTTCGGGTTGAATGTGTTGGTTATTTTTGGGCTTCCTGAATCTGAAGATCTCTCTTTCCCTATACCTGGCAAGCTTTCTGCTGTTATTTCATTGAATATGTTCTCAATGCCATTTCCTTTTTCCTCCCCTTCTGGAATACCTGTGATTTGGATATTCGAGTGCTTAAGGTTGTCTGTTATCACTTTTGGATTTTCTTCAATTTTTAAAATGCTTTTTTTTAAAAAATTTTTATTTTGTTGATATACAATGTGGTTGATTATTGTGGCCCATTACCGAAACCTCCCTCCCTCCTCCCTTTCCTCCCTCCCCCCCCCCTTTTTTTTTTTAAAGATGACCGGTAAGGGGATCTTAACCCTTGGCTTGGTGTTGTCAGCACCACACTCAGCCAGTGAGCAAACCGGCCATCCCTATATAGGATACGAACCCGCGGCCTTGGTGTTATCGGCACCATACTCTCCCAAGTTAGCCACGGGTGTGCCCTTTTTTTTTTTTTTTTTTCAGTCTACCTGTTTTATTTCAAACAGACCATCTTCAAGGTCAGAAATTCTCTCTTCCGCTTGTTCTGGACTGCTGGTTAAACTCTCTGTTGTGTTTTTTAATTTCAATGAATGAATCCTTCAGCTCCACAAGCTCAGCTACATTCTTTTTCAGGGGACTGATTTCTTTGTACATTTCTTCTTTCAGGTCCTGTATCCTTTTTCTCATTTCATTGTGTTGTCTAACTAAGTTTTCTTGTATCTCATTTAGTTTCCTTAGAATTGTAGCTTGAAATTCCTTGTCAGTCATTTCAAGGGCTTCCTGTTGTATAGGATGTGGGACTTGAGAGTTGTTTTTCTTTGGTGGCATTGTACTTTCTTGGTTTTTCATATTTCTGGTATCTCTCCTTTGGTATTTAGTCATTGTGGCAGAGGATTTCATGGTCTACTCATTCTACCCTGGCATCTGGCCTGGATCCTGCAGGGACTGCTAATTCGGCTGGACTGCCAATTTGGCACAGCTGCCTTGGGGCCTGTGTGCCCAGCAGCACTTGGGCCTCTCAGGAGGTGGGGACTCACCTGGACTGAGGGTCCTGTGGTGTGTCAGCTGCCAGTTCCAGCACGGATGGCTCAGGGCCAGTGGGCCCAGCTGCTCTCACAATTTGCATTTTTCAAATTGTGTATCCCTTAAAAAATTACTGCAGCTATTATTATTTTTAATAGTTTTGTCTTTTAACCTTCATAATAAAGATATCAATAATTTATACACCATCATACATATTAGAGTATTCTGAATTTACTGTGTATTTACCTTTAATAATAAGTTTTATACTATCATATGTTTTCATGTTATTAAATAGCATGAACAGCTTGAAGAAATTCCTTCAGCATTTCTTGTAAGACAGTGCTGGTGGTAATGAACTTACTTATTTCTTGTTTGTCTGAGGAAGTCTTTATCTCTCCTTCATTGCTGAAGGACAGTTTTACTGGTAAAGTATCCTTGGATGGCACATTTTTGCATTAGCACTTTGCGTGTATCATCTCATTTCCTGGTCTGGAAGGTTTTTGGAGAGAAATATGCTGCTAATCTATTGAACTATGATATGTATAATATGCTTCTTTTCTCTTGGTACTCTTAGGGTTCTCTTTTTATTTGTGATTTTTGATAGTGTGATTATAACATATCTTGGTGTAGTTTTGTTTGGCTGAATTTGATTGGAGACCTTTGACCATCTTGTTCCTGGGTATTTATATATTTCCCCAGATTTGAGTAGTTCTTAGAAATTATTTCCTTAAATATGTATTCTGACCCTTTGTCTCTCTCTTCTCCTTTACCTTCTATACTTCAAATATTTGCCTTCTTGATGCTTTCCCATAAATGTTATAGGTTCTCTTTATTTCTTTTAATTTTTTTTTACTTTCCCTTCTGATGTTATATTTTCAAACGCATGTCAAGTTCACAGGTCCTTCTGTTTGATCAGTTCTCCTATTGACACTCTCTATTACATTATTTTATTTCATTCGTTGTAATTTTGAGGTTCATAATTTCTGGTTTTTTTAAAAAAAAATTTCAAATGATCTGTTAAATTTCTAGTTTTGTTTGCTTATTATTTGCCTAATTCTATTGAATTCTTTCAGTATTTTCTTGAAGTTTTCTAGTCTTCCTTAAAATTATCATTTTGAATTCTTTGTCATGAAGTTCATATATCTTCATTTCTTTGGGGTCAATTCCTGGAAATTATTGTGTTCTTTTGGTGGTTATGTGTCTCCTTGAGATCAGAGTTGATGAAGATCGCAAGTATTCTCATCAGGCAATGCTGTGGATGCCCACAGTGACAGAGAGAGTTGATGTGATGGGGTCTTCTCTGGGAATGGCTGCTAAAGCATTCCTAATTGCTTTTACTCCCACTGGGGATGCTGAAGATGAATAGATTTCTCTTTGCACTGTGTCTGGCATCAGCCCCCTCCCTATGGCAGTGGCACCTGTGTCTGATGAGTGGTGCCCATGCAGTGGCCATAGAGCTGAGGCCTGAAGCTTGATGACACAAGAGGGAATATGGCCTTGGGATATAGGACAGTAATGACACTGGTACCCAGGGCACAGCCCCTCTTTCTCTGCTGCCATGATGGTAGCAATACGTAAAGTGCAGGTGCTTATGAAGCAGGTGGGGAGCTGAGAATAGGAGCACAGGCATGTGCAGAGTTATAGTGGCTCCAGGATTGGGTTGAGGTCTATTTCTCTATGATAAGTGAGCTGGTGCCCAGAGTACAGACACACTCAGGAAGACTTTGGCTTCAGGGCCTGGAGTTTGAACTAGCTCATTACGGAGATGGCTCAAGAGTCTGAGACATAAACAGGCATAGAGCAGCAGGACCTGGGTCTGCAGTATAGGCACTCATGGTGCAGCTGTGGCTCAAGGGTCAGGGACACATGGGACAGGGAGATGTGGGGGCTCTAGTCCAAAATGGCATAACAGTGGCTGCTTCTTGAAGGGGTCTGGGGTATGCAGTCACATCTCCCTCTCTGGGGTTTCCCATTGGACATGGCTGTTAGTTACCTCAGTAGCAAAAGATTTCAGTGTCTCCACTGAGAAGGCCTCTGGGACCATGGTGTTCCTGCTGCATGGCTGACACTGATAGCCTCCACTTTTTTTCTTTGTTCCTAGCTATCCCCTTATGTCTTGGGTGTGCCAGTCTCATCCGTGCTTCTTTCTGAGTAGATATTCTCCATTTTTTGCTCCACTCTTTAGTTGCAGATTCTTTAATGGGCCCTGAGTCCTCTCAGGGCTATTTTGGTTTGCGGACAGCTGTCTGTGTTTATTGTTTTGTGGGGGATAAAGGCTGGTATCTTCTCCTCCATCTTGGTTACTTCACTCATTCTAGGTTACCTTAAGTCTAAATTTTATTATGGTGATTTTTTTGACATTTAACTCTAATCTATTTGGAATTTATTAATAATGTGGGATACTTATTTTAATCATCGCAATTAAATAATTCATCTCACTAAGAATTTGTAATTCTTCCTCTATCACATTTAATTTGCAGACAGATTTGACTCTTCTTCAGATCTACCCATTTTCTTCCTTGTATTTTTGTCTCTTTAAATATTTATCTTCTTTTATGTCTCACAACAAAGTTTTGTCCTCTTCATTTTATCAACACTTTTATTGTAACACATTTTGGTTACATATGATTTTGTATATTTCCTACTTTGATTTTATACTCTGTATTTAATGTGATCTTTTTTGTTATCATAATCTCATTGCTACTGTTGCCTGTAAATGTTATTACATATATATATATATATATATTTAAGTACTAAAAGGAATGATTACTGAAATCTTTTTTATTTTGTCCATTGGTTCTCTTCTATTTTTTAGGTTATTCATAAACTAACCTGCAAACATTAAAAATATTTTTCTATTACTTTTCTTGTTGCCTTATTCTATAACTTGAAATTTTTGAACAATATTGAATAACAGTGGTGATAACTGGCTATGGCAGAGCTTAGTTTCCCAACCATGATTCTTCCTTCTTTCTTGATCATTGTAACTCCATTTTCTTTGGGAACAGTTAACTAACAACGTGCTTCTGTGGAGGCTCAAACACTGTCCAGAAAACACTAGTCTAGGCTAATCAAACTCCTCCATTTTACTCATCAGGGACTGCTTTAGCAATGAGCATAAACTGTGTCAAAGACTCCTAGTGCCTTCTCAAAAGCCATCCTCCCATTTTTCCTCAGTATCAGACCCTTGAATTTATTGAGAGCATGCTGTAAAGCTTACCTTGCAATTAGAAGGGGCAATTAACAACAACAAAAAACAATCTATCTTATTGGGCAGTTTTTGGTAAAAACTCTTTTTTTTTTTAAAAAATCAATTTATTAATTTTTTGGTGGCTGGCCAGTACAGGGATCAAACTCTGGACCTTGATGTCAATGCAATAAAGTATATTAAAATTAGGAACAAATAACCCACCAATAGAGGAATGGTAAATAAATCACAGTGGATTCACACAAGAAAATACTCTGTAAACATAAAAAGAATATGTACTGATATGGAGAGAATGTCTGTGATATATTACTGAGTGAAATGAGTAGCAGGAAATTATGCATAATATATGATTTAATTTAAAAATTTATAACAAATAAAAATTTAATATAATTCAGGAAATGAACTGAAAACAAAAAGGAATATGCAGCAGTTATTGACTCATGTGTTGGGGAGGGGCTTTCATTTTTCTGTTATGACTTTCAGTAACGTTGACATTTTGTTTAACTTTGTATTCTATGTATAAAAGGGGAAATAATAAACCAACAGCAAACATCATATAAGATGGTAAATCATGTTATGAGTTCCCACACACACACACAAACCGGGGGGGGGGGAAGAAGATATAACAACCACAATTATTTGAAGTTGATACGACAAGCAAACAGAAAAACTCTTTTTGAAATTTTTCAAATTACCACAAACTTAGAGGCCTTAAACACAAATTTATTATCTCATAGTCCAGTAGATTGAAGTTTGACATGGGTTTCAGTAGGCTAAAATCAAGGTATCAGCAGGATTATATTTCCTTCTGGAAGCATTGTGTTTGTGTATGGGAGTATGCTCCCACGATCACGCAAGTTGTGAGCAGAATTCAGTTTCATGTGGTTGTAGATCTTACATCTTCATTTTCTTGCTGGCTGTTATCCAGGAATCATGCTCAGTTTTTAGGTATTGTCTGATATGTGTTGGTCATGGCCCCCTTATTCTTTTAAGCCAGCAACAGTAGATTGAGTCCTTCCAAAGTGTCAGAACTTCTTCCTCCCTTTCTGCCACAACTCTCTCTTTTTCTGTAGACAGGGAAGGTTTATGACTTTTAAAGACTTGTTATTACACTGGGCCCACCAAAATAGTCCAGGAAATCTCCTCACCTCAAAGTTTATAAACTTAATTACAGCAGTAAAGTTTTTTGCATTGTAAGGTAAAATATTCATGGGTTTGGGGATTACAACAACTTATGTGCAAAAGTTGGAAATGTGATGGTTCTTTCTACCAGGAGAGCTGGAGCCATGGACTTGGTACACAACTACTGCTGGAGATGTAGGCTAAGGCAGTGTGCTAGGGGGTCAGGAGAAAGGCTAAGGGGTGGAGTAGACTTCCTTTCCTCCCACTCTCTTTTAGTCAAAGTGACTCATATTTGTGACTGTCAGGAAGCAAGATGAAACAGGGTCCTGGATTTCAGTTTTTGTGTCTAGGGCTCTTTATAATACAAAGTAAAGCCAGAGAAATGAAAACAATGGATTGTAACAAAAATGAGCCCACGAGGGTACACATCGTTTTGGTTATCTTTCTGTGTACAATACAAATATTACGTGTGTAATTCCTACAGGTGTCTTGTGTCACTGAGATCAGAAGATAAATGCTAAGAATAAAAGAACAAATAGAAAGGAGGTTTTGGAGTCCCTGGTGATTTTGTTCAGCTGCCATACCAACACTAGACTAATATGCTATGGATTTCTTTTATACTAGAAAATAAATATCTGACTGGTTTATTTACAACAGCATAATTGGGGTTGATTACTAGCAGACTAACAGATACAAATATGATTCTTACCAAGGACCTGTGAGATACAATTACCAGACAGGCATGTAAGGGAAATACATCAAATAGCCAGCATTATTGCATTCAGGGTAAAATCATTCATGAGTGAACTCAAATTCCTCTCTAAGATTTAAAAAAATAACCATTCAGAATAATCACAAAACTCTCCAGAATTTCAGGAAAAAATAACTATGTCTGTAAGAGTTCATAAAAAATGCTTAACAGCATGATACTGTTCACTTAAGGATATTCTGCTACTCATAACCCTTTATGCAGAGTATTGAGAATCTTGCCTAAAGTCAATTAGGAAACATTAAATAGTTACTTTCTTGTTTAGTGCCTTTTAAGGATCTCTTTCTGAAATTTAAAAAAATTGAACTTTCTTACCATTGCCTAAGATACTCTATAAGAGTTTGCCCCTACCCACCTCTCCAACTTTCATTTCTGCCACTTTCATACTCGAAATACACTGAAACTACTCAGTTCCTCTTTATGGTCTTCAAATGGTCCAAGCTCATGAGATCTTTGGGTCTTCGTACTAGTGGTCTTCTCTGCCTAGAATTTTTATCCTCAGATAATTGCATGGTTGATTCTTTCAAATCATTTTGGTATCAGCTAAACACCAGTCAACAAGACCTTACTTGACAACCAAAAGTAAAGTAATCACCACCTCCCCAGTCAATCTCTAGCTTAACACTGTTTTTAACTTGCTTCAGAACACTATCTCTTTCTGATATTATGTTTTTTTAAAAATGTAATAGTTTAGCCTATCCTTATCCATTTGAATATAACCCTAGAATACTTTGAATCTTACCTGTTTTATTAACATGCCTGGAACTGTGCCTGACAATTGGAAGCGCTTAGTAAATACAGTATTTGCTAAATGGCTGAGGGATTCAGTGCATGAATATAGAAATGATTTAGTTAATTCTAACTGGGCTTTCTCCTTTCTTGCTTTTCTCATTCTATTATTCCATTTAGCAAACCATGTACCGATTTAAGAACTTCCTCATGGAAGCTCTCACTTCCTGGTTGCGAAGAGTATAAATCACAGGGTTCATCAAAGGGAAGATGACTGTGTGGAAGAGAGAAACCACTTTGTCAGCTGGGAAAGCCTGGAAGGGGCGAGTATAGATAAAAATGGCAGGTCCAAACATAAGAAATACAATGATAATGTGGGTGGTGCATGTGGAGAAAGCCTTGTTCTTTCCTTCAGAGGAGTGCCCTTTTACTCGGCAGAGAATGACCACATAGGAGGCCAAAAGCCCCAGAAAGCACAGGAGCGTGAACAGGCCACTGTTGGAGACCATCAGAAGCTCCACCACAAAGGTGTCAGTGCAGGCCAGCTTGATGACCTGTGGGACATCACAGAAGAAGTTATCCAGCTGGTTTGGGCCACAGAAAGGCAAGTGCAGGATAAGTGCTACTTGTACAATGGAATGGGTAAAGCCTCCAAGCCACAGAGCCAGCAACAATGCATAGCAGGCTCTAGGGTTCATGACAGCTGAATAGTGCAAAGGCCGGCAGATGGCAATGTAGCGGTCCAAGGCCATCACAACGAGAAGGAGCATCTCCCCTGCTCCAAGAAAGTGCAGGAAAAAGAGCTGAGTGATGCAGCCTCTGTAGGAGATTACCTTCTTCTCAGAGACGAAGTCCACCAGCATCCTGGGAGCCACGATGAAGGAGTAGGAAGCATCCAGAAAGGCCAAGTTGCCCAGGAAGAAATAGAGGGGGGCTGTGAGCCCGGGGTCTGACCTTATGGTGAGAATGATGAGAAAGTTCCCCGGAAGTATGATGAGGTAGAAAATTAAAACTAGCACGAAGACCAGGAGCTGAATATCTCGAGACTGGGTCAGACCGAGGAGGATGAATTCTGTCACCACTGAGCGGTTTTCTCTCTCCATCAACCCTCAATCTGCAGAATAATGAAGAGTAAAGTATTACCTGTTCCTACCACCCTGTCATCTGTTCCATAGCTCCACTCCTGATAAAAGTACTACTTGCCAAGTCCCAAACTTCCCTAGATAAAAACAGTTCATGCCCCGAAACTCTCCTGTATTCTGAGGTAACTGTTCTACTCTTCATTCTCCTGGCTCTTCACTAAAACACTGTTATCCCAGCTCAGTTTCATTCCCAGTCGTCCCCATCATGTGTTTCTATAAAATAGAGTTCTTGTATGACTCTGGAAATACACTTAAAACCATTAAATTGTACTTTAAACAAATTTTAAATGTTGATTATATATCAATAAATCTTTTAAAAAGCAGTGCTGCTGAAAGGTCAGGGGAGACTGGAGGGCAAAAGTTTCAACTGAAATTTGACAAATATTATTAGCAGCGTCTGTAGAAAGAAGAGCTAGGATGAGAGAAAAAAAGAAAAGAATAAAGAAAAATCAGGCTTAAAAGTCCATAAAGAGAACTTATGGGAAATTTAGGCAATACATTGGTATTTTACAGCACACCTATTAGGAAACATCAGAACATTTGTTTTATGTGGTAGCACCACTTGTAGCTAGCGGTCAAATGTTATAGGACAAGTACTTACAACACATTGGCACACATTTGTGTACACAAACACATATTTACACATGTCTAAACACACACATAATGAGTCTAAGCAAATCCAAATAGAAAAAAATTAAAATTGGTGTCCTTAAAATTAGCTTAGGATCTCCCTATCTCTTTTACCCACTTCGATACCTATTAGCTTTCACATTTATACCTCACTCTGCCCACAGAAATCTGCTCTTAGGAAAGGAAGTCAGAAACTCCCTCTCCTATTTTTATCTTTTGTACTTCCAGGTGTTCACTTACAGTTAATTAGCTCCCACTTCTTTAGGTTGACAATTCCAAGATACAAGTAGCACCTGAGAGTTACAGTCCCTCCCACTCCTCCTTTGCTTTAATTTTCTACTAGCCCCCTCTGTTTCCTGTTACCTGACAGGTGGGATTCCATACCATTTAACACTTTTTAATCCATGTTCCTTCCTTCCCTTATTCTCATTTTTGTACTTTGTTTCAATGATTCTCAAACTGTGCTCATGACCGAGATTGAGGATAGATGTGCATCAGATAGACATTACTCTTGTTTACCTTGGGTTGAGGATGGGGTGAGGGGTAGGAAGGATTAGTCATTTCTGTGATGCACAAATTAAAATATAGATGGTGAATTTCCCAAAGCGATAGCCATTTTCGCTCTTTTGTAATAGCGGAATTAGAGGTTTTAGGCTCTTTAAAATAATACTAGGCATCAGACATGTGCGGAGTTTTATTTGAAGGACAAGGTAGAATGGGCTTTACACCTGAATTTATATCTCACCCTTACTCTGTGTCTGCAGAATTATTTTGTTCTCATGAACTTCAAGGCAGCAGATGTCCCAGATGAATAGAGTAATTTTTTTTTCCTATTTTGTCTTTCTACTTCTTTTGAATATGAAGAATGAGCAAAAATTCCATCTCACCAGAGGTTCAATGCTACCCTCAAACAAATGCCTATCCTCTTTTTTTTCTGATGAAAGGAAGATTAGCTTATCATTCCTGAATTTTTCTTTAAGTATATGTTCTCTTCTTGGAACAAAGATTCTGAAATCTGCTATACTAATTTGTGATGCAATAGAGAATGTGCTGTGGGGTTTTTCAGCTGCTTTGAGCCTGTAGAGTAAGTATGACCAGTGGGAATTAGAAAGTCGACCAGAATCAGACAAAAGGACAAGAACTTTTTAAGGATTAAATAATCAAAACAGGTGCCAGCTAAGTCCCCACTGGATCATGCTAGGGTTTCGAATTTGACATTTTCTCAGTGATAGTAATAATGGAATGAAACTTATGTTTATTAGGCATAATGAAATCAGTAGCATGGGGAGATTTTGCGTCTTATTGTACAATTCACATAAGTGATGAGAAGCCATTGATGATTCTTTTTTTCTTATTTATTATGAATATTCATGAGATACAAAGCTAATTGTCACCCCTCATGCCCATGATGTGAGGGCCAGATTCATACTGGCAGCATACCCATTACCAGAAATTGGCCATTGATGATTAATAAGCACAGAGACTAAGTTTTTGGGGTCAAAGAGTTAGGGAGAAAGGGAGTAAGTACTATGTTCAAAAAAGAGCTTTCAGGAATGATTTTTCTTAAATAAGAGACCTTTATGGTATCTTACAGACCAGTTCCTCTAGGAGTGTGCCCTCTCACATAAAAGAAGAAATTCTCTGTGGTGAATTTGGTGTTGATAGTTATTCATTTCTTTGAATACCTGGTTTCTGTGTTCCTTTCTTTTATTAAATTAAAAATATTACATAGGAAAATATTAATCATAAAAAATACTTGTTTTCATTTTGTTGTACATTTATTTATTTATTTATATTGAAAAATTACTTTTCAATCTTTATTTTTCTTTCTTACTATTCTTTTTTAAAGATCTGTGTATTTATTTGGTCAAATAACAAACGTGCAAACTGAATAACAGATGAATAACAAAATCCTCTATAGACAGTAGGGCCTCAATTTTTCACAAAAACTGGAGATGTAAAACGTTAAAATTTACATATTTCACTTTATTATCTCTACAATTATTTGAAATAGCTCTCTAAAATCTTCCAAAAGCATGCAAATATCAAATTAATTTGGACGGGGAAAGATGAATAAACTTCTCAAATGCCAATTTATTTTTAAGCATATCAACAAGTCCACTTAATAAAAAGAAATCAAGAACAGAAATTAAATATCTAAGTTCAGTAAGATAAATTGCATATAAAAATCAATGAAACATAGTATAAGAACAAGGGGATTTCAAAAAGTTCCTGGAAAAATAGAATTGAAAATAATGGAAGTCTTTACATGATCTTTTTTCGTTTTGTTTTGTTTAAATTTTTCTTTTTTTTATGACTAAGTTCATAGAGAATATGTGCTCTGACCACAACAACAGAAAGAAATTCAGAAAACTCACAAACATGTGGAAATTAAACAACACTCTCCTAAGTAAACAATGGGTAAGAAGAAAAAATCCCAGGGAAAGGAGAGACTACTTTGATATGAAGATAATTGTGCAACATAACAAAATTTATAGGATGCAGGGCTCATGTAGTGCTTAGGAGAAAATTTATACTTGTAAACACCTGTATTATAAAGAAGAAAAATCTCAGATCAGTAATGTAAACTTCCAACTTAAGAAAACAGAAAATGTAAAGCAAACTAAATGAAAAGCAAATATAAGTAGGAAGTAACAAAGAGTACAACAGAAATACATGACATACGGAATTGAAAAACAGTAGAGAACAGCAACAAAACCAAAAGTTGATTCTTTAAAAAGATCAACAATATTTACAAACCTTGATCTAGATTGACCAAGAAAAAAGAGAAGACCAAAATTACTGAAATCAGAAATAAATTAGGGGCATTATTACATTGTCACTATGGCTATTTGTTGTGGTAAGATTTAGTTTACTTCTCTTGCTAGTTTGCATTTTTGTTCTACCAGTGAGTTTTGTTGTTTCTTGGGTATTCATGATGGTATTATTATTATTTTTTTTGCATTTCCAGATGCAGAACTTCCTTGAGGATTTCTTGTGGGGCTGGTAGTGTGGTGGTGAACTGAGTTTTCGTTTGTCTTTCTGAAGGATAGCCTTGCTGGGTATAGTGTTTTTGGCTGACAGATTTTTTCTTTTAATCTTTTGAATATATCATCCCATTTCCTTCTGGCCTGTAGAGTTTCTGTTGTGAAGTCTGCTGTTAGTCTGATGGGGGCTCCATTATAGGCAACTTGATGCTTTTTCTCTTGCTTCTTTAAAGATTCTCTCTTTAGCTTTGAGCTTTGCCTGTTTGACTATAACGTGTCTTGGAGAGAATCTTTTTGGGTTCAGTGCATTTGGGTATCTTTGATCCTCCCAGACCTGAAGGTCTGTGTCTCTCCATATATCTGGAAAGTTTCCCATTATTATTTTGTTGAATAGGTTTTCCAAGCCTTTTCACTTTTCCTCCCCTTCTGGAACACTCATGATTCAAATGTTTGTGTGCTTAAGGTTGTCTGCTATCTTTCTCAGATTTTCTTCATTTTTTAAAATTCTTTTTTTCATTTCTGTCTGCCTGAGTTATTTTGAAATAGGCTATCTTCAAGATCAGAAATTCTTTTGTCTGCTTGTTCTAGCCTGCTGTTTAAGTTACTGTTTGTGTTTTTTATTTCACTGAGTGGATCTTTCAGTTCCATGAGTTCTGCTACATTCTTTTTTAAGGTATTAATCTCTTTATAATTTTCCTCCTTCATATCCTGAAGTTTTTTCTTGTTTCATTATGATGTCTAAATCTTCTTGTATCTCAGTGAGTTTCCTTAAGATTGTTGATCAGAATTCCTTCTCACTCATTTCAAAGTTTTCTTCCTCTAAAGGGTCTGGTTGTTGAGAATTACTGTTTTCTTTTGGTGGTGTCATACTTTCTTGGGTTTTCTTATTTCTAGTATCTCTATGTTGATATCTGGTCATCTGGTAACGCAGTTGCTTCTTCTATTTCTCTGGAGTGGGCTTTGAGCAGAGAGACATCCTCTTATTTTTCTGGTCTCTGCTGGTGACTGTCCTTATGTTAATGCAATTGCGTGTCTGGTGGGCCACCTGCACAGTGGCTGTAGCTGCTGCTGCAATGTCAAGACACTTTTCTGGCAGCTGTGTCTGTGGTGGTGGCTGTGGTGGGTCACCTGCACAGAAGTGGTGTTTTCAGTGTGCTGTCTTACTTGTTTCCAGGTAGAGGGGACCGCTGCCCTCAGCTCCTTGCCTAGGACCCTGGGCATGCTCTCTTGCCTGCCTCCAGGTAGACTAGGCTGCAACCCTCAGCTCCTTGCTTAGAACCCTAGGCATGCTCTCTTGCCTGTGTCTGGTCAGAGGGGGCTGTGGACCACTTGTTTACATTTTTAAAAGCTGAAATAAATGAGTAACATTCAAATGAAAATTTTAAAAACTTTAATTTTGGAAAGTAAATATAACACACAGTCAAATATACTTTCATTTACATTTATGCCCAGTTCAGACAGAGATTCGTGGGAGATGTTGAAAAGTGGAAGAAGTAAAGAGAGGGAAATAGTGTTGTTACCAGGTTTTTTTCTTTCCTATTTCAATCTGTGCTACAAATAAATAATTATGAAAATATGTCATTTTACTTGTGTGAAAGTATTATCTGCAGCATCAATTCTCAGAAAGACAGAAAGATAGAAATGTAAGATAGCTGTAAAAGAGAGAACAGAAGAAACAAATGGAAAGACATGCATGAAAAAAATAGGTGCAAAGATGAAGAGAAAGAGAAACAATGCCCATAGATATGTATGTACCACAAAGCCATAGGCACCGACACAGAAAAGAGAGGGGAGAGAAAGGGAGGGAGAGAGAAGAGGAGATATCATTGGAAATGTCAAGTGTTTTTTGCTTTTATTTTGTTTTTTGTTCTGGTTTTATTTCATACAATTTCAGACTTTCCTAAGATCTCTCATCTTGGTCTCTACCAGAATGCTTTAGAATTAGAATTATTTAAAATTATTATTGAGACCTTAACAAGTCCACAATAGGCCTCTCCCTTCAGTTGAGAATTTTTTTTATCTTAGCCATTTTATAGAATTAGAAAGAAAGATGTGTGCTTTGTGTCCACATGTGTGTGTGTTTTAATAGGTGCATCACAGACTGACCTAAAGTAGCATACTAAACAAGGCATAAAGACATGGTCAAAATACCGCCACCTGGAACTCAAAAGACAAGGCTATAGTCCTGGATCCATCCATGATCGTTGTGTTTCTTGAGAAAATGTCACAAACTTCCTCAGATATCTCCCCATCTAAAAAATTGGAAATGTATTTTTTTATTTTACCAAAAGTTTTGAACGTCTATCATTTGGAAGGTTTATTTTATGAGTCAGTAATTAGTCACTGTTTATGATATACAAGGTCTTTGGTCTCAGGGATTTGACATCTCAATGGAGGGAGCCAGCTCAAGAGCAAAGAAAATAGGAAATAAAATGTCAGAATGAAAGAATATAACAGAGTGATGTGTTGGAGAATGAGTGGGGGCAGGAGGGTGTTATTTTAGATTGGGTAATTAGAAAAGTCCTTCTGAGAAGGTGATTCTTAAGGTGAGGTCTGAATGACTATAAAAGAACATTCCAGGCAATTTGAAGAATGAGAACAAAGACCGTGGACAAGAAAAGAGCTGGTATATTAGGAACAGAAAGGAGACCATGGTGGTAAGAGAGTGGTGGGCATGTGGAGGAGAAAAGTACAAGGCAATGCAAAAGAAGTAGCAGATGTTGCCCAGGACAAGGCCTTTGGTCATTATCCTTAGCGTGTAAATATAATGGCACAATTATAACCTGAATGTCACTCTGGCTACTATGTGGAGAATGGATTTTAGGGAAGCAAGTATAGGAGAGAAGAGGACAGTTTGGAGATTTTGCAGTACCAGGCATGAGAGATGCTGGGAACTTAAGCTGAGGGACTGTGGAAGAAGGAGGTGGTAGTAAAAGGAACCAAAAACTGGACACATATTTTGATGGTTGGTACATCTGAACTTGGTGACAGACATGATATCTGAAAAGAGGAATCAGGAATAACTCCTAAGATTTTAGATGAAATCACTACAAATAGTAGTGCAATTTAATAATGTGGAAATGATTCAGACAAACTGCACAGTTTGATGTAATGATTGGAAAGAAACTACTGTTTTAAACATACATTTTATTTTTGCAAAAGAAATATGTTGGCATACTTAAAAAAGTTTTTTGAAGTAGAAAACATATATAATGAGAAGTCTTCCCATCTCAGTACCTCATCCATAACCTATGCTACAACAGAGGAAACTATCTGTTTACAAGTGCCAGTGTAAATTTTTTAAAATGTGAATATATACATAATTTTTTATATGCACTCTTCCTTTTTATCCCTTTTAAACACACATTTTAAAATATCATATACAATATTTTGCACCTCATTTTTTCATGTGAACATTTAAAGACTTTCCCAATTTCATATAAATCTGCTTACCATTCAGTTTATGAACGTAAAACATTAACAAATTTAAAAAAATATTTTCTAAAGAGGGACGAATAGGCTATTTAGAATATTTTGGCTTTCCTAATTTGCTCTGCAATAATTAAAACTAAATGTGTGCAAGTTTATATGAAGGATAAATCCCCAGAAATGTAACTAGAAGATCAGTGTTAATTTGCGTGCCAGCATTTGCATGGTATTTTCTCTAAACATTACTGAGTTATAATTTATGGTCAATAAAATGAACAACCTTAAGTACAGAGTTAAATTACTTTTTGTGCATGTATATACCTATTGACCACGACAAAATCAAGACATAGAATATTTCCATCACATCACTATTCTTATTTTTATTAACATGGAATAGTTTAGTGATCTTTAAAATAATGTAAATAGAGACATAGAATATGCATTCATTTGTCTTGCTTCTTAAATTCAATATAAAACTATTTTGGTGGGCATAGTAATTTATTTATTTTTATTAAAGCATAATTGATTATACATATTTGTAGGGTACAGAGTTGAATATCAATACCTGTATATAATGTGTGATGATCAAATCAGGATAATTTGCATGTTCATCATCACAAAACATAATCATTCTTTGTGTCTATTAACCAATTTCTCACAAATCCTCCTCCCCCTCTGCCTTTCCTACCTTTAGTAACCACAGTTCTGTTCTCTCCTTCTGAAAATTCAACATTTTCTTTCTTTCTTTCCTTCTCTTTGTTTTCTTTCTTTCTCTCTCTTTCCTTTCTTCCTTCCTTCATTCTTTCTTTTTTTCTTTCATTTTTAAGCTCCTAACTATGAGTGAGTACATGCAGTATTTCTCTTTTGTGCTGGATTGCTTCACTTAATAATTTTCTCCAAGCTCATACACACTGTTATGAATGGCAAAATTTCAATCTATTTTATGATTAAGTAGTATTCCATTGAGTACATAGGCCACATTTTCCTTATCCAGTCATCTGTTGATTGACATTTAGGTTGGTTCCATATCCCGGCTAATGTAAACAGAGCTGTGATAAACAGTGGAGTGCATGCATCCCTTCATTACAATGATTTCCCTTCTTTTGGGTATATACCCAGTAGTGGGATTGCTGGATCATATGGTAGTTCTGTTTGAAAAACTCTGTACTGTTTTCATAATGGCTGTACTAATTTACAATCTAACCAACAGCGTAGAAGTGTTTCTCTTTCTCTACATCCTTCCCTGCATTTGTTATTCTTAGTCTTTTTGATGATAGTCAGTCCAACTGGGGTGAGATGATATTTCAATGTGGTTTTGATTTATTTGCATTTCCCTAATGCTTGGTGATGCTGAACATTTTTTCATATACTTGTTGGACATTTGTATGTCTTCTTTTGAGAAATGTCTATTTAGCTGCTTTTTAAAAAAAAATTGTATTATTATTATTATTACTGTTTAATTGTTTGAATTCCTTGTATATTTTGGATATTAATCCCTTGTCTGATGTATAGTTTGCAAATATTTTCTCCCATTCTGTACGTTGTCTTTTAAATCTGTTGATTGTTTCCTCAGATGGGTAGAAGCTTTTTAGTTTGATATAGTCCCATCTTAAAATTTATTATTATTATTATTATTTTGTTCCTTCTGCTTTGAGGTGTTATTCATAAAGTCTTTACCTAGTCCTACATCCTAAATTGTTTTCCTCTAGCAGTTTTATAGTTTCAGGTGTTTAATACATTTTGAGTTGACTTTGGCATATGAGGAGATGTATGGGTCTAGTTTCATTTTTCTACACATGTATATCCAGTTTTCCTAGCACCACTTACTGAAGAGGCTGTCCATTCCCCAATGTATGTATTTGGTGCCTTTGTGGAAGATCAGTTGGCTATAAGTATATGGGTTGATTTCTGGGTTCTCTATTCTATTCCAGTGGTCCATGTGTCTATTTCTATACCAGTACAATGCTGTTTTGGTTATTGTAGCTTTGTAGTATAATTTAAAGTCAGGTAATGTAATGCTTCTGGCTTTATTATTTTGCTCAGGATTGCTTTGTCTCTTCAGGGTCTTTTGTTTTTTCATCTGAATGCTAAGATTTTTTTTTTTTAATTTCTTTGAAGATTGCATTGGCATTTTGATGGGGATTGCCTTTAATCTGTAGATAGCGGTTACACCTCAAAGAACAATCCAATCCCAAAATTAGTAGAAGGAAATAAATTATTAAATAAGAGCAGAACTAAGTGATATAGAGACCAAAAAAGATACAAAAGATCAATGAAACAGACAGTTGTTTTCTTGAAAAGATAAACAAGATATTCAAACCATTAGCTAGACTAACTAAAAAAAGAAGAGAGAACAACCCCAAATAACAAAAATCAGAGATGAGAAAGGAGACATTACAACCCATACCACAGAAATACAGAGAATCATTAGAGATCTTTATGAACAGCTATAGACAACAAACTTGAAAATGTGGAGGAAATGGATAAATTTCTGGACACATACAAACAATCAGACTGAACCAAGAAGAAATAGAAAACTTGAACATTCCATGTTTAGGTTTGGAATTGGAAGAATTAACACTAAAAATGTCCATCCTTTTCATTTCTGTTTTTTGTTATTCCTGTCTTCCCTCTCTTTTTAGTTAGTCCAGCTAATGGTTTGTCTATTTTGTTCTCTTCAAAAAAATCAACTTTTTGTTTTGTTGATATTTTGTATCATGTTTTCGTTCTCTATTTCATTTAATACTGCTGTGATCTCAATTATTTCTTTCTGCCTACTAATATTGGGATTGAATTGTTCTTGCTTTTCTAGTTCTTTGGGGTGTAATGTTAAGTTGTTTATTTGAAGTCTTTCTGTTCTTTGATTGTAAGCATTTATTGCAATAAACTTTTCTGTGATATTGCTTTTGCAGTATCCTATAGGTTTTGGTATGTTGTACTAGTATTTTCATTTGGTTCAACAAATTTCATTTCCTGCTTTATTTATTTATTTATTTATTTGACCCATTGATCATTCAGGAGCATTTTTTAAAATTTCCATGAATTTGTACAGTTTCCAAAGTTTTGTTTGTTGTTAATTTCAAATTTTACTCCATTGTGGTCTAAAAATATACTTGATATTACAGTCTTCTTAAATTTGTTGAGACTTACTTGTGGACTAACATGTGACATCATTCCTGGAGAATGATCCATGTGTTGATGAGAAAATGTATATTCTTCCGTTATTGTATGAAATTTTCTGTACATGTCTGTCAAGTCCATTTGGTCTAAAGTGCTGTTAAAATCCAGTATTTCTCTACTAATTATTGTCTAGATGATCTGTCCATTGCTGAGAGTGGCATGTTAAAGTCCCCAACTTTTATTGTGTTGGGGTTTATCTCCCATTAGATCCAATAATGGTTGCTTTATATATCTGGATGCCCTGATGTTGGGTGCATATATATTTATGGTGGTTATATCTTCTTGCTGCATTTGCTTTCCACTTGCATGGACTATCTTTTTCCATCCCTTCATTATTAGTTTATGTGAGACTTTTTATTGGTGAAGTGAGTTTCTTGCAGGCAGTACATAGTTGGGTCTGGTTTTTTAATCCATTCATCTAGTCTGTATCTTTTATGTAGGGAATTTAGTCCATATACATTCAAGGTTGTTATTGAAAGCTATTGCCTTGTTCTTTCCATCTTATTAACTTTTTATGATTGTTTTACGTTTCTTTTGTTCCTTTCATATTTTTGTTTATCTTTGCTTTTTGGTGTTTTTTTTTTTTTTTTTTGTATGAAGATGCATTTTCTTTCTCTTTCTTTTTTGTGTATCTAGTGGTTTTTACTGTTTCTCATGTATTTATGGTGATATATATTGCTCTTTTGCTCCCAGATGTAGGACTTCCTGAGGATTTGTTAAATCTGATTCCAAAATGGTGACATCCAGCAGCAGCCTAGGACCAAGGTGGGAGAGAGTAACTATGTGTGTAGCTCCCCTCTGGGAAAATACAGTCATGTGGGCTTTTAGCCACTCCACACACTGGGCTCACTCTCTGTGAGGGCCACATGGTTACCCTGCAGCCTGGTTTGCAGGTGTCCAAAGTGGGAGTACTGGCCATCAGCCCTCCTCTGCCTGCCTTGTCCTAGCAGTGTAGGGTTTCTTGAGTCTCTATGCCAGTCCTGGTTGGGAGTTTTTCATGCTCCTCTATGTTGCTGCCAGGTCTTGGGGGTGGGGTTTCTCACTGCTCAGCTGGATTCTGTTGTTTTCTTCTAGACAGTCTACTTTTCAGGTGCCTATCTATTTGTAGCTTTGGACTTTTTTTTTTTCTTTCTGCATTTGAGGCAAGGCCTGTCTGCTTCTAGTCAGCTTTCTCTTCCTCTCAATGTAAAACTTTTATGATTTATTCATGTTTGTTATTGAGAAACTTTCCATTCTATAAATATAGAACAATTGGTAAGTCCGTTCCCCAGAGTTTTGGGGGAAAGCTTGAATACAGTTAGCAAGAATATTTTTATACAAGTCTTTCTGTGGACATTTCCTCTCTTGTGTATACACCTTTGAGTCAGATATCTAAAACATAGAGGAATATTTTTATCTCCCCAGAAAAATGGCCAAACTTTTCTCCATTGGTGGTTACAATTTAGACTTCTATCATAAATATATGAGAGAAACAGTTGTTTCACAGCCTCATCAACCATTTGTATCTTCAGTCTTCTAAATTTAGCAGTCCTAGTTGGTATGGAGTTGCATATCATTGGAGTTTTGAATTGCATATCCTTGATGAATAATCATCGTGAGCAACTTTGTGAATATTTATTGGCCATTTGGAAATCTTCTTCTGGATAGTACCTTTTCAACTCTTTTGACTAGAGGACTCTTCATTTTTAACTCTGTCCTTTTTAGTCCAAGTGGATATTGGTTTGTCAGAATAATTATCTTAAAATATTTATGTATCTCTTAGGAATCATTTTGGAGTTTGCTTCATGTTCCAAAAGCCACAACTATAATTCTTTCTGAAACAGTTATTTCTCAACCTTTTAGTGTACCTAAATAATTTGGAACAAAATTTGAAAGAGTCTTAGAAATCCTATTTTCTAGGTGAGAGATTCTACAAGTCACTGGCTTATATCTTTCTGAGGTCGTAACAAAGGATCACATAGCCATCTCATTGACCTATTCTTTAGGTCTTCAGTCTAACGCTCCCCCAATCAAGTTATTTCAGCTGGATGGCAGCCATTGACCTATTCTTTCATCACAGATCATTTCTTGCATGGATTTTTTTTTTTCTTACCAGTTGGAGAGAAATGTCCTGGGTCCTCTTATATTTCCTCAAAATCATCTTGAAAACTGAACAGTTCCTTGGATTCTTTCTCTCTTCCTGTACTTTATCATACAGCTCAAAGTAACCACCTGACACTGTCAATATTCTGCCTAGAAAACTCCTGTGCTATATCTTCAACTAAATTCTTATGTTTTCCATATGACATATTAATTCTGATGACAATGTTGGCAAGCATTTCTCTGTGATATAACAGGGATAGCCTTTTTCCATCCTCCAATAACAAGTTCCTCACTGCTTTTCCAGTCCCATTAATCATTTCCTTGCTTGCCTTCCTTACAGCCTCTGCCTGTTGCTTCATCCCAATGCCAATGCCAAGTGTTTTTATCTTTTGTTACAGCAGCATCCCAATACGGGTACCCATTTAGATTTAAGTTTTGTATAACTGCATATTGATCACCCCATAACCTAGTGCCTTAAAGAAATAATAATCATTTGTTGTTGTTATTCATCATTCTAGAATTTGGACAGCATTTCAGCAGGATATCTCAACTCTTTTCATGCAGTGTTGACTGGGATAGTCAACTGGGCACAAATTATCTAAGGTGACGTCACTAATATGTCTTGCACATCAGCTGGGATATAACTGGGCCTCTTCCTATCTTTGTGCTCTTTCATCCTTCAGGACCTCTTTCTTCATGTGGGTTCTCATTTTAGAGAGGTTGATGTGTGTTTTGTATAGCATGGCATTCTCAGGTGTCTAGGAAACAAATAACAAGTTTCAACAATTCTTAATGCCTTAGTTTGCCAATTCCAGAATGCCACTTCTACCACATTTTACTAATCAAAGCAGTAATAAAGCCTGCCAAAGGGAATGGAGAAATAAAATCTACTTTTTGAATATAGAAATGCAAGGTCATATTGCAAGAAAGCATTCATGTAGAGAAGAGAGAAATTTGTGGTACAAAACATTTCTGTTGAATTCCATTGCCCAAATTAAGTTATAAAGCCAGCCCAGATACAAGGGATGGGGAAATGGTTTCTACTCCTTTGATGCGAAAAGCGTTAAAGAAATGTGGCCATTTATTGGCCACGTTTTTCCCAGGACGTTCCTTAGAACAAATACTGAAATATTCCAGTTTTTAAAATGATTTGTCTATAATCCTTTAATTTGAGTGACAGTTTTTCTAGTATGAAATGTTTGGGTTATGTTTTCTTGCCTGAAAATTTTGTGGGTTTGCTCCACTGCCACTTCCATTTTTTAATGATGGGTGGTTATTTTCTGGAGCAATGTATGGGCAACCAACTAGATTGTTACCTAATGGGAACTGTATAGGTTACACTTCTCCAAACCCTGGTAATGAAAAACCCCTTTCTCTGGGATGGTTTTTATTTTCTTCTTTATATGTTTTATGTTTTTAATTTTGGTAAACTGAGCTATTGTATTTGTAATTAAGAAATAGTATTTCTAGCTTAAAAAAATAAATAATCTCCTTTTTTACCAAATGTGATAGCAAACAGTGTATGTTGTTTATATTCAGGATAGCGAATGAGGCATGAATAAGTGTCAAATTGATTCTAATATTTTAGGCAAGTCAGAGAGTTCTTGATAGTATAACACAATCTGTGACTTAAAGTCTTGTTTTACTTAATCACAAATCACTGATATTGAAAGCAGATGACAATCAGTAAGGGTTATTATTTTATTTTTTTTTTAAAAAAGAGAGAAAAGAAATCCCAAAAAGTTTAAAATCACATTGACAAAAACTGAGAGGAAACAGGGAAAAGTTACTTGTCAAGTTTGGTGCTTTACTGGCAGGTTTACTGGCTGACCTGTTGTGAGCAATGCAAAGTAAAGGAATAGCTACTAGTTTGTTCTACTTTTCCTTATCTAAGGCTCTATTCCAGCCACGTCCTCAATGATTCAGGCTAGCTCACTGCTTTCTAGCATTCCAGAAGTTTCCTTTTTTTCTCCTACTGTAGTTTCTTAATTCATGTTATTTTGAACTTAGTCACACTTCATTACTCTATGATTACATGTTTGTTTCTGTTTCATCTAAGCTGAAACGTTTTAAGAAAATCTCCCCCTGTAGTAGCAGTACACTGGTGCTTGAAGATCATATCAGGCAGTAATCTCCTTCCTAGTGACTTTTATCTTAGTTATATGAGATGTAAGATGACAAAATAAATAAACTTCTATGTTATACAGATATGGAGGTGTGATATTAAGCTAAAAATACAGAAAGTACGAAATAGCATCCATCCTTTATTTTACAAATATACATATATACGTAATATATACACATATATATACTTTTCCCTTCTTTATTCCCTCTTTTTTTTAGATGAATGTTTGATCCTATAGAGAAGTCTATTGTTTTATCATTTCCAGGTAAAGAGAAATCTGTCCGATATTCAGGAATCATAACTCGAAATCAGCCTTCGGGTTCATAAATAAAAGTCACCTTAGTGTTAATAAAGGAAGATCATCATAGGAGATAATTCAGTATAAAAGAAACAACCTTGTGCACCACTGTTTCACACTGGACCACAAAATAAGTTTTCCATTAATAACTGGAATACCTTTAGATGAGAAGAATTCTCTCGGATTTTTAAAAAATTATTCACAATGAAATTGTGACAGAAATCTATTTCCTTCCAAAGCTACACTCATTACCTTGTCAGATATGACTACAACCCTGTGTAGTCATATGAAATGGCTTATCTCTTTGATACCTACCTTCCTCAGTTTGAACTGAAAAAATGTATGTAGACAAATACAGACTGAGTCAAGAGTCCTAAACTACATTCTAAATTATAAAGCTTGGTCACTTAGTGAGGTCTTACTATCCTCACTAAAGGAAAGGATTAAGTAAGACATAATTTACCAGTGGGTCATGGTTTATTTTGCTGAAAAAAAAATAGTGAACTAGAGAATGCTATTAATAATATTGCATGGCCAGTTTGATTTTTACACACAAGGTAAAATTAGATACAAATATGGCACACAAAATTACAAAAGAAGAAGAGTATAAAAAGCAAATGCAAAAACAAGGTATCTTTTAAATCCAGCCAATCTAGGCTTTCCCCCAGGCCTGCTTTGACCTTGGAGAATAGAATTAAACCCTGGCTATAAGAATTTATAGCTGGCTAGAAATTCCCCATGGGGTGGGAGGAGAATAGGTGTATGGTAAAAAACAACAAAGCATGTCCCGCGCAGCTCTCTCGCCAGCAAGAAAGACGCGGTACACACAGGATCCTTCTGCAGTAAAGCTTTAATGCAACTTGAGAGGCAGTGCACAAGCTACTAGGGCGGAGACCCCGAACAACGAAAACCCATCCCCTTATATAGCATTCAGTCCCCCGCTTAGGACGTGTCCTTCCCTGATTGGCGTGGCGCCATCAGCCCAGATGACGCCACGGGAGAGGAAGAGATCGGAGGTAGGGGAATTCCCAGCGCGCGCTCTAGTCTAGTGACTTATCGGAAGTCAGCGCCATGTTGTAATGGCGGTTACAGCATAGTGTGGGCGGCTCCCCACACCTCCCCCTTCTTTATTATAAAGAGGCTGGTACAAGCTTAATGGCCACAAAATTGTTTCACCAGCAGTCCTGTCTTAGGTCGACCCGTCTCAGACTATGACCTTACCCGTCACAGGTTAACCCTATCGCCACCGGGCACCATGTCTTAGGTCGGTACACGTCTGGGGGAAGTTGCCCGTCTCGGGATCTACTGGAGTGGACTTTGAAAGATGAGGCCAATACGAGCAAGGGCGAACTCCGCTGATCAACTTTCAGGGAGGCCAGCCAAAGGAAGAAAAACAAAAAAGGGGGAGTTGGTAAAATTTATTTCCTGAGCATGGATAGCCAAATATCGGGATTGGCTCCCTGCTCTAGAGCTACAAGCGCTTGGGCTATAACCACCTTGTCTCTCCGTATCTGGGTTGTCAATCTGCAGACCAACCATAGTAAGAGCACAATTCCACCACAAAGAAGCATGCCAACCCCAATTACTCCCGCCCACTCCTTGAAGTGGGACACGGCGGCTCCAATCCAGGAGGACAGTCCATCAGCGAAGGAGGCATCCACTCTTGTTGAATTCACGGACACAATGGCAGAACGTAGCTGGTCCATCAGCGCATCAAAGTCTCCTGTCCAATTTCCTGAAAGATACTGAGACAACTGATTAGACAGCGTAGCATTCCAGCATTGTGCATAGAAACAGGTATCATTGTTGCAAGCAATTTGACTCTCCTCCACCGTTATATTGACTAGAATAAACACAAAGGGGGGATAAAGGCAGACTGGTGTTGGCGGCACAGACACATTTTTCCCAGACTCTATGATGGACACAGAGGATTCAAAGATGTCAGAAGTATTGAATTTAAAGGTAGCATTCCCCCAACTTCCCCCCTTAACAAAGGCAAACGGGGAAAGATCCGTGCAACTACCATTCACCCCACACAACAACCATACATCAAATGGGTTGGTATGGGTCGCCATCAAGGGATTTTGATATGTCCAATTGTAGCCTGGAGAGGTCTCATTATACATAGTACCCATATAAGGTGAAAAGGTAAATTTATCTTTTCTTGCCCACCCCGTCTTTTTAGACTGGCAGCCCGTCCAGGGCGGGGTGTCCCCTGCTACTCTGGATCCCAAGCAATATGGCGCCCATTTTGCCTGTGAGGGAACGCTACTGCTGTTCCCCTTTGGCTCGAAGGCGGGCCAAATTCCTGATATCCAGGTGGCATTGGCTGAGGCTGACTGTGTTGGGAAATCAAACCATGCTGCAGTTTGGTTATACAGTTTTATACAAGGAGCCTCGTCTGTAGATCGGTTAGAAACGATCAAAAAACATAGGCTGCCATCAAGAGTAAAATTCCTATTCCCCCCAATACTAGCTATCTCCTCATCCATAGGTAAATAAGGCAAATCTAAGGTTCTATTGGTACTAAAAAATCGAGGGAACAATTTTGCATCATGGTGAATTGGCATCGGTAGAGGGAACACCGACAGGATTCCCCAGCGTGGTTCCCCCGTCGCAAACAAGGTCAGGGTCAATATCAACAGGATCAGGGGGGGCTCCCATCTCTCTGGTCTTGTCATCCTGTGTCGGTCCCAGAATTGTCCTGGTAAGTCTTTCTGGAACCCAGAAGGGGTTTTCTTCTTCCTGTGGAAAAACACAAACAGCTCCCCTGGATCTTATCAAGATAGGATCCGGTCCTCTCCATTGTCCCGTTAAAACATCCTTCCACTTTACCAGTTCTTTAGGTCGGTCAGGATCTGAACAATGACGATCAGCGGCCGCATGGCCGTGTGCATCAAGATTTAGGAAGTTAAGGGTAAAGAGCGCCATAGAAACAGCGACTCTCGGGACTGGGGGCAATGACTCCTCAAGTCCCCCTTTTTGTTTTATGAGGTAGGATTTGAGCGTGCGGTGAGCACGCTCCACAATGCCTTGTCCTTGAGGATTATAAGGCAAACCAGTCAAGTGGGTCACATTCATTTGATGACAAAACTGTTTAAACTTTTGAGAAGTGTAGGCCGGTCCATTATCTGTTTTTAGCACCCTGGGCTTGCCCCAAGCGCTCCATGCCTCCAGACAATGTTGGATAACATGTGAGGCTTTCTCTCCTGTTAATGGAGTAGCAAAAAGAACACCTGAACATGTGTCTACCGAGACATGCAGATTCTGAAGCCTCCCAAAGGAGGGGACATGTGTCACATCCATCTGCCAAACTTGCAGTGGCTGGATCCCACGTGGATTAATGCCAACATGCGGGGTGGGCAGAAACTGACAACAATTTTGACATTGAGTAACAATCTCCCTAGCCTCTTTTCTGGTTAAGGCAAATCGACGGCGTAAAGTTTCGGCCGTCACATGAAATTTTGAATGAAAATTTGTGGCTGCATCTAGCCTGGATGATAGGGCAACCGCAACCATTCTAGTAGCCCGATCTGCTAGCTCATTTCCCTGAGTCATCGGACCAGGCAGGCCCGAATGAGCTCTAATATGTGTTATAAACACAGGGAATTTTCTGTTGAGAAGAATGTGTTGAATTTGTTGAAAAATTCGGGCAGGCTTGCTGGAGGGCTTAATTAATCCCGCCACCTCAAGAATCTTAACTGCATTAACCACATAGGAGGAATCTGATACAATATTAATCGGGCCTGGGAAGGTGATAAGGACCTCGAGCACCACTAAGCACTCTACAACTTGAGGTGATTTTTCATTATACTGTTTAGAAAAAGCCTCATTATTAACCACATAGGCACCTACGCCCGTCTTTGATCCATCTGTATACACTACAGTCCCATTCGCAAGTGGTTCTTGAGACACTATGCGTGGGAACACAATAGGTTGATTCAAGGCAAACTGTAAAATCGGATGTCGTGGATAATGATTGTCAATCAGCCCAGCAAAGGAAGTGACCAACACCGCCCAGTCGTTAGAAGTGGCAGCTAACACTTGGACCTGATTCATTGTATAAGGCATTATTAAAATTTTGGGTTCCCTTCCAAAATGGGTAAGGGCTACCTTCAACCCACGGAGTGCAAGCTGAGCAATTGCATCTGGGAACCAAGAGATAACTTTGGCTGGCGACACATTGGGATGAACCCATAGCAAGGGTCCATCTTGCCACAAAACTGCAGTGGGCAATTGAAATGTTTTAAAAATGCATAAATCAAAGGGCTTGGCATCATCTATGCGCTGTAATTGAGCATTTTGTAAGGCACTCTCAACAATTTGTAAGGCTTGAATAGCTGCTGGAGTCAAACTCCTCGGAGAGGAAATATGTGGATCCCCCTCCAGGACATCAAATAAAGGTTTTAACTCAGCAGAAGGGATCTTTAAAAATGGCCGCAGCCAATTTATATCTCCCAATAATTTTTGAAAATCATTTAAGGTATGCAAATTATCCCTACGGATTTCCAGCTTCTGAGGAACTATTTTATCAGGGTAGATGACCGTTCCTAGAAACGAGCCAATCTCCGCAAACTGAACCTTTTCTGTGGCAACTTGAAGCCCCCAGCATCCTAAAGTCTTAAAAAGAAGGGGATATGCGGCCTGTAAAACTTCTAAATCCTTATGACACATTAAAAGATCATCCATATAGTGGATTAGAATCAAAGTTGGGAATTGTTTCCTAATGGGTTCAAGTGCCAACTGAACATATAATTGACACATAGTGGGGCTGTTGGCCATGCCTTGTGGCAAAACTCTCCATTGAAATCTTCTATCAGGTTCCAAATGATTAGTGGCTGGCAGAGTAAATGCGAACCTCTGTCTATCTTTTGGACACAAGGGAATGGAAAAGAAACAATCCTTAATATCTATAATTATTGTTCTCCATGACTTTGGCAAGGCGGAGAGTAAGGGCAAACCTCGTTGTACTGAACCAAACAGGCGCATTTGCGAATTAATGGCTCGCAAGTCATGGAGGAGTCTCCACTTCCCTGATTTTTTCTTGATGACAAAAACAGGGGTATTCCAGGGGGAGACAGAAGGCTCTAGATGACCGAGCTGTAATTGTTCCTCCACCAATCTCGTGGCAGCTTCCAGTTTTTCAGAGGACAGAGGCCATTGAGGAACCCACACCGCCTCCTCTGTAAGCCACGGTATGGGCATCGAGCCCTCAATGGCCCCTAGGAAAAACCCAAGCCCTGTCTGCCGGGATTACCGGAGGGGGAAATCGGCTCGATCCTGCCTTGTTCTCTGCGTCCCAAGCCTCCTCCCTGCTTATAACCCATGTTTTGCATCATCTGTTGGGCCTGTGGGGAATATTCATTTGACAATACAAAGCCCATGTTTTGCAAAACATCTCTTCCCCAGAGATTAACTGGGAGAGGCAATACATAGGGGGTAAACCGTCCCTTTTGTCCTTCTGGCGTCTCCCAAGACAAGGCGGTAGAACTGATTATGGGGCTGGATCGATACCCGAGGCCTTGTAAAGTATGTGAAGATGCTGTGGTGGGCCAGGACCGTGGCCACCAGAAAGAGGACACGATACTCTCGTCAGCCCCCGTATCTAGGATGCCCTCAAATTCTTTCCCGTTTACTTTTAGCTTTAATTTAGGCCTATCTTTGAGGGAGAGAACCAGATAAGCAGAGTCTGTTCCAGAGGAGCCCATCTTCCCCCTATCAATCCCGGGGGGAGTATCATCAGGGAGAAGGACAAGCTGTGCAATTCTGTCTCCCTCACTTATGGAAAAAACCCCCTCTGGACATGAGCACAAGACTTGAACCTCAGAGTGGTCATTGTCGACCACACCTGGATGAACAGCTAAACCTTTTAAGGTAAGTGAGCCTCTGCCAAGTATGAGGCCCATTGTCCCAGTTGGCAAAGGATCAATAGGTTGAACGGGGACCGGCTGAATGCCCATATGGGACATTAATAAGAAGTCGGAGGAGGCGTGCAGGTCCATTCTTGTGTGTCTTCTGACTGGACTTTCTCCCCTTTCCCCTGGCCTCTGTCCACCTTGTTCCCATACTTTTGAGGGCCCTGAGAACGTGGGCCCACCCTCACGTTTTTTGAATCCATCTTGTGTTGGTCCTCAGGTGGCGGGAGGAGTCGCCCCTTGATGTCCCTGACGGAGCGGCACTGACTAGCTTTATGATACCCCTTGCTACAACGGGAGCAAAGGGACACCCTGTCCTTATCTGGGGCGGGACAATCTTTCTTTAAATGTCCCACCTGGCCGCACTTGAAGCAGGTTCTCCTGTTCATCCCCTGCCTCAATGGTCTCTGTGACTGTAGGATGGCGGCAGCCAGCCCTGCATTGGTAAGGGGACCTCCAAGTTCTCGGCATGCTCTGAGCCAATCCTGTAACCCTTTATTTTTTCTCGGGGCTATAGCTGCTCGACATTCTTGTGTAGCCTGTTCAAAAATAAGTTGTTCAACAAGAGGTGCAGCTTGGTCAGGGTCTCCAAAAATACGCCCTGCTGCCTCTGTCATGCGAGCTACAAAATCTGAAAATGGTTCTTGAGGTCCCTGGATAATTTTTGTGAGCTGCCCAGAGGCTTCCCCTTTCTTGGGGAGCGTCTTCCAAGCCTTGATGGCAGTGCTAGAAATTTGAACATAAGCACCCCATGGGAAGGCTGTCTGATCAGCGGCAAATTGGCCCTGGCCTGTTAACATATCAAAAGTCCAAGTCCGCTGCTCAGGGGTCAACGCGACAGCGTTTGCCCTGGCTTGAGCCTGTGCCGCCTCATGCCATAGCGCCTTCCATTCCATGTATTGGCCCATTGTAGGAAGGGCAGCTTTAGCCAGCATTTGCCAATCCGCAGGTGTCATGGCGGCGCCGGCAAATCTTTCTAACATTACTACAGTGAAATTGGCATTTACCCCATACTTTCTAACTGCCTCGGCAAGATCTTTGATTTGGCTGTACTCAACAGGGGCATGGATTCGCCCTCCGCCTTCCACCTCAAAAACTGGGAAGGCGGCTTGCACCTTTCTCCTCACTTTATCAGGAAGAAAAGAAAGAGGATTGGAGCGCCCCTCATAGGGAGGAGGTGGAGGTGCTGAAGGCGCAGCTCGTGCGGGAGCCATTGGGGGCGGCCGCTTCTCCTGCTTCCTAAAGGGCCTCCTCCACCCATCGGGGTGATACCTTTCCTCCTCATATCTAGCGGCTTCCTCCTCTAGATCTGATTCCTCACTAGAGTCGAGGGAGTCAGAGTCTGATTCCCCTATGTTCAAGGCCTCTAAATCCTCCACAGGGTAAGGGCCCCCCCTTTTCTTTTGAACCTCACTCGGGTTATAAATCACTCCCTCGTCTGCGGACTTACCGGGAGGTCCTTTTTCCGTTTTCACTCCCTTGTCGGTAGACTCACCAGGAGGGTCCTTTTCCTTGTAGGAGACGTCTCTCCTCTTGCGGGTACCCATCCTCTCACTTCGCTCAGATTCTGACATGCTGTCCTGAACTTCCTCTAAAGTATTTTGTCCCTCCGTCACCACCAGCCTACAGCCCTCATCTTCTAAGCAGTTCTTAACAAACTTCCATATTGTCTTGGTGCCCTGTCTCAGGTCCCCTTCGAGATATTTGCGATCGAGGTCTCTGCCCAGTTTGTTCCAGGAGGTCAGGGTTAGGGAGCCAGAACAAGCATACCATGGAGCTACCCGGTCGACCTCTTTCACAAAATTCTTAAGGACGCAGTTCCCCACCTTAATTCCACGTTGACTCAGTACTGCATCCAAAGCAGAAATAGTGGACTGTGTGGATCCCATAATGCCCCTTTATCTACAGGGGGAACTTAATTTACTGGAGAGGCACCGCGGCTTATCGTAACACAAACCGCTTCTTTCACAGAAGTGACGGGTCCAATCCCAAGCTGGGGACAAGCATACCTTTCTGAGCTTACCTCCCTGCAGTTCTGAATCCTCCTCGTTGCCAAGGGGTCTCCGAGGGTGCTGAAGATGACACAAGTTCCCGGGTTTCGGCACCAGATGTCCCGCGCAGCTCTCTCGCCAGCAAGAAAGACGCGGTACACACAGGATCCTTCTGCAGTAAAGCTTTAATGCAACTTGAGAGGCAGTGCACAAGCTACTAGGGCGGAGACCCCGAACAACGAAAACCCATCCCCTTATATAGCATTCAGTCCCCCGCTTAGGACGTGTCCTTCCCTGATTGGCGTGGCGCCATCAGCCCAGATGACGCCACGGGAGAGGAAGAGATCGGAGGTAGGGGAATTCCCAGCGCGCGCTCTAGTCTAGTGACTTATCGGAAGTCAGCGCCATGTTGTAATGGCGGTTACAGCATAGTGTGGGCGGCTCCCCACAAAAGCACGATACTTTGCTGTAGTAATTAATATTGTTTCCACAATGCATAAAACTTTTTCTTTTATTGTGAATACTGTTAAAAGATATCATTCCAAACATTATTTTAAGCCAACTTACTTGTTTTTGTTATTCTTTTTTCATAAATGTATTATTAATTAGTTTTATTATATGAGAAATAACATGCAAATGTTAAATGTAAGATGCGCAGATTGTGAATGTATAGAGTGAAGACTTTTTCCCCTATGCATGTATCTGTAAAATCACCACACTTATCAAATTACAAAATATTTCTCTCACACTAAAAAGTTCCTTTGAACCACTTTGCAGCCAATATTCACCATCAGAGATAATCAATCCTATCACTAAATATTAGTTTTTTCTATTCTTGAGTTTCATTTAAATGAAATCTCACAGTTCGTAATCTTTAGTTTTGTTTGTCTTCTTTTTCACATAATAATGGTTTAGAGAAATCTTCATATTGTTTCATGTACCAGTTTTGCTTTTATCACTGAGTTCTTTGAGAATGTATTCTAATTCCATCTTGGAGTCTACTTCTTAGACAACCCAACTAACACAACCGTTACAGAGAGTGGTCTAAGAAAATAGTTGATGAATGGGGATTTGTGGTTGGGTCCCTCGCCAATCTGGTGGGCAAATAAGACTCCATTCCAAGTGGTAGATGGGACACAAATAGATGTCTGATTGTTTAAGATGTCATTGATGCTGATCTGGGAAAACCTCTTGTTGGAAAAAAAATATCATACTGGATGAACGATTTAGATATTTGAAAGATAAGAGGAGAAAAAGTCCTACACATGATGGAGTTGTTTGCTTATTGTTAAGCTTTGTTGACTCCCTGTAGAGGAATAATAAAAAATGGAAGGCCACTAACAAGCAGTTGGAGGTTCAGTGTAAGAACCCAGGGAACTCTTTAGTAGTCGACAAAAAGACCCCTTTTTCCTTTAGTGAAAGAGTAGACACAGACAAGTAGTAGACTGATGATCTAAAAGAACTGCACAGCTTCAGAAAAATATAAATGCTCAGTTAAGTCCTACGTGTTGTGCTAAAGTCAGGGCACTGGTAGTGATGTCAGAGACAAAGGTCCTTGGATTTCCCAAGGAAAGAATCCCATCAGGAACCCATGATAACTTCAAGCTCACACAGCAGAGTCACGCTCACACTCAAAGTTTATTGTAAAGCAAAAGTACATGCAGTAGGTGTTTGCGCATTTCCTCACGGGTGAGTTCTTAGGGAAGGGTTTATATGCTGTTCTGGGATGAGGTGTTTATCTTAAGTAAGGGGAGGAATATTCAGGAAAAGGCAAGAGGAAAAAAAGGGATTTGGTGCCTTTCTGCTTGAGCAAGCTCATTTCTGAAAATTGAAGAATAGGGGTTTTTTGTTCTTTGTGGGTTTTGTTTCCTGCTCGGAAAACCACAGAGCTCCGAAGGAGTGAGAGATGATTGATAGGGTGGCTAAACTGCTACTGCTGCTTGTCTGCTTGGCTTGAATTTCCATGAGCAGCCTCCCTAGGGCAAGTCCCTATTCTATCCTGCCTCAGCAGGGAAAATATAGAATTCTGAAATATGCGATGAGTACATAAGACTTTGGCTCTCCAGACTCCCTTACTTTAGTAAAACCTAGAACTTTGCCATGCTCAAAGAAGCTTCAGAGGTCTCTCTCCTACAAGGAAACATGTGACTGTTTAGACCTGGCCTAACTTCCTCTCCAGTATGATACCTAGAGTAAAATTTCAGTAAAATCTCTGGGACATACTAGGCCTAATAATGGAAAGAGATATACACTGAAGCAGTTGCAAGAATTAGGTTTCATGTACTGGCAGGATATTATCCAATTTCAGAATTGGGTATTTTTTACAGCCTTATTGGGTGTATGAGTCCATTTACGTTGCTTATAACAAAATACCTGAAACTGGATGAATTATAAAGAAAAACAACTTTTATTGCTTACAGTTTCTGAGGTTGGGAAATCCAAAGTCCATTTGGTGGCGGTAACAGTGACCCAGGGGTCTCACATTGCAAGATGGTGGAAGCAGAAAGAGGAGAGGGAGAGGGAGAGAGAAACAGACTCTCTTCTTCTTTTAAAACCCTCAGAAACATGCCCCTTACCCCCGTTCGTAATCCATTCCCTACTGCATGGTCCTGCAATCCAATCACCTCTTCAAGTCTCCACCTTTCAATTACCATAATAGGATTTCCCACCCTCTTAACAGTCACAGTGGGAGCTAAGTTTCTAATACATAAAACTGGGGAAAAAATTCAAGCTTCAGGGAGTTTGGGGGAGACATAATTCAACCCATCACACTGGGATAGAATTAACAGACTTTAAAATTCATCTATGTTAAGTATAAATTTAGGTGGTTCTTAGTACATTCACAGAGTTGTGCAACAATCATGATCTAATTTTAGAATGTTGTTATAATCCTCAAAGAGAAATTCCTCATCCTTTAGCAGACACTTTTTATTGGTATACCCATACAGTGGAATATCATTTAGCATCAATTATTGATACCTGCTGCAATGTGGATGAATCTTGAAAACGTTCAGCACAATAAAAGAAGCAGTCACAAAAGACTACATTTTTGTTCCACTCCCAGCAGCCCTAGGCAACCGTTAATCTACTTTCTGTCTCTAAAGATTTGCCTATTCTGGACATTTTATATAAGTGCGTGTGGATTGAAATGTATGGATTGTCTGTTCACTTATTTAGATACTTAATTTCTTTCAAAATTTGTTAATTTGTGGTTTTCAGTGTACAAGTCTTGTGCTTCTTTCATGAAATGTATTTCAAATGATTTTTTATTCTTTTTGATTCTGTTGTAAATGGAATTATGCTCTAAGTTTAATTTTGGATTGTTCATTGACAGTATATAAAAATTTGATTTGATATTGATTTTGTACCTTGCCACCTTGCTGAATTTTATTATCAGTTCTAATAGTTTTCTTAGTGGATTTCTTAGAATTCTCTATGTACTATTAGACCTCATGGCTGGCTTAACATCAACACAGCCGTGTTAAACAACTTTCCACCCTCCTCCTCCTCCCCTTTCCCTTTTCTGATCCAGGAACTGGTCAGTGAAATTCCTCTCCTGGGAAGGGGTAATCATCACTGGTATTATCAAAGGAACATCCTGTGGGCTGTGGTAGCAGGCTTCGGGCTGGGCTGGGAGGACTGCTTTGTACTGATATAGTGGAGACACTAATCAGAAGCTTATGCCCTAACCCACCAGATGTATGCGAACCACAAGGACTGTGTCACGTTGCATACCACTGATTTCAAAATTTCCCGTTACTCTGCCAGAACCCTCAAAGTCTTATAAACCTCCTGCTTTCATTTGTTCAGGGGAACTAATCGGATTCAGTCTCCTCTCTGTGTTGGTGGAATAAAGCTTCTTGGCTTAAGTAGCATCTGGCTCCTGTCTCTCTCTCCCTTTTCTCCTTCTCGCTGAAGCTAACATATACTAGATCAAATGGATATATTGTTACTGCTGCTTTCCTGGCTAGAGGCTTTTTTTTTTTTCTTTCTTTTTTTCTATCTTTTTTTTTTTTTTTTTTTTTTTTGCCTAATTGCTGTGGCTAGCACCTCCAGCAAAACGTTGATTGGAAATGGATGAGTGGTTATCCTTGTTTTGTTTCTGATCTTAAGGGGAAAGCATTCAGTCTTCATTATTAAATATAATGTTATCTTGACTCTTTATTGCATATATTTAAGGTGCATATCATGATGTTTTGATATAAATAGTAAAATGATTACTACAGTCAAGCCAATTAACATATACATCATAGAGTTACCTTTTGTTGTTGTTAGAGTACCTAAAATCTACTCTCAGAACACAATAAAATATTACTAACTGTAGTCCTTGTGCTCTACTTTATATCTCTAGATATATTTATCCTACATAATTGCGACTTTGTACCCTTTGACCTAAATCTTTCCATTTTCCCTTACTCCCAACCCTGGTAACCAGCTTTCTGCTCTCTGTTTCTGTAAATTTAACATTTTTAAAAAAGATTTTTACGTATAAAAGAGATCACGCAGTATTTGTCTTTCTGTGTATGGCTTATTTAAACTAGCATAACGTCCTCCAGGTTCATATGTTGTCACAAATAGCAGGATCTCCTTTGCCTTTGACTTTTTTACATATACTTTATGTCAGATTGAGGACTGCTGTTGTTTCAATGTGTCCCCCAAACTTCATGTGCTGAAAATTTAATTCCAAATGCAACAACAGCATTGGGAGGTAGAACCTTTAAGAGTTGGTAAGGTCAGGAGGGTTCTGTCCTCATAAGTGGATTAATGTGGATATTGTGGAAGTGGGTTTGTTATAAAAGCAAGTTAGGCCCACTCTTTTCTCTCATGTTCACTTTCTTGCCCATGTGATGACTGCTGTCATGGGATGACACAGCAAGAAGACCCTAGCTAGTTGTGGCCCCGGGACCTCGTAATTCCCAGCTCCCAGAACCATGAGTCAAATATATTTTTGTTCATTATACACATGAATTACCCAGTCTGTGGGATTCTGTTATAACAGCTTAAAATGAACTGAGGCAAGGGTGTTCACTCTCATTCCTGATTTGTGGTGTGCTTCTATCATGAGTGTTGAATTTTGTCAAAAGTTTGTCTGCATCTATCGAGGTCTTTTCATTTTTATCCTTTATTTTCTTAATATTGTGTATTATATTAACTGAATTTCATGAGCTAAACCAACTTTTCATTTCTGGGATAAATCCCAATATAACATGGTGTATAATCCTTCTTATATATGGTTGGATTCAGACCATAGTATTTTGTTGAGGACTTTTACATTTATATTTATAACAAATATTGGTCTGTGGTTTTCTTTTCTAGTGATTTGTGGGCTACTCCAGGGATAGTGTCTATTGACTTCTTTGTATTTTCCTGTTTATGGGCCATATTTTTCTGTCTCTTTATCCTTAAAACTTTTGGTTAAAAACTAAATATTTTAAATAATTTCTGATGATTCTACAAATCAGATTCTCTTGCCCTCCCTTGTGTTTGCTGTTTTGTTGTTGTTGCTTGTGTGTTCGGTCACTTTCCGTGACTAATTCTATATACCTTGTTCTCCTTGTAGTGTAGAGCCACTGAAGTCTCTGTGCATTTAGTTTGTTGGTCAGTTATTGATTGGTCAGACATTTCCACAAATGCTTTCAACCTACATATTTCTCACTCTTTACTGAGCTGTGTGTGTTGAAGTTCACTTTCAACAGTCACATAGTTTGCAACTGTCAGTCTTCAATTCCTGCTTATTCAGGGCCTATGTGAACCACAACGAAGAGAGTATGACCTGTGTGTTTTTTTCTGAGCACACACACACAGCCCTGTACATGTGTGAAGGATTTTATATTTCCAGAAATATGTCAAAAGTTTTTCAAGCTACCTATGGATAGCTTGTTCCCCAGACATGCCTTTTAAATTTTAGCCAGACTCTTATTTGCTTGCACTGTCACTGTAAGCCTTAGGCACCTGTGATGTTAAATAATAAGCACTGATTGTTTCCGACTCATGCTCTGGAGATATGGTTCATCAATCGTTGAGTGAGCACTAAGTCAGGTCAAATAATGACCAGCCTGCTAATGGAGTTCTTCCAGGGAGAGGCAAGACAGTAATCAGGAGAAGGGTTCTTTGAGGAGTTTCCAGCACAGTGTGCTTCTTCTCAGACGTTTTTCTTGAGTAGATGCTTCTCAAATATTTGAAAGCCTTTGGTTAATTTCCAAAAGTCTGTAAAAATTGAGTTTAACATTTTGCTTTTGATTTTATTGCTTTATAGAGGTGGATTTATGGATGTCCTCATTCCACAATTCTGCAAGTTTTGTCCTCTTAAGATTGTACTGAGAGTGTTTGATCAAGGGGAGTTGAAAGTAATATTTCACAAGCAAGTATACATTGACAGAACTTTGTCATTATATGAAATTTAGCAACCAGGCAAGAACTATAAATGAATGCATCATTTTCCATTCTAACTGGGAAACAAGATCAGAAATAGTTATTTGCATTCATTTGGAATGACAGTATTCATAGTTTTGCCTCAGCACCAGGTTAATTCTCTTGTTCTCTGTAATAAAATAGTCAAAAGAGTTAACTGCCTGGCCATTCCACTGAACATCTCACTGATCATCAATGGAATTACGCTGATCAGGCAGGATGAGCAAAAGGTGTCTATAATGCTGGTGGTCTCGTTATGAAACATGCACTCCAGAGAATGGAGGTAAACTCTGTAGAGACTTTGTAAAGTGCCATTTCAGTCAAAGGCATGCAAGATATCCTTTCCAAAACATAAGACAAATTGGTGCATCTCGTACTTCCTACCAAAAAGAAAAAAGCAAAATGTCTGGCAGGTGCCTCTTTAAGTTCTGTGGCAACGCATCACTCATATAGTTATAATTCCAGACCTAGGGCTCAGCCCATATATCAAATGGCATGGAATTATGACAGCTTTGAGTGAGACTTATGTCTATGATGTATGCAAGCAATTCTGCCATTTGGGCCATGCAAACTGTCAGACTCAGTGATGTCAGAGGGAGCTCATGGCATGTCCCAATGGAGAATCATAATGCAGAAGTAGGGCCATGCCATTCACAGCAAAGGAAAATAGATTCTGTCTTTTACTCATCCCTGGCAGAGATGGAATTTTTGAGCATATCCTACCAAGTGACTGTGCTTTTTATAACTGCCCGTTACAATTTGAGTTCTGTTTATCCTCTTATGTCATAAAATTAGACTTCACCATAAATTGAAAATGATATACATAGAATCAAACCCAAGCAGGACCAATAGGGCACAAGTAAGCTGCATGAGCAGATGAGCAGGTAACCTAGAATCTCATGTGGCTATATGGGGGTTCTGTTTAGCAGCTGAAAGAGGATAAAAAATCTTAAGCTTTATTTATAGAGAGATTGGCTTGGTATATTGGGCAGGTCAAAAATGGATGATAGTTGCATAACAATCACAACCAGGGAGGGCTTTGAAAGACAGTGGAGAGGTCAAATCTTCCCAGTGGGTGTAGGTATAAGCACTGAGCCATGTCATCTACTTTGTGTGTAAGAAGTGCCCCATACCTCTCACCGTATACTAAAATCAACTCAAAATGGATTAAGGATTTAAATATACACCCTGAGACAATAAAACTTCTTAAAGAAAACATAGGGGAAACACTTCAGGAAATAGGACTGGGCACAGACTTCATGAATACGACCCCAAAAGCACGGGCAACCAAAGGAAAAATAAACAAATGGGATTATATCAAACTAAAAAGCTTCTGCACAGCAAAAGAAACAATTAAAAGAGTTAAAAGACAACCAACAGAGTGGGAGAAAATATTTGCAAAATATACATCTGACAAAGGATTAATATCCAGAATATATAAGGAACTCAAACAACTTTACAAGAAGAAAACAAGCAACCCAATTAAAAAATGGGCAAAAGAGCTAAGTAGGCATTTCTCTAAGGAAGATATCCAAATGGCCAACAGACATATGAAAAAATGCTCAACATCACTCAGCATCCGGGAAATGCAAATCAAAACCACATTGAGATACCATCTAACCCCAGTTAGGATGGCTAAAATCCAAAAGACTCTGAACGATAAATGCTGGCGAGGCTGCGGAGAAAAAGGAACTCTCATACATTGTTGGTGGGACTGCAAAATGGTGCAGCCTCTATGGAAAATGGTATGGAGGTTCCTTAAACAATTGCAAATAGATCTACCATACGACCCAGCCATCCCACTGTTGGGAATATACCCAGAGGAATGGAAATCATCAAGTCGAAGGTATACCTGTTCCCCAATGTTCATCGCAGCACTCTTTACAATAGCCAAGAGTTGGAACCAGCCCAAATGCCCATCATCAGATGAGTGGATACAGAAAATGTGGTACATCTACACAATGGAATACTACTCAGCTATAAAAACGAATGAAATACTGCCATTTGCAACAACATGGATGGACCTTGAGAGAATTATATTAAGTGAAACAAGTCAGGCACAGAAAGAGAAATACCACATGTTCTCACTTATTGGAGGGAGCTAAACATTAATATATAAATTCACACACACACATACACACACACACACACAAATCGGGGGGGGGAGGGAAGAAGATATAACAACCACAATTACTTGAAGTTGATACAACAAGCAAACAGAAAGGACATTGTTGGGGGGGAGGGGGGGGAGGGAGAAGGGAGGGAGGTTTTGGTGATGGGGAGCATTAATCAGCTACAATGTATATCGACAAAATAAAATTAAAAAAAAAAAAAAAAAAAAAAAAAAAAAAGAAGTGCCCCAAGGTGCAAATGTATATAAATTCAGAGGCGTACATGCTATTTACCTTTTCCATTAAGCTTTAGTTTTAATTATTTTATTTTTCTTTTCTAAAACTTCAGTTTTTTTTCTAATATGACTTCATTTTGTAGTGTCTTGTGCTATCTCACTTTTTGATTCGTGATTTTATTTCTTTAAACATATTAAATGTGAGTATCTTATAGCATCTATCCAATATTTCCCAAATATTTAATATTTGTTCTGCTGTTTTTTTGTTTTGTTTTTTTTCTGGTAACTTTCATATATCCTGGATTTTTTGTTTGTTTTGTTTTGTGTTTCGTGATTTTTTAAAGTTCTTATCTTAAAATCTTTCTGTTAGAATTCACTGTGTTCTTTTCAAGGTACTTTTTTTCGGTAAAGGTTTGTGTTTACTTTTGCCAAATTCCTGAGCCTGCACCCGTAAGCAGCAAATTAAAAGACAATGCTCACCATGTGTTGGATTATACAATGAATGCCATGACCAGCCAAACCCTTCTTAGGGAAGCATTTATTTTAATCTCCTCCAAAAATCGAGGTTGAGACAGACATTTTTTTCTCTTGCTGTCTGCTTCTGCTAAGCTGGCTTTCTTACTCTTACCTCTTTTTTCCACAGTCTGAGCCCTCAATCAGTTTCCCTCCCTGTTCACCCATTCCATAGTGCTTTCCCAAATTCAAAGTTCTTTGAGTGTGCAATGATTCAGTGCTGGTTTACCTTCCTGGAATGAAATTCAAGCTTCATACTGGATCTCAGCTATGACCTTCTTTTCCTTTCTTTCAACATCTTTAATTAATTTTGAAAGTTATCTTAAATGATTACAGCAATTTTAGATGTTTTGTGGCCAAAGAGTTTTAGGATCTTGAATGTGCTGCACAATATTTTATCAGCTGGAGTAGAATCCCATCCACCAGTGGATGCATATTTTACCTTATAAATGGCTGTAATTCCTTTAATTTAGGGTGTGCTATAAGAAAGACTGAGATTTTTGTTTGCTATGTAGCAATACAGTATAGTGTAATTTCTAATAACAATAATTTTAAATTTGCTTTATGTCCTCTCTTCCATTTTCTTCAAATCTGTCATGTATTTCATTTTCTTTTGATGTAATTACAGAGCTCTAACCTCTGTCATTCCATTACTAAAATGTGTAAGGACCATATGTTCTGTGTACTTCTAATCTTTTTAACAGATAGTACTTCATAGTAAAGGTACATGCACTTCTTAGTAGTAGGTCAAATTGAATATTATCCTAGAATATAGTTATTTTATCTTTTTTTCCATTTAATATGTATGAGCTACTATGTACCAATCTCTCTACTACATACTGTAGATGTATGGAACTTGTAGTCTAAGACAAAGCAGATATTAGTTTATAGTTACCCAAGTAATAATTTTTATAATGTGTGCAAAGGATGGACATTGTAGAATGATATGAATGAATAAAATAAAGAAATTTAAACTGGTCAAGGGCATGTAGGAAAGGTGTTCTAAAATATAATACATTATCTGTGATCGCTGAGAGGGAGTGAGCTGCATGAAGAAATGATGGAAGTTTATTCCAGGAGAAGGGAACAGCCTAGAAAAAGTCCTAAGTTAATAAGATAAGATGTTAGGTGCTTTGGAGAACCTGAAAGAAGGTTAATGTGATTCTAAAATGAACAAGGATAGAACAGAGCAAAACTTCAGAGGTAGGCCATGCTATAAAGGCCAAATAAGAATTTGAACTTGTCTTAATGCCATGAAATAGTTTTAATCTAGGAAGTGCCTTTGAGAGTTACATTTTAATGACATCACTGTGGCTAGTTGCAGAGAATGCATTGAATGGAGGAAAGAATTTATGTAACTCATTTAGGATTGGTTACAAAGCTACTGCCTAGTGCAAGCAAGAAACGTTGGTGTCTTGAACTGGGAGAGAAGGTTTTAGTAAAACATCTTTGGACACAAGATTACAAATTTTGCACGCACCACCCTCCTCCCTTCCCATCACGCACAAGCAAATAACATTTAGCTTCTAATTGCAATAAGTGTTAGAGCCCTACCAGAGGCAAATTTAGCTATAGTTTCATGTAAAGCCTTTGAAAAGGTAAAGCTACATGGCATATTACCCAACATAAAGAAGCATGCTTTTGTTTTATTTGTATTTATTGAGGTTTGAAAGTCAGCTATGCATTCTTACGTTCCTCAGAGCATTTGGTTTCAAGGGCTGCTCTTTGTAGTTTTATTGAAATTGTCCTTCCATTGGCTTTTCTTGTGGCATCTTATATTCACTATACTCTCGAATTTAGTGATTTATTCTTATAGTTTGCCTCATTGATTCAAGAAATTAGAATTCTATTTTTCCCATTATTAACATTATTTAAGTTATGATTTTCTCATGATACTTCACTTAATGATACTAAATAAATTTATGAATGCCATTAGTTATCCATATCTATTAAAATAATCTGTAATATTCTTCTACAGTTATTTCTTCACTAAAAAATATATATTGAATGTTTATGGGAAAATACTCAATGATTGTATATGTCTACTTTGTGGCAGTTCTCTATCCTTATGTGTTGTAACAGTCGTAAATGTGAAACACATATAGAATTAATTGTTTTTCTTCATTGGTTGTGATTCTAACATAAAAAAGTGAAATAGTGCATTATACATAATCTGTTCAAATAATCCTACCACAGTATTTGAAAGTTGTGTAAATTATATAGTGCTAAAATCTAGAAGTTCTGTGTGGAGCTAACGTGTTGGAACCATAATTTTCTCATAGCCCTTTGCATTTTCTGATTTCTCAGGGTGTAAATAATAGGATTCAGTAAGGGTGTGAAAACAGTGTAAAATACAGCAAGGGTTTTATTGCTTGCGAGACTACCAAATGGCCAGGCATAGATAAAGGTACAAGGTCCAAAGAACAGAGTAACCACAATGATGTGGGCAGACAATGTGGACAGGGCCTTGGAGAGCCCTCCAGATGATCTTTGTTGTACAGTGACCAGGATGACAGTGTAGGAGACGAGCAAGAGAATGAAACAGATAAGAGAGAGCAGCCCACTGTCCGCAATTACAAATAACTGCAGCGTATATGTTTCAATACAAGCTAGTTTGATTACAAGGGGGAGGTCACAAAATATGTTGTCTATTACATTGTGGCTACAGAAAGGCAAATTCACTGTTAGTACCGTCTGGCTGATGGTGTGTATAAAACCAATTACCCATGAAAGTATCACAAACCCACTCAGCAACCTGTGGCTCATGATTGTCCTGTAATGCAGAGGTTTACATATGGCTACATACCTGTCAAAGGCCATGACTATCAAAAGAGTCATCTCAGCACCCCCAAAGAAGTGCATAAAGAACATCTGGGCCATGCAGCCCCACACAGAGATGGTCTTGTGATCAGTGAGCAAGTTTGTGATCATCTTGGGTGTTGTAGCCGTGGAGAGACACATGTCCAGAAAAGAGAGGTTTCCAAGGAGGAAATACATGGGGGAATGAAGGGTGGAATTAAATGTCACTGTGACCATAATGAGAATGTTTCCCACCACAGTGGCACTGTAGATCAAGGAAAATGTCACAAAGAAGAATATTTGAAGTTCCCATCCTCCAGAAAATCCTTGCAAAATAAACTCAGTCATTACAGATCCATTCCTAAGATTCATTTACTCCACTCACAAAGGTTCCAGAAGTTCTTAATAAGCAAAAAGAATAAAAAATGTTACACTTAACAGAATTATCTTTCTATTTCTATTAGTTGGTGATAATAGTTGATGATATGAGAGCATATAATTTTAAATATACCAATGCATCAATGTTTATAATTTGAAGTTATTTTATGTATCACATCACTTTGAAACAGTATTCTTATAGTTACATAGTAATAAAAAAACATTTAAAGGAGTGGAAATTACATTTTCTATTGTTTTATTCTATCAAATTATACTCTCATCAATTGATCTTGACTTTGTCTCTAATTTGTTCCCATAGAAAGATTAGATAGTAATTAATTATTATTTGTTTTGCCAACCACACACACACAAGTACACACACACAAATTAGGGGCTAATTCATACATGGAAGAAAATCTTTGAATTCATTAAAAATAATTTGGGGCCGAGCCCATGGCGCACTTGGTAGAGTGCTGCGCTGGGAGCGCGGCGGCGCTCCCTCCGCTGGTTCGGATCCTATATAGGACTGACCGGTGCACTCACTGGCTGAGTGCCGGTCACGAAAAAACGACAAAATAAAATAAAATAAAATAAAATAATTTGGCTTTTTAATTTCTGTTGTGTAGTATACTAAGAATTTTAGGAAACATGGACTCAGCCTCAGATCTTTTTGAGCTTGTTTTTTCAAATCCTTTGTGTTACCACTGTTTGCAGTAAGGAGCTTATGTGGAGTGTGTATGTGTACGTATAAAGTAGTCTAGAAGTAAATAGTAAGGTGATTCAGTCTTAATGTATAGATTGTAATGTATAATACTAAATCATCTTTACCTAGCTTTTTAGACATTTTTTATAGGATCTAAAGTGATCAGTAACTATTAAATGATTAGTATGTGCCAGACTGTGTTCTAATGTTTCACGTACATTAATGCATTTACTACTCATAACAATCCCGTGACATAAGTAGTTATTGTCCTCATGTTGCATATAAGCAAATTATGATATAGAAATATTTAATGACTGATTTGTGGTTACACAGCTAACAAGGGTCAAAGCTAGCATTTAAGCCCAGTCACTCTGACACCAGAATCTGGCTTGTACCGATATACCATATTGTCTCCAGAATTAAAGGGATATATATGTACAGCCAAATCATTAAGTACTTATTGAATTTGTATGTTCCGTGTAAATTCCTTGGGGGATATGATTCAACAAGTATGTTGAGATCGTTCTGTGTTGCAATTAACTGCACTGTTTTTCTTACATAGAATTATTAATCATTGCCCTATATCTAGAGAATTAACAATTTAGACAGGAATAATCATCAAGCCAAAAATATCAAATAAGCCATACGAGAAACATTTAATTTAGTGTAGGATATATGCAGAATGTAAGAATTTTAAAAGAATAGAGATCAATATCAAGCAACACTTTGAGATGTGACTTCAGGCTTGGCTGTTATCATCTTCAAAACACTTAAGAAATTAAAACAATCTTCATGGCCAGTAAACAAAAAAGAACGAGGGGCAGAGAATGTGTGAGCATATATATAAAGAAAAAAAATTAATAGCAGTAAGTAGGTGTAGTGGCGTATTTAGAAAAGGGACTGAATTAAGATGTGAAGAGAAATGGGAAGTATCTGTTCTATTTTCTCCAATGACCTGTAATTCTCTCCTTGTTTTCCTTTCTACTTAGATTCCTGTCACAATATCCTACCACCATTATCCAAACTTAGCTTCTTTAGGTGCTTTCCTACCTTAGATATTTTTAAGAAATGGATAATGTTTACAAATTAGGAAAAAGAAAGATAAAAATGATGCAGTTCCTGTAGGTCAGCCTCCAGGAGCATGCTAAGGGGTGTTGAACGGTGGGCTCTGGAGGAGCATGTGAGGACAACCGTCCCACCACACCTGGTGCGCAGGGGTGTGTTTCATGCTTATCCTGTGAGTGAGCGAGAACTTTGCCTGTAAGGTTTTGGTGATGATAATTGAGACAATTAGATTTACTTTGGAGAAATGACAAAGGGTGACAACTGTTACATGTAATGAATTGCCAGCTCTAATTTGGGGATGAATAACTGCTGCATGAAATTATATGACCTGTGATACAAGGACAACAGAAAAACTTGGATAAGAAATCAATATAATTAAGCAAAAATTGATTAAGAAAGCTTTATTTTGGCTCATTTTATTTCAGAGGGAAAGCTGGAATTTATTTATGTTGATGACTTTCCCAGCATTTGCTTCTCTTATTCCTCTTCTTTTCCTCAAGCAAGCTTTCTAAAAATCTTTCTTTAGATCTACATTTAATATACCTACTCTTATATTATGAATGTACAAAGACAATATAAATGAAAAAGAAATTTTTAGCTTAGGCACAAATTCTATTAGTGAGGAAAATTTTCTTCCCCCTGACTAATTGATTATATATTTTATTAAGATTACTTTTAGTCAGCAATTTATGATTTGTTCTGAAGGAAATTGAAAGTAGAATAATAACAGGAAAAACTTCATAATTGTTTATTCTCCATATCTTGATTAATAAATAAAACGATCGAGACCTACAAAATTAAGTAAATTTTCCCAGGTTTAGAGGCAGAACTAATTCAAAAAGATGTGGTGGATATTAGGTTAGATGGTGTAGAAATAAGCTCTGGCCAGGCACAGAATGAACACCAAGGATGCAGGTGTTAAATTGGAGTCATTCATACAAATCCAAGATCATAATCCTAAGAGCTTTCCATACAAATCCCTATTAGAAAAGAAATGAACCAAAGCTTGTTTTATTAAATAGTTGGAAATGACCATTTTTGCTCTTGCCTAAGTGTATACAATACCTCTTATGTAATATAAAAATAACTGATTCAAGTAAATATTTGATTTTTCTTTCATTATATTTATTTAAAGAAAATAAACATAATTTCAATCTTGAATGATTTATGTTTTGCAAAGATTATACATACTTAAGCTATAGACCTCAAAAACAGTATGCTTACTGAAAGAAGCCTGACACAAAAGACCATATGTTTTATAATTCCACTTATATGCAATGTCTAGGAAAGGCAAATCTATAGAGACCTAAAGTATATTGGTGGTCACCTTGAGCTGGACAGTGTCTGCAAATTGGCATAAAGTTTCTGTTTGTAGTGATGAAAGGGATTTAAAATAAGTAAGTGGTGACAGTTGCACAACTATGAAAATATAATAATGATCATTGAAATATGTATTTTAAATGGGTGAATTTTATGATATATAGGTTATACTCAATAAAACTTAAGCCATTATACCTTTTTTTGTTTCTATCCTTAAGTTAAAATTCTTTTAAATACAGTTTTCTAGTACCATGCAGCTTCTTAAATCCAAGTAAATTTCACTCTGAGACGATCAAGGACATACTGCAAATCCAATCCAATCTTGTTTTAAAATTTCCTAAAGACCCTTATTTAAATTTCTACTTTTGGCTGCCTTATGCACTTGGAAGCTTGCTATTCTCCTTTTCCTACTATTTGGAATACTCATAATAAGATTCCTGAGTTATTCACATTTTCTTCATTCCTTTGCAGATGAACATCTTCTAAGGATTTCTCCCTCTTTACTCCTTTAAGATCTCATTTCTATTTGTGGTTTAATGGTAAGTTCCATATGTAGATTTTCTGAACATCTAGTTGTCTCTGATAACTGATCTATCATCTGATTCGCCCTCTCAAACTACTTCTCAAACTGTCAACATGACATGCTTATTTACACGTTCTGTCAACATCTGAAGACTGATGAAAACAAAAATACCCCCAATCTGCAAAAAATTATGAGTTGCTTTCTTTTCCATTATTGTCAATGATGGCATGAGTTTTCTGGATAATCAAACTTTATCTTTCTTAATTGTGTTCATCATACTTCATCACTTACCATCTTCACCAAATTTTCCTCTGAAATATAATTTTGAGAGCATATTTCTTTTCAATTTTTGTAGAAATTATTGATTCCAGCTCATTATTATGTGATCTCCCAGTTAGAGAGGATTTGGTGCTTCGAAAGCCAAAGCCTTTTCCTTGTAGCCAGTACAAAATTAATTAAAATACCATCCTCAGTATATTAAAATTCTAATGAATTCGCTCTCTTTAGTATTTCACTTACCTGTTCTAAAGGCACAGTATGAGGAACAGCATGTTCAAGGCATTATTCAAAATTAAAAATCCACTTTTTATTCTGTGATGCTCTTTACATAATTCTGCATAGTCTTTTCTGTCTTTAAAAAAAAAAAGATGTGAACCACTTTGTGGGCAAATTTGCTGAAGCTCTGGGAATTCAAATTTCAGTGGGAGTTGTTAAAACCCTGAGACTTCTGTCCTCCTATGACCAAGAGAGATGTTTACATTTAATTTCAGGCCCTATATCATGCTGTGGTTCTCTCTGAGTGGTGGCTTGATTAAAACAGTCATGACGGGGTTGGTTGATTTGTTGTGATATCCTGAGTGTAGTCAGCTTTGATTTAATGAAACTTCCTTCCCCTCACATTACTGCCAAACTATCCTCTTATCTTCCTTCTAGCAACTTTGTGGGTAACTTTGTAGAGCAATAGTCTCCAAGCTATTCTGAGCACACTTCCTCAATATAAATAATTTATATGTATATGTTATAATGTTACTATTAAAAGCATATATTATTTACAACATAAAATATATTCAGGAAGCAGAACTTTTAAAAGAAAATAAATTACGTTAATAATTTAAAGTTTGACATTATAAATGGTACAACCGTTTCATGTGAACATTTATTTTTTGATTTAAATACTTTGTTTTGAGATATTCAGAGAATATCTGTATGGCACAAAATAGTTTCATAATAAGTATCCATTTCATTATAAAACTTCATAATAAATAGTTGTTTCACAAGATGTTGCTTTTACAAAATAAATCATATTGAAGATTCTGGCATGCTTTGTACCATAGGCTTCAAAGTTTATTTCAATTATTTGTCAACAAAAGATGCTGTGAATAAATTAAAATTGGTTGACATCTGTCACCCCCAAGTCCTTATTTATTTCTGGTTGAATTTATCACTTAAACCATGGCTTAATGCAGATTTTTTCTCATAGACATTGCTTTCATTAAGAGTCATTACAATTGACAAGAAATTTTTTACATATAAATGTTAGAATCATTCATACTTTCATATAGTGTTCAGTAGTGTTTGCTGGCAAAAAATGCATTTTATTGATCATTATATGGCTCATTTTAGCCATTTTTATAGTGGCAGAAAACAAAAGTATTTCCTCAGTGAAATACGGATTTTGTTCTTTTGCTATTTGGTAAGAAACATTAAAAACACTTTTTATTACATTTAGTAAAAAATGTAAAGCCCTCCATTGATTATCCCATGACTAGCAGTATTGCAAAGAAAACTATAGAGATTTTCTTTATTTATTTACTTTTTAAATATTTGATAATCATGATGACTTCATAGCATCACTAGCTAATATGTCAAGGCACAGTACAGATGGTCAAATTCAAGATTAATAATATTGGAAGGAAATCCTTATTGTAAAATAATATTTCTTAATAATTTAGAATATTTTCAGACAGCTTACTGTCAGTGCTGATGGCTTATTTTTTTAATTTGTAATTTAGCTGACAAAGCATTCACAATATGTGTAGTAATGCCACTCTTCCATTTATAGTTATTCACGTGAGGTTTGATAATTAGAATCATCTTTAATCCAAGGTTTTTTTGAAGAAATCTTTTTTATAAGACCCTTATAAATTTTTTGGAGAACAAATTGAGTGAAAATAAGATAATATAATCTTTAAGCACCTCTCTTCCCCTTAATTGGGCATGCCTAAATTGCAATTGGTAGCACTATATTAAAGGAATTGAGAGAACTGCTCTCAGACTTGGTTAACTCACACTTTCCTCAGAAAATTTTAAACAATATATGCAACATATGACCAGGTAACATACAGATTGAATTAGAGCACCCAAAATAATCTGTCCATTAAATATTAGTAAAGCTTATTTTTTATTTTTTATTTTTAATTATCTTTTCAAATTAAAAGAGAAATAAATATTGTTTTGTTCTCCTTGCCTGATTGTCTACAGCCAGTTTTAAATGTATTCATTCTACTTTGGGAAAATGGTTTAAATAACTGACTAACTCAGTCTTCTCTTTTAGATCAACTATGGATTCTGACCTGAGTAAATATTCCACCATGCCCTGGGCTGCTTGGGCCAACAGTTCTTTACTTCTTGATTATCCATCCTAGGTTACTGACTAAGGTACAATCCTGTGATTCTTAAAATATTCCTTCTCTGTCTCAAATGTTTAATACTCTCAATTTATGTTTTCTTTTCTGCATATTCATTGGTAGCAGGGACTGTGCTTATCATACACTTCTATCCCTATTTTGATGTCTTACTTTTGGTGGATTTAATGAGTAAATTTGCTTTCTGTTCTCTAATGTCCTTCAACACGCTAGTGCTGAATATACTCTCCTTTGGTTTCCTCTGCAGATTATACTAAGGACAAATCTTAGTTGTTCTAACTTCAAATTTGTTTTCTGGCAGCATAAATACTTGTAGTGTAGATATTGTTTTGTGAAATTAGGGAACTATTCACAAATAGTTGACGTGGGGCTAAAATGAGGAACTGAAAATAGGCATTGAATTCAACAAGGCTCGGACTTTTATATCCCACCAATCTATGGTATACTTTAAATATGCTAGCTATTTTCTGTTCACTTAATATGTAAGAATATTTTATGCTTCTATTCCTTCCGACATATCTCTGCCTAGAATTTTCTTCTGGCTTCTCTGTGCATCAAGTCTGTACTTAGCATTAAAGGCACAATTGCACTTCTGGGAGAGCTGGTTTCTTTTATGAGCGAGAGTTTTTGATAAAGACCGGAAGTTAGGTTAGGACAAGAACTTTGAAGGGTGTGAGATATTAATCAAAGCAACTTGGAATATATTCTATAGTTAGTGGGCAGCTATTGAAGTAGTCAAATGAAGAGTATGAAGAGAATTGAGTTCAGCAGGTCATGGTAGTGGCACTGAGGAGTAATTACTATGTTATTCCAACAAAGTAGGTTAAAAAAAAAAAATGGCGAAAGCCTGACCTAAGGCCATGGAGGATGATGGACAGGAGGGTTAAATTATCATGCAGAATTGTGAAGATTTGGTAACAGAGTGTGCATCTCTGATGACAGTATGTACAGAATAGAGTGTGGAGTTACAAAATATTGTCTGCTGCAGATTTTATGCATCAGAATCAAATGTTTTTGTAATCAAAAGTGGGGACTTTTGGAATAGCAGAGTGAGTAGCCTGGTGGGCCCTCTCTCAAACATATGACTAGAGAAAAATTTTTTTCTTTTTTTGTTTTTTTCTTTTTCGTGACCAGTAAGGGGATCGCAACCCTTGGCTTGGTGTTGCCTGCACCGCGCTCAGCCAGTGAGCGCACCGGCCATTCCTATATAGGATGCGCTCCCAGCGCAACGCTCCCAGTGCTGCACTCTCCCGATTGCACCACGGGGTTGGCCCTGACTAGAGAAAATTTTAAAGGCAATCACTTATAGTCTCAGGAATTGTCGTAAGACATGTAGAAAAAGGGGAAACATTCAAGAAAACCTACTAAATCTCGGTAAGAACAGCAAGTATGTGCCTTTAAGTCACGACCTCCCCTTCCCATTCCCTCCCAGCCCCAGAATATGGAAGCCCTACTGTAGATGCTCTACTCCAAGCAGGTGTGGGAAAGAAGACAGGGACCGCCTCTCCCCACATCTTCCAGTCTAGGAACACAGTTTTAGGTTTCATCCTGGGAGGCTTACGCCTTAAGTGTTACAGAAGCTTTGTTCCTGGTAGGCTTCAAGGTGAGGAGTGAAGCTATCTTTCCCCACCCAACACCTACTCACAGGGCAGAAGCTCTAATGCAGACATGGTAGGCTGGGAATACTAAGACCCTCTCATCATCTCTGTCCTCCACCTTGTGTGTAGGGCAGAAATTAATGCCAGAAAAGGCAAGCTGAGAGGACCAGGGACTCTCTTCCCTCAGTGCTTACTCATAAAGCAGAGATATCACTTTGGAAGAAGTGGACTGCTGTGCCTGCCCCCAACACAGAGGTTCTGTCCAAGGGGAAAGGCATACTATAAGGATGAAAACTCCACAGCTTCACTGAAAGGGTCTGCTTTTATGAGGGGACAGAGCTTGGAGAGTTCTATGTCTATGATCATTGTCAAAAACACTGGAGATGTTTGTGGAAAACAATTAAGAAGGTACTCATAGCACCATGCTAGTGGTATCAATAAGTCAAGCTGCAGAGCAAACAGAAGTTAACAGAGGGAATCAGGCAAGAGACAGATAAGATGAATCCTACTGTACTTACTTAGGAGAAGGTATGGGCAGGAATGTAAATATTCTTCAAGCCACACACAGATCCATTAACAGATGATGGAATCCTCATAAACACAAGAAGCTTAAGCAAAACCCCTAAGCAGACACTGGCTGAGAAACAAGCAACGCTGAACCAAGAGCAACTCCTAAAAAGCCAGCCTTAAAAATAAATCACACATATTCTTGGCAGTCTGGAGGGCTGTGTGAATGCCCAAATATGGGCACCCTTCAGGAGTGATTGGAGAATGCACATTCTAGTCCTTGACTAAATGTGTGGCAAAAATGAAAACTTCTTGAATTGTGATACCTTTAAGCCACACACACATCTAGTGGTATAGGAACAAATATAACTGGCCATAGGGATTAGTAGCCAAACCTTTGACCAATAAGTGGATATGCTGTCCTTGAGATAACCATATGTAGCCCAGCTAGAAGATTACAAAGAAGAAAAAAAAATTAAAAATTGGGGCAAGGACATCACACGCTGGGCACTGGAAGGGAAACAGACTTCACAGAGTTAGTCAAGCCAAGTCACTAAACAAACAACCAAGCAAACAACAAGAATATCAACACTGGTGGAGGGGGTGATGAGTGAGCAGAGTTGCTATGTTATTTAAAATATCCAGTTTTCAACCAAGAAATGAGACATGCAGAGAAACACAACCGCGTGCTCCATACATGGAAAGAAAGGCAATAGAAACTTCTTTTGTGGGAACCCCCCACAAAACTTAAAAACAGCTGCTATAAATATATTCTGAGAACTAAAGGAAACCATGATTAAAGAATTAAAGGAATGTATGGTGACAATGTCTTAACAAATAGAAAATATCAATAAAGATATAGAAATCATAAAAAATAACCAAATGGAAATTATAAAGCTGAAAAGTGCAATAATTCAAATGAAGAAACCACTAGAAGAGCTCACCAGATTTGAAGGGGCAGAAGAACCAGTGAACTTGAAGATTATCTACAGCAATTATACAATCTCAATAGAGGGAGAAAATGAAGAAAAATGAACAGAGCCTCAGAGAATGTAGAACACCATTAAGTACACCAATGCTTATGTAAACTTTCGTTTCTAGATCAGTCCATTAGTCTGATAGTAATCTTATTAATTTAAACAGAGATTGCTTTCTTTGAGGTTTTCAAGATGGCGGTGGCTGCGGTGGTTGGCGCGGAGTAGCTGAGGTGGAAAAGGCGGCCATTGGGCCTCAGGCAGCCGGGAAACTTGTGGACCTTCCTCTCGCCATCTCTTAAGGGAGGACCGCTGCTGCTGGCCAGTCGTGGGGGGTGACCGCCATTTTGCCCCCAGCAGGAGAGGCTGCCTCACTTACAGGCAACAGCTTTGAAGTGTGGAGCAGGAAAAGAACTGTTTCTTAGCTGCAAAAGCGAGTCTCGAAACAGGGAACACGGCGCCAGGGCTGCTGTGGATGCAGACAGGATCCCGGAAGCCGGGGCCGCGCTGAAGGCAGCCTGCTGCCCTATTCAGGATTCGAGGTTTCAGGCCGGCATTAAAGAAGACTCCTGGGAGCGCCCAAGCCGCGCCGCGACTGAACAGCCCGAGGCGGCAACGGCCGAGAACGGGGAAGGCAACAAACCAGAGACAGAGAGCGAGCACCCAACCTGGCACAACCCTGTGAGTGACCCTTGGCCCAATACTGTTCGGGGGGCGAATGCCCACCCGGCTCCCGCCTGCACCACCAGGCCACTCACCGCCCCGGTGCTGTCTCCATTTTCCCAGGTCCTGGAGCTCCGCCCGGCTCGGACATCACTGAGCCTTCCCACTTGCTTGGCCTGGCGCAGGGGTTTCTGGAGCTTGTGGACCGGCCTACCCTCCCATTCCCTCCGCAGTTCTCTGGCGGGTTGGTGGCGTGGGGCGTCCCCGGCCAGTGTCGGGAGGGCAAGGAAGTACGGGAGGGGCGACTGTCACTCCACCACACCCTGTACTCCGGCCCCAGTAAACTTCCTGTTACTGGGAGGCAGATACCATCTCTGCAGCCACCAGTTTGGAAAAAAAGCCTAACGAATTTCTGGTTGGGAATAGTGTGGTAGGAGAGTTCCCAGGTCCGCTTGAACCTGCCGGAGAGCAGGCTGCAGGCGGGCGCTAGACTCGGTTTATAACGGGGGGATACAGAGGTGAACAAGACCCAGAAAGATCTACATAGTGCTACAAAGGCACCCAGAGAGACCGGTCGTCTGTGCCTAGCAGAAACCTGGTAGACTTCCTGGGCAAGGCGGTGCCGAGCAGGGTCTTGAAGGCCCAGCTGATAGACGAGGGGTGCAGAAGACACGCCCCAGCCCAGCACAGTGCGCACAGAGTGGGGAGACATGCGACCAGGGAGGCGGAGACTCGACAGAAACCACACACCCTGTGGGGTCGCCACTGCACGATCTAACAGCCTGGGCCAGAGCACACGGAATGGGGAGAAGTCCTGCACAGGAAGTGAAAGCTCAAAAGAGATCACACACCCTGTGGTATGTGATCCACAAGCCCAGCAGAGTCCAAGCTGACCAAAAAGGTGGCTCCCCGGAGAAGCCCGAGACCCTAGGCAACCACACACACAAGGCACTAGAGGCCAACTGAGCAGTCACGGAGGGAGCCATACCAAATTGGCAACCACAGCAACATCCTAGTTAGTCATTAGTCTCAAACCGGTGGACTGTGAAACCCCCTGCCACAATAAATAAACATCAAAACAAAGATACCAGAAATACAAAAAATCAAGAAAGTACACCACCAAAAGTTAATAAATCTCAAACTCTAGATCCTATAGAACAAGAAGCCCTTGAAATAACTGACAAGGAATTTCGAGTGATAATTCTAAGGAAACTGAATGAGATACAAGAAAACTCAGCTAGACATCATGATGAAATGAGGAAAAGTATACAGGATCTGAAAGAGGAAATGTACAAGGAAATCAATGTCCTGAAAAAAAATGTAGCAGAACTTGCTGAACTGAAGAAGTTATTCAGTGAAATAAAAAACACAACGGAGAGATTAACCAGCAGGCTTGTCGAAGTTGAAGAGAGAACCTCTGAACTTGAAGATGGGCTGTTTGAAATAACACAAGCAGACAAAAAGAAAGAAAAAAGAATCAAGAACATGGAAGAAAATCTGAGAGAGATATCAGACAACCTTAAGCGATCAAATATCCGAGTCATGGGTATTCCAGAAGGGGAGGAAAATGGAGATTCCATTGAAAAGATATTCAACAAAATAGTGGCAGAAAACTTCCCAGGTATAGGAAAAATCACAGATCTTCAGATCCAGGAAGCTCAACGATCTCCAAATGTATTCAACCCAAAAAGACCTTCTCCAAGACATGTCGTAGTCAAATTGGCAAAACTCACAGACAAAGAGAGAATCTTAAAAGCGCAGGAGAGAAGCGTCAAATCACCTATAAGGGAGCCCCAATCAGGCTAACATCAGACTTTACATCACAAACCCTAAAAGCTAGAAAGGAATGGGATGATATTTTCAAAATACTAAAAGACAAAGATTGCCAGCCAAGAATACTCTACCCTGCAAGGCTATCCTTCTGAAATGAAGGGCAAATAGTATATTTCTCAGACAAACAAAAACTGCGGGAGTTCACTACCACACGACCACCCTTACAAGAAATCCTCAAGGGAGTACTGGGTTTGGTTCCTGAAAAATAACTACCACTGCCATAAAAACCCAAGAAAAATCTAAACCCGCTAGTATAATAAAAATGGCATTCATGAAGAGAAAACAAGTTAACAAAACACTACCTACAACCTAAGGAACCAACAAACAAAGAAACCAGACAGTAAATCAGAAAGCTAGAACAAAAGACACCTAAGACAACGAAACAACCAATAAAATGCTAGGAATAAATCAACACTTTTCAATAACAACTCTTAATGTAAAAGGCTTAAATTCCCCAATTAAAAGACACAGATTGGCTGATTGGATCAAAAAGGAGGACCCAACTATATGCTGCCTACAAGAGACCCACCTCACCCATAAAGATTCACACAGACTAAGAGTGAAAGGATGGAAAAAGATTTACCATGCAAACGGAAAAGAAAAACGAGCTGGAGTAGCTATTCTTATATCTGACAAAATAGACTTTAAACTAAAAACCATAAAAAGAGACAATGAGGGACACTACTTATTGATAAAAGGACTGATCCATCAAGAAGACATAACAATCATAAATATGTACGCACCCAATGTTGGAGAAGCCAGATTTATAAAACAAACGCTATTAGACCTAAAGAAGGAAATAGACACTAATACCATAATAGCAGGGGACCTGAACAACCCACTGTCAATATTAGACAGATCATCTAGGCAAAGAATCAGTAGAGAAACACAAGATATAAACAAGACTCTAGACCAATTGGAATTGGCAGATATCTACAGAACATTCCACCCAACAACCTCCGAATATTCATTCTTCTCAGCAGCACATGGATCATTCTCCAGGATAGATCACATATTAGGTCACAAATCAAGTCTAAGTAAATGCAAAAAAAATTGGAATTATCCCATGTATCTTCTCAGACCACAATGGATTAAAAGTAGAAATTAATAACAAACGAAATTCTGGAAACTATACAAACACATGGAAATTAAACAGCATTCTACTTAATGACATATGGGTCCAAGAAGAAATCAAGCAGGAAATCAAAAAATTTATTGAAACTAATGAAAACAATGATACATCATACCAAAACCTGTGGGATACTGCAAAAGCAGTATTGAGCAGGAAATTTATTGCATTAAACGCTCACTTCAGAAGAATAGAAAGATGGCAAGTGAACAGCCTAACACTTCACCTTAAAGAACTAGAAAAACAAGAACAATCCAAACCTAAGTTAGCAGACGGAAAGAAATCATTAAGATCAGAGCATAACTGAATGAAATTGAAAACCAAAAAACAATTCAAAAGATCAACGAATCAAAAAGTTGGTTTTTTGAAAAGATAAATAAAATTGACAAACCATTAGCATGGCTAACAAAAAAAAGAAGAGAGAAGACTCAAATAACCAAAATTAGAAATGAAAAAGGCGATATTACAACTGATTCATCTGAAATACAAGGAATCATTTGAGACTACTATAAACAACTATACGCCAACAAATTTGAAAATCTGGAGGAAATGGATAAATTTCTGGACACACACAAGCTCCCAAAACTGAACCATGAAGACGTAGAAAATTTGAACAGACCAATAACAATAAAGGAGATTGAAGCTGTTATCAGAAGGCTCCCAACAAAGAAAAGCCCAGGACCAGATGGATTCACAGCAGAATTTTACCAAACATTCAAAGAGGAATTGACACCGATTCTTTACAAATCTCCCAATCTCATTCTATGAAGCAAACATCATCCTGATACCAAAACCAGGTAAATATATAACCAAAAAAGAAAACTACAGGCCAATATCCTTGATGAATATAGATGCAAAAATCCTCACTAAAATACTAGCAAACAGAATACAGCAACACATACGTAAAATTATTCATCACGATCAAGTGGGATTCATCCCAGGGATGCAAGGTTGGTTCAACATACACAAATCAATAAATGTGATACACCATATTAATAAACTCAAACACAAGGACCATATGATCATCTCTATAGATGCTGAAAAAGCATTTGATAAAGTTCAGCACTCATTCATGACAAAGACCCTCTATAAGTTAGGTATAGAGGGAAAGTATCTCAACATAATTAAAGCCATATATGCCAAACCCACTGCCAATATCATCCTGAATGGGGAAAAGCTGAAAGCTTTTCCTTTAAGAACAGGAACTAGACAAGGATGCCCACTCTCACCACTCCTATTCAACATAGTGTTGGAAGTACTAGCCAGAGCAATCAGAGAAGAGAAGGAAATAAAGGGCATCCAGATTGGAAAAGATGAAGTCAAACTGTCCCTGTTTGCAGATGACATGATCCTATATATCGAACACCCTAAAACCTCTACAAAAAAACTCTTGGAATTGATAAATGATTTCAGCACAGTAGCAGGATAAAAAATCAACACGCAAAAATCAGTAGCATTTCTTTTCTCCAATAGTGAACATGCAGAACGAGAAATCAAGAAGCCTGCCCATTTACAATAGCCACCAAAAAAATAAAATACTTAGGAATTGAGTTAACCAAGGAGGTGAAAAATCTCTATAATGAGAACTACAAACCACTGCTGAGAGAAATTAGAGAGGCTACAAGAAGATGGAAAGATATCCCATGCTCTTGGATTGGAAGAATCAACATAGTGGAAATGTCCATACTACCCAAACTGATATACAAATTCAATGCAATCCCCATCAAAATTCCAAAGACATTTTTCTCAGAAATGGAAAAAACTATCCAGATATTTATATGGAACAATAAAAGACCATGCATAGCCAAAGCAATGCTGAGCAAAAAAAATAAAGCTGGATGCATAACACTACCTGACTTTAAGCTATACTACAAAGCTATAATAACCAAAACAGTATGGTACTGGCATAAAAACAGACACACTGACCAATGGAATAGAATAGAGAATCCAGAAATCAACCCACACACTTACTGCCATCTGATCTTTGACAAAGGCACCAAGCCTATTCACTGGGGAAGGGACTGCCTCTTCAGCAAATGGTGCTGGGATAACTGGATATCCATATGCAGGAGAATGAAACTAGATCCATACCTCTCACCGTATACTAAAATCAACTCAAAATGGATTAAGGATTTAAATATACACCCTGAAACAATAAAACTTCTTAAAGAAAACATAGGAGAAACACTTCAGGAAATAGGACTGGGCACAGACTTCATGAATCCGACCCCAAAAGCACGGGCAACCAAAGGAAAAATAAACAAATGGGACTATATCAAACTAAAAAGCTTCTGCACAGCAAAAGAAACAATTAACAGAGTTAAAAGACAACCAACAGAGTGGGAGAAAATATTTGCAAAATATACATCTGACAAAGGATTAATATCCAGAATATATAAGGAACTCAAACAACTTTACAAGAAGAAAACAAGCAACCCAATTAAAAAATGGGCAAAAGAGCTAAGTAGGCATTTCTCTAAGGAAGATATCCATATGGCCAACAGACATATGAAAAAATGCTCAACATCACTCAGCATCCGGGAAATGCAAATCAAAACCACACTGAGATACCATCTAACCCCAGTTAGGATGGCTAAAATCCAAAAGACCCTGAACGATAAATGCTGGCGAGGCTGCGGAGAAAAAGGAACTCTCATACATTGTTGGTGGGACTGCAAAATGGTGCAGCCTCTATGGAAAAGCGTATGGAGATTCCTCAAACAATTGCAGATAGATCTACCATACGACCCAGCTATCCCACTGTTGGGAATATACCCAGAGGAATGGAAATCATCAAGTCGAAGGTATACCTGTTCCCCAATGTTCATCGCAGCACTCTTTACAATAGCCAAGAGTTGGAACCAGCCCAAATGCCCATCATCAGGTGAGTGGATACGGAAAATTTGGTACATCTACACAATGGAATACTACTCAGCTATAAAAACGAATGAAATACTGCCATTTGCAACAACATGGATGGACCTTGAGAGAATTATATTAAGTGAAACAAGTCAGGCACAGAAAGAGAAATACCACATGTTCTCACTTATTGGTGGGAGCTAAAAATTAATATATAAATCCACACACACACACACACACACACACACATACAAAAAAAAAAAAAAAAAACGGGGGGCGGTGGAAGAAGATATAACAACCACAATTATTTGAAGTTGATACGACAAGCAAACAGAAAGGACATTGTTGGGGGGGAGGGGGGGAGGGAGAAGGGATGGAGGTTTTGGTGATGGGGAGCAATAATCAGCTACAATGTATATCGACAAAATAAAATTTTTTAAAAAAAAGGAAATAAAAAAAATAAAAAATAAACAGATTGCAGGAAAAATAACAGCTTTAGGTAATTAGTTAAAAGTAAGGTATTTAATTTAGTTTTTACATTTTGGGCTAGAGATGCATTCAAGATACCTGGGGAAGGGTACAGTAGGAAGTTGAAAATAAAAATGTGTGTGTAGCTTAGAAATAAGGAGCAAAAAGGAAAAGATGATATTACCAAGAATCCATAACTGCAGAGAGCAACTACTGCCTCAAAGTCTGGGTGAGCAAAAAAGGAAATGCTATTACCCAGAGCTCATAATTGCTGTTGGCACAGTGCTGTCATCGCTGCTGTTGCAACATCTTTCCTGCGACTAAGAATTGAAGAGCTCACACAGTTATTGACCTTCAGGAGCATTGGAGCCTTCAATCTTCCTCAAGCTGCTGGGCACCCCACCAATATTTCTAGAGTCCACAATTGTGTGCTATTGCTGCTTTACTGAGGCAGAGAAATATAAGGCTTCTTCCCTTTTCTCACCTTCCTATATCATGTGAGTGCCAAGTTTGCAAGAGGATTTCGGAAATGTAATCTTCAGGCTTGTAGCTCCCTCCTATAGAGAGGAGACTATAGAAGAACTAATTCTGGGCTGAACATCAGCAGACAAACATGTAGAATGTTCCCCTTTGGCTACCCAGTATGCAAACACACCATTCTACCTTTATTTAAACTTCCAAAGAATTACAATAACTTCAGTATTAAGATGCATCTATCCTGCATGCATATTAAAACACTATCCCCCATTTCTCCAAATTGAAAGAAAAAATTCCTGTTCGTTGTTATATGCATGTCTGTGTGTGTTGATATCTTTTAATTCAGTCTAAATCCCACATGAATATTCTGTAACCTAGAGACAAAATTGTAAAGTTAATCACCATCTCTTTGATAAGGAAAACAAAACAAAAGTCCTGGGAATTTGTGAACAAATAGGTTTAGGAAAAAATATTCATAGCTTCTATGAACATCATTTTACTAATGGATCATGGGGCTCAATATTTACCTTCCTTTGCTGCCTATTGCATACTCCTTTTGGCTTTATTCACATCTCTGATGATGATGACTCTTTCTTTACATGGTGGAATTAATGAATATTTTATTTTTACTGGGTTATGTAATTTCCACTTTCTATTACTACTTGATATACAAATACTATGAGGTACCACAGCAAATTGCTATGGTTTCAGACATGGTCTTTCCTATCTTACTGTATAACAGCAATCCTAGTAGATCTTGATAATTGAGGTCAATCATTTAGCTGGTTTTAATAAGCTCTTTCCTATGGATCAGAAGCAAAAGGAGACTGAAATGTCTTGGTGACTGTTTTACTTTCAGATTAATGGAAAACTATTTTATTCTCTTAGTAGAAAGATTTATTTACTGGGAACTATGATCTGTAAAGGAGAGAACAGGAAACAAAAATTTATAAATGTAGATCAAAAATATTTTTAGTTAGAAAAGATTTTTGTAGTTAGGTATAGGATCTAATTTTTGGTGTAATACAATTTCTGTGGTAAGTTTGTTAAATTTTCTAATACTCAGTTTTATTTCCTTTTGATAATATGTAAACAATATTTTTTATTTTCGTTGTTGTAAAGATAGGAGAAAATTCATGCAAGTGCCTCATCTAAAGTTAGAACCCAATAAATGATATTTAAAATATGATTTAAAATTTGCAGCAAATTAGATGAGAAATTCATTTTCAAGTATTTCAAGTCAGTGAATTAAACTAAATTCTGAAGTAGGAATGATGTATCATTGTTTTTATACATAAGTTTAATACTGATGTTTCTTTGTATTTTATCCAGTGCTGATTTCCAATAAGTTTTCATATATTCATTTAAAGTCAGAATTTCAACACAGCAGATCAGAGATGCAGTTTCAGGTGCTTCATTTCAGTGAACTGAAATAAATTATGAACTGGAAATGATGTCTCATTTTTTCACGTAAGTTCTATACCAATGTTTCTGGACTATTTCCAACACTAATTTCCAATGAGTTTTTATATGTGCAATTAAAATCAAACTTTCAGCAGGGTGGAGGAAAGATGAACTTTCAGTTACTTAATTACAGTGAATTGAACTTAATTCTGAATGAGCAAAAATATATATAATTTAATTTATAGACAAATAAAATTACCACATAAGGGAATGCTTTATTAGAATGGTTTGTACTTGGATAAAAATTTAAGGTGTTGTGTTACATATATGCTTATGTAGGGAAGGGTTATTATTTCCCAAAATGTGGCTTATGTTTGGTACACAATCATACACTACAATGTCCTTGGATTATGATGATGATAACAATGATGAAGATGCTTTTGATGATTATAATATTTCAGTTAAAAGGTTGATCTGGAACTCAAATGCTTTGTGTTTATTTTTCTTAATGCTTTCTTTGTGTCTTTATTCCTGAATGTGCAGGTAATTGGATTTAAAAGGGGAGTAAGAATTGTATAAAACACAGACAGGATCTTATCAATGGAGACACCACTGAATGGCCATACATAGGTAAAGATGTAAGGTCCAAAGAACATTACCACTACCATAATGTGGGCTGAAAGAGTAGACAAAGCCTTTGAGAACCCCCTGGAAGAGCAATGATGAACAGTAATCAGGATGATGCTATAGGAGATGAACAGAAAAATGAAACAGAACAAAGAGAGTAGTCCACTGTCTACAATGAGTAATAGCTCCAGGATGTAAGTTTGATTACCTGAGGCAGATCGCAAAAAAAAAAAAAAAAACTATCCACAATATCAGGACCACAGAATGGCAAAGTCACCGTGAAAGCATTTGGCTTACAGTGTGTACAAAACCGATGGTCCAGGGGAGAAGTGCGAGTCCAATGCAAACATAACGGCTCATAATATTTTTGTAATAGAGGGGTCTGCATATGGCAATGTATCAATTACAATTGCAACGAGCAACATCATTTCACTTCCACCTAAAAGGTGAAGGAAAAACATCTGGGTCTTGCAGGCTTCATAGGACATGGTCTTATATTCAGCAATTAGGTCATAGATCATTTTAGGAATAGCAAAGGAGGCCAGGGACATATCAATAAAGAAGAGGTTGGCCAGTAGAAAGTACATGGGAAAGTGCAGTTCAAGGTCCAGTTTTACTACAAGGATAATGATGAGGTTATCTAGCACGATGAATATGTAGATAATGGAAAAAATAAGAAGAAGAAAATTTGTAGCACACAAGACTCTGTGAGCCGCAACATAATAAACTCAGACACAATGGAGTAATTTTGTTTTTCCATTTGTTTGGCTGTTGGCATATATTATCCAAAACAAAATAAAACCAGGTTAAATTCTGTGAGCTAAAGTTGAAAGATGAAATACATTTTCATTTAACTTTGCTTCCTAAAATCCACGGAAGTGTGTAAAAAGAATCAAAACTATTGAACAGCAATAAACCCAAACATTTTTAAAAAGTAGACAATTTCTCAACAAAGATTATGAAGAATATCTTCCATAAGCCAAGATGTTTGAAAAAAATTGAAGCCTTCAATATATAACTTATGTCTATACTAATTTTGAGAAAAATGAATACCTCCATTGGTGAGATGGTGTAATAGTTTCACACCATCTTTTTAGAATTTGAGGAACAGATTTATTCATCCTCCATGGACAAAGAAGAGGGTCCTTCCATCTTGAAATGTATTTTGACACTCCAAAAGAGTAAGGCACATGTAAGTGAAGGAGAGACAAGATGGTTTTCTGATTGAGAAGGATCAAGAAAAATGAAATTGATTAAATAGAATAGGGGACATTGACAATTTAGGAGTCAGTTCTGTAGTTACTGCTAAATGTCAGATAAACAGAGATGATAAACACAGACCCATGTGGAGTAATGCTCATTTAAACATGAATAATGATAGACCCAAATTTTGAAACAAAATGTCAAGGAAGATACGCTATATATCAAAGAAGAGATAAGAATACAATTTTTTAGTGAAAGCTGAAATAAACAAACAAAAAAATGAAAAAAACCTCTAGAAATCATTTATATCTGACCATAGACCTTACTAATAGAAATAGACACAATGTAGTTTTTGAATATTTAAATATTTTGAAATATTTTAAGAATTCAGATAAGTGCAAGAATAATATAGTATAATTTTTCATACTATTTTTCAGAATTAACAAATATTGATATTTTCATCATTTTGCTTCATAATTTTTAAATAATATGAAAAATACTAGCAAAGGTGAAATTCACTTATCATCTTATTACTTTGTGTGTGGTTTGTTAAAAAAAAATGAATGAATGGTATCCTGTCATTAAAAATTTTACAAAGAAAAATTTTATCATTTCTAACTAATTACTATTATGAAAATGGGGCAAATAATATATATGTACATGCCTATTTATGTTTAAAAGACTTTTTCAAGCTTAGATTACCAGAAATGGAATTACTAGGTCATTTTCAACTCATCAAATAATGCCAAAATTCTCAACAAGGGGTTGTGCAAATTTGCATGTCTACATCCTCACAAATTTCATATTTTTTTAATTGGTGATGCATATTCATGGAGCACAAAATTGACCGTCACCATCTGTGCCCAAGATGTAATAATCACCATCAATACTGTCATCACGCCCGTTGCCACAAATTGCAGTTATTCCCCATGTCTTTCACCCAACCTCTTTCTAATATCCCTCCCCATACCTTCCTCCATCCTCCTCAACCCTAGGTCTGTTGTCTCCCTCTGCAAGTCCAATGCTCCACTGTGGTCTTCCTTTTCTTCCTTCTTTTTCTCTTAGTCTCCACTTATGAGTGACTGCATGGAATATTTTTCCCTCTTTGTGGGGCTTGTTTCACTTAACATAATTTTCTCCAAGATAATCCATGTTGCTGTGAATGGCAGAATTTCATCCTTTTTTATGTCCAAGTAGTATTCCATTGTGTATGTATACCATATTTTCCTTATCTAGTTATGCATCAATGAATATTTAAGTTGAATTCATGTCTTGGCTGTTGAAAATAGAGCTGCAATAAACATTGGACTGCAGTATCCCTTTGATATGATGATTTCCATTCCTTTGGTATATACCCAGAAGTGGGATTGCTGGATCATACGTTACATCTATCTGTAGTTGTATCAGAAATTTCCATACTGTTTTCAATAGTGGCTGTACTAATTTACAGTACCAAAATTTAATATATTTTTAGCCCTCATTCTAACCACTATTTTTTATTGTAGGAATTCAAGAATGGCTCAGCTTAGGAAATTTAAATGTGCCCATTATTTTTAAAGTCATCTGTGTATTCAACTTACTCCCAATCTAAATTTCAGCAGATTTTTTTTTTCTTTTTAATTGATGAGTTGATTGTAAAATGTATATTGAAATGCAAAAGGATGAGATAAGCCAAGGCAATCCTGAAGAACAAAACTGGATAATTATGCTATCTATACTAAGACCTACTATCAAACTACATAATAAGACAGTTTGATGTTGGCTGAAGAATATAAAGTAAACCATGACAACTAACCTATTCCCATGATACCACCATTAATCCATTCATGAGGTAGGAGCCCTCATGACCTAATCACCTCTTAAGGTCCCACCTCCTAATACCTTTACATTGCCAATTAAATTTCAACATGAGTTGTGAAGAGGATATTGAAAGTATACTATCTTTCCCTGCCCTCCCCAAACTCATGCCTTTCTTACATAAAAAAATACATTCATTCCATCCCAATAGCTCCAAAAGTCCAAACTCTTTCCAGCATCAACTCGAAAGTCCAAAGTCTAAAGTCTCATTTGAATCAAATACAGGTGAGACTCGAGGCATGATTCTTATTGAGGCAAATTCTTCTCCAGCTGTGAGTCCGTGAAATCAAAACAAGTTATCTACTTTCAAAATGCAATGGCAGGATAGATATAGAATAGACATTCCCATTCCAAAATGGAGAAAAAGGCAATAAGAAAGGGGTACCTTGTCCCAAGTAAGCCCAAAACACAACAGGGAAAGCAATACGTTTTAAAGCTGGATAATAATCTTTTGACTCCATGCCCCACATCCTTGGCACACTGGGGTAGGGGTTGGGTCCCCAAGGCCTTGGACAGCCTCACCCTCATGGTTTTGCTGGGCTCAGCCCACACTTCAGCTCTACTGAGTTGCAGTTTTGTGCCTGCATCTCTCCCAGGCTCATGTTGCATGATGGTAGCTCTACAGTTCTGGAAACTCCAAGGTGACCCCAATCCCATGGCTTCATTAGGCGTTGCCCAGGGGGGCTCCCTCTGGTGGCTTTTGACCTCACAGTTCTTCCACTCAGCATTTCCCTAGTAGGGGTTCTCTGTAGTGGCTCCATCTCTGTGACAAATCTTTGCCTAAGCCCCCAAGATGTCCTCAACATACTTTGAAATCTAGGTAGAGGAAACCATGCACCCAAAGCTAGTGTGTACTGCATGCCTGCAAAAACAGCACCATGTTGACACTGTTCTGGTTTACAACCTGCAACTTTTGAAGTGGTGGGTTGAGCTTCATTTGGGCCCACTCGAGCCATGGCTGGGGTAGCTGAGGAGTGCTGTGCCAGAATGCAGGGAGCACAGATCTAAGGTGGCTCCAGGCAATGAGCCCTTGGAAGGTGCCTCAGGCTCATCCCTCAAAACCATTCTGCCTTCCTAGAGTTCTGGACCTGTTATGGAAGGGGGGGCCTAGATCTCTGAAATGCTTTTGGGTTCTTTCACTGTCTTGATAAATAGCACTTGACCGCCTTCTATCTATGGTAATCTCTTTAGCAAGGGTCACTTGGCCACACCCTTGGTTTGCTCTCCTAAAGGTACCTTTTCACTCTTTAAATGGCTAGGCTGTACATTTTCTAAATCTTTCCACTCTGCTTCCCTTTTGATTATAAATTTCTTCTCCAAGGCAATTCTTTGCTGTTGCATCTCACTGTATGTGGTTAAATGTAGCTACATAGCAGTCTTAATGCTTTGCTGCTTAGATATTTATTCTGCCAGATATCCTAGTTCATCACTCTTAAGTTCTGCATGTTATAAAGTGCTAGGACATGGACACGATTACACCAAGTTCCTTGCAACTGTGTAACAAAGATGGCCTTTACTCAAGCTTCCAGTACCTATTCTTCAGTTCCATATATGAACTCATCAGAATTGCCTTTCCTGTCCATATTTCTATCAACATTCTGGTCACAACCACTTAAGAAAACTCTCAAAAGATTCAGACTTTCCTTACATCTCCGCCCTTCTGAGCCCTTACCATAATCACCTTTAAAGAGCCATTCATGGCAATACAGGATTTCTCTAGCCTGCTCCTTTGAACTCTTCCACCCCTCTACCCCTTACCCAGTTCCAAAGCTGTCTCCATATTCTCAGGTATTTTTTACAGCAACAGCCCCACTTCCTACTACCAATATTCTGCTTTAGCCCATTTTCTGCTGCTATAACAGAATACTACAGATTGGGTAATCTTATAAAGAAAAAAAATGATTTATCACAGTTCAGAAGGCTGGGAAGTCCAAGAGCATGGCTCTGGCATCTAGCAAGGCCTTTGTGTGCATCATAATACGGCAGAAGGGCAAGTGACAGTGCAAGACAGAAAAACTGGGGGCCGACTTCATCCTTTTATCAGGAGCTCACCATCATTCTTGTGACTATCCCATTCTTGTGATAATGGCATTAATCCATTCATGAGGGCAGAGCTCTCATGACTTAATCACCTATTAAAGGTGCCACTTCTTAACACAGTTACACTGGCAATTAAATTTCAACATCATTTTTGTAAGGAACATTGACATCATGGCACTTATATAAAATTAACAAGTTAAAATAGCAAAGTACATAATGTTATTTATCACATTAAAAATAGAAATTCAATTTTGGTCAGGATGCAAGATGGGGATATACAAATTCTTATATACTACTTTTTGTACGTTGGCACAATATTTGGGGGAGGAGATTTGGCATGTTATCATAAATTTAAAAGTTTTACAACAGTTTAATGAAGAACCTCCACTTCTGAAATTTATAACCTAAGATTTCAAATACAAATAATATTGCTCATTGTAGCATTGTCTTTTATACTTGAATATTGAAAAGCACCTCAGAATCCCATCATCAATGAAATGATTTAGAAATGGAAATGTCTATATGCTATATAAAAATTGTGAGATACACATATCATTAAATTTTAAAATGTTATACTTTAGAATATAATAAAATTTTAATGAAATATTATACACACATGTATATAAATTTTATACAAATCTCAGAGAAACATAAATTCATTTAACTATCAACAATGCTTATCTCTAGTGTATTGGCTTATAGGGTTTAACTCTGATTCTAATTTCTATATGTTAAAAATCAGTAAAATTCCATCAGATTAAATTAGATTCTAGTACTGGACAGATGACCCTCAAATGTAGTTGTCATTTAGCTATCAAGGACTTCAAATTAGAAAATAATTTATTTTACATATAGATATAAATAATTTTTAAAATGATCTGTGATAACCTGAGGTTTGTGATTATAACTAGTTTTACTGGTTCATTTACTACCTAAAACATTTAGAGTTATAGCAGTGCTGAGAACTAAGGTTGATGACTATTGATTAGACAATCTGCTACGGATAGTCTGGATTGCAAATATATTCTAAATCACATTTTGAGAAGGCACCTTCACTAGAGAGGCAGAAAGATGTCTACTGTCCTTTTTCCCACCAGCCCTTCCAAAGTATCCTCCAAGAATTACTAGGAAAATTCCTGAAAAGATGAACAATGAAGGAGATAAATCTGTCTGATATTAAAATGTACTATAAAACTAGAGTAATTAACATGATACTTTACTTTCATAAGAATATACAGAATGATAAATACATGTAAGAAACGTGTGAGTTCAGAAACAGAATCATAAATTAAAAATGTGTTATTTAAACATGGATGGACCTAGAGACAATTATATTAAGTGAAACGAGTCAGGCACAGAAAGAGAAATATTACATATTCTCACTTATTTGTGGGAGCTAAAAATAAATAAAATACACAAATAAACTGCGGGGGTGAGGGGGGTGGGAGAGGGAAGAAGACACAACAATTACACTTCCTTGAAGTTGATAGGACAAGCGAACAGATATGAGGTTGTTGGGAGGGAGGGGGAGGGGGAAGAGGGAGGGAGGTTTCAGTGATTGGCCATAATAATAAACCACATTGTATATTGACAAAATAAAATAAAATAATATTTAGATTAAAAAAATGTGTTGTTTAGGATAAAGGTGACTTTCAAATCATTGGGAATTTATTTGGAAAATAAATAAGACTAGTTAGCTGCTAGAGACTTAAAAAATTCAAATGTTTAAAATATTTAAATAACAGTTTAAACAATAAAAAATCTAGATAAATATGTAATTGAATATATGTGGTTTGTTGTATTTTACAATATTTGTTAGTGAAACTTTTTAAATGATAGTGATAAAGGTGGGAGCCATGGAAAAAGGATTATTAGAATTTATTCAAGGAATATGAGAAACCTCTGTATTAGCTCAAAGACACAAACAAATTACAAAATTTAAAAGCTTAACTGGAGAAAAATAGCCAAATATATATGTCCTTAATTACAAAATTTTATAAATCAAAAAGGGAAATTTTGAAAGCCCTATATAAAAAATGTCAAGGTAAAATGCAAAAATATTTAAGAAAATATATAAAGGATGTTTGAACAAGTGAATAAAATAGTTCAATTTCAGTAGAAAAACGGCCTGAGGTTATGCACATTGAACTGTTTTAGTGATGTACTCTGGATGGTAGAAATACATATCTCACTACACTTGTATATATACCTCTTGAGATCTCACAAATATTTTGCAATAACTGTGTTTTACTTTTGAAATTAGAAAAAAAAGTTTAAATGATAGTTTGTTTAATAAGATACAAGCATGAAAATATTTTCAACTTTTTTTTCCCTCCACATCTCTTCCTTGCTCTGGAAGTCATTCAGACTGTTTTAGGATTTTTTCTCTTGCTCCCTCTTTTTTATGTTTCAACTCTAATAAACAAGAAATCCCTTTTATTTTGAGGTTCTAAAATGCAACATAGAAATGTGTCAACTAACGACCCTGGGAAAACCTTGCATCCTGTAAATGAATTCCCTAAGCAATCAAAAAGCCATGTAGTTGGCAAGTTAGAATCATTGGAATCTCTCATTAGTGTGTAGCTTTCACCATAAAGAGGAGACAAAAATAAGGCATTAGCATCCAAAAAATATACCCATTTTTCCATGCACAGGCATTGCTATAAAAGCAGTATCTATTTAAAGAATAGATAACATCAAATTTTCAAAATTCTGAAGTTGAAGAATTTAGGCACAAAAGATAAGATTAATTGCATTATATTTTATTTTATTAGAAATTTCTTAGAAATCTTCGGTGACAATAAACATCTCTTTAATCTTATCATCTGAATAAATATCAAGATACCAATTTAATTGGAAATATTAAAAATAATTATTTCCTCAGTCACATTCCTCTGATACCTGACATAGCCATCTGTGGGGAAAATAGGATAATTTAGTCAGGCTCCCTCCACATTTCTTGTAAACAAGTGAGTGGGTGGAGTGCACCAATGTATCTTTTTAGTTAAATGCTATTGTGTGTTCTGCAGTTTACAAAACAGACTGGCCTGGAGAGAGCTCCGGTGGAAAAATAGAGCTCTGCTAGCAGCTGCTCAGTTTCAGTTTTTCTTTGGACTTTGCCAGTAGCAGTTGAGTTTCTGAGTTTCTCTTGTTACTGACTAGTTCCTCGTGTTGTGTGTGCTAAATAAAGACTATTACTTCTTCAAGGAAGGCTCCAAGGACCTTTTTGCTGGTTACCTAGCTCATAGACCTGTGTGTGAAGGGTTTGTGAATGGGCTCGAAGGGTCTGTGAGCTCCAGACTCTAGCTCTAGCTCTACACCATCTTTGTAATTTTCCTCTATAATTACTTCCTTTTGGATTTGGGAGCTCCACTGGTACTGCATTGTGCCAGAATAGTTCATGATTTAAATAAAATAAATTTGCTATTCTTAATTGTTTGGCCTCCCCTATAGCAAATAACAGCTAACACTGCTGAATAAAATTAAAGAAAACTGAAGGACATGGAGAAATATGTTTATGGATTAGAAGTCTTGATATTACTGAGACATCAAATCTGTCCTCCCACCATTTCTCTATAAATTTAGTACATTTCCTTATTCCAGCAGGTTTTTTTGTAAAAACGGATGAGATTGTAAAATACAAATATGAAAATGCAAGTGACTTTAGCCAATACAGGAGGAAAAAAAGAATAACAAAGCGAAGGTTTGGTTTTAGTTGAAATGTATTGATTACACATATTTGTATGGTACAGAGTTGAATATTAATTAATACATGTATACAATGTGTGAAGATCAAATCAGGTTAATTAGCATATTTATTATTACAAAACTTAATCACTTCTTTGTAATGAGGAATATTTGATCTCCTCTTTGTAGCCATTGGACAACACGCAGTGAATTATTGTTAATTATAGATTCCTGGCTCAATTGTACACCAATAGAATTTATTTTTCTATTTAGCTGTTTCGTGTCCATTAACTAACCTCTCACAATCCTCTCTCTCCCGCCCCTCTCCCACCTCTAGTAACCACAGTTCAAAGCTAGAAGATTTATACTATCAAATTTCAGTATTTTTAGAATCTATAGTAATTAAGACATTGTGGCTTTGGTGCAATGATACAGAAATAAAATTAATGAAATAGCATATATGATCTAGAAGTTGATTCACAAACGCACAACCACTTGATATATGACAAGATGCTACTGCAATTCAGTAGGGGAAAAGATGATCTTTTAAATAAATTGTGCTGGAGCAATTAGATATTCACTTGGAAAAATAAATGCTCCTTGTTACCTACCTCACTTTGTACACAAGACATTGATACAAGATAGAGCACATACCTAATTGCGGGAGGTAAAACAATAACATATTAGAATGTAACAAACATAATAAACTACCTTCCTATTCTTGGTTTTGTAAACAATAGAAAAGCAACACTATAATAAATATATATAAATTGAATTTCATCAGAATTAAATAATTTGTTTAATGAAGAATCATTAAGAAAGTGAAAAGGTAAGACATAATGGAGAATAAATTTAAAATATACATTTTCAATAACGTTCTTATTATCAGAACATATATAAAACACAAAAAAAGTAATATTTATAATATACAGCAAAGTTTCTCAATTTGGAGACTATTGACATTCTTGGTTAGATGAGTCTTTATTGTGGGAGGCTGTGTTGTGCATTGTAAGATGTTTAGCAGCATTCCTGGCCTCTATCCATTAGATGCCAGTAGCAATCACCACAAGTGACCAACAAAAAAGTCCCTAGATATTGCCAAATGTCCCTTGGTTGAGAAGCAATAATATATGGCATCCCATCAATAATAATAAAAATTCAAAGAAGTAAAACATGACCTATAACCAAGAGAAACATATTCATAAATAATTTAGATGATAGAATCTTTAGTTAAAAATTCTAAAATAGGTATTATATAAGTGATCAGGAAATTAAAGGAAGAATGAAAATAATGATAGAGAAAAATGGAAGATATAAAAAAAGATCAAGTTGAATTTGTAGAATTGTAAAAAAGAAACTACAAATGGAAAAATTCCATCTGAAGGACTAAGAAACTAAAAATTTCTAGCAAGAAAACAGAAATTATCCAACCGAAACAGAGACTGAAAAAATTGGGGAAAAACGAACAGTCTCAGTGACCTTTGGAAGATATTAACTGTTCTAACACTTGTGATATTGGAATTAGAGAGGGCAGTAAAAATATATGAAGAAATAATGTCACCAAATGCTAAGTTTCATAAAAAGTATAAACCCACAGATCCAAGAATGAAGTGAGCTTAGGATATCATAGAAAAAAAAAATCAGGAAAACCACATAATAAATGCTGATAGTGAGTAATTAAAGAAAACCAACAAAACCTTAAAATCTGCCAAAAATAGTTGCATTATATGCAGAAAAATAAAAAGAAAACTTGAGACTTTTTTCAGAAACTGTACAAGCCATCTTAAAAATACTGAAAGAAAAAAGCCCTTTTCATTCTAGATTTCTACATAAAAAATGCCTTTCAAACTTAAAGTTGAAATAGACATTTCTAAGCAAACAAAAAATCCAAGGCCAGCAGATGCACATGGCTAGAAAGGTTAAATGAAGCTGCAATGACAATTTATTCTCCTTGTAATAAGTACAAATAGAAGTGTGACATATGACACCACTAGTGCAAAGGGCAGAAGGGGGGATAGAGAAGTTCCTTAGGTTACGTGTGAAGGGATGTAATATTATTTGAAGGTACTAACATGTGATAATTTAAAGTTGCATATTGTAAACTCTAGAAGAAACGTGAGAGAGAGAGCAGGAGTTCAAATGGAAGTATACAACATATTCAATTAATCCAGAGGAAGGCAGGAAAAAAAGAAAAGAAAGTAACAAAAAGCAGATTGGATAAAAGAAAAAAAAATAACATGGTAAACACAAAACCAGCCACATCAATGGTCTAAATACTTCAATCTAAAGGCAAAAATTGACAAACTGGATAGAAAAGTATGACCAAACTATATGTTTTCTACAAGGCACCCACATTAAATAAAAAGTTAAAGAGATTAAAAATAAAAGGATGGAAAATAAAAGATATATGATGTAGACACTAAATAAAAAGAAAACCAGAGGGACTATATCCATATGATTAAGTAATTGCCAGGATAAAATATATAAGGATACAGTAAGACATTTTATAATTTTTCAGGAAGCTATAACAGTTTTAAATGAGTAATACCTGATTACAGAACTTCAAAATACATGAAGCAAAGCTAGCCAGACTGAAGGAGAAACAGGCAAATCACAATTATATTTGGAGGTTTTAACTACTCTTTTACTGATAGAAAAAGTAGTAAGAAAAGTCAACAAGGATATGGAAGCCTTGAACAAAACATTCAACTTGACCTATCTGACATTTTTAGAATTGATTCAAATAGAATACACATTATTTTTAAATAACCATGGTACATTAGGCAATATTGGCCATATTCTGAGCAATACAACAAGCCTCAATAAATTTACAATTGAAAACATACAGAGCATGTTTTCATCATTACAATGAAAGCAATTCATAACAATAAAATTCCTGAAAAATCACCAAATATTTGCTAATTAAACAAGATATAACTAACTAACCAATTAGTAAAAGAAAACATCATAAGAAAAATTAGAAAATATTTCTAAATTAAAGGAAAATGAAAGCAAAATACATCAAAATGTTAGGTAGACACATTAACAAAACTAAAAGTAAATAAATAAGATTAACTAAAAACAGGTTTTATTTAAACCAATATGGATGACTTCCTGGGAAAGATGGTGGACTAGAGGTAACCAGGGTGCATTCCTTCCACAGAAGATGAAATGGGCCCATTGCCACTACTGCTGCAATTGTTGGAGCCATTGTCTGGTCCTGGAACTGTCACCCCCAAATTCACTGAAGCTTGAATTGTGTCACCCGAGTTTTATGTATTAGCAGCTTGGCTCCCACTGTGACTATTAAGAGGGTGGGAAATCCTATTATGATAATTGAAAGGTGGAGACTCGAAGAGGTGCTTAAATTGTAGGATCATGTTATAATGAATGGATTTAAAATGGTGGTCATGGGTGTGGTTCTGAAGGCTTTAAAAGGAGAGGAGAGTCTGTCTCCTCCTCTGCTCTGCCATTTCACAATGTGATACCATGCTGTCACTGTTGTCACCACCAAGATCTTTTCCAGCTGTGTTCCCTGGGCTTTGGACTTCCCAGCCTCAGAAACTGTAAGCAATAAATTTCATATTTTGTTATAAGCAACAGAAACAAACTAATACAATACTGAAACTTATAAAACTTGCGAATTATATTATTTTATTCTAATTTTGGTAAGGTCATTTTTCAATTGCATTTCCTTGTTATTTCTGGGGTGTAAAAAATCTACTTTCTATATATGTTTATTTGTAATTACCTACTATACTGAACTCTCTAAATAATTCAAATTTTAGTTGATTTTCTTGGGCTTAGTATATAAAGTCTCATTTATAATAATATTTCCCAATTATTTTCTAATATCTTACTTCATATTTTGGCTCATGACATGTCAAGGACGTAATATTTTTTCTGACTTTTTCCCCGAAAGATAAAAACAAAACAGATGTATGTCATAAAAGTTCTGAGACAGTTCACCTTTACTGAGGAGAATTCTGATTTTAACATGTTTATAGAATATGGTAAATACTTTTTAAAGTTCTCTACAAAAATGAAAGATATTTGGCATAATGGAAACTTCAGTTTGCACTTGGCTTATTTGGCATAAACAAATTTGCTCATTTTGGTGGGGCTACTGTCAACATTTTCAATAGGCAGTACAAGAGTAATTAAAAAGTTTGTGGAAAAATAGAATTAAAAGATAATATGAATCTTTCCACAGATTTTTTGATGACCCCTCATAAATCTTTTTTAGTTGGTATAGGAAATCTAAAAAAGTGAATCTGGGAGAACTGCGGCAAACACGTGCCCCGAGGCACCAGCACAATCAAGCATGTAGGCCTTGCCACTGCTGGATCCCATCCCCAGCCCAGGCAACTGCATGCCAACCAGAGAGGCATGCCCCCCCCCAGAAAGGCCTGAGACCCAGAAAGGCCCAAGACCCAAGGAGACAATGTGCCCCAAGGTGCTAGCGTGGCCAAGAAGGTAGGCCATGCCACCGCCCTACCCAATCCCCAGACCGGGTGAGTGGGTCCTGAACAGAGATGCCCAAGACTTTCACCCATAGGCACTAAGGCACTCCAGACAGGATCCTAGCCAGACAATAGTGTTGAACCAGTGGACCGTGAAATCCTTTGCCACAATGACTAAACACCAAAGGAAAAATACCAGAAATATGAAAAGTCAAGAAAGTACACCGCCAAAGGGTAACAACTCTCAAGCTCTAAATCCTATAGAACAAGAAGCCCTTGAAATGTCTGACAAGGAAGTTTGGGTGATAATAATAAGGAAACTAAATGAGATACAAGAAAACTCAAATAGACAACACGATGAAATGAGGAAAAGTACTCAGGACCTGAAAGAAGAAATGTACAAGGAAATCAATGCCATAAAAAAGAATGTAGTACAGCTTGCTGAGCTGAAGAATGCATTCAATCAAATAAAAAAACAACAGAGGGTTTAACCGGCAGGCTTGCAGAAGCAAAACAGAGAACTTCTGACCTTGAAGAGGGGCTGTTCGAAATAAGACACGCAGCCAAAAAGAAAAAGAAAAAAGAATTAAAAACATTGAGGAAAATCTAAGAGATATATCACACAACCTTAAGGGCACAAATATACAAGTCATGAGTATTCTAGAAGGGGAGGGAAAAGGAGATTTCATAGAAAACATATTCAACAAAATAGTGGCAGAAAAGTTCCCAGGTATAGGAAAAGACACAGATCTTCAGATAGAAGCTCAAAGATTCCCAAATGTATTCAAACCAAAAAGGTCTTCTACAAGACATGTTATAGTCAAATTGACAAAACTCAAAGACAAAGAAAGAATCTTAAAAGCTGCAAGAGAGAAGCATCAAGTCACTTATAAGGGAGTCCCAATCAGACTAATATCAGACTTTTCATCACAAACCCTAAAAGCCAGAAATGAATGGGATGATATATTCAAAATACTAAAAGACAGAGATTGCCAACCAAGAATACATTACCCTACAAAGCTATCTTTCTGAAATGAGGGGCAAATAGTATCCTTCTCAGACAAACAAAAACTGTGGGAGTTCAGTAACATATGACAACCCTTACAAGAAATTCTCAAGGGAGTACTGGGTTTGGTACCTGAAAAATAACTACCACTACCATAAAAACTCAGAAAAATCAAAACCCACTAGTAAAATTAAAATGCTAATAAGGAAGAGGAAAAATAAGTTTATTTACAACCCAAGAAACCAACAAACACAGAAGACAAACAGTGAATCAGAAAGAAAGGAACAAAAGACACTTAAGACATCCAAACAAAAATCAATAAAATGTTAGGAGTAAATCAACACTTTTCAATAACAACAATTAATGCAAAAGGCTTAAATTCCCCAATCAAAAGACACAGACAGGCTGACTGGATTTCAAAGGAGGACCCAAATATATGCTGCCTTCAAGAGACTCACCTTACCTATAAAGACACACATAGACTAAGAGAGAAGGGATGGAAAAAGATATACCATGCAAGTAGAAATGAAAAATGAGCTGGAGTAGCTATTATCATATCTGATAAAATAGACTTTAAACTAAAAACCATAAAAAGAGATAAAGAGGGCCACTACATAATGATAAAAGGATTGATCCATCAAGAAGACATAACAATCATAAATATATTTACACCCAATGTCAGAGCAGCCAGATTTATAAAGCAAACTCTATTAGACTGAAAGAAAGAAATAGACACTAATACCATAATAGCAAGGGACATGAATACCCCATTATCAATATTGGACAGATCATCTAGGCAAAGAATCAGCAGAGAATACACAAGATCTAAACAACACTCTAGACCAATTGGACTTGGCAGATATCTACAAAACATTTCATCCAACAACCTCAGAATATTCATTCTTCTCATCAGCACATAGATTATTCTCCAGGATAGATCACATGTTAGGTCACAAATCAAGTCTCAACAAATTCATAAAATTTGGAATTATCCATGTATTTTTTCAGATCACAATGGATTAAAATTAGAAATCAATAACAAACAAAATTCTGGAAACTATACAAACACATGGAAATTAAGCAGCATTCTACTTAATGACATACGGGTCCAAGAAGAAATCAAACAGGAAATCAAGAAATTTATTGAAACTAATTAAAACAATGATACATCATACAAAACTTGTGGGATCCTGCAAAAGCAATACTAAGGGGGAAATTTATAGCATTAATTGCTTACTTCAGAAGAATGAAAAGATGGCAAGTGAACACTCTAATACTTCACCTTAAAAACTGGAGAAATAAGAACAATACAAACCCAAAGTTAGCAGATGGAAAAAAATCATTATGATCAGAGAAGAACTTAATGAAATTGAAACCCCAAAAATGATACAAAAGATCAATGAATCAAAAAGTTGGTTTTTTGAAAAGATAAATAGAATTGACAAACCATTAGCATGGCTAACTAAAAAAAGAAGAGAAAAGACCCAAATAACAAAAATTAAAAATGAAAAAGGTGTATTACAACTGATACCTCAGAAATACAAGAAATCATTAGAGACTACTATATACAACTATATGCCAACAAATTTGAAAATCTGGGGTAAATGGATAAATTTCTGGACACACACAAACTACCAAAACTGAGCCAAGATGATGTAGAAAACCTGAACAGGAGTTTCAAGATGGCGGCGGCTGCTGCGGCTGGTGCGGAGTAGCTGAGGTGGAAAAGGTGGCCACTGGGAATCAGGCAGCCGGGAAACTTGTGGACCTTCCTCTGGCCATCTCTTAAGGGAGGACTGCTGCTGCTGGCCGGTCGTGGGGGCTCAACGCCACTTTGCCCCCGGCAGGAGAGGCTGCCTCATTTACAGGCAACAGCTTTGAAGTGTGGAGCAGGAAAAGAACTGATTCTTAGCTGCAAAAGCAAGTCTTGAAACAGGGAACACGGCGCCAGGGCTGCTGTGGATGCAGCCAGGATCCCGGAGGCTGGGGCCGCACTGAAGGCGGCCAGCTGCCCTATTCAGGATTCGAGGTTTCAGGCCGGCATTAAAGAAGATTCCTGGGAGCGCCCGAGCGGCGCCGTGACTGAACAGCCCGAGGCGGCAGCGCCGAGAACACGGAAGGCAACAAACCAGAGACAGAGCGAGCGCCCGACCTGGCACAGCACTGTGAGTGATCCCTGGCACAGCTCTGTTCGGGGGGTGGATGCCCACGCGGCTCCCGCCTGCACCACCAGGCCACTCACTGCCCCGGTGCTGCCTCCATTTTCCCAGGTGCGGGCAGCTCCGCCCTGCTCGGCCATCACTGAGCCCATTTGCTGGGCCTGGCGCGGGGCTTTCCGGACCCTGCGGGCCGGCCTCCTCTCCCACTCCCTCCGTGGTTCTCTGGCGGGGCTGGGAGTGTGGGGCGTCCCGACCAGTGTTGGGAGGGCTAGGAAGTACGGGCGGGCCGACTGTCACTCCACCACACCCTGGACTCCGGCCCCGGTAAACTTCCTGTTACTGGGAGGCAGATACCATCTCTGCGACCACCAGTTTGGAAAAAAGCCTAACGAATTTCTGGTTGGGAATAGTGTGGTAGGAGAGTTCCCAGGTCCGCTTGAACCTGCCGGAGAGCAGGCTGCAGGCGGGCACTAGACTCGGTTTATACCGGGGGGATACAAAGGTGAACAAGACCCGAGAAAGATCTACAGAGTGCTACAAAGGCACCCAGAGAGACCGGTCGTCTCTGCCCAGCAGAAACCTGGTAGACTTCCTGGGCGAGGCGGTGCTGAGCAGGGTCTTGAAGGCCCAGCTGATAGACGAGGGGTGCAGAAGACACACCCCAGCCCAGCACAGTGTGCACAGAGGGGGGAGACGTGCGGCCAGGGAGGCGGAGACTCGCCAGAAACCACACACCCGGTGGGGTCGCCATTGCACGATCTAACAGCCTGGGCCAGAGCACACGGAACGGGAGAAGTCCTGTACAGAAAGTGAAAGCTCAACAGAGATCACACACCCTGTGGTACGTGATCCACCAGCCCAGCAGAGCACAAGCTGACCAGAAAGGTGGATACCCGGAGAAGCCCAAGACCCGAGGCAACGACACACACAAGACAGTAGAGACCAACTGAGCAGTCACGGCGGGAGCCATACCAAATTGGCAACCACAGCAACATCCTAGTTAGTCATTAGTCTCAAACCGGTGGACTGTGAAACCCCCTGCCACAATGAATAAACACCAAAAAAAAGATACCAGAAATACAAAAAATCAAGAAAGTACACCACCAAAAGTTAATAAATCTCATACTCTAGATCCTATAGAACAAGAAGCCCTTGAAATAACTGACAAGGAATTTCGAGTGATAATTCTAAGGAAACTGAATGAGATACAAGAAAACTCAGCTAGACATCATGATGAAATGAGGAAAAGTATACAGGATCTGAAAGAGGAAATATACAAGGAAATCAATGTCCTGAAAAAAAATGTAGCAGAACTTGCTGAACTGAAGAAGTTATTCAGCGAAATAAAAAACACAACGGAGAGTTTAACCAGCAGGCTTGTCGAAGTTGAAGAGAGAACCTCTGAACTTGAAGATGGGCTGTTTGAAATAACACAAGCAGACAAAAAGAAAGAAAAAAGAATCAAGAACATGGAAGAAAATCTGAGAGAGATATCAGACAACCTCAAGCGCTCAAATATCCGAGTCATGGGTATTCCAGAAGGGGAGGAAAATGGAGATTCCATTGAAAATATATTCAACAAAATAGTGGCAGAAAACTTCCCAGGTATAGGAAAAATCACAGATCTTCAGATCCAGGAAGCTCAACGATCTCCAAACGTATTCAACCCAAAAAGGCCTTCTCCAAGACATGTCATAGTCAAATTGGCAAAACTCAGAGACAAAGAGAGAATCTTAAAAGCTGCAAGAGAGAAGCGTCAAATCACCTATAAGGGAGCCCCAATCAGGTTAACATCAGACTTTACATCACAAACCCTAAAAGCTAGAAAGGAATGGGATGATATTTTCAAAATACTAAAAGACAAAGATTGCCAGCCAAGAATACTCTACCCTGCAAGGCTATCCTTCCGAAATGAGGGGCAAATAGTATATTTCTCAGACAAACAAAAACTGCGGGAGTTCACTACCACAAGACCACCCTTACAAGAAATCCTCAAGGGAGTACTGGGTTTGGTTCCTGAAAAATAACTACCACTGCCATAAAAACCTAAGAAAAATCTAAACCCACTAGTACAATAAAAATGGCATTCATGAAGAGAAAACAAGCTAACAAAAACACTATCTACAGCCTAAGGAACCAACAAACAAAGAAACCAAACAGTAAATCAGAAAGCAAGGAACAAAAGACACCTAAGACAACCAAACAACCAATAAAATGCTAGGAATAAATCAACACCTTTCAATAACAACTCTTAATGTTAAAGGCTTAAATTCCCCAATTAAAAGACACAGACTGGCTGACTGGATCAAAAAGCAGGACCCAACTATATGCTGCCTACAAGAGACCCACCTCACCCATAAAGATTCACACAGACTAAGAGTGAAATAATGGAAAAAGATTTACCATGCAAACAGAAAAGAAAAACGAGCTGGAGTGGCTATTCTTATATCTGACAAAATAGACTTTAAACTAAAAACCATAAAAAGAGACAATGAGGGACACTACTTAATGATAAAAGGACTGATCCATCAAGAAGACATAACAATCATAAATATGTACGCACCCAATGCTGGAGCAGCCAGATTTATAAAACAAACTCTATTAGACCTATAGAAGGAAATAGACACTAATACCATAATAGGAGGGGACCTGAACACCCCACTGTCAATATTAGACAGATCATCTAGGCAAAGAATCAGTAGAGAAACACAAGATCTCAACAAGACTCTAGACCAATTGGAATTGGCAGATATCTACAGAACATTCCACCCAACAACCTCAGAATATTCATTCTTCTCATCAGCACATGGATCATTCTCCAGGATCGATCACATATTAGGTCACAAATCAAGTCTCAATAAATTCAAAAAAATTGCAATTATCCCATGTATCTTCTCAGACCACAATGGATTAAAACTAGAAATTAATGACAAACAAAACTCTGGAAACTATACAAACACATGGAAATTAAACAGCATTCTACTTAATGACATATGGGTCCAAGAAGAAATCAAGCAGGAAATCAAAAAGTTTATAGAAACTAATGAAAACAATGATACATCATACCAAAACCTGTGGGATACTGCAAAAGCAGTATTGAGGGGAAAATTTATTGCATTAAATGCTCACTTCAGAAGAATGGAAAGATGGCAAGTGAACAACCTAACACTTCACCTTAAAGAACTAGAAAAACAAGAACAATCCACTCCTAAAGTTAGCAGACGGAAAGAAATCATTAAGATCAGAGGAGAACTGAACGAAATTGAAAACCAAAAAACAATTCAAAAGATCAACGAATCAAAAAGTTGGTTTTTTGAAAAGATAAAAAAAATTGACAAACCATTAGCATGGCTAACAAAAAAAAGAAGAGAGAAGACTCAAATAACAAAAATTAGAAATGAAAAAGGCGATATTACAACTGATTCATCTGAAATACAAGGAATCATTCGAGACTACTATAAACAACTATACGCCAACAAATTTGAAAATCTGGAGGAAATGGATAAATTTCTGGACACACACAAGCTCCCAAAACTGAACCGTGAAGACGTAGAAAATTTGAACAGACCAATAACAATAAAGGAGATTGAAGCTGTTATCAGAAGGCTCCCAACAAAGAAAAGCCCAGGACCAGATGGATTCACAGCAGAATTTTACCAAACATTCAAAGAGGAATTGACACCGATTCTTTACAAACTATTCCAAAAGATTGAAACGGACGCAAATCTCCCAAACTCATTCTATGAAGCAAACATCATCCTGATACCAAAACCAGGTAAAGATATAACCAAAAAAGAAAACTACAGGCCGATATCCTTGATGAATATAGATGCAAAAATCCTCACTAAAATACTAGCAAACAGAAAACAGCAACACATACGAAAAATTATTCATCACGATCAAGTGGGATTCATCCCAGGGATGCAAGGTTGGTTCAACATACGCAAATCAATAAATGTGATACACCATATCAATAAACTCAAACACAAGGACCATATGATCATCTCTATAGATGCTGAAAAAGCATTTGATAAAGTTCAGCACTCATTCATGACAAAGACCCTCTATAAGTTAGGTATAGAGGGAAAGTATCTCAACATAATTAAAGCCATATATGCCAAACCCACTGCCAATATCATCCTGAATGGGGAAAAGCTGAAAGCTTTTCCTTTAAGAACAGGCACTAGACAAGGATGCCCACTCTCACCACTCCTATTCAACATAGTGTTGGAAGTACTACCCAGAGCAATCAGAGAAGAGAAGGAAATAAAGGGCATCCAGATTGGAAAAGATGAAGTCAAACTGACCCTGTTTGCAGATGACATGATCCTATATATCGAACAGCCTAAAACCTCTACAAAAAAACTGTTGGAATTGATAAATGATTTCAGCACAGTAGCAGGATACAAAATCAACACACAAAAATCAGTAGCATTTCTTTTCTCCAATAGTGAACATGCAGAAGGAGAAATCAAGAAAGCCTGCCCATTTACAATAGCCACCAAAAAAAATAAAATACTTAGGAATTGAGTTAACCAAGGAGGTGAAAAATCTCTATAATGAGAACTACAAACCACTGCTGAGAGAAATTAGAGAGGATACAAGAAGATGGAAAGATATTCCATGCTCTTGGATTGGAAGAATCAACATAGTGAAAATGTCCATACTACCCAAAGTGATATACAAATTCAATGCAATCCCCATCAAAATTCCAAAGACATTTTTCTCAGAAATGGAAAAAACTATCCAGACATTTATATGGAACAATAAAAGACCACGCATAGCCAAAGCAATGCTGAGCAAAAAAAATAAAGCTGGAGGCATAACACTACCTGACTTTAAGCTATACTACAAAGCTATAATAACCAAAACAGTATGGTACTGGCATAAAAACAGACACACTGACCAATGGAATAGAATAGAGAATCCAGAAATCAACCCACACACTTACTGCCATCTGATCTTTGACAAAGGCACCAAGCCTATTCAGTGGGGAAGGGACTGCCTCTTCAGCAAATGGTGCTGGGATAACTGGATATCCATATGCAGGAGAATGAAACTAGATCCATACCTCTCACCGTATACTAAAATCAACTCAAAATGGATTAAGGATTTAAATATACACCCTGAGACAATAAAACTTCTTAAAGAAAACATAGGAGAAACACTTCAGGAAATAGGACTGGGCACAGACTTCATGAATATGACCCCAAAAGCACGGGCAACCAAAGGAAAAATAAACAAATGGGATTATATCAAACTAAAAAGCTTCTGCACAGCAAAAGAAACAATTAAAAGAGTTAAAAGACAACCAACAGAGTGGGAGAAAATATTTGCAAAATATACATCTGACAAAGGATTAATATTCAGAATATATAAGGAACTCAAACAACTTTACAAGAAGAAAACAAGCAACCCAATTAAAAAATGGGCAAAAGAGCTAAGTAGGCATTTCTCTAAGGAAGATATACAAATGGCCAACAGACATATGAAAAAATGCTCAACATCACTCAGCATCCGGGAAATGCAAATCAAAACCACATTGAGATACCATCTAACCCCAGTTAGGATGGCTAAAATCCAAAAGACTATGAACGATAAATGCTGGCGAGGCTGCAGAGAAAAAGGAACTCTCATACATTGTTGGTGGGACTGCAAAATGGTGCAGCCTCTATGGAAAATGGTATGGAGGTTCCTCAAACAATTGGAAATAGATCTACCATACGACCCAGCCATCCCACTGTTGGGAATATACCCAGAGGAATGGAAATCATCAAGTCGAAGGTATACCTGTTCCCCAATGTTCATCGCAGCACTCTTTACAATAGCCAAGAGTTGGAACCAGCCCAAATGCCCATCATCAGATGAGTGGATACGGAAAATGTGGTACATCTACACAATGGAATACTACTCAGCTATAAAAACGAATGAAATACTGCCATTTGCAACAACATGGATGGACCTTGAGAGAATTATATTAAGTGAAACAAGTCAGGCACAGAAAGAGAAATACCACATGTTCTCACTTATTGGAGGGAGCTAAAAATTAGTATATAAATTCACACACACACATACACACACACACACACACAAACCGGGGGGGGGGGGGAAGAAGATATAACAACCACAATTATTTAAAGTTGATACAACAAGCAAACAGAAAGGACATTGTTGGGGGGGAGGGGGGGAGGGAGAAGGGAGGGAGGTTTTGGTGATGGGGAGCAATAATCAGCTACAATGTATATCGACAAAATAAAATTTAAAATAAATAAATAAATAAATAAATAAATAAATTTAAAAAATTTAAAAAAAAAAAAAGAAAACCTGAACAGACCAATATCAGTAAAAGAGATTGAAGCTTTTATCAGAAGGCTCCCAGCAAAGAAAAGCCCAGGACCAGATGGGTTCACAGCAGAATTCTACCAAACATTCAAAGAGGAAGTGACACCAATTCTCTACAAACTATTCCAAAAGATTGAAACAGAGGCCATTCTCTCAAACTCATTCTATGAAGAAAACATCACTCTGATACCAAAACCAGACAAAGATACAGCAAAACAAGAAAACTGTGGGCCAATATCCTTGATGAATATAGAAACAAAAATCCTCAATAAAATACTAGCTAACAGAGTACCCTAACACATATGCAAAATTATACACCATGATCAAGTGGGATTTATTCCAGGCATACATGTTGGTTCATCATAAGGAAATTAATAAATGTGATACACCATATCAATAAATCAAACACAAGGACCATATGATCATCTCTATAGATGCTGTAAAGCATTTGATAAAATTCAACACTCATTCATGATAGACTCTCTACAAGTTAGGTATAGATGGAAAGTATCTCAACATAATTAATGCCATATATGATAAACCCACTGCCAATATCATCCTGAATGGGGAAAAGCTGAAAGCATTTCGCTTAAGAACAGGAATCAGACAAGGATGCTCCTTCTCACCACTCCTATTCAACATAGTGTTGGAAGTACTAGCCAGAGCAATCAGAGAAGAGAAGGAAATAAAGAGTATCCAGATTGGAAAAGATGAAGTCAAACTGTCCCTGTTTGCATATGACATGATCCTGTATATCGAACAGCCTAAAGCCACTAAAAAAAAAAAAAAACTCTTGGAGTTGATAAATGATTTCAGCAAAGTTGCAGGACATAAAATCAACACACAAAAAATCAGTAGCATTTCTATTCTCCAGTAGTTAACATGCAGAAAGAGAAATCAAGAAAGCTTGCCCATTTACAATAGCCACCAAAAAATAAAATACTTAGGAATAGATTTAACCAAGGATGTGGAAAATCTCTCTAATGAAAACTACAAACCACTGTTGAGAGAAATTAAAGAGGACACAAGAAGATTGAAAGATATCCCATGCTCTTGGATTGGATGAATCAACATTGTGAAAATGTCTATGCTACCCAAAGCCATATACAAATTCTATGCAAGTCCGTCAAAATTTGAATGACATTTTTCTCAGAAATGGAAAAAACAATACAGATACTTATATGGAATAACGAAAGACCACACATAGCCAAGCAATTCTGAGCATAAAAACTACAGCTGGAGGCATAACACTATCTGACTTTAAACTATACTACAAAACTACAATAAGCAAAACAGCATGGTACTGGCATGAAAACAGACACACTGATCAATGGAATCGAATAGAGAATCCATAAATAACCCACACACCTACAGCCATCTGATCTTTGACAAAGGCACCAAGCCTAGACATTGGGGAAGAGACTGCCTCTTTAGCAAATGGTGCTGGGATAACTGGATATCCATATGCAAGAGAATGAAACTAGACCCATACCTCTCACCATATACCAAAATCAACTCAAAATGGATTAAAGAATTAAATATACACTCTGAAACAATAAAACTTCTTAAAGAAAACATAGGAGAAACTACTCTAGGATGTGGGACTCGGCACAGACTTCATGAATATGACCCCAAAAGCACGGGCAACCAAAGGAAAAATAAACAAATGGGATTATATCAAACTAAAAGGCTTCTGGACAGCAAAAGAAATAATTAACAGAGTTAAAAGACAACCAACAGAGTGGGAGAAAATATTTGCAAAATATACATCTGACAAAGGACTAATATCCAAAGTATACAAGGAACTGAAATGACTTTACTCCAAAAAACAAGTTACCCATTTAAAAAATGGGCAAAGGAGCTAAATAGTCATTTCTCAAAGGAAGATATATGAATGGCCACCAGACACATGAAAAAATGCTCAACATCAGTTAGCATCCGGGAAATGCAAATCAAAACCAAACTGAGATGCCATCTCACCCCAGTTAGGATGGCTTATATCCAAAAGACTGTGACTGATAAATGCTGGTGAGGTTGGAGAGAAAAAGGAACTCTCATACACTGTTGGTGGGACTGCAAAATGGTGCAGCCTCTACAGAAAATGGTATGGAGGTTCCTCAAACAATTGCAGATAGATCTACCATACGACCCAGCTGTCCCACTGCTGGGAATATACCCAGAGGAATGGAAATCATCAAGTCGAAGGTATACCTGTTCCCCAATGTTCATTGCAGCACTTTTTACAATAGCCAAGAGTTGGAACCAGCCCTAATGTCCATCATCGGATGAGTGGATATGGAAAATGTGGTATATCTACACAATGGAATAGTACGCTGCTATAAAAAAGAATGAAATACTACCATTTACAATAACATGGGGGGACCTAGAGAAAATTAAATTAAGTGAAACGAGTCAGGCACAGAAAGAGAAATATCACATGTTCTCACTTACTTGTGGGAGCTAAAAATACATAAATAAATACACAAATAAATGGGGGTGCGGGAGGGAAGAAGACACAACAATCACAATTCCTTGAAGTTGAATGAACAGATAGAGGTTGTTGGAGGGAGGGGGCAGAGGGACGGTGGGGTAGGTTTCGGTAATGGGCCACAGTAAACAACCAAGTTGTATATTGATAAAATAAGATTAAAGAAAGAAGAAAGTGAATCTGAAGCAGGAAGTTACAACTCCCAGTGAAAACCAAAAGTAGTAAAGTTTACAAGAGTTTGTGTGCCACCTAGTGGCTACAAGTCTCCTGTGTTTCTGTTCCTTGCTTTAAACAAGACAACATGGGTTAAGAAGATAGAGAATTTACTAGAATGGACTGGAGGCTTTCCAATATCCCAAAAGGCAAGCTATAGGCAATCCTAAATCACTTATTTTCCAAAGAGGCTGTCAAGCTGAATACTCTCTCACCATTACCCAAAATAGCCTTTTTGACAGACAGGTTTTAACATTATTTTGACAGCTTTCCTGGTGGACATCACAATCTATTAAATAACCATTAGGAATTAAACTTTCTGGAAAAGCAGGCAGCCTAGTGACAGGAAATGATCTGGATGCCAAACTGTTCATGATTTAAAAATCTTTGGTTTACCATAGATTCAAAAATCTAAGTCTTTAACTTACCTGAAACTATGGGTTATCCTTCCAAATTTCAGGAGAAACTAGGAATATATAATAATTGTTATAATTTTTATTTGCAAGTCTGTAACTCTTTGCTAAGAGTTGTTCTCCCAAAATAGTTTACACTGAGTACAATTGGTCAGATATGTTGGTATATTTAGAAAAAATATGAATTATCTAAGGCTACTAAAGAAAGAGTAGTCAAAGGCAATTCTTCAGTCTGTACCCAAAAGACAGTATTTGAAAAATTAAAAGGCTTATGATAAATTAAGTAAAGTCTAGTTAGACTGTCTATTAAAATCTTTGAGTATCACAGTCTTATGAACTGAGTGCTATTTTTAATCTAATTTTATGAGAGAACTGAGGCAGAGGGGGCTTATAATTTACCCAAGTTTCCACAGCTAGCAAGTAAAAAAACTGGGGTGTAAACTCAGTCTGTTTTTAGAACCCATGCACCTCTTCAAAACTCTAAGCCACCTCTAACTGTATTGCCTAAATTCTGGAAAACTTGTCTGTAAATAACCTCCTTCTCAAAATCCAGAACCAATTTAAAATATAACAGAGAGCTGGGAAAAAGCCTCCCAGGGCAAATATTCAAAGACTATTTTACCACTCTTATATGCTCAAGACAAAGAAAATGAATGTAGAACCCTCCAACTGGAAAATTGACCTACTCACAGCTAGTGGGGTTTTGTAAATGATTTCTTGCAAAAATGTGATGAAGTTTACAAGTAGTGTTGATTGAATAAAAACCAAACATGAAACAATACATAATGAATAATATCACTCATAGAAAGTCTAAATAGAAATGTAATGGGTACAATAGTGTCACTCCGAATTTATGTCTTCTAGGAACCTCATGTACGTCTGAGGGTACTTGGAATAATTTGGAAATAGGGTATTTGCAAATGTAACTAAGGTAAGAATCAAATGAGGTCATATTGGGTTAGAGTAGGCCCTAAATACAATGAGTGCATACATAAGACAAAATATATTTACATATATACAGAAAGGAAAAGAAAAAGAAAATTAAAACAGTATTCAACAAAAACAATTAAACACAAAAGAATGCAGTTATGGAAGAAATGAGCAGCAAAAATATATAAGATGTAGAAAACAAATAGCAAATAGTAGAAGTAAGTTTTTTCTTCTCAGTAATTGCTTTAAATATGAATAGATTAAACTCTCCAAGAAAAAGGCCAAGATTGGCAGAATAAATAATAAAACACGATCCAACAATATCCTGTAAACAAGAGATTCTCTTTAAAACCAAACACAGAAATAGTTTAAAAGTATAGTATAGACAAATATATTTTAAGCAAATAGTAACTAAAGGAGAGCTGAGGTGGCTATGCTAATAACAATCAAAATATGTTAGTCAGAAGCTGTTCCAAGAGACAATGAAGGACCTTCTACACTGACAAAGGGGTCAGTTCATCAAGAAAATATAGCAACTATGAACCTATGCACATCAAATGGTAGAGTACTAAAATACAGGAAGAAGACATTGACAGAATTGAAGACACAGACAATCCAACAATAATAGTTGGAGACTCCAGTGTGCCACTTTCAACAATGATTAGACCATCTGTATAGAAAATAAGGAAATAGAGCCCTTGGGTAGCACTATACCATCTAGAACTAACAGACATATACGAATAGAATACTCCACCCAACAACAGCATAATGCACATTCTTCTCAAGTGCACAGGCAGCCTTTTCTAAGATCACATGTTAGGCCACAAAATAAGGCTCAATAATTTGAAATGAATGAAATCATACAAAGAAGATTCTCTGATCAAAACGGAATACAGCTAGAAATCAGTAAAAGAAGGAAAACTGGAAAATTTACAAATATGTGGTAACTAAACAACAAAGTCTTAATCAATGGATGAAGGAAAAATCACAAGGGAAATCAGAAAATATTTACAGACAAATGAAACAGGTACAAACAAAAAAACAACAAAGCACAACATACCAAAACTCAGGGGAGGCAATAAAATCAGTGCTCAGTGGGAAATTCTGGGGTGTAAATACCAACATTACAAAAAGAGGAAAGATCTCAAATCAGTAACCTAACTTTACACCTTAATAAACTGGAAAAAGAGAAAACTAAGCCCAGGTTCACAGAAGGAACAAATTAATGAAGATTAGAATAAAAATAACAAAATAAATAATAGAAACACAACAGAAAGAACCAACAAAACCAGAAGTTAGTTCTTTCAAGAAAAGATCAATAACTTGACAAAGTTATTGATGAGCTAGACGGACCAAAAAATAAAAATATAAATAAATAAATAATTAAATCACAAATTAAAGTGGAGACATTGCTGCCAACCTTACAGAAATCAAATGGATTATAAGAGAACGCTATATACAATTGTATGCGAACAAGTTAGAGAAGTAGATTAAATAAGCAAATACCTCGAAACACAAACTACTAAAACTGACTCAAAAAGAAATAGAAAATCTGAACAGACCTAAGTCAATTAAGGAGAATGGATCAGTAATTAATCCCACTTCCACCCCTTAAAGAACAAAAGCTCAGCACCAGCTATCTTCACTGGAGACTTCTACAAAACTTTTAAAGAAGAATTAACACCAATCTATCTCAAACTCTTTCAAGAAATAGAAAAGCAAGAAACACTTCCTGACTTATTCTATGAAGTCAATATTATCCTGACACCAAAGCTAAACAAAGCCACCTCAAGAAAAGAAAATTAAAGGTCAATATTCCTATGAGTATTGATGCAAAAATCTATAAATACAAAATAATAGCAAACCAAATGCAACAGCATATTAGAAAGATTTTGCACCATGATCAAATGGAATGTATCCCGAGAATGCAAAGGTGATTTGAGATAAGAAAATCAATAAATGTAACATACCATAATACTAGAATGAATGGGGGGAAAAACCTACATGATTATCTCAACTGACACACTAAAAGCATTTGGCAATATCCAATACCCAATACCCTTTTATCATATAAACACTCAGAAAAGTAGGAATAAAAAATAACTTCCTCAATCAGATAAAGGGCGTCTAAGAGAAACCTATCTCAAACACCATCATACTTATTGGTGAAGGAATGAAAGCTTTCCTTCTAAGACCAGGAAGGACACAAGGATATTCATTCTTGACACTTCTGCTCATCATTATATTGGAGGTTCTAGTCAGGACAATGAGGCAAGAAAAAGAAATAAATGTCATCCAAGTTGAAAAGGAAGTAAAACTATCTCTGCTTGCAGATGACATAAACTTGTATACAGGTGATCATTAGGAATCCCTCATTAAAACTATGAGATCATTAAAACTATGAAAGCTAATAAACAACTTTAGAAGATTTCAGTATATCACATTAATATGCAAAATTAATTGTATTTCTATTCATTAGCACTAAACAAGCTGAAAATGAAAATAGACAATTACATATAAAATAACAATAAAATAATAAAATACTTAGGGTAATTTTTTAAAAGTGCAGGATTTATACACGGATAACTACAAAATATTGTTGAAATAAATTTTAAAAGACCTAAATAAATACTAGATATCTTGTGCTCGTGGGTTGGAATACTTAAGATTTTCCAGATTGATCCACGTATTCAATGTAATCCCTATCAAAATCCATGCTGGATTTTTTGCAGAAATGACATGCTGATCCTAAAATTCATATGAAAAAGCAGTAGCCAAGAAATCTTACAAAAGAAGAATAAAGTTGAAAGACTCATATTTCCCATTTTAAAATCTTCCTTTGAATTATAGTACTTAACTCTTTGGTACTAGCATAAGGATAAACATATAGATCAACAGAATAAAATAAGAATTCGGAAATAAACCTATCCAACTGTAGTGGATTGAATTATGTCCCCCCAAAACTCATTGAAGCTTGAATTTTGTCCCCCATGTTTTATGTATTAGAAACTTGGCCTCCACTGTGATTGTTTGGAAAGTGGAAAATCCTGTTATGGTGATTGAAAGGTGGAGCCTTGAAGTGGTAATTGGATTGTAGGACCATGTGGTAGTCAGTGGGTTAAAAATGGTGCTCAGGGGCCTGGTTTTGAGGGCTTTAAAAGAAGAGGAGAAGCTGTCTTTCTCTCTCTCTGCTTCCACCGTCTTGCAATGTGAGATCCCTGGGTCACTGTGACCATCACTAGATGGACTTTGGACTTCCCAGCCTCAGAAACTGTAAGCAGTAAATTTTATTTTCTTTATAAATCACCCAGTTCCAAGTATTTTGTTATGAGGAATGGAAACAGACTAATACACCACCTATCATCAATAGATTTTGGAAAGGGTGCTGAAATCATTAAATGAGAAAAGAATGCTCTTTTCAACAGATAGTCCCGGACAACTGGATAGCCACATTCAAAAAAATAAAGCTGACCTTTACCTCACATTATAAACAAACATTAATGCAAAATTTGCTCAAGATCTAAATGTAAGAAATAAAAGTATAAAATATTTGAAGAAAATTTAGGCAAAAATCTTTATGACCTCAGGTTACATAATAGTTCCTTAGATATGACACATAAAGCACATGCAACTAAAAAAAAAATAAATAAATTTTACTTCACAATTAAAAACATTTGTGCCTCAAAGGTCATTGTGTGAAACGACAACTCACAGAATGGGATAAAATATTTGCAAATCATATATCTGAGGAAAGGGACTAGTATCCGAAATATATAAAAATAACTATTACAACATAGTAATAAAGGACAGGTAACCCAAACAAAAAATTGGCAAAGAATCTGAATAGACATTTCTCCAAAGTATATATACAAATTGCCAATAAGCACAGGAAAAGATATTCAACAACCTTAGTTACAAGGGAAAAGCAAATTAAAGCCCCAAAGAAATACTGCTTCACACCCACTATTATAACTATAATAAAAAGATGGAAAAAAAGTGTTGGTGAGGATGTGGAGAAATTAGAATCCTCATACATTGCTGGTTGGAATGTAAAATGGTACGGCTGAATTGGAAAACTTTTTAGCAGTTCTTCAAAAAGCTAAATAGAGTTACTGTGTGACCCTGAAATTCCTCTCTTAAATATATATCCAGGGGAATTTAAAATACCATGCACACAAAACCTTGCACACAAATGTTCATAGCAGAAATATTCATAATAGCCAAAAAGTGTAAACAACCTAAATGTTCTTCAACTGATAAATGGATGAACAAACTGAGGTAAATCCATGTAATGGAATATTATTCAGCCGTAAAAAAGGAATGGAGTACTAATGTGTACAAGGCACACAATGGTTTAACCTTGAAAACATTATGCTAAATGAAAGAAGCCAAAGTAAAAAAGCTACATATCGTATGATTATGATTCCACTATATAATGTTCAGAGTAGGCAATTTATAAAATTCATAGAGAAATAAAGTAGATCAGTGGTTTCTAGAGGCTGAGTAAAGTGGGAGAATAAAAAAAAAAACCAAAAAACAAGGTAGAATAGCCAAAAATATTTTGAAAAATAAAAGTTGGAAACTTTCACATTCTGATTTCAAAGCCTATAAAGCTATAGATATCAAGACAATGTGGTATGATCAAAAGGATAGACATATATAAATATGAAAGAGGTAAGAATCCAGAAATACATACTTAGATTTATAATCAACTGATTTTTATTTTATTTTTTTACATACATGTGGGGTACAATATTGACTTTCAATAATTGCGTAGAATCAATTGATTTTTGATGAAGGTGTCAATGCAGTTAGAAAAAAGATAGTCTGACAAAAGCAATCATGCTGGGAAAATTGAATATCTATACGCAGAATGATAAGCTTAGACCCCGACCTCAACTATATACCAACATTTTTTCAAAATGGATCATAGACCTAGATGTTAGAGTCAAAACAGTAAAACCTTTGGATGAAAACACCAGGAAATCTTGAAGACTTTGGTTAGACAAAGTCTTCTTAAATATGACACAAAAAGCATGATTTATAGAAATTTTTTAAATGTCCATTATTTTAAACATGTATCGTTTCTTTAGAATGAGAACATTCAACAACAGTTTTTCCTAGCTATTTTAAAATGTACAATTAAAAATAAAGTAAAATAAAGAAATTTTAAGAATGATAAATTAGACCTTATCAAAATTCAAAACTTTGGTACTTCAAACCACACTATAAAGAAAATTAAAAAACAAAACAAAAAACAAGCAACAGATTGTGATAAAATACACAAACACATTCTCAATAAAAGATTTGTATTCAAAATTTATGAAGAATTTTAAAAAGTCATATATATGAGCAGAATAGCACGTGAAAAGATTTTCAACATCATTATTCATTAGGGAAATGCAAATTAAATCTGCAGTGAGATACCATTTAACACCTTCTACACTGACTATTAAAAACAACAGACAAAAACAAATGTCGGTGAGGGTGTCTAGAAGTTGCAACCCCCATGAATTGCTGCTGGGAATGTAAAATGGATGTAGCCTCTTTGGAAAACAATTTGGTAGTTTCTCAAAAAGTTAAACAAAATATTGTCATATGAGCCAACAATTTCACATAAGAGAAATGAAAATATATATCAACACAAAGACTTGGGTATAAATGCTCACTGCAGAATTATTAGTGATAGCCCAAAACAGGAAACAATCTGAATGTCCATCAGCTGGTAAATGGATAGAGAAAATGTGCTACATCCGTACAATAGGTTACCATTTAGCAATAAAAATGAATGAAGTACTGACACATGCTACTTCACAGATGAGCCTGTAAAACACTATTCTAAGTAAAAGAAGCCACAGAAGGCATCTGAGACTTTATAATTCCTTTTATAATAAATATCTAGAAAATATAAATTTATAGAGACAGAAAGTAGATTAGTGGTTGCCTTGAGCTTGGGCTGGGAGTGGGGATTAACTGTTTATGGGCTTGAAGGATTTTATTGGGGAGATAAAAATACTTTAAAACTGAGGTAAAGTGATGGTGGCACAACTTAGTAAAGTTACTAAAAGTAATTGAATAGTATACTTGAAATATATTAATTTTATGATATGCAAAATATACCTCAATAAAGCTGTTTTTAAAAAAGGAAAAAAAAAAGAAAAAAGCAGCCTTCTCTGTCACCTGATAAATTGGTTGGAGAATTCCCAAGTCTGGTATGTTCTCTATAAAAAATCCAAAAGATACATCAAAATCTTTTGCACTTACTTAGTAGCAGTAGTTTCAAAGTTCAATAACTTGTCCTTTCCCTTTGTAGGAGATGTCTTGGAATATCCAGACAACTGCATGCTTAAAAACTCTGCTAATGTGGTAGGCACCTGAATCTCTCCACTGGTATGCAGATGTCCTAAAAGGAAACACAGACTAACTTCCACTTATCGTTCCCCAGGTATTATTAACAGGTCATCAATATATCAATACAGTAGACAAGAGACTGGTCAGTTAGCTGACTTGGGAAGAGTGTGGTGCTGGTAACACCAAGGTCACGGGTTTGGTACCAGCCAGCCGCAAAAAGAAAAAAAAAATTACACACACACACACACACACACTTTATTTTCATATATATGACAAATTTGGTGTTCAGTGGAACACCAGCCTGTTCAGATGGTCAAAATTTCTTCAGACAATATTATGACAAAAGAATTAACCTACTCCTGGGATGAGACTATGAATGTTCATGGCTGTCATTTCCCAATGAATGCAAACTACTTCTGATTGACAATAAGCGGTCCATTCTTTAAAGGTTTAGTGAAAGAAATATCTTCTGGATCTTCCTTTTTAACATTGCTAGCAGGTAGGTTCACTGGTATTAGAAAATAAATCCCTTCATTAAAAGTCTGCCAAGGCAATTCCAGCATTTCTACTTCATTTATTCTGGGCTATCATTCTGTCCAAGTTTCAAGGCATGACACCATAATTTGTAGGAAAGTTCTTTCATCTCAATAAATTCTCCTTTATCTAGCTTTATATTCTGCCCCAACGCATTGTCCAGAGCCTCAATATCCATCTGTAAGTGCTCTCTCTTGATTTCTGCCAGTGCATATTAGCCAGTTCATGAAGTTCCTTTGGTAGATTCACCCTTTAATCCCAGTGTAGGCTCAGTATTTCCCCAGCCTCACATTATGTGACTACACCCTAGCTTTTTGTCTAGAAGCAGTGAGGCAACACGGGGCAGATCTTGAGGTGGACGTGTATCAGTTAGGGCTTTTGCATTTTCTCCAGAAAAGGTGAAGATGCTGTCTTCCAGAAAGGAGGAGGAAGCCACTCCTGCTGGCCCAAAAAGTTCCATGAAAGATATTCTCATATCAGCTATCAGATCCTGACATTTTCCTTATTAGGGCCCTGATTGTAGCTTAAAAATTTTCCAGAGTTGTGAATTCAGCCTGTTTTGTAACTGCTGCTCCCATAGTTAGAATTTGTCTTGATTTTCAGCACAGCCTGCCCTATGACCATAGACAGTGGGGATCTCTTTATACTCTGTCATGAGGGCTTCTTTTCTTCATAATGTGGCCTGAGATGATAGTTGATGGACCTGAGACTGTTCTCTTCTTCTGTCAGCACTTTGATGCCAGTTAAAAATAACCGGCCAACTCCCTGTTCTTATAAAGTACCATCGTCTCACATTTCTTAAATTCTAGAGATAGTGAATAAGCTTCTACCTCTAGTCCAACTTCAATCATCACAGGTGAGAGTTTTGGTCATTGGGATATTGCAATATGCCAGAGTTTATCATGATCTCACTTGCCACCAGCAATGGGTACCTTTTGCCATTGGGCCTGTGAGTGATTCAATTTCAAAATCTCATTCTGAGTATCATTTCCATAGGTCTACTTCTACTTCCAAGCCTTAATTAGAGAGGAGAAATACGGCTTTTTTTTTGGAGATATATTGCACATACTATATATGGTGAATATAGTAAACAATAATGAATTGAACATTTCAGAATGCCTAGAGAGTAAACTTCAAATGTTCTCACCACAAAAAATAAGTATTTGAGGTGATGAATGTTAATTAGCTTGATTTAAGTATTCCACATTGTACTCGTAAATCCTAACATTACTTTGTGCCCCATAAATATATACAACTATAATGTAAGTTTACAGTTAAAAAAAATTAAAAGGAAGATGTGAATGATATATGAAATATTTAAAAAATCCATAAAGCAGTGATTGTGTAATTATGCATTTTGTGGACAAACATTCTCCGTTATTCTGTACTGAACAGAGTATGGAAGATTATACAATAAAATGTAAACATCGGTCATTCCAGTGGTGGAAAAAAACATGGATTCTGCAGTCCAAATGCCTGGGTTAGAACTTTTTGAAGTTCCCTCATCTACGTATGTATATATGTACATATGTGGTATAGATAGAAATTACTATACATATATGTATACATACATATATGGTATAGATAGATAGAAATTACTAAAAGAAATTGGCTCATATAATTATGGATTATTATGGAGACTGGCAAGTTCACAATCTGCGGTGTGGGCCAAAAGGCTTGAAACCAGGAGAGGTGGTGGCACAAATGAAGTCTAAAGGCAGTCTGCTGAAGAGTTCCCTTTGGTTTGGAAAAGCTAGTCTTTTTGTTTTATTTAGGCCTTCCACTGATTGGATGAGGCCCACCTACATTATAGAGGGCAGTCCATTCCATTTTACTCACAGTTCACCAATTTAAATGTTAATGTCATCCAAAATCACACAACAAATTGACACACAAAATTAATCATCGCATTAAATAAATCCTTCCCTACTTCCAAGTCAAGTATTCATTTCTGCTGGTTGTCAAAAACTTCTTAATTCTTAACATTTTATAATATATCTGCACCCACATAATGACTGCATTTTAGAAATAAATGACACTGAAGATGGTAGCCTACTTCTGAAATCTTTCTTTAGTAATTATTATCAGTGTGTTTTAAAGAGGAATAGAAACTTAGAAAAGTTTTGTGACATTTTTTGAATGAAATACAATTACCCAATGTCGGTGTAAAACTTGAGACTTTCTGCTACAATCAGATGCTGTCTTGGAGGTGAAATCCTTTATGAATTAGGTTGTTATTTTACATCTAATATGGAGATGAATGTCATGTGAATAGTTGTAAGAAATCATTCATCAGAATGTTCCGAGATGTTTGTCATCAGCATAGGCTCATTAGCAGAAGACACCTGCATTAACCTCAAATCATTTGGAGAAGTTAGTGGGCTATCAGTCATAAATGATATACAATATAACCCAGACACCAGATATTTCATTATACATGACTATGCAAATCTAGAGAAGGCAAATATTTTTTTCATGTATAAATCTGATGCTCTGGTAGGAATAAGTCTTCTCCAAAGTGTTTTCAAAGTTGTAATAAAATAATGTGCAGTATTGGCACATTTTTAGTATATTTTTAGAATGTAACTTGTTAATTTGATTATTTAAGGGAAAAACACATTTTATGCTCTATTAACTGGATAATATTCTCCTTGAATTATTAGAATAATTGCATCTATGTTTTTATAATCTAGCAGATTTTTTAAAATGCCTTCCTTTGTCACCTGGAGAAATGAACCTGTTTTTTTTACCACAAATTTCCGCCCTAAGGTGGTTTATTCCCTAGTCTTCATTATAATAGTTGGTCGTGAGTGGCCCATAATTAAGAGATTTTTAATTTGATAGGAGCGAGTATATAAATATCTACATCTGAAGTCCAAGGAAGGCTTAAATCTAAAGTTCTCTAGCTTCTTAAAATTATGCTTTTCTTGAGTTATCTTTAAACAGAGAGAAGAAAGAGATGATGAAAAAGTTCCTGTGAAATATAGCAGATTTGAAGTACAGATTTGGTGATCTGCAGTGTCAGCGCTCCAGGTGAGTAAAGAGCTTTTGAGATATTTATAAATATGTGTCTTAAGACCCAAGTCTAATACAGACTAATTTATTCTATTATCTTGAACTTTAAATAGCTGGAATAAATCATAATAACTTGTCAGTTGAAGTAAAATTTTGTCAGTGTTAGTTGTATTTGTGTTTTAATTTAAAAATAGCGTTGTTTGTACACAAAATCAACCTCATGTTTCCTAATCGTAAATTTAACATTTATTTAATAATTTTAAAAATGACTTTTCAAGTCATAAAGAATTATTTGAAATTAGGATTCTATTTGAATCTATTTTGTTACTTTTCTTTTTAACATTTATTTTTAAGAGAGCTTTATAGAGGTATAATTTGTATACTATAAAGTTTACTCATTTAAGTGTCAATTCAATGGTTTATATTTACTATGTATTTACTATATTTATTTACTAAATTTACTGTATTCACAGAGTTGTGCAACCATTACCAATATTTAATTTTAAAACATGCTTGACTCAATAGCAAGTTAAAGTTTCTTTATATTTGTTTCCTGAGTTTTCCATTTGATTATGTCAACTCGCCATTCACTTCACCTTTATAAAACACTAAGTTAAATACAATTATGTTTTAGATTTACATGTGAAAGTTTTCATGGGCACAAAAAGGGAAAGAATATCAATGAATGTACAGTCTTCTGACCTGCAATATGTATGCTAGGATGGACATCAGAGTAATCTAACTAAACTTGTAAAGAGTCTCTGAATTGTAATTATGTCCGTTGTGTCCACAGGGGCTTTAACTTCAGATTTAAAATCCAAGTCTAAAGAGGGGTAGCATCTAATTATTTTTTTTAAAAAGTGTTGCAATTAAATGTCTTAGTATCATACATTCATGAAAGTTCAAGAGGAAAAAAAAAAGAAATTTTTGAGTTTATTCATATGAAGGGCAGTTCTGCATCATTTGTGAATTTGTTCATGAAGAATTCTGTTTGATGCCCTTTATGAAAAGACAATATCTTCGTCCTTAGTAAGGAGAGTGAGGCATCAGTTTATTTCTCATGATAAACTATCAGTGATACCTATACGTCCCATCCTACTTCATCTGGAAGCTCAGAGCTACATTTTCTTTTATTATCATGCCAAATTTATCAGTATAATTGTTGAAACACTCCAGAAAATTATGACATAGAATTTTGTCTCTTGTCCTTGCTAAGAGGTCCTATAAAATATCTCTTTCATTGAAAGTCACCCTAAAATCTTCTCAGAAGTAGCTTATACATAATAAATCTATAAATGAATTAGATCAAAGGCTTTTTAATTCCAAACACAACCGATTTAAAAAAATGATAAGCGCAACAATAAAAAAATTGTGAGATTGGAGGAATTGTATAAAACATAAGCTAATTGATTTATTTCCCTTTGTACTGATTGGTTTCTATATGGAATTAAGTGAGATAAAAAAATGTGTTAGTGTTATATAGATACGGTCTGAATGAGTGCGTGTGTGAGTGAGCAACTGAGTGAGGAAGAAGGCATCCTGACTACTGCCAGAAGTCCTGGAAGGAACTGAGATTGTCAAGAGTACAAAGCAAGCATTCTGTAGCAACCAAGTTGTACAAATCGGTAAAATTACTAAAAATTATTGAGTTTACACTTCAAACAGGTGAATTATATAGCAGGTAAGCCATACCTTAAAAAAGTGTTAAAAAAAAAAAAAAAAAAAAAGATTCCAAGCAGGCTTAGCATAAAAGAAATCTCAACTCTGTTTCTCTTTAGGAAGCAATATCTTGAGCTGAACTTTAATTGGACAACAAGATGTGAATATCAGGAACCAAAATTTCCTTCTGGTTCATTTCATTGAAAATGTTACAACAAATTACACCATAAATTTAAGGAAAAAACTTTTTCTTCCTTTTAAATTATAAAAGTAAAAATATAATTATAACACATAGAAAGCACAATTGAAAAAAATATATATACTACTCTATATCTCTGCTAACCTGATAGTATTAGTCTTCAGTCTGCACCCTTCTCTCTTTCTTCTTCCTCTCTCTCTCTCCCCCTCTCTCTTTCTCTGTTGCTCTCTATGGAATTTGCTGATTACAGGCCGTATTTCCAGATTTTAAAGGTATTCTGTAAGTGAACCCTATCAGATTTGTGTTAGCTGTTAATGTTCTGGTTATGTCTCATCCAGGTTGTTAATGAAGAGCAAGACAGAAAAAAGGAGCCCATGGCCTGCAATTCCAGGCTGCTGTCTTCCCTGACGGCATAGATTAACCCTTCAGATTAAAACTTTATGTAACTCTGCTATTATTTAAATCAAATTTGCCTCAAAGAGTTTATCTGAGAATATGAGAAATGCCCTTCTACAACTCACATGTAACACAATAATGAAATGACACTTCCATGAAATTACTAAACTACGTACATAACTTGGGTTCACGATCTGGGAGCTATCCTGTTATATACATCACCCTTATTAGGCCATTATGTCCAAAACAGTGCTTTTTTAGCTTAAAGAAATATTTCTCCTTTAAAATTCGTCATCAAGAAACAAAATTTTCTTCTTCTTTTGGTTTCAGGAGAGAGACATGCTGCTTGGTATTTAGATACATAGATACAGCCACCCACCAACATGTCTTTGCTAGATTTTGTTTTGTGTTCGAGTAAATGGAGAGAGTGGAGGAGGAAGACAAACTTGATACTCTATATGCAATTTTCTATTTTTACACGGTGACATTAAAAAAAATTATTGTGTGTATTTGAGGTTTACAACATGATGTTATGGGATACACATAGATAATAAAATGGTTACATAGCGAAGCAGATCAACATGTCTATCATCTCACATAGGTACTTTGTGACAAGAGCAGCTAAAGTATACTTAATTAACAATTCTTAATGCAGTACAAATTTATTAACTGTAGTTCTCATGTTGTACATTAGATCTCTAGACTTTTTCATCTTACATATCTGCTATTTTGTATCCATTGACCTATATCTTCCCAACTCCCCCTCCTCTGCCCATGGTAACCACTGTTTTATTCTCTATCTCTGCATACTTGACCCATTTAAAATTTAGATTCCACATCTAAATGAGATCATGAAATATATTTCTTTCTGTTCCTGGCTTATTTCACTGAGCGTAATGTCTTCCAAGTCCATCCATGTTGTGGATAATGGCAGGAACTCCTTTTTAAAGCCAAATAATATTCCATTGAGTATATATACACCACATTTTCTTTATCCATTCATTTGTTGAAAGACACTTAGGCTGTTTCCATATCTTACTTATTGTGAATAATGCTACAATGGACATAGATGTGCAGATATCTTTATGGGGTGGTGGTTGCCACTCTTTTGAGCATATATTCAGGAGAGGGATTGATGGGTTGTATGGTGGTTATATTTTTAATCTCATTAAGAATCTCTACACAGTTTTTCATAATGGCTGTACCAATCTCCATTTTCGCCAACAGTGTACTAGGGTTCCCTTTTCTCCACACTTTCTCCAACACTTGTTAGCCTTAATTTTAATTTTTAGGTCTGATGCATAAAAACAATTGCACATCAGGCAATGATATTGACACAGATGGGGAGTACATAGTATCACTAAGAAAATCTTCATATTCTCAATCCTCCCAAGGATTTTTGGTTCACACTCAACTTGATTGGTCCCACATTTTCCCACAGACAAAAGCCATAGAAGGGAGAAAAAAATGTTTCTACAACTCTCACTTATGCTAAAGTCTTCCAACTTTCCTTAAGGAAACACTGGTGCCTGAAAAATGCAAATATACTTATTGTTATGAACTTGTTTATAATCTTACAAATTGTGATGGTCACTTTTAGGTGTCAGTTTGATCAGATTAAGGAATACCTACAGAACTGGTAAAGTACTACTTCTGGGTGTGTCTGTAAGGGTGTTTCCAGAGGAGATTGTCCTGGGAGACAGTGAACTAGGAGGGGAGGATCTGCTTGAACATGGGAAGAGTATCATCTAATCAGCTGGGTTCCCACATAGAACAGAAAAGGAGAAAAAGGGATTTTCCTCTCTCTCTCTCTCTCTCTCTCTCTCTCTCTCTCTCTCTCTCTCTCTCTCTCTCTCTCTCTCTCTCTCTCTCTCTCTCTCCTGGAATTAGAACACTTTCCTACTACTGCCTTTGGATATCAGAAATCCAGGCTTTCTGGCCTTGGGACTCCAAGACTTACACCAGCAACCCTACAGGTTTTCAGGCCTTTGGCCTTGGACTAAGAATTACACCATTGGTTTCCCTGGTTCTGAGGCTTTTGGACTTGGACTGAGCCATACTCCTGGCATCCTAGGGTCTCCAGCTTGCAGACAGCCTGTCATGGGATTTCTCAGCCTCCATTATCATGTGAGCCAATTCTAACAAATCTCCTCTCATTTATCTGTCCATCTATCTATCCATCTATCTATCTGTCTGTCTACCTATCTATATTATTGGTTCAAATTAAAATGTATATTCAGATAGCACTTAGGTGATCACTCTCATGTGCCTGGCAATTGACAGGCTCTTTCACTTATATCTCTTTCCTTTTCTTTATTTTCATCATTTTTTAGTTTATTTTATTAATGACAAAAGTTGCTTATATTTATCATATACCACATGTTGTTTTGAAATATATATACATTATGAAATAGCTAAATCAAGCTATGTAGCATACTTATTACCTCACTTTTCATTTTTTTGTGGGGAGAACACTTAAAGTTTACTCTTAGCAATTTTCAAGTATACAATACATTGTTATTAACTATAATCACCATGTTGTACAATAGATTTCTTGAACTTTTTCCTCCTGTCTAACTGAAATTTTGTGTCCTTTGACCAACTTCTAATACCTACAACTCCTCAGTCTTTGGTAACCACATTTTACTCTTTATTTCTGTGAGTTCAACTTTCTTAGATTCCACATATTAATGGGATCATGCAGTATTTGTCTTTCTGTGTCTGTCTCACTTCACTCAGCATAATGCTTTCTAGGTTCATCCATGTTGCCACAAGTGACAGGATTTTCTTTTCTTTATACAGATTCAGAAGGAAATCTAAAGCCTGAGACAATGTACCTCCACAATTATTCTTTGGTATCAGAATTTGTGTTGCATGGACTCTGTACTTCACAACATCTGCAAAATTTTTTCTTTATATTTTTCTCTGGGATCTATGTGGCCATTATGCTGGGTAACCTCTTCATTGTGGTCACTGTAGTTTCTGACCCCCACTTGCAGTCCTCCCCTATGTACTTCCTGCTGGGGAACCTATCTTTCCTGGACATGTGGCTAGCCTCATTTGCCACTCCCAAGATGATCAGGGATTTCCTTAGTGATCGAAAGGTCATCTCCTTTGGAGGATGTATGGCTCAAATCTTCTTCTTGCACTTTAGTGGTGGGGCTGAGATGCTGCTGCTGGTTTCCATGGCCTATGACAGATATGTGGCCATATGCAAACCCTTGCACTATATGACCATAATGAACCGGCTAACTTGCATCAGGCTGGTGTTGGTTTCATGGATCATTGGATTTGTGCATTCAATCAGTCAAGTAGCCTTTACTGTAAATTTACCTTACTGTGGCCCCAATGAGGTGGACAGCTTCTTCTGTGACCTACCTCTGGTGATCAAACTTGCCTGCATGGACACTTACATCTTGGGTATACTTATGATCTCAGACAGTGGGTTGCTTTCTGTGAGCTGTTTTCTGCTCCTCATGATCTCCTATACTGTTATCCTCCGCACTGTACAACAGCATGCTGCTGGGGGCATAACCAAAGCACTCTCTACTTGCTCTGCACATATCATGGTAGTTACGCTGTTCTTTGGACCCTGCATTTTCATTTACGTGTGGCCTTTCAGTAGGTTCTCTGTGGACAAGCTCCTGTCTGTGTTTTACACCATTTTTACTCCACTCTTAAACCCGCTTATCTACACATTAAGAAATGAGGAGATGAAAGCAGCTCTAAAGAAACTATGTAACTGACATGTGACTGTCCACTGAATTCCAGCTTTCCATAGTGCTACATGTTCAAGAGATATCGTTTCTTTTATATGATTCTGCTTAAAGATTTCCTTCTGACATTATATTGACAGAATTTGTAATGCATTATATTACATAGAAATAGTTGATTTCAACTAAAATTATATATATACAATTTTATTTCATATATGCAATAATAGATATTGTATTTGTGTATTCTATATATATAATTTTAATTTATATATACAAATACACACACATATAAATCCTCAATGCTGTGCATACGTTTTGGAATAAACTCTGCAATTTTCTTTTCTCTTAAAAAGCAGATTGATCTTACTAGTTAATTTTTCCTCAAAAGTTGATACAAAATGAATTTTTATTTTCTAATCATAGTTGAACACAGCAAAGGAGAGCTATCTAAGACATGAGACATTTGGCACAAGTAAACTAAGTTGGGATGAAATAATGTCCTTTATGTCTTTGGCCTGATGTTTAGAAGCTTGGGAGGAGAAAAAGAAACATATTTCAACATTCCATTGATTTAAAAATTATATTTTGTCTTGTGAATGTGTATTATCCTTAACCCTGTTATTTAAAAAAATGAATGCATGCCATTGATATTCAATTATAGAAGTTTAATTTTAATATGGGAAAATTCATAATTTTATGGCTAAATATTAATGACATAAACAAAAACTATAGTTTTACAGATATTATGCACTGGATTTTTAAAGTAATACATTTTCACCCAAAGTAGCTTTTCAATAGACACTGCATCTCTTACTGAGTTTATTCTGTCTCACTGGGGAGTCATTTTTTAGAAAGTGTTTTAAATAACACATCCTATGCTGAATTTTTTTAATGTACCTGATTCCTAAAAGACAATCATAAACAATAATTATATTTGATTTTGACTGAATTAATATTCAGAGAATTCAAGCAATTTTCTTATAGGTTGATTCTGAAGCATCAAACAAAAGAAGAAGATTGGGTAATAATTGAACTGAAGTGACTGGATGAAACTTTCAAAGATTTTGGACATTGTCTTCAATCAGGGGAACCATGCTTCTGGATACTCTTAACTTCCCCTATGATTGCTATTCTACACATATTTATATACATAAAAGAATATAGAAGGAAAACAACTTCTGCTTCAGGATGAAGTTCCCTTGCTTGCTATTGTGATAATACTTATTTATTTATTTGTTTGTTTGTTTGTTTATTTAATCGTGGTAAAATATAGATATAACATAAGGTTTGCTATTTTAAGCATTTTAAGTCATACAATTGTGTAGAATTAATTGTATTCACAATGCTGTGTTACCACCACCTCTACCTATCACCCTAACTTTTCGTCATTCTGAATATAAACTCTGTATCCATTAAGCAATAACTTATTATTTCTTTGATAATACTGTTTTTTGATCTTGACTTTGGACATAGTTAATTGGAATAGCTTAAAAGAAAGTCAATATTTATTTCCTTCAGTGTTATTGTCGTTATACTGATTATTGACTTGTAGAATTTGTACATAGCCATTTTTATCATTTTATCATCAAGATATAATAAATTCTTCTTATACATTTATTTATTCAGTTAATAAATGTTTTACAAGCCCCTGCTATATTTTTGATCCTAGCCACTAAGATAGAGTATTTAAGAACGGACATTTCTAGACTAGAGGATCTTCCATTTTACAAAATATGCTGTAAAGTGAGAGCTGTGATAGAAATAAACTGAATACGCCCTGAGAGCACACGAAAGGGAAACCTAACCCAGTCCTTACAGTTAGAAAAGATTTTCTGCATTCCTTCAACTCTTCTCTGATCTCTTAGGAATTTGTCCTATTAAATTACACACACATGGACATATACGCACACATGAGGGGTCTTCAAAAGTTCATGGAAAGATTAGTACTATTTTTTAATTCTATTTTTTCATGAACTTTTTGAAGTACCCTAGAGTGTGTCTATGTGTATATAAATATATATATTAAATTATGAGTGCGTTTAGTATAGGCCCAGTCATAGGGTAAGTGTCCAAATATATGCCAGATCCTGTAAGGTGTTTCTGACTTCTCAGAACTATTCAATGACTTATGCTCCATTCCTATTTTCTGCTCAACTCTCCACCTTGCTTTGGCCACATCCATGAAAACGGATGTGGATCATTGCACTGTCGGTCTAGGTGCAGACATCCCTGGGGTTTAATTAATTGTCTGGACTGAATGAGCATGGCTGTTTGATGTGTTAGTGAAGCCTGAGTGACAGAAATCACCAGTTTCTGTTTTCCGTAAACTATGGGCTATTGCAGGGAACTTGTCATTGTCAGTTCATAGGAAGCCACAGATTCTAAATTTGAGAAACTTCCTTGAATTTTGAGGAAGCATTTATGAAATTCATCTTCTGATTTCTAAATGAGGTAATTTAAGTACATAATATAGTTAATGCTTTTATAAATGTAAATAATACGATTTCATAATTGACCTGCTGAATTTGAACCCTAAGAACCGATCCCAGAAATCTGCTTTTTGATATAAGCTGCCTCAAGTGATTCTTATTCACTATTATGATTGAGAACCGCTGAATAATTGCTGGTGTTAACCTTCTATAGGAGTAACTGCTGTTAAGACATGGTTGGAAGGGTTTTCTTATGAAAGAAGTCTCTGTTGATGGACCAGGATGCGTTCTCAGAAATATGTCACTTGGTCATACTAATTAAAGAGATGCAACCTCCTAAAATACATTGTTTCTGGTTAGAAGACCAGGTCAATGAGAAATTACATGCTGGAAACATTGACTTTAAGCAATAAAGAGTAATTCCATTGCCAAATTCTGAGAAATGTCAGCAGAATGTTAATCTTTCTATGTTTTATCAAATGATTTCTTTCTGTGTGATGTTAATATAATTTTTCTTCTTTAATCTATGAATATTGTACAACACTGAGAAATTCTCTAAAGTTAAACCATCCTTGGATAAATTATCCTTGGATAAATTCCATTTGGTCAAGGAACATTTGAAATAAAATACTGGTTTTTGTTTATAAAAATATCACTTTTGCATCTAGTGTAATTAATTTATGATTTTATTTTACTTTTTTTTTCTTTTTTTGATGTACAGCTTACACTGGTCTTATAAATGAGTTTGAGGACTTTCTTTTTTATTTCTTTGATACTTTTATATAGGGAAAGAAATTTATTTTCCAAAAATTTGACATGATCACTTATAAAGATTTGACAGCATGGTACATTGTGGGAGGGATTAAGTGAGGAAAAATATTTCTACCAAAATAAAATTTATTTTTCCTTAATTTTGATATTGCCAGAACTTATTTTATGATTATTCAAATAAGTAACAGTTTACTTATAATTTTTACCATTTGTATAGAAAGAAGCATTTTCACTAAGTAATTACATCCATTCACAGGAGTACACAATTAATAATTGTATAGCTCAGTAAAATTCCCCAAAGTGAACACATCCATATAACCAGCACACAGACTGAGACATGTCAGAATCTCCCTCACTCCCCTTTCTATCTCAACCTATGGCAGGTAACCAGTATCACGACTTGTAATGCATACATTATTTTTTTTGTTTCTTGAGCATATATAAATAAATATATGGTGTGGACTCTTGAGTCATAATCATGTCATCTGTATACGGCAATTTTGTTTGTTTGTTTCCAATACATAGTTTTTTGTTTTTTTTTCCTTGCCTTATTTCCTGGATAGGAACTCTAGCAAAAAGTTAAATAGAAATGTCAATATTGAAATCCTTGGCTCATTCTTCATCTCATGGGAAAAGCTTTTAAAAAATTCACGTGAAGTTTAATGTTTCCAATAGATCTTTGTCGCTAACCTCTATAAGATTAAGGAATTTCCTACAACCCTTAGTTTGTTAGAGAGTATTTTATCATAAATGGGTGATAAATTTCATCCAAAAAATTTTCCGCATTTACTGAATTGAAAAAATATTTCTCATGGGTTCTTTCTGTTTGATGCTTTTCCGTGCACCATAGTATTAGGTTTAATTACTTTTCAATTTTTATTTTCCATTGTATGAAATACAATTGACCCTTAAAAGGTTTTTATTTTAAAATACAGATTTGCAGGATGTTGCAAACTATAGCGCAGAAGTCTTGTGTGCCTTTCGTTTAGTTTCTCTTAATGCTTATATTTTGTATAACCATATTACAGGATCAAAACCAGGAAAGTAATATTAGAATAATGGATATGTATGGTACTATGCCATTTTATTACTTGCTAGATTCACATATCTACCACCTAATTTAAGATATCCAACTATTTAATCACTATAATCTCTCTCATGTCCCTTCTCCTGCCTTGTTTAACCCCTGGCAACCACTAATCTGTTTTTCATCTCTACAATTTTGTCATTTTCAAAATGTTACGTAAATGAAATTATGCAGTGTGGTGATTTTGAAATTGATTTTTTTCACTTAACATAACATTTGTTTTTCTGTTTTATCTTCAAGTTTGCTGATTCTTTCTTCTGTCCTCCCCTGTCTGATTTTGATTTCATTCATTCATTCAGGTATTTTTTCATTTGTTCCGGTTTTTTTTTTTTTGGTTGTGTTATCTTTTAGTTCTGAAACTTCTTCCATTTGTTCCTTTCTATATCTTCTATTGTTTTGCTGATTCCTTCTATTTTGCATTTGCATCAGAAATGCTTGTAATATCTCACTGAAGCATTTTTGTGGTAACTGCTTTAAAATCTTTGCAAGATAATTTTAATATCCTTTTTATCTCTGAGTTGGCATCTGCTTATAATCTCTTATTGAAGCTGAGATTTTTCTGGTTCATTGTACGTTGAGTGATTTTTTTTTATTGAATCCTAGTCATTTCAAGTATTATGTTATGAGACTCTGGTGTTAGTTAAATCGTTTGTTTTAGTAGGTCTTGTCTGACACTGAGTCAATAAGCCTGATGGTGGTAGAAATCTGATTCCTTTCTTGGCCTCTGTTGATTCTATGGGGGGCTCAACAGGGTGACTCATTACTGCTGGGCAGAGGTGGAAGTTCAAGTTCCCCACTAGATCTCTGCTGACCACACCCTGGCTCAGAGGTGGAAGGGCACATACTTACTGCTACCCACGTACCTCCACTGGCACCTCGTGTATGTGGGGTAGTACTTTTCTCTGTTGGAGGTGTTGAAGGCCTGGCCTTCTACTCAGGCTTCTTCCATATAGCTTCGGCAGGGAGGAGGAAAGTTACCTATTCCCCACTGGATGGGGTTGGAATTACAGGTCCCCACATGGTCTCTACTGACACCAAAGAAGGGAGGGCTATTACTGCAGGGGATGTTGAAAATCTAGACTCCCCACTTTGTCTTTGCTGACAGGGGTGGAGGTAGGCTGCCATTTCATTTGTGCTGCTTAGTTTCTGGAGGGCAGTTATTGTCTAAAAGTTTTCTATCCTACTTATGGCCAACAGACAAATGAAAAATGCTCAGCATTACTTAGCATTAGGGAAATGCAAATAAAAACCCCACTGATATACCATCTCACCCCAGTTAGACTGGCTATTATCAAAAAGACAGAGAGTAACAAATGCTGGTGAGGATGCAGAGAAAGAGGAACCCTCCTGCACTGGTGGTGGGACTGTAAATTGGTGCAGCCATGATGGAAAATGGTATGAAGTTTCCTCAAACAACTACAGATAGAACTTCAGTAGATGCAGTCATTCCACTGCTGCATATATATGCCAAAGAATGGAAATCATCATGTTGAAGGGATATCTCCACCCCCAAGTCCATCACAGCTCTATTTACAGTAGCCAAGAGTCGGAAACAACCTAAATGTCCATTGTTGTTTAACTGAATAAGGACAATGTGGTATATATATACAATGGAATACTACTCTGCATAAAAAGAATGAAATTCTACCATTTGCAGCAATGTGGATGAATTTAGAAAAAAATATGTTAAGTGAAATAAGCCAGGCACAGAAAGAGAAATGCCACAAGTCCTCACTCATTATTGGGAGCTAAAAAAATAAACAAATAAATATAAAAAGAAAGAAAGAAAGGAAAGAAAGAAACAACAATCACAATGATACATTGAACTTTCAAAAGGGTAGAACAGAACTGAGGTTACCAGAGGTAGGAAAGGGAGAGGGTGAGGAGGGGTAAGGGAGGAATTGGTAAAGGACCATGAAAAACAACTTCATTGCATAATGTTGAATATAATAGTTATCATAATTTGAACATCACATATTGCACACAGGTATTGATATTCAACTCTGTACCCCATAGATATGTACAATCAACTATGTTTCAATGAGGTAAAAATAAATAAAAGTTTTCTATCTTCCTGGGCTTCTCTTTTTCTTATACTTCTCTAGAGAGAGATGTGTGAGGTATGCATGATGCAAATGTACTTCACAGGGCCTGGTTTTCCAAAGCTTTGCAGTTTCAAATATTGACCTTGCAAAGGACAGGAAAATTTCCCCAGGCTATATAGTCTCTGTTGTAAGATAAAGAACTGTAACACAGCAAGGTTGCTGGCTCAAAGACAGACAGGTTACTGATTGATATGTAAAGATACTGGGAAATTGCTGTAAGAAGAGAATGTTTGCTAAAATCAAGCTTTTGTTAGTGGATTGACTTACTTGCATTACAGAATGTCACCTTGCTTGTCTTACTGAAGATTACCAGCTTCTATTGTTAAACTTGTTAAACTGTACTTAGAAAAAAACCTCACCTCCCTGGAACTTTCTGGTCTGGAGAATAAATGTGCGGAGAGAACCCCAATTTATGGTTAATTTCCCAAATGGAAGGAATGCCACTATCTTGAGGGTTCTGGGAGATTAACCCCTTTTTGGCACTTCTCACTGCTCAGAAGAGATGGTCGTTGAGTAATCTTTGGTGGCTCCATCACCCAGGGGAAAAGGGTGTCGGGTCTGCCGCCGGCCGACCCGAATAGCCCTAGCCTCGTTCCTTTTGGTGGGTGAGCGAATGGCCCGGGATTCCTCTTTCCCTCCTGTCCCCTTTGGAAGGAGATGGGGGAAGAGAGCCGTGAAGAGAGGTGAGCACAGCTGCCGGCCCCCAAAACAGCCCGGTTAAACGACACTCAGATACAGCAGGGGTTTCCATTTATTATCACACAAGCACTTGCTTTTAAAGGCAAATGGGGAAGGGAGGTTTTTTACATAATCTTATCAGCCTAAAGGTCAAGAGAGCATGCATCCTGTCTCAATGCCCACCTATTGCAACCTCGAGCGCAGAAGCACGTATTTGGCCAATAAGGGCTAAGGCAAGGTTCCCGCAGACACCCCCACCCTACTTCCTGCCAGCACTGTCTTAGGTTGCCACATTAATACTCCCTTGTGGGCGTCTTAATAACTGACCAACAAACTAAATGCACAGAGACTTCAGTGGCTCTACACTACAAGGAGAACAAGCTATATAGAATTAGTCACGGAAAGTGACCGAACACACAAGCAACAACAACAAAACAGCAAACACAAGAGAGGGCAGGAGAATCTGATTTGTAGAATCATCAGAAATTATTTAAAATATTTAGTTTTTAACCAAAAGTTTTAAGGATAAAGAGACAGAAAAATATGGCCCATAAACAGGAAAATACAAAGAAGTCAAGAGACACTATCCCTGGAGTAGCCCACAAATCACTAGAAAAGAAAACCACAGACCAATATTTGTTATAAATATAAATGTAAAAGTCCTCAACAAAATACTATGGTCTGAATCCAACCATATATAAGAAGGATTATACACCATGTTATACTGGAATTTATCCCAGAAATGAAAAGTTGGTTTAGCTCATGAAATTCAGTTAATATAATACACAATATTAAGAAAATAAAGGATAAAAATGAAAAGACCTCAATAGATGCAGACAACCTTATGACAAAATTCAACACTCATGATAGAAGCACACCACAAATCAGGAATGAGAGTGAACACCCTTGCCTCAGTTCATTTTAAGCTGTTATAACAGAATCCCACAGACTGGGTAATTCATGTGTATAATGAACAAAAATGTATTTGACTCATGGTTCTGGGAGCTGGGAATTACGAGGTCCCGGGGCCACACCTAGCTAGGGTCTTCTTGCTGTGTCATCCCATGACAGCAGTCATCACATGGGCAAGAAAGTGAACATGAGAGAAAAGAGTGGGCCTAACTTGCTTTTATAACAAACCCACTTCCACAATATCCACATTAATCCACTTATGAGGACAGAACCCTCCTGACCTTACCAACTCTTAAAGGTTCTACCTCCCAATGCTGTTGTTGCATTTGGAATTAAATTTTCAGCACATGAAATTTGGGGGACACATTGAAACAACAGCAGTCCTCAACCTGACATAAAGTATATGTAAAAAAGTCAAAGGCAAAGGAGATCCTGCTATTTGTGACAACATATGAACCTGGAGGACGTTATGCTAGGTTAAATAAGCCATACACAGAAAGACAAATACTGCGTGATCTCTTTTTTACGTAAAAATCTTTTTTAAAAATGTTAAATTTACAGAAACAGAGAGCAGAAAGCTGGTCACCAGGGTTGGGAGTAAGGGAAAATGGAAAGATTTAGGTCAAAGGGTACAAAGTCGCAATTATGTAGGATAAATATATCTAGAGATATAAAGTAGAGCACAAGGACTACAGTTAGTAATATTTTATTGTGTTCTGAGAGTAGATTTTAGGTACTCTAACAACAACAAAAGGTAACTCTATGATGTATATGTTAATTGGCTTGACTGTAGTAATCATTTTACTATTTATATCAAAACATCATGATATGCACCTTAAATATATGCAATAAAGAGTCAAGATAACATTATATTTAATAATGAAGACTGAATGCTTTCCCCTTAAGATCAGAAACAAAACAAGGATAACCACTCATCAATTTCCAATCAACATTTTGTTGGAGGGGCTAGCCAGAGCAATTAGGCAAAAAAAAAAAAAAAAAAAAGATAGAAAAAAAGAAAGAAAAAAAAAGCCTCTAGACAGGAAAGCAGTAGTAACAATATATCCATTTGATCTAGAATATGTTAGCTTCAGCGAGAAGGAGAAAAGGGAGAGAGAGACAGGAGCCAGATGCTACTTCAGCCAAGAAGCTTTATTCCACCAACACAGAGAGGAGACTGAATCCCATTAGTTCCCCTGAACAAATGAAAGCAGGAGGTTTATAAGACTTTGAGGGTTCTGGCAGAGTAACGGGAAATTTTGAAATCAGTGGTATGCAACGTGACACAGTCCTTGTGGTTCGCATACATCTGGTGGGTTAGGGCATAAGCTTCTGATTAGTGTCTCCACTATATCAGTACAAAGCAGTCCTCCCAGCCCAGCCCGAAGCCTGCTACCACAGCCCGCAGGATGTTCCTTTGATAATACCAGTGATGATTACCCCTTCCCAGGAGAGGAATTTCACTGACCAGTTCCTGGATCAGAAAAGGGAAAGGGGAGGAGGAGGAGGGTGGAAAGTTGCTTAACACGGCTGTGTTGATGTTAAGCCAGCCATGAGGTCTAATAGTACATAGAGAATTCTAAGAAATCCACTAAGAAAACTATTAGAACTAATAATAAAATTCAGCAAGGTGGCAAGGTACAAAATCAATATCAAATCAAATTTTTATATACTGTCAATGAACAATCCAAAAATAAACTTAGAGAATAATTCCATTTACAACAGAATCAAAAAGAATAAAAAATCATTAGAAATACATTTCATGAAAGAAGCACAAGACTTGTACACTGAAAACCACAAATTAACAAATTTTGAAAGAAATTAAGTATCTAAATAAGTGAATAGACAATCCATACATTTCAATCCACACGCACTTATATAAAATGTCCAGAATAGGCAAATCTTTAGAGACAGAAAGTAGATTAACGGTTGCCTAGGGCTGCTGGGAGTGGAACAAAAATGTAGTCTTTTGTGACTGCTTCTTTTATTGCGCTGAATGTTTTCAAGATTCATCCACATTGCAGCAGGTATCAATAATTGATGCTAAATGATATTCCACTGTATGGGTATACCAATAAAAGGTGTCTGCTAAAGGATGAGGAATTTCTCTTTGAGGATTATAACAACATTCTAAAATTAGATCATGATTGTTGCACAACTCTGTGAATGTACTAAGAACCACCTAAATTTATACTTAACATAGATGAATTTTAAAGTCTGTTAATTCTATCCCAGTGTGATGGGTTGAATTATGTCTCCCCAAAACTCCATGAAGCTTGAATTTTGTCCCCAAGTTTTATGTATTAGAAACTTAGCTCCCACTGTGACTGTTAAGAGGGTGGGAAATCCTATTATGGTAATTGAAAGGTGGAGACTTGAAGAGGTGATTGGATTGCAGGACCGTGCAGTAGGGAATGGATTACGAACGGGGGTAAGGGGCATGTTTCTGAGGGCTTTAAAAGAAGAAGAGAGTCTGTTTCTCTCTCCCTCTCCCTCTCCTCTTTCTGCTTCCACCATCTTGCAGTGTGAGATCCCTGGGTCACTGTTACCGCCACCAAATGGACTTTGGATTTCCCAACCTCAGAAACTGTAAGCAATAAAAGTTGTTTTTCTTTATAAATCACCCAGTTTCAGGTATTTTGTTATAAGCAACGTAAACGGACTCATACGCCCAATAAGGCTTTAAAAAATACCCAATTCTGAAATTGGATAATATCCTGCCAGTACATGAAACCTAATTCTTGCAACTGGTCAGTGTATATCTCTTTCCCTTATTAGGCCTAGTATGTCCCACAGATTTTACTGAAATTTTACTCTAGGTATCATACTGGAGAGGAAGTTAGGCCAGGTCTAAACAGTCACATGTTTCCTTGTAGGAGAGAGACCTCTGAAGCTTCTTTGAGCATGGCAAAGTTCTAGGTTTTACTAAAGTAAGGGAGTCTGGAGAGCCAAAGTCTTATGTACTCATCCCATATTTCAGAATTCTATATTTTCCCTGCTGAGGCAGGATAGAATAGGGACTTGCCCTAGGGAGGCTGCTCATGGAAATTCAAGCCAAGCAGACAAGCAGCAGTAGCAGTTTAGCCACCCTATCAATCATCTCTCACTTCTTCGGAGCTCTGTGGTTTTCTGAGCAGGAAACAAAACCCACAAAGAACAAAAAATCCCTATTCTTCAATTTTCAGAAATGAGCTTGCTCAAGCAGAAAGGCACCAAATCCCTTTTTTTCCTCTTGCCTTTTCCTGAATATTCCTCCCCTTACTTAAGATAGAGAAACACCTCATCCCAGAACAGCATATAAACCCTTCCCTAAGAACTCACCCGTGAGGAAATGCGCAAACACCTACTGCATGTACTTTTGCTTTACAATAAACTTTGAGTGTGAGCGTGACTCTGCTGTGTGAGCTTGAAGTTATCATGGGTTCCAGATGGGATTCTTTCCTTGGGAAATCCAAGGACCTGTGTCTCTGACATCACTACCAGTGCCCTGACTTTTGCACAACACGTAGGACTTAACTGAGCATTTATATTTTTCTGAAGCTGTGCAGTTCTTTTAGATCTTCAGTTTACTACTTGTCTGTGTCTACTCTTTCACTAAAGGAAAAAGGGGTCTTTTTGTCGACTACTAAAGAGTTCCCTGGGTTCTTACACTGAACCTCCAACTGCTCGTTAGTGGCCTTCCATTTCTTATTATTCCTCTACAGGGAGTCAACAAAGCTTAACAATAAGCAAACAACTCCATCATGTGTAGGACTTTTTCTCCTCTTATCTTTCAAATATCTAAATCGTTCATCCAGTATGATTTTTTTTTTCCAACAGGAGGTTTTCCCAGATCAGCATCAATGACATCTTAAACAATCAGACATCTATTTGTGTCCCATCTACCACTTGGAATGGAGTCTTATTTGCCCACCAGATTGGCGAGGGACCCAACCACAAATCCCCATTCATCAACTATTTTCTTAGACCACTCTCTGTAACGGTTGTGTTAGTTTGGGTTGTCTAAGAAGTAGACTCCAAGATGGAATTAGAATACATTCTCAAAGAACTCAGTGATAAAAGCAAAACTGGTACATGAAACAATATGAAGATTTCTCTAAACCATTATTATGAAAAAGAAGACAAACAAAACTAAAGATTACAAACTGAGATTTCATTTAAATGAAACTCAAGAATAGAAAAAACTAATATTTAGTGATAGGATTGATTATCTCTGATGGTGAATATTGGCTGTAAAGTGGTTCAAAGGAACTTTTTAGTGTGAGAGAAATATTTTGTAATTTGATAAGTGTGGTGATTTTACAGATACATGCATAGGGGAAAAAATCTTCACTCTATACATTCACAATCTGTTCATCTTACATTTAACATTTGCATGTTATTTCTCATATAATAAAACTAATTAATAATACATTTATGAAAAAAGAATAACAAAAACAAGTAAATTGGCTTAAAATAATGTTTGGAATGATATCTTTTAACAGTATTCACAATAAAAGAAAAAGTTTTATGCATTGTGGAAACAATATTAATTACTACAGCAAAGTATCTTGCTTTGTTTTTTTTTTTACCATACACCTATTCTCCTCTCACCCCATGGGGAATTTCTAGCCAGCTATAAATTCTTATAGCCAGGGTTTAATTCTATTCTCCAAGGTCAAAGCAGGCCTGGGGGAAAGCCTAGATTGGCTGGATTTAAAAGATACCTTGTTTTTTCATTTGCTTTTTATACTCTTCTTCTTTTGTACTTTTGTGTGCCATATTTGTATCTAATTTTACCTTGTGTGTAAAAATCAAACTGGCCATGCAATATTATTAATAGCATTTTCTAGTTCACTATTTTTTTTCCAGCAAAATAAAAGATGACCCACTGGTAAATTATTTCTTACTTAATCCTTTCCTTTAGTGAGGATAGTAAGACCTCACTAAGTGACCAAGCTTTATAATGTAGAATGTAGTTTAGGACTCTTGACTCAGTCTGTATTTGTCTACATACATTTTTTCAGTTCAAACTGAGGAAGGTAGGTATCAAAGAGATAAGCCATTTCGTATGACTACACAGGATTGTAGTCATATCTGACAAGGTAATGAGTGTAGCTTTGGAATGAAATAGATTTCTGTCACAATTTCATTGTGAATAATTTTTTAAAAATCCGAGAGAATTCTATTCATCTAAAGGTATTCCAGTTATTAATGGAAAACTTATTTTGTGGTCCAGTGTGAAACAGTGGTGCACAAGGTTGTTTCTTTTATACTGAATTATCTCCTATGATGATCTTCCTTTATTAACACTAAGGTGACTTTTATTTATGAACTCGAAGGCTGATTTCGAGTTATGATTCTTGAATATTAGACAGATTTCTCTTTACCTGGAAATGATAAAACAATAGACTTCTCTATAGGATCAAACATTCATCTAAAAAAAAGAAGGAATAAAGAAGGGAAAAGTATATATATGTGTATATGTTACGTATATATGTATATTTGTAAAATAAAGGATGGATGCTATTTTGTACTTTCTGTATTTTTAGCTTAATATCACACCTCCATATCTGTATAACATAGAAGTTTATTTATTTTGTCATCTTACATCTCATATAACTAAGATAAAAGTCACTAGGAAGGAGATTACTGCCTGATATGATCTTCAAGCACCAGTGTACTGCTACTACAGGGGGAGATTTTCTTAAACCATTTCAGCTTAGATGAAACAGAAACAAACATGTAATCATAGAGTAATGAAGTGTGACTAAGTTTGAAATAACATGAATTAAGAAACTAAAGTAGGAGAAAAAAAGGAAACTTCTGGAATGCTAGAAAGCAGTGAGCTAGCCTGAATCATTGAGGACGTGGCTGGAATAGAGCCTTAGATAAGGAAAAGTAGAACAAACTAGTAGCTATTCCTTTACTTTGCATTGCTGACAACAGGTCAGCCAGTAAACCTGCCAGTAAAGCACCAAACTTGACAAGTAAGTTTTCCCTGTTTCCTCTCAGTTTTTGTCAATGTGATTTTAAACTTTTTGGGATTTCTTTTCTCTCTTTTTTAAAAAAAAATAAAATAAAAACCCTTACTAATTGTCATCTGCTTTCAATATCAGTGATTTGTGATTAAGTAAAACAAGACTTTAAGTCACAGATTGTGTTATAATATCAAGAACTCTCTGACGTGCCTAAAATATTAGAATCAATTTGACACTTATTCATGCCTCATTCGCTATCCTGAATATAAACAACATACACTGTTTGCTATCACATTTGGTAAAAAAGGAGATTATTTATTTTTTTTAAGCTAGAAATACTATTTCTTAATTACAAATACAATAGCTCAGTTTACCAAAATTAGAAACATAAAACATATAAAGAAGAAAATAAAAACCATCCCAGAGAAAGGGGTTTTTCATTATCAGGGTTTGGAGAAGTGTAACCTATACAGTTCCCATTAGGTAACAATCTAGTTGGTTGCCCATACTATGCTCCAGAAAATAACCACCCATCATTAAAAAATGGAAGTGGCAGTGGAGCAAAACCCACAAAATTTTCAGGCAAGAAAACATAACCCAAACATTTCATACTAGAAAAACTGTCACTCAAATTAAAGGATTATAGACAAATCATTTTAAAAACTGGAATATTTCAGTATTTGTTCTAAGGAACGTCTTGGGAAAAAAGTGGCCAATAAATGGCCACATTTCTTTAACGCTTTTCGCATCAAAGGAGTAGAAACCATTTCCCCATCCCTTGTATCTGGGCTGGCTTTATAACTTAATTTGGCCAATGGAATTCAACAGAAATGTTTTGTACCACAAATTTCTCTCTTCTCTACATGAATGCTTTCTTGCAATATGACCTTGCAATTCCATATTCAAAAAGTAGATTTTATTTCTCCATTCCCTTTGGCAGGCTTTATTACTGCTTTGATTAGTAAAATGTGGTAGAAGTGGCATTCTGCAATTGGCAAACTAAGGCATTAAGAATTGTTGAAACTTGTTATTTGTTTCCTAGACACCTGAGAATGCCATGCTATACAAAACACACATCAACCTCTCTAAAATGAGAACCCACATGAAGAAAGAGGTCCTGAAGGATGAAAGAGCACAAAGATAGGAAGAGGCCCAGTTATATCCCAGCTGATGTGCAAGACATATTAGTGACGTCATCTTAGATAATTTGTGCCCAGTTGACTATCCCAGTCAACACTGCATGAAAAGAGTTGAGATATCCTGCTGAAATGCTGTCCAAATTCTAGAATGATGAATAACAACAACAAATGATTATTATTTCTTTAAGGCACTAGGTTATGGGGTGATCAATATGCTGTTATACAAAACTTAAATCTAAATGGGTACCAGTATTGGGATGCTGCTGTAACAAAAGATAAAAACACTTGGCATTGGCATTGGGATGAAGCAACAGGCAGAGGCTGTAAGGAAGGCAAGCAAGGAAATGATTAATGGGACTGGAAAAGCAGTGAGGAACTTGTTATTGGAGGATGGAAAAAGGCTATCCCTGTTACATCACAGAGAAATGCTTGCCAACATTGTCATCAGAATTAATATGTCATATGGAAAACATAAGAATTTAGTTGAAGATATAGCACAGGAGTTTTCTAGCCAGAATGTTGACATTGTCAGGTGGTTACTTTGAGCTGTATGATAAAGTACAGGAAGAGAGAAAGAATCCAAGGAACTGTTCAGTTTTCAAGATGATTTTGAGGAAATATAAGAGGACCCAGGACATTTCTCTCCAACTGGTAAGAAAAAAAAAAAATCCATGCAAGAAATGATCTGTGATTAAAGAATAGGTCAATGGCTGCCATCCAGCTGAAATAACTTGATTGGGGGAGCGTTTGACTGAAGACCTAAAGAATAGGTCAATGAGATGGCTATGTGATCCTTTGTTACGACCTCAGGAAGATATAAGCCAGTGACTGGTAGAATCTCTCACCTAGAAAATGGATTTCTAAGACTCTTTCAAATTTTGTTCCAAATTATTCAGGTACACTAAAAGGTTGAGAAATAACTATTTCAGAAAGAATTATAGTTGTGGCTTTTGGAACATGAAGCAAACTCCAAAATGATTCCTAAGAGATACATAAATATTTTAAGATAATTATTCAGACAAACCAATATCCACTTGGACTAAAAAGGACAGAGTTAAAAATGAAGAGTCCTCTTGTCAAAAGAGTTGAAAAGGCACTACCCAGAAGAAGATTTCCAAATGGCCAATAAATATTCGCAAAGTTGCTCACAATGAGTATTCATCAAGGATATGCAATTCAAAACTCCAATGATATGCAACTCCATACCAACTAGGACTGCTAAATTTAGAAGACTGAAGATACAAATGGTTGATGAGGCTGTGAAATAACTGTTTCTCTCATATATTTATAATAGAAGTCTAAATTGTAACCACCAATGGAGAAAAGTTTGGCCATTTTTCTGGGGAGATAAAAATATTCCTCTATGTTTTAAATATCTGACTCAAAGGTGTATACACAAGAGAGGAAATGTCCACAGAAAGACTTGTATAAAAATGTTCTTGCTAACTGTATTCAAGCTTTCCCCCAAAACTCTGGGGAACGGACTTACCAATTGTTCTATATTTATAGAATGGAAAGTTTCTCAATAACAAACATGAATAAATCATAAAAGTTTTACATTGAGAGGAAGAGAAAGCTGACTAGAAGCAGACAGCCCTTGCCTCAAATGCAGAAAGAAAAAAAAAAAAGTCCAAAGCTACAAATAGATAGGCACCTGAAAAGTAGACTGTCTAGAAGAAAACAACAGAATCCAGCTAAGCAGTGCGAAACCCCACCCCCAAGACCTGGCAGCAACATAGAGGAGCATGAAAAACTCCCAACCAGGACTGGCATAGAGACTCAAGAAACCCTACACTGCTAGGACAAGGCAGGCAGAGGAGGGCTGATGGCCAGTACTGCCACTTTGGACACCTGCAAACCAGGCTGCAGGGTAACCATGTGGCCCTCACAGAGAGTGAGCCCAGTGTGTGGAGTGGCTAAAAGCCCACATGACTGTATTTTCCCAGAGGGGAGCTACACACATAGTTACTCTCTCCCACCTTGGTCCTAGGTTGCTGCTGGATGTCACCATTTTGGAATCAGATTTAACAAATCCTCAGGAAGTCCTTCATCTGGGAGCAAAAGAGCAATATATATCACCATAAATACATGAGAAACAGTAAAAACCACTAGATACGCAAAAAAGAAAGAGAAAGAAAATGCATCTTCATGCAAAAAAAAAAACACCATTGAGATACCATCTAACTCCAGTTAGGATGGCTAAAATCCAAAAGACTCTGAACGATAAATGCTGGCGAGGTTGCGGAGAAAAAGGAACTCTCATACATTGTTGGTGGGACTGCAAAATGGTGCAGCCTCTATGGAAAATGGTATGGAGGTTCCTCAAACAATTGCAGATAGATCTACCATACGACCCAGCTATCCCACTGTTGGGAATATACCCAGAGGAATGGAAATCATCAAGTCGAAGGTATACCTGTTTCCCAATGTTTATCGCAGCACTCTTTACAATAGCCAAGAGTTGGGACCAGCCCAAATGCCCATCATCAGATGAGTGGATACGGAAAATGTGGTATATCTACACAATGGAATACTACTCAGCTATAAAAACGAATGAAATACTGCCATTTGCAACAACATGGATGGACCTTGAGAGAATTATATTAAGTGAAACAAGTCAGGCACAGAAAGAGAAATACCACATGTTCTCACTTATTGGTGGGAGCTAAAAATTAATATATAAATCCACACACACACACATACACACACACACACACACACACAAACCGGGGGGGGGGGGAAGAAGATATAACAACCACAATTATTTGAAGTTGATACAACAACCAAACAGAAAGGACATTGTTGGGGGGTAGGGGGGGAGGGAGAAGGGAGGGAGGTTTTGGTGATGGGGAGCAATAATCAGCCACAATGTATATCGACAAAATAAAATTAAAAAAAATAAAAATAAAAATAAAAAAAATAAAAAAAAAACACCAAAAAGCAAAGATAAACAAAAATATGAAAGGAACAAAAGAAACATAAAACAATCATAAAAAGTTAATAAGATGGAAAGAACAAGGCAATAGCTTTCAATAACAACCTTGAATGTATATGGACTAAATTCCCTACATAAAAGATACAGACTAGATGAATGGATTAAAAAACCAGACCCAACTATATACTGCCTGCAAGAAACTCACTTCACCAATAAAAAGTCTCACATAAACTAATAATGAAGGGATGGAAAAAGATAGTCCATGCAAGTGGAAAGCAAATGCAGCAAGAAGATATAACCACCATAAATATATATGCACCCAACATCAGGGCATCCAGATATATAAAGCAACCATTATTGGATCTAATGGGAGATAAACCCCAACACAATAAAAGTTGGGGACTTTAACATGCCACTCTCGGCAACGGACAGATCATCTAGACAATAATTAGTAGAGAAATACTGGATTTTAACAGCACTTTAGACCAAATGGACTTGACAGACATGCACAGAAAATTTCATACAATAATGGAAGAATATACATTTTCTCATCAACACATGGATCATTCTCCAGGAATGATGTCACATGTTAGTCCACAAGTAAGTCTCAACAAATTTAAGAAGACTGAAATATCAAGTATATTTTTAGACCACAATGGAGTAAAATTAGAAATTAACAACAAACAAAACTTTGGAAAATGTACAAATTCATGGAAATTTTTAAAAATGCTCCTGAACAATCAATGGGTAAATAAATAAATAAATAAATAAAGCAGGAAATGAAATTTGTTGAACCAAATGAAAATACTAGTACAACATACCAAAACCTATAGGATACTGCAAAAGCAATATCACAGAAAAGTTGATTGCAATAAATGCTTACAACCATAGAACAGAAGGACTTCAAATAAACAACTTAACATTACACCCCAAAGAACTAGAAAAACAAGAACAGTTCAATCCTAATATTAGTAGGCAGTAAGAAATAATTGAGATCACAGCAGAACTAAATGAAATAGAGAATGAAAACATGATACAAAATATCAACAAATTTTTTTGAAGAGAACAAAATAGACAAACCATTAGCTGGACTAACTAAAAAGAGAGGGAAGACAGGAATAACAAAAAACAGAAATGAAAAGGATGGACATTTTTAGTGTTAATTCTTCCATTTCCAAACCTAAACATGGAATGTTCAGGTTTTCTATTTCTTCTTGGTTCAGTCTGATTGTTTGTATGTGTCCAGAAATTTATCCATTTCCTCCACATTTTCAAGTTTGTTGTCTATAGCTGTTCATAAAGATCTCTAATGATTCTCTGTATTTCTGTGGTATGGGTTGTAATGTCTCCTTTCTCATCTCTGATTTTTGTTATTTGGGGTTGTTCTCTCTTCTTTTTTTAGTTAGTCTAGCTAATGGTTTGAATATCTTGTTTATCTTTTCAAAAAAACAACTTTCTGTTTCATTGATCTTTTGTATCTTTTTTTGGTCTCTATATCACTTAGTTCTGCTCTGATTTAATAATTTGTTTCCATCTACTAATTTTGGGATTGGTTTGTTCTTTGAGGTGTAACCGCTATCTACAGATTAAGGCAATCCCCATAAAAATGCCAATGCAATCTTCAGAGAAATAAAAAAAAAAATCTTAGCATTCAGATGAAAAAGCAAAAGACCCTGAAGAGACAAAGCAATCCTGAGCAAAATAATAAAGCCAGAAGCATTACATTACCTGACTTTAAATTATACTACAAAGCTACAATAACCAAAACAGCATTGTACTGGCATAGAAATAGACACATGGACCACTGGAATAGAATAGAGAACCCAGAAATCAACCCATGTACTTATAGCCAACTGATCTTCCACAAAGGCACCAAATACATACATTGGGGAAAGGACAGCCTCTTCAGTAAGTGGTGCTAGGAAAACTGGATATACATGTGTAGAAAAATGAAACTAGACCCATACATCTCCTCAAATGCCAAAGTCAACTCAAAATGTATTAAACGCCTGAAACTATAAAACTGCTAGAGGAAAACAATTTAGGATGTAGGACTAGGTAAAGACTTTATGAATAACACCTCAAAGCAGAAGGAACAAAATAATAATAATAATAATAAATTTTAAGATGGGACTATATCAAACTAAAAAGCTTCTACACATCTGAGGAAACAATCAACAGATTTAAAAGACAACATACAGAATGGGAAAAAATGTTTGCAAACTATACATCAGACAAGGGATTAATATCCAAAATATACAAGGAATTCAAACAATTAAACAGTAATAATAATAATAATACAATTTTTTTTAAAAAGCAGCTAAATAGACATTTCTCAAAAGAAGATATGAAAAAATGTTCAGCATCACCAAGCATTAGGGAAATGCAAATAAATCAAAACCACATTGAAATATCATCTCACCCCAGTTGGACTGATTATCATCAAAAAGACTAAGAATAACAAATGCAGGGAAAGATGTACAGAAAGAGGAACACTTCTACGCTGTTGGTTAGATTGTAAATTAGTACAGCCATTATGAAAACAGTACAGAGTTTTTCAAACAGAACTACCATATGATCCAGCAATCCCACTACTGGGTATATACCCAAAGGAAGGGAAATCATTGTAATGAAGGGATGCATGCACTCCACTCTTTATCACAGCTCTATTTACATTAGCCGGGATATGGAACTAACCTAAATGTCAATCAACAGATGACTGGATAAGGAAAATGTGGCCTATGTACTCAATGGAATACTACTTAATCATAAAATAGATTGAAATTTTGCCATTCATAACAGTGTGTATGAGCTTGGAGAAAATTATTAAGTGAAGCAATCCAGCACAAAAGAGAAATACTGCATGTACTCACTCATAGTTAGGAGCTTAAAAATGAAAGAAAAAAAGAAAGAATGAAGGAAGGAAGAAAGGAGAGAGAGAGAAAGAAAGAAAACAAAGAGAAGGAAAGAAAGAAAGAAAATGTTCAATTTTCAGAAGGAGAGAACAGAACTGTGGTTACTAAAGGTAGGAAAGGCAGAGGGGGAGGAGGATTTGTGAGAAATTGGTTAATAGACACAAAGAATGATTATGTTTTGTGATGATGAACATGCAAATTATCCTGATTTGATCATCACACATTATACACAGGTATTGATATTCAACTCTGTACCCTACAAATATGTATAATCAATTATGCTTTAATAAAAATAAATAAATTACTATGCCCACCAAAAAAGTTTTATATTGAATTTAAGAAGCAAGACAAATGAATGCATATTCTATGTCTCTATTTACATTATTTTAAAGATCACTAAACTATTCCATGTTAATAAAAATAAGAATAGTGATGTGATGGAAATATTCTATGTCTTGATTATGTCATGGTCAATAGGTATATACATGCACAAAAAGTAATTTAACTCTGTACTTAAGGTTGTTCATTTTATTGACCATAAATTATAACTCAGTAATGTTTAGAGAAAATACCATGCATATGCTGGCACGCAAATTAACACTGATCTTCTAGTTACATTTCTGGGGATTTATCCTTCATATAAACTTGCACACATTTAGTTTTAATTAGTGCAGAGCAAATTAGGAAAGCCAAAAAAATTCTAAATAGCCTATTCGTCCCTCATTAGAAAATAATTTTTTAAATTTGTTAATGTTTTACGTTCATAAACTGAATGGTAAGCAGATTTATATGAAATTGGGAAAGTCTTTAAATGTTCACATGAAAAAATGAGGTGCAAAATATTGTATATGATATTTTAAAATGTGTGTTTAAAAGGGATAAAAAGGAAGAATGCGTATAAAAATTTATGTATATATTCACATTTTAAAAATTTACACTGGCACCTGTAAACAGATAGTTTCCTCTGTTGTAGCATAGGTTATGGATGAGGTACTGAAATGGGAAGACTTCTCATTATTTATATTTTCTACTTTAAAAATTTTTTTTAACTATGCCAACATATTTCTTTTGCAAAAATAAAATATATGTTTAAAACAGTAGTTTCTTTCCAATCATTACATCAAACTGTGCAGTTTGTCTGAATCATTTCCACATTATTAAATTGCACTACTATTTGTAGTGATTTCATCTAAAATCTTAGGAGTTATTCCTGATTCCTCTTTTCAGATATCATGTCTGTCACCAAGTTCAGATGTACCAACCATCAAAATATGTGTCAAGTTTTTTTGTTCCTTTTACTACCACCTCCTTCTTCCACAGTCCCTCAGCTTAAGTTCCCAGCATCTCTCATGCCTGGTACTGCAAAATCTCCAAACTGTCCTCTTCTCTCCTATACTTGCTTCCCTAAAATCCATTCTCCACATAGTAGCCAGAGTGACATTCAGGTTATAATTGTGCCATTATATTTACACGCTAAGGATAATGACCAAAGGCCTTGTCCTGGGCAACATCTGCTACTTCTTTTGCATTGCCTTGTACTTTTCTCCTCCACATGCCCACCACTCTCTTACCACCATGGTCTCCTTTCTGTTCCTAATATACCAGCTCTTTTCTTGTCCACGGTCTTTGTTCTCATTCTTCAAATTGCCTGGAATGTTCTCTTCTAGTCATTCAGACCTCACCTTAAGAATCACCTTCTCAGAAGGACTTTTCTAATTACCCAATCTAAAATAACACCCTCCTGCCCCCACTCATTCTCCAACACATCACTCTGTTATATTCTTTCATTCTGACATTTTATTGCCTATTTTCTTTGCTCTTGAGCTGGCTCCCTCCATTGAGATGTCAAATCCCTGAGACCAAAGACCTTGTATATCATAAACAGTGACTGATTACTGACTCATAAAATAAACCTTCCAAATGATAGACGTTCAAAACTTTAGGTAAAATAAAAAAATACATTTCCAATTTTTTAGATGGGGAGATATCTGAGGAAGTTTGTGACATTTTCTCAAGAAACACAACGATCATGGATGGATCCAGGACTATAGCCTTGCCTTTTGAGTTCCAGGTGGCGGTATTTTGACCATGTCTTTATGCCTTGTTTAGTATGCTGCTTTAGGTCAGTCTGTGATGCACCTATTAAAACACACACACATGCATGCACACATGTGGACACAAAGCACACATCTTTCTTTTTAATTCTATAAAATGGCTAAGATAAAAATAATTCTCAACTGAAGGGAGAGACCTATTGTGGACTTGTTAAGGTCTCAGTAATAATTTTAAATAATTCTAATTCTAAAGCATTCTGGTAGAGACCAAGATGAGAGATCTTAGGAAAGTCTGAAATTGTATGAAATAAAACCAGAACAACAAAAAAATAAAAGCAAAAACAATTGACATTTCCAATGATATCTCCTCTTCTCTCTCCCTCCCTTTCTCTCCCCTCTTTTTTCTATGTCTGTGCCTATGGCTTCGTGGTACATACATATCTATGGGCATTGTTTCTCTTTCTCTTCATCTTTGCACCTATTTTTTTCATGCATGTCTTTCCATTTGTTTCCTCTGTTCTCTCTTTTACAGCTATCTTACATTTCTATCTTTCTGTCTTTCTGGGAATTGATGCTGCAGATAATACTTTTGCACAAGTAAAATGACATATTTTCAAAATTATTTATTTGTAGCACAGATTGAAATAGGAAAGAAAAAAACCTGGTAACAACACTATCTCCCTCTCTTTACTTCTTCCACTTTTCAACATCTCCCACGAATCTCTGTTTGAACTGGGCATAAATGTAAATGAAAGTATTTGACTGTGTGTTATATTTACTTTGCAAAATTAAAGTTTTTAAAATTTTCATTTTAATGTTTCTCATTTATTTTAGCTTTTTAAAATGTAAACAAGTGGTCCACAGCCCCCTCTGCCCAGACACAGGCAAGAGAGCATGCCTAGGGTTCTAAGCAAGGAGCTGAGGGTTGCAGCCTAGTCTACCTGGAGGCAGGCAAGAGAGCATGCCCAGGGTAATAGGCAAGGAGCTGAGGGCAGCAGTCCCCTCTACCTGGAAACAAGTAAGACAGCACACTGAAAACACCACTTTTGTGCAGGTGACCCACCACAGCCACCATCACCCACACAGCTGCCAGAAAAGTGTCTTGACATTGCAGCAGCAGCTACAGCCACTGTGCAGGTGGCCCACCAGACATACAATTGCATTAACATAAGGACAGTCACCAGCAGAGACCAGAAAAATAAGAGGATGTCTCTCTGCTCAAAGCCCACTCCAGAGAAATAGAAGAAGCAACTGCTCTACCAGATGACCAGATATCAACATAGAGATACTAGAAATAAGAAAACCCAAGAAAGTATAACACCACCAAAAGCAAACAGTAATTCTCAACAACTAGACCCTTTAGAGCAAGAAATCTTTGAAATGACTGAGAAGGAATTCTGATCAACAATCTTAAGGAAACTCACTGTGATACAAGAAGATTTAGGCATCATAATGAAACAAGAAAAAACTTCAGGATATGAAGGAGGAAAATTATAAAGAGATTAATACCTTAAAAAAGAATGTAGCAGAACTCATGGAACTGAAAGATCCACTCAGTGAAATAAAAAACACAAACAGTAACTTAAACAGCAGGCTAGAACAAGCAGACAAAAGAATTTCTGATCTTGAAGATAGCCTATTTCAAAATAACTCAGGCAGACAGAAATGAAAAAAAGAATTTTAAAAAATGAAGAAAATCTGAGAAAGATAGCAGACAACCTTAATCACACAAACATTTGAATCATGAGTGTTCCAGAAGGGGAGGAAAAGTGAAAAGGCATGGAAAACCTATTCAACAAAATAATAATGGGAAACTTTCCAGATATATGGAGAGACACAGACCTTCAGGTCTGGGAGGATCAAAGATACCCAAATGCACTGAACCCAAAAAGATTCTCTCCAAGACACGTTATAGTCAAACAGGCAAAGCTCAAAGCTAAAGAGAGAATCTTTAAAGAAGCAAGAGAAAAAGCATCAAGTTGCCTATAATGGAGCCCCCATCAGACTAACAGCAGACTTCACAACAGAAACTCTATAGGCCAGAAGGAAATGGGATGATATATTCAAAAGATTAAAAGAAAAAATCTGTCAGCCAAGAACACTATACCCAGCAAGGCTATCCTTCAGAAAGACAAACGAAAACTCAGTTCACCACCACACTACGAGCCCCACAGGAAATCCTCAAGGATTTCTTGCATCTGGAAATGCAAAAAAAATAATAATAATACTATCATGAATACCCAAGAAACAACAAAACCCACTGGTAGAACAAAAATGCAAACTAGCAAGAGAAGTAAACTAAATCTTACCACAGCAAAATGCCATAGTGACAATATAATAATGCCCCTAATTTATTTCTGATTTCAGTAATTTTGGTCTTCTCTTTTTTCTTGGTCAATCTAGATCAAGGTTTGTAAATATTGTTGATCTTTTTAAAGAATCAACTTTTGGTTTTGTTGCTGTTCTCTACTGTTTTTCAATTCCGTATGTCATGTATTTCTGTTGTACTCTTTGTTACTTCCTACTTATATTTGCTTTTCATTTAGTTTGCTCTACATTTTCTGTTTTCTTAAGTTGGAAGTTTACATTACTGATCTGAGATTTTTCTTCTTTATAATACAGGTGTTTACAAGTATAAATTTTCTCCTAAGCACTACATGAGCCCTGCATCCTATAAATTTTGTTATGTTGCATAATTATCTTCATATCAAAGTATTCTCTCCTTTCCCTGGGATTTTTCTTCTTACCCATTGTTTACTTAGGAGAGTGTTGTTTAATTTCCACATGTTTGTGAGTTTTCTGAATTTCTTTCTGTTGTGGTGGTCACAGCACATATTCTCTATGGACTTAGTCATAAAAAAAAGAAAAATTTAAACAAAACAAAACAAAAAAGATCATGTAAAGACTTCCATTATTTTCAATTCTATTTTTCCAGGAACTTTTTGAAATCCCCTTGTTCTTATACTATGTTTCATTGATTTTTATATGAAATTTATCTTACTGAACTTAGATATTTAATTTCTGTTCTTGATTTCTTTTTATTAAGTGGACTTGTTGATATGCTTAAAAATAAATTGGCATTTGAGAAGTTTATTCATCTTTCCCCATCCAAATTAATTTGATATTTGCATGCTTTTGGAAGATTTTAGAGAGCTATTTCAAATAATTGTAGAGATAATAAAGTGAAATATGTAAATTTTAACGTTTTACATCTCCAGTTTTTGTGAAAAATTGAGGCCCTACTGTCTATAGAGGATTTTGTTATTCATCTGTTATTCAGTTTGCACATTTGTTATTTGACCAAATAAATACGCAGATCTTTAAAAAAGAATAGTAAGAAAGAAAAATAAAGATTGAAAAGTAATTTTTCAATATAAATAAATAAATAAATGTACAACAAAATGAGAACAAGTATTTTTTATGATTAATATTTTCCTATGTAATATTTTTAATTTAATAAAAGAAAGGAACACAGAAACCAGGTATTCAAAGAAATGAATAACTATCAACACCAAATTCACCACAGAGAATTTCTTCTTTTATGTGAGAGGGCACACTCCTAGAGGAACTGGTCTATAAGATACCATAAAGGTCTCTTATTTAAGAAAAATTATTCCTGAAAACTCTTTTTTGAACATAGTACTTACTCCCTTTCTCCCTAACTCTTTGACCCCAAAAACTTAGTCTCTGTGCTTATTAATCATCAGTGGCCAATTTCTGGTAATGGGTATGCTGCCAGTATGAATCTGGCCCTCACATCATGGGCATGAGGGGTGACAATTAGCTTTGTATCTCATGAATATTCATAATACAAAAGAAAAAAAAAGAATCATCAATGGCTTCTCATCACTTATGTGAATTGTACAATAAGACGTAAAATCTCCCCATGCTACTGATTTCATTATGCCTAATAAACATAAGTTTCATTCCATTATTACTATCACTGAGAAAATGTCAAATTCAAAACCCTAGCATGATCCAGTGGGGACTTAGCTGGCACCTGTTTTGATTATTTAATCCTTAAAAAGTTCTTGTCCTTTTGTCTGATTCTGGTCGACTTTCTAATTCCCACTGGTCATACTTACTCTACAGGCTCAAAGCAGCTGAAAAACCCCACAGCACGTTCTCTATTGCATCACAAATTAGTATAGCAGATTTCAGAATCTTTGTTCCAAGAAGAGAACATATACTTAAAGAAAAATTCTGGAATGATAAGCTAATCTTCCTTTCATCAGAAAAAAAAAGAGGATAGGCATTTGTTTGAGGGTAGCATTGAACCTCTGGTGAGATGGAATTTTTGCTCATTCTTCATATTCAAAAGAAATAGAAAGACAAAATAGGAAAAAAAATTACTCTATAAATCTGGGACATCTGCTGCCTTGAAGTTCATGAGAACAAAATAATTCTGCAGACACAGAGTAAGGGTGAGATATAAATTCAGGCGTTAAGCCCATTCTACCTTGTCCTTCAAATAAAACTCCGAACATGTCTGATGCCTAGTATTATTTTAAAGAGCCTAAAACCTCTAATTCCGCTATTACAAAAGAGTGAAAATGGCAATCGCTTTGGGAAATTCACCATCTATATTTTAATTTGTGCATCACAGAAATGACTAATCCTTCCTACCCCTCACCCCATCCTCAACCAAAGGTAAACAAGAGTAATGTCTATCTGATGCACATCTATCCTCAATCTCGGTGATGAGCACAATTTGAGAATCATTGAAACAGAAAGTACAAAAATGAGAATAAGGGAAGGAAGGAACATGGATTAAAAAGTGTTAAATGGTATGGAATCCCACCTGTTAGGTAACAGGAAACAGAGGTGGCTAGTAGAAAATTAAAGCAAAGGAGGAGTGGGAGGGACTGTACCTCTCAGGTGCTACTTGTATCTTGGAATTGTCAACCAAAGAAGTGGGAGCTAATTAACTGTAAGTGAACACCTGGAAGTACAAAAGGTAAAAATAGGAGAGGGAGTTTCTGACTTCCTTTCCTAAGAGCAGATTTCTGTGGGCAGAGTGACGTATAAATGTGAAAGCTAATAGGTATCGAAGTGGGTAAAAGAGATAGGGAGATCCTAAGCTAATTTTAAGGACGCCAAAGATTTCTTTTTTCTATTTGGATTTGCTTAGACTCATTATGTGTGTGTTTATACATGTGTAAATATGTGTCTGTGTACACAAATATGTGCCAATGTGTTGTAAGTACTTGTCCTATAACATTTGACCGCTAGCTACAAGTGGTGCTATCACATAAAACAAATGTTCTGATGTTTCCTAATGGGTGTGCTGTAAAATACCAATGTATTGCCTGAATTTCCCATAAGTTGTCTTTATGGACTTTTAAGCCTGATTTTTCTTTATTCTTTTCTTTTTTTCTCTCATCCTAGCTCTTCTTTCTACAGACGCTGCTAATAATATTTGTCAAATTTCAGTTGAAAATTTTTGCCCTCCAGTCTCCCCTGACCTTTCAGCAGCACTGCTTTTTTAAAGATTTATTGATATATAATCAACATTTTAAAGTTGTTTAAAGTACAATTTAATGGTTTTAAGTGTATTTCCAGAGTCATACAAGAACACTATTTTATAGAAACACATGATGGGGATGACTGGGAATGAAACTGAGCTGGGATAACAGTGTTTTAGTGAAGAGCCAGGAGAATGAAGAGTAGAACAGTTACCTCAGAATACAGGAGAGTTTCGGGACATGAACTGTTTTTATCTAGGGAAGTTTGGGATTTGGCAAGTAGTACTTTTATCAGGAGTGGAGCTATGGAACAGATGACAGGGTGGTAGGAACAGGTAATACTTTACTCTTCATTATCCTGCAGATTGAGGGTTGATGGAGAGAGAAAACCACTCAGTGGTGACAGAATTCATCCTCCTCGGTCTGACCCAGTCTCGAGATATTCAGCTCCTGGTCTTCGTGCTAGTTTTAATTTTCTACCTCATCATACTTCCTGGGAACTTTCTCATCATTCTCACCATAAGGTCAGACCCCGGGCTCACAGCCCCCCTCTATTTCTTCCTGGGCAACTTGGCCTTTCTGGATGCTTCCTACTCTTTCATTGTGGCTCCCAGGATGCTGGTGGACTTCGTCTCTGAGAAGAAGGTAATCTCCTACAGAGGCTGCATCACTCAGCTCTTTTTCCTGCACTTTCTTGGAGCAGGGGAGATGTTCCTGCTTGTTGTGATGGCCTTGGACCGCTACATCGCCATCTGCCGGCCTTTGCACTATTCAGCTGTCATGAACCCTAGAGCCTGCTATGCATTGTTGCTGGCTCTGTGGCTTGGAGGCTTTTCCCATTCCATTGTACAAGTAGCACTTATCCTGCACTTGCCTTTCTGTGGCCCAAACCAGCTGGATAACTTCTTCTGTGATGTCCCACAGGTCATCAAGCTGGCCTGCACTGACACCTTTGTGGTGGAGCTTCTGATGGTCTCCAACAGTGGCCTGCTCACGCTCCTGTGCTTCCTGGGGCTTTTGGCCTCCTATGTGGTCATTCTCTGCCGAGTAAAGGGGCACTCCTCTGAAGGAAAGAACAAGGCTTTCTCCACATGCACCACCCACATTATCATTGTGTTTCTTATGTTTGGACCTGCCATTTTTATCTATACTCGCCCCTTCCAGGCTTTCCCAGCTGACAAAGTGGTTTCTCTCTTCCACACAGTCATCTTCCCTTTGATGAACCCTGTGATTTATACGCTTCGTAACGAGGAAGTAAAAGCTTCCATGAGGAAGTACTTAAGTCGGCACATGGTTTGCTAAATGGAATAATAGAATGAGAAAAGCAAGAAAGGAGAAAGCCCAGTTAGAATTAACTAAATCATTTTTATATTCATGCACTGAATCAGTCAGCCATTTAGCAAATACTGTATTTACTAAGCGCTTCCAATTGTCACGCACAGTTCCAGGCATGTTAATAAAACAGGTAAGATTCAAAGTATTCTAGGGTTATATTCAAATGGATAAGGATAGGCTAAACTATTACATTTTTAAAAAAACATAATATCAGAAAGAGATAATGTTCTGAAGCAAGTTAAAAACAGTGTTAAGCCAGACAATGACTGGGGAGGTGGTGATTACTTTACTTTTGGTTGTCAAGTAAGGTCTTGTTGACTGGTGTTTAGCTGATACCAAAATGATTTGAAAGAATCAACCATGCAATTATCTGAGGATAAAAATTCTAGGCAGAGAAGACCACTAGTATGAAGACCCAAAGATCTCATGTGCTTGGACCATTTGAAGACCATAAAGAGGAACTGAGTAGTGTCAGTGTAGTTCGAGTATGAAAGTGGCAGAAATGAAAGTTGGAGAGGTGGGTAGGGGCAAACTCTTGTAGAGTATCTTAGGCAACGGTAAGAAAGTTCAATTTTTTTAAATTTCAGAAAGAGATCATTAAAAGGCATTAAACAAGAAAGTAACTATTTAATGTTTCCTATTTGACTTTAGGCAAGATTCTCAATACTCTGCGTAAAGGGCTATGAGTAGCAGAATATACTTAAGTGAACAGTATCATGCTGTTAAGCATTTTTTATGAACTCTTACAGACATAGTTATTTTTTCCTGAAATTCTGGAGAGTTTTGTGATTATTCTGAATGGTTATTTTTTTAAATCTTAGAGAGGAATTTGAGTTCACTCATGAATGATTTTACCCTGAATGCAATAATGCTGGCTATTTGATGTATTTCACTTACATGCCTGTCTGGTAATTGTATCTCACAGGTCCTTGGTAAGAATCATATTTGTATCTGTTAGTCTGCTAGTAATCAACCCCAATTATGCTGTTGTAAATAAACCAGTCAGATATTTATTTTCTAGTATAAAAGAAATCCATAGCATATTAGTCTAGTGTTGGTATGGCAGCTGAACAAAATCACCAGGGACTCCAAAACCTCCTTTCTATTTGTTCTTTTATTCTTAGCATTTATCTTCTGATCTCAGTGACACAAGACACCTGTAGGAATTACACACGTAATATTTGTATTCTAGACAGAAAGAAAACCAAAACGATGTATACCCTCATGGGCTCATTTTTGTTACAATCCATTGTTTTCATTTCTCCGGCTTTACTTTGTATTATAAAGAGCCCTAGACACAAAAACTGAAATCCAGGACCCTGTTTCATCTTGCTTCCTGACAGTCACAAATATGAGTCACTTTGACTAAAGGAGAGTGGGAGGAAAGGAAGTCTCCTCCATCCCTTAGCCTTTCTCCTGACCCCCTAGCACACTGCCTTAGCCTACATCTCCAGCAGTAGTTGTGTACCAAGTCCATGGCTCCAGCTCTCCTGGTGGAAAGAACCATCACATTTCCAACTTTTGCACATAAGTTGTTGTAATCCCCAAACCCATGAATATTTTACCTTACAATGCAAAAAACTTTACTGCTGTAATTAAGTTTATAAACTTTGAGGTGAGGAGATTTCCTGGACTATTTTGGTGGGCCCAGTGTAATAACAAGTCTTTAAAAGTCATAAACCTTCCCTGTCTACAGAAAAAGAGAGAGTTGTGGCAGAAAGGGAGGAAGAAGTTCTGACACTTGGGAAGGACTCAATCTACTGTTGCTGGCTTAAAAGAATAAGGGGGCCATGACCAACACATATCAGACAATACCTAAAAACTGAGCATGATTCCTGGATAACAGCCAGCAAGAAAATGAAGATGTAAGATCTACAACCACATGAAACTGAATTCTGCTCACAACTTGCATGATCCTGGGAGCATACTCCCATACACAAACACAATGCTTCCAGAAGGAAATATAATCCTGCTGATACCTTGATTTTAGCCTACTGAAACCCATGTCAAACTTCAATCTACTGGACTATGAGATAATAAATTTGTGTTTAAGGCCTCTAAGTTTGTGGTAATTTGAAAAATTTCAAAAAGAGTTTTTACCAAAAACTGCCCAATAAGATAGATTTTTTTTTTGTTAATTGCCCCTTCTAATTGCAAGGTAAGCTTTCCAGTATGCTCCCAATAAATTCAAGAGTCTGTTACTGAGGAAAAATGGGAGGATGGCTTTTGAGAAGGCACTAGGAGTCTTTGACACAGTTTATGCTCATTGCTAAAACAGTCCCTGATGAGTAAAATGGAGGAGTTTGATTAGCCTAGACTAGTGTTTTCTGGACAGTGTTTGAGCCTCCACAGAAGCACGTTGTTAGTTAACTGTTCCCAAAGAAAATGGAGTTACAATGATCAAGAAAGAAGGAAGAATCATGGTTGGGAAACTAAGCTCTGCCATAGCCAGTTATCACCACTGTTATTCAATATTGCTCAAAAAATTTCAAGTTATAGAATAAGGCAACAAGAAAAGTAATAGAAAAATATTTTTAATGTTTGCAGGTTAGTTTATGAATAACCTAAAAAATAGAAGAGAACCAATGGAAAAAATAAAAAAGATTTCAGTAATCATTCCTTTTAGTACTTAAATACATATATATATATATATATATATATATATATATATATATGAAATAACATTTACAGGCAACAATAGCAATGAGATTATGTTAACAAAAAAGATCACATTAAATACAGAGTATAAAATCAAAGTAGGAAATATACAAAATCATATGTAACCAAAATGTGTTACAATAAAAGTGTTGATAAAATGAAGAGGACAAAACTTTGTTGTGAGACATAAAAGAAGATAAATATTGAAAGAGACAAAAATACAAGGAAGAAAATGGGTAGATCTGAAGAAGAGTCAAATCTGTCTGCAAATTAAATGTGATAGAGGAAGAATTACAAATTCCTAGTGAGATGAATTATTTAATTCATCTTCCTGAGTGTGTCTGTGCTCTGGGCACCAGCTCACTTATCATAGAGAAATAGACCTCGACCCAATCCTGGAGCCACTATAACTCTGCACATGCCTGTGCTCCTATTCTCAGCTCCCCACCTGCTGCATAAGCACCTGCACTTTACATATAGCTACCATCACGGCAGCAGAGAAAGAGGGGCTGTGCCCTGGGTACCAGTGTCATTACTGCCCTATATCCCAAGGCCATATTCCCTCTTGTGTCATCAAGCTTCAGGCCTCAGCTCTATGGCCACTGCATGGGCACCACTCATCAGACACAGGTGCCACTGCCATAGGGAGGGTGCTGATGCCAGACACAGTGCAAAGAGAAATCTATTCATCTTCAGCATCCCCAGTGGGAGTAAAAGCAATTAGGAATGCTTCAGCAGCCATTCCCAGAGAAGACCCCATCACATCAACTCTCTCTGTCACTGTGGGCATCCACAGCATTGCCTGATGAGAATACTTGCGATCTTCATCAACTCTGATCTCAACTGACAGAACTGCATTGAGATTACACAGTTGCATCCTCAATAGTGCCCAAACCACTGCACCCCAATGTAGCCAGTGCCACAGCACATCTCCTCCCACATGGGAAGGTGTTTCCACACCAAAATAGCTGGTAAAGTCTGAAAGAGGTGACTGCACAACCAAATGTACTGACATCGGTACAAAACATCAAGAAACATGAAAAATCAAGGAGACACATAACCACCAAAAGAACACAATTATTTCCAGGAATTGACCCCAAAGAAATGAAGATATATGAACTTCATGACAAAGAATTCAAAATGATAATTTTAAGGAAGACTAGAAAACTTCAAGAAAATACCGAAAGAATTCAATAGAAATAGGCAAATAATAAGCAAATAAAACTAGAAATTTAACAGATCATTTGAAATTATTTTTTAAAAACACCAGAAATTATGAACCTCAAAATTACAAGGAATGAAATAAAATAATGTAATAGAGAGTGTCAATAGGAGAATTGATCAAACAGAAGGATCTGTGAACTTGGCATGTGTTTGAAAATATAACATCAGAAGGGAAAGTAAAAAAAAATTAAAAGAAATAAAGAGAAGCTATAACATTTATGGGAAAGCATCAAGAAGGCAAATATTTGAAGGATAGAAGGGACAGAAAACATATTTAAAGAAATAATTTCTAAGAACTTCTCAAATCTGGGGTAATATATAAATACCCAGGAACAAGATGGTCAAAGGTCTCCAATCAAATTCAGCCAAACAAAACTACACCAAGATATGTTATAATCACACTATCAAAAATCACAAACAAAAAGAGAACCCTAAGAGCACCAAGAGAAAAGAAGCATATTATACATATGATAGTTCAATAGATTAGCAGCATATTTCTCTCCAAAAACCTTCCAGGCCAGGAAGTGAGATGATATACTCAAAGTGCTAATGCAAAAATGTGCCATCCAAGGATACTTTACCAGTAAAACTGTCCTTCAGCAATGAAGGAGAGATAAAGACTTCCTCAGACAAACAAGAAATAAGTAAGTTCATTTCCACCAGAACTGTCTTACAAGAAATGCTGAAGGAATTTCTTCAAGCTGTTCATGCTATTTAATAACATAAAAACATATGATAGTATAAAACTTACTATTAAAGGTAAATACACAGTAAATTCAGAATACTCTAATATGTAATGATGGTGTATAAATCATTGATATCTTTACTATGAATGTTAAAAGACAAAACTATTAAAAATAATAATAGCTGCAGTAATTTAAGAGATACACAATTTAAAAAATGCAAATTGTGAGAGCTGCCGGGCTCACTGGCCCTGAGCCATCCATGCTGGAACTGGCAGCTGACACACCACAGGACCCTCACTCCAGGTGAGTCCACACCCCCTGAGAGGCCCAAGTGCTGCTGGGCACACAGGCCCCAAGGCAGCTGTGCCAAATTGGCAGTCCAGCCGAATTAGCAGTCCCTGCAGGATCCAGGCCAGATGCCAGGGTAGAATGAGTAGACCATGAAATCCTCTGCCACAATGGCTAAATACCAAAGGAGAGATACCAGAAATATGAAAAACCAAGAAAGTACAATGCCACCAAAGAAAAATTAACTCTCAAGTCCTACGTCCTATACAACAGGAAACCCTTGAAATGACTGACAAGGAATTTCAAGCTACAATCCTAAGGAAACTAAATGAGATACAAGAAAACTTAATTAGACAACACAATGAAATGAGAAAAAGGATACAGGACCTGAAAGAAGAAATGTACAAAGAAATCAGTCCCCTGAAAAAGAATGTAGCAGAGCTTGTGGAGCTGAAGGATTCATTCAATGAAATTAAAAAACACAACAGAGAGTTTAACCAGCAGTCTAGAACAAGCGGAAGAGAGAATTTCTGACCTTGAAGATGGTCTGTTTGAAATAAAACAGGTAGACTGATAAAAAAAAAAAAAAAGGGCACACCCGTGGCTAACTTGGGAGAGTATGGTGCTGATAACACCAAGGCCGCGGGTTCAGATCCTATATAGGGATGGCCGGTTTGCTCACTGGCTGAGTGTGGTGCTGACAACACCAAGCCAAGGGTTAAGATCCCCTTACCGGTCATCTTTAAAAAAAGGGGGGGGAGGAGAGGGAGGAGGGATGGAGGTTTCGGTAATGGACCACAATAATCAACCACATTGTATATCGACAAAATAAATTTTTTTTTTTTAAAAAAAAGCATTTTAAAAATTGAAGAAAATCCAAAAGTGATAAGAGACAACCTTAAGCACTCAAATATCCAAATGACAGGTATTCCAGAAGGGGAGGAAAAAGGAAATAGCATTGAGAACATATTCAATGAAATAACAGAAGAAAGCTTGCCAGGTATAGGGAAAGAGAGATCTTCAGATTCAGGAAGCTCAAAAATACCCAACGCATTCAACCCAAATAGGTCCTCTCCAAAACATGTTATAGTCAAATTAGCAAAGCTCAAAGACAAAGAAAGAATCTTAAAAGCTGCAAGAAAGAAGCATCAAGTCACTTGTAGGGGAGCCCCAATCAGACTAACAACAGACTTTTCATTGGAAACCCTAAAAGCCAGAACACAATGGAATGATACATTCAAAATAAAAAAAGACAAAAATTGCCAGCCAAGAATTGTTTACTTGGCAAGGCTATCCTTCCAAAATGAAGGACACATAGTATATTTCTCAGACAAAAACTGCAGGAGTTCACTACCACATCACCAATCTTACAAGAAATTCTCAAGGGAATACTGGGTCTGGTACCTGACAAACATGCATTACTACCATGAATACTCAAGAAAGAACAAATCCCACCAGTAAAATAAAAGTGCTAACAATAAAGAGGAAAAAAAGTTTATCTACCATCCCAAGAAACCAACAAACACAGAAGACAAACAGTAAATCAGAAAGGAACGAAAGACACTTCAGACATCCAAACAAAAATGAATAAAATGCCAGCAGTAAATTAACACCTTACAATAATAACTCTTAATGTAAAAGGATTGAATTCCATCCTGAAAAGACAGACTGACTGGATTAAAAAGATGGACCCCAAAACATGCTGCCTCAAGAGACTCACCTCACCTGTAAAGACACACACAGATTAAGAGTGAAGGATGAAATAAGAAATGAAAACTGAGCTGAAGTAGCTGTTCTTATATCAGATGAAATAGACTTTAAACTAAAAACCATAAAAAGAGATTAAGAAGGCCACTATATGATGATAAAAAGATCTATCCATCAAGAAGACATAACAGTAATAAATATATATGCACCCAAAATTGGGGTAGACAGATTTATAAAGCAAACATGATTAGACCTAAAGAAGAAAATAGACACTAATACCGTAATTGTAGGGAAGCTGAACACACCACTCTCAACACTGGATGGATAATCTAGGCAAAAAAATCAACAGAGAAACACAAGATCTAAACAACACTTCAGACAAATTGGACTTGGCAGATATCTGCAGAACATTCCATCCAACAACCTCAGAATATTCATTCTTCTCATCTGCACACGGAGCATTCTCCAGGATAGACCACATGTTAGGTCACAAATCAAGTCTCAACAAATTCAAAAAATTGGAATTATTCCATGTATTTTTCAGATCACAATGGATTAAAACTAGAAATCAATAACAAATGAAACTCTGGAAATTATACTTCATGTGAAAATTAAACAACTACTTAATGACACATGAGTCCAAGAAAAAATTAAACAAGAAATCAAAAAATGTGTTGAAATTGAAGAAAGTAATGACACATCATACCAAAGCCTGTGGGATACTGCAAAAGCAGGACTAAATGCATTAAATGCTTACTTCAGAAGAATGGAATGATGGCAAGTAAGCAATCCAACACTCCACTTCAAAGAACTAGAAAAACAAGAACAATCCAAACCCAAAGTTACTACATGGAAAGAAATAATTAAGATCAAAGCCGAACTAAATGAAATAGAAACACAAAAACATGATACAAAAGATCAGTGAAACAAAAAGCTGGATTTCTGAAAAGATAAATAAAACTGACAAGACTAACTAAAAAAGGAAGAGAGAAGACACAATTAACAAACATTAGAAATGAAAAAGTTGATATTACAACTGATACCTCAGAAATACAAGGAATTATTAGAGACTACTATAAACAACCATATGCCAACAAATTTGAAAATCTGGAGGAAATGGATAAATTTCTGGACACACACAAACTACCAAGACTGAACCAAGAAGATACAGAAAATCTGAACATACCAATAGCAATAAAAGAGATTGAAGCTGTTATCAGAAGTTCCCCAACAAAGAAAAGCCCAGGACCAGATGGCATCAATGCAGAATTCTACTGCACTTTTAAAGAGGAATTGATACCAGTTCTCTATGAACTATTCCAAAATATTGAAACAGAGACCTTTCTCCTAAACTCATTTTATGAGGCAAACATCACCCCAATACCATAACCAGATAGAGATACAAAAAAAGAAAACTACAGGCCAGTATCCTTGATGAATATAGATGCAAAAAGTCCTCAATAAAATTGTAGCTATTAGAATACAGCAACACATACAGAAGATAATACACCGTGATCAAGTGGGATTCATCCCAGGGATGCAATGTTGGTTCAACATATGCAAATCAATAAATGAGATACACCACATCAAGAAAAACAAAGACAAAAACCATATGATCATCTCCACAGACATTGAAAAAGCATTTGACAAAATTCAGCATTCTTTCATGATAAAGACTCTCTATAAGTTCAGTATAGACAGAAAGTATCTCAACTGGAATGAGACAAGGATGCCCACTCTTGCCACTCCTATTCAACGTAGTGTTGGAAGTACTAGCCAGAGTAATCAGAGAAGAGAAGGAAATAAAGGGCATCCAGATTGGAAAAGATAAAGTCAAACTGTAACTGTTTATGGATGATATGACCCTATATATCAAACAGCCAAAAGCCTCTACAAAGAAACTCTTAGAGTTGATAAATGATTTCAGCAAAGATGCAGGATACCAAATCAACACACAAAAATCAGTAGCATTTCTATACTCTAACAGTGAACATGCAGAAAAATAAATCAAGAAAGCTAGCCCATTTACAATAGTAACCAAAAATAATATAAAATACTTAGGAATAAAGTTAACCAAAGATGTGAAAACTCTCTACAATGAGAACTACAAACCACTGTTGAGAGAAATTAAAGAGGACACAAGAAGATGGAAAGATATCACATGCTCTTGGATTGGAAGAATTAACATTGTGAAAATGTCCATACTTCCCAAGTGATCTACAGATTCAATGCAATCCCCATCAAAATTCCAATGACATTTTTCTCAGAAATGGAAAAAACTATCCTAAAATTCATATGGAATAACAAAAGACCACAAATAGCCAAAGCAATCGAGCAAAAGAAAATAAAGCTGGAGGCATAACACTGTCTGACTTTAAGCTATACTACAAAGCTATAATAACCAAGACAGCACGGTACTGGCATAAAAACAGAGACACACATCAATGGAACAGAAAAGAATCATTCAGAAATTAGCTCAAACACAGCCATCTGATCTTTGACAAAGTCACCAAGTCTATTCACTGGGGAAGAGACTGCCTCTTCAGCAAGTCATTCTGGGATAACTGGATATCCATATGCAGGAGACTTAAACTAGACCCATACCTCTCACCATATACCAAAATCAACTCAAAATGGATTAAGGAATTAAATATACATCCTGAGACAATAAAACTCCTTAAAGAAAACATAGGGGATGCATTCCAGGATCTAGGATTGGGTACAGATTTTGTAAATACAACCCCAAAAGCACAGGCAACCAAAGGAAAAATAAACAAATGGGATTATATCAAACTAAAATGCTTCTGCACAGCCAAAGAAACAATTAGGAGAGTGAAAAGACAACCAGCAGAGTGGGAGGAAATATTCTCAAAATATACATCTGACAAAGAATCAATATCCAGAACATACAAGGAACAGAAACAACTTGACAGCAAGAAAACAAGTAACCCAATTAAAAAATGGGTAAAGCAGCTGAATAGGCATTTCTCAAAGGAAGATATATGAATGGCCAACAGATATAAAAAATACTCAACATCACTCAGAGTTCAGGAAATGCAAGGCAAACCCTCTTTGAGATACTGTCTCATTCCAGTTAAGATGGCTAATATCCAAAAGACTGAGAATGATAAATGCTGTTGAGTTTGCAGAGAAAAAGGAATCCTCCTTCACTGTTGGTGGAACTGCAAAATGGTGCAGCCTTTATGAAAAATGGTATGGAGGTTCCTCAAAAAATTACAGATAGATCTACTATATGACCCAGCTATTCCACTGCTGTATTCATATCCAGAGGAATGGAAATCATGTTGAAGGGATACCTGTACTCCCATGTTTATTGCAGCACTGTTTACAATAGCCAAGAGTTGAAACCAGCCCAAATGTCCATCATCAGATGAGTGGGTAAGGAAACTGTGGTATATCTACACAATGGAATACTTCTCTGCTATAAAAAGAATGGAATACTGCCATTCACAACAACATGGATGGACTTAGAGAAAATTATATTAAGTGAAATAAGCCAGGCACAGAAAGAGATATACTTTATGATCTCACTTATTTGTTGGAGCTAAAAATAAATAAATATACAAACAAATAAATGGGGGTGGGGAGGAAGAATACTCAACAATCACAACAATTCCTTGAACTTAATAAGAAAAGTGAATAGATGATGTTGATGGGGAGGAGGAGGAAAAGGGTGGAGGAAAGAGGAATTGGTAAAGAGACATGAAAGTCCACTACATTGTATATTGATAAATAAAAAATAAAAAATATATATATAAAATGTAAATTGTGACAACAAAAACTGTAAGATCTGCTCCAAGGAGCTTATCCTACATGTAACTGGAAGGCACACTTTGAAGAGACCACAGGACCAGGAGCGATGCAATCAGCAAGAGATTTATTTATTCCAACGTGTTGGGGTCACACCGCACAGCTGAGGTGAGACCCTGACAGACTTTTGGGTTGTCTTTTATACATTTTCTGGGGCAGTTTTTCTGGCGGCAAGAAGACATAGCAGTGAGCAGGTTTCATTGGTTAACTTAAGCGACCTTTAAACTGATTGGTTAGCACACATCTGCTCTTAGGCAATTTCCTCCCCAGGCATATTACTGATAAACACTCGACCATCTGCTGGTTCTGTTTCCCTTTTTCTTGGAACTGGGAGAGTATGTGCCCTTCCTGGAACAGGGTGGGATGCCCTTTCTGCGACCTCCTGGGGTACACAGAACTCCAAGATGGCTCTACTATTGCTAACTTTGAGCAAGCTGGTTGCACAGAAGCAGATTGCGCTGGTTAGTAGACTATCTATCCGTTTTCCCCCCTTCCCCCCCCTTATTACTTCTAAAATCTTATATAAAATGGCATTACTTATGCTAACTTTAAGCTGGCAGTTAGTGACATCCTGTTAGATACACAGGATGTTCTGCAACTGTGAGCACAGCTGGCTTGCAGAAGCTGAAGCCACAGCAGAGCATAAAACTTTCCACATAAACATGTCTTTAAGGGAGCTTTTGGGTAAGGGTCTTATCACACCTTGATATGAGGGCAGGAAGTGGGGTTGCGTGAGGAGGGGTCGCTGAGTGCTAGCCTGCTTTATCTATCTACGTAAGAAGGAGCTGAGAGCTGACAGCCTGTGGTTTCCTTGGAACACAAGCACAAGCTCGTAACCACAGAGCTATAGAGTACAGAAATATTTAGCTGTTTTCATCTTTTTACAAAACAAAATATGGAGTAGGGGAGTGAAGTTAAAGTATAAAGTTTTTTTTTAATGTGATAAAAGTTATGTTGTTATCAGCTTAAAATAGCCTTCTGTAATTATAAGATGTTTTGTGTAAGTTTCATGGTAACCACAAAGTGAAAACTTATAGTAGATACACAAATGATAAAAATTAAGAAATGAAAGCAAATCACTAGAGGAAATTATCCAATTACAAATAAAGGCAGTAAGAGAAGAAAAAAGGAACATAGGATCTGCAAAACAATCAGAAATAATTAACAAAATAGCCATAATAAGTCCTTACCTATAAATCTTAATCTTGAATATTAATGTATTAAATTCTCCAATCAAAAGAAATAGACTGGCTGAATGGTTTTAAAACTAACCAACAAACAAAAACAAGACCCAACTATATGCTGCCTGCAAGAGACTAATTTTACCTTTAAGGACACACACAGACTGAAAATGAAGGGACAGAATGAGATATACCATGCAAATGAAAACATAAGAGGCCAGAGGTAAATATACTGACATCCTATAAAGTAGACTTTAAATCAAAACTTGTAAAATGAGATTAAAAGATCGTTGTATAATAATAAAGGAGTCAACTTACCAAGAAAATATAATAATTGTAAATATAAATGCACCAACATCAATGTATAAATGGTTAAAGAAAATATGATATATATATGAACAATGAAATACCTTTCAGGCTTTAAAAAAAAGGAAATCTTGTCATTTGTGATAACATGGATGAACCTGGAGGACATTGTTAAATGAAATAAGCCAGACACAGAAAAGACAAATACCACTGATATGCAGAGTCTAAAGAAAAAGTTGAGCTTATTGATACAGAGAGCATTTGATGATTGCAAGAAGTGGGGGAATGGGGTAACTGGGGAGATTTTAGTCAAAGGACACAAAATTTCAATTAGATGGGAAGAATAAGTTCAAGTGATTTATTGTACATCATGGTGACTACAGTTAAAAACTATATATTGTATTCTTGAAAATTTCTGGGTAGATTTTAAATCTTCTTATCATGAAAAAGTGATAATTATGTGAGGTGATAAATACATTAATTCGCTTGATTTAGCCATTTCACAATGTGTGTGTGTGTGTATATATATATCAAAATAACATGTACATCATAAATGCATACATTTTTATTTTTCAATCAAAACTTTAAAAACTAATCTAGAATATTTATATTTTGCCTGAATAGAACAGTTATCAATGTTTACTGTAGAAAATAATTGTAGCAAATATATGAGCATCACACAATAATTCTATAACTAACCTCTAGTTCTATCTTTCTACAGTCTCCTGAGTATTGATTGTTGCCTTTAAAACTTCACCAATTTGGTAGATGAAAAATGGTGTCTCATTTTCTGTAATGGCAGAATGGCTATTTTAACAATTCCCATTCCTTTTTTACTGCCAGTCTCTGAGGGATCTAATAACAATCATATGAGATTTCTCCTTTATTCCTCTTATCAAGGGATACATTTAAAAACAGTTGTCTTTTGAATCCAGAGCAGAAAATAAAATGAATGATTGATGAAGATTAAGCATCCAGGATTCCATAATGGTGTTACTTTTCAAGTGCAAGTGCAAACTGGTAGGTTACATGACTCTGATATGTTACTCTACCTGTATACTATACCTATTACACTATTTGCATTTACAGTGTTACGTAAGACCACAGTAATAAAACACAAATGCCAAAATCATAACTCAGGGGAAGGCTGGAAAGAGGAAAACTGAACTATAAATAAAATAAGTTAGATTTTGTTACAATCGAAAAAATATAAAAATTTGTACTTTTGTGTTGGAAGTTAAGAAAATAATTTTACAATCCAACCCAAATAAATTATCTTAGAGGAAAGAATCTGGGTATGTTTAAATTGTTTGGTTATACTGATCAGATCAAACGATTTTATTCTTTGAATTATTGCATAATATATAGAAAGTTACTTTCTTGCTTTCAGGGATGCAATTATTTTGAAAGAGGTTAAGTAATAGGACTGTAAGGATAAAATGCCTGACCCATAGCTTGGAAAATGATAGAATGCTGCCACTCATAAAATATTAATGCTATTATTACACTTGTTAGGACTTATGAAGAGGATCATTTGAGGAAATTTCATGTTTCTACAAAAATCTAAAAATGTCTAAGTATTTAAACACTAATCGAGCTAGAAAGATCTTGGGGGAAATTGAATAGTTTGGGACTCTACATTTGCAAACTTATGTGCTCCTGCAAATCTATTTATTTGTACACTTTGCATAAACACAGAAAATCCAGAGGTTGCAGCTGAACAGTATTGTCTTACTGTAAGAGTACAAGTACGATGAACAAATGATTCACAATTGTGAATGAGAATTATCAAACATTTCTACTTTCAAATTCTATTACCTCGCCAAATTTGTTTTCACATTACTCTGAAAGATGAAGCCAAATATAATGATTTGCATATGTGCCACTTATAATAAAATATCTGCCTTAATGGCAGTATTCATGCATAGTTATAATACATGTTCATTATGGTTAGCCAGAGATACTGTAATTTTAACTTTTAAACTGTGATGAAAACATTAAGAAATACAATGAAAAATCACATATATTTGATTTTCTTCTTTCACAATTGGCATTAGGTCTGGGTCTTGGACTCTGATAAGAACAACAAGAGTACTGGAGATGGGCAAAGAGCTAGTAATAAAAATTGGATAATAGTCCTACCGCCAGCCAAAAGAGGAGGATTGGAACTAAGCAGATTAATGTAGACCATTCCTTGACTTCTTTAAATGTAGATACTGTATTCATTTTCATAAAATTCGCTTAGCTTAGCTGAATTCACCTCAGTCAGTGACACAATATCTGTGACTTATATCCATCCTGGAAAAAGTTAAGATTAAAAGAACCGTGGAGAAAATCATTGTGAAGAAACAAAGATCCAAAGAGTACAGTGACTTTCCTCAAGATACTGTCAAGCAATATGCCTATGTTTTGTTTGTTTGTTTACTTTAAGTAAACAGGGATTAATGATTCACCTCACTTCTTACATCTCTTTGAGGGAGAAAAATTGAACAAGACTAAAGTAGTCAACTTCACTACATCCTAGTTTTAATGATGCTGATTTTGGAATTTCTAGGCACCTACTACATGTCAAAGCACATGCATGAAACAAGAATATCAGATATAAATGGTCTTTTAATCCAATCTTCCAACAATTGCGTAAGAATGAACATATGGAATACATTTATATAGTTGCCTACAAAAAAAACCAAAAATATATAAATTTTATATAAACAGTATAGGGACGGTATCAAATTAGTGTTTTGTAGTTCCCTTCAGGGGACCATAATGCACATTTTGTTATTTGAAAGATATTTTTTTGATATGATGTAGTACTCAGACATTTTAGTGCATACTGAAGATATGACAAAAATGTGTTCGTTGATATATTTCCTTAGATCTACAAAAGATGAAAACCTATTCCCCAGATGGTTTTCAAAAGTCTTCCCTATCATTCTAATAAACTAAGTGTTCATTCCCAGTCTGGTCTGGAGCTGAAAATGAAGGGAGACCAAGTTCACTCAAATGTTCTTCTGACCTTGCTTCATATTAACCTGGTCACAAATTTGATCTAATTGGCTCCATATCCACACCAGTTTCTACTGGCTTTGTAATTCTGTGAAATATCTCAAACTGCAAAACACCAAAGAACATCTCCAAAGCAATCACATTGCCAAAAGGGTGAGTTCCCTGAATAGATAGCAAAAATGCATAAGTAATAATTAGGTTCACTGTCTTATTAGTCTCTGTGATTTTCTGTGTTTTCTCCTCCTTTACACGATTTATGACATACTCATGCAGATGGATAAATGGATATCCTGAATAACAGCTCAAGTGTGTCTGAGTTCATCCTGCTAGGACTTTCCAGCTCTCAAGAAATGCAAATAAACTTTTTTGCAATCTTTCTTCTTGTCTATATAGCCATTGTTGTGGGAAATCTCCTCATTGTTATCTCTGTGATATTTGGTAACCATCTTCTCTCCCCCATGTATTTCCTTCTGTCAAATTTATCATTTTTTGACTTATGTCTTTCCTCTGTGGCAACTCCCAAAGTGATTGCAGACTTCCTTAGAAAACACAAGATGATCTCCTTGTGGGGTTGCATGGCCCAGATGTTTTTTATGCACTTTTTTGGGGTGGTGAGGTGTCTCTTCTGATAGCTATAGTCATCGACAGGCATGTTGCCATATTCAAACCCTTACACTACAAGACCATCATGAATCACAGGGTGCTCATTGTGTTTCTCTTGCTCTCATGGGCAATTGGATTCATACATACCACAAGCCAAATGGTTTTCACGGTGGGTTTACCTTTCTGTGGGTCCCAATGTTGTGGACAGCATTTTCTGCGATCTCCCCTTGGTCATCAAGCTTGCCTGTACTGAGACCTATATGCTGGAGCTCTTGGTGATTGCAGACAGTGGGCTCCTGTCCTTGGTCTGCTTCAATCTATTGCTCATGTCCTACATCATCATGTTGGTCACCCTCTAGCAGCACTCCTTGAATGCATCCTCCAAGGCTGTGTCCACAATGGGTTGTTTAATTGCCATCTTTCCATTCTTCTGAAGTAAGCATTTAATGCAATAAATTTCCCCCTTAGTACTGATCTTTCAGGATCCCATAGGTTTTGGTATGATGCATCATTGTTTTCATTAGTTTCAAGAAATTTTTTGATTTCCTGCATGATTTCTTCTCGGACCCATATGTCATTAAGTAGAATGCTGTTTAATTTCCATGTGTTTGTATAGTTTCCAGAATTGCATTTGTTATTGATATCTAATTTTAATCCATTGTGATCTGAAAAAATACATGGGATAATTCTGATTTTTTTGAATTTGTTGAGACTTGATTTGTGACCTAACTTGTGATCTATCCTGGAGAATGATCTATGTGTTGATGAGAAGAATGAATATTCTGAGGTTGTTGGATGGAATGTTCTGTAGATATCTGCCAAGGCCAATTGGTCTAGAGTCTTGTTTAGATCTTGTGTTTCTCTGCTGATTCTTTGCCTAGATGATCTATCCAGTATTGACAGTGGGGTGTTCAGGTCCCCTGCTATTATGGTATTAGTGTCTATTTCCTTCTTTAGGTCTAATTGAGTTTGCTTTATAAATCTGGCTGCTCCGACATTGAGTGAATATATATTTAGGATTGTTATGTCTTCTTGATGCATGAATCCTTTTATCATTATGTAGTGGCCCTCATTATCTCTTTTTTTGGTTTTTAGCTTAAAGTCTATTTTATCAGTTATAAGAATACCTACTCCAGCTCGTTTTTCATTTCTATTTCCATGGCAAATCTTTTTCCATCCTTTCACTCTTAGTCTATGTGAGTCTTTGTAGGTGAGGTTGGTCAGTTGAAGGCAGCATATAGTTGGATCCTCCTTTTAAATCCAGTCAGCCAGTCTGTGTCTTTTGATTGGGGAATTTCATCCTTTTACATTAAGAGTTGTTATTGAAAAGTGTTGATTTACTCCTAGCATTTTATTGATTTTTGTTTGGATGTCTTAAGTGCCTTTTGCTCCTTTCTTTCTGATTTACTGTTTGTCTTCTGTGTTTGTTGGTTTCTTGGGTTGTAGATAAACTTTTGTTCTTCTCTTCTTGTTAGCATTTTTATTTTACTAGTGGGTTTCGATATTTTTTGAGTTTTTATGGCAGTGGTAGTTATTTTTTAGGTACCAAACCCAGTAATCCCTTGAGAATTTCTTGTAAGGGTGGTTGTGTGGTAGTGAACTCCTGCAGTTTTTGTTTGTCTGAGAAGTATACTATTTGTCCTTCATTTTGGATGGATAGTCTTGTGGCGTAACAGATTCTTGGCTGGCAATCTCTGTCTTTTAGTATTTTGAATATATCATCCCATTCCTTTCTGGCTTTTAGGGTTTTTGATGAAAAGTCTGATGTTAGTCTGATTGGGGCTCCCTTACAGGTGATTTGATGCTTCTCTCTTGCAGCATTTAAGATTCTCTCTTTGTCTTTAAGTTTTGCGAATTTGACTATAACATGTCTTGGAGAAGACCTTTTTTGGTTGAATATGTTTGGGGATCTTTGAGCTTCTTGAATCTGAAGATCTGTGTCTTTTCTTATACCTGGGAAGTTTTCTGCCACTATTTTGGTGAATATGTTTTCAATACAATCTCCTTTTTCCTCCTCTTCTGAAATACCCATGATTCGGATATTTGAGCACTTTAGGTTGTCTGATATCTCTCTTAGATTTTCTTCAATGTTTTATTTCGTTTTTCTTTTCTTTTCTTTTCTTTTTTTTTGTCTGCCTGTCTTATTTCAAACAGCCCATCTTCAAGGTCAGAAGTTCTCTCTTCTGCAAGCCTGCTGGTTAAACTCTCTGTTGTGTTTTTTATTACGTTGAATGGATTCTTCGGCTCAGCAAGCTCTGCTGCATTCTTGTTCAGGGCATTGATTTCCTTGTATGGTTCTTCTTTCAGGTCCTGTATACTTTTCCTCATTTCATCGTGTTGTCTAGCTGAGTTTTCTTGTATCTCATTTAGTTTCCTTAGAATTATCACTCGAAATTCCTGGTCAGAAATTTCAATGGCTTCTAGTTCTATAGGATCCAGAGCTTGAGAGTTATTACCCTTTGGTGGTGTACTTTCTTGGTTTTTCATATTTATGGTATCTTTCCTTCATTGTTTAGTCATTGTGGCAAGGGATTTCATGGTCCACTGGTTTGACACAATTGTCTGGCTAGGATCCTGTCAGGACTGACAATTTGGCTTGGCTGCCTCAGTGTCTGCTTAGCTTCCTTCTGGTGCCTTGGGCATGTGGTCTCCGTGGGTCTCGGGCCTCTCCAAGGAGGTTCCTCTCTGGTTGGCATGCACTCTTCTGGACTAGGGATGGTATCTGGCAGTGGCAATACCTTCTTCCGTCATGTGCTGGCACCACGGGCTGCATGGTCTCCATGGGACTCGGGCCTCTCCAGGGGTGCACCTCTTTGGTTGGTGCGCATTCCACCGGGCGACAAATGGGGTCGGGCAGTGGTGAGGCCTACCTGCTCAGCTGCATGCTGGTGCCACAGGGATCGTGGTCTCCATGGGACTCAGGCTTCTCTTGGTGGGGGTGCCTCTCTTGTCATTGTGCACTCAGCCGGGCTGGGGATGGGGTCCAGCAGTGGCGAAGTCTACCTGCTCATTCATGTGCTGGCACCACAGGGTGCATGGTCTCTGCAGATCTCGGGCCTCTCCGGGGAGGTGCCTCTCTCAGAATGCCTGAGTTTGAAATGTGACTCTACCACCATTAGCTTTGTGACTTTTGGCAAGTTGTTTCATCTCTCTGCACTGCAACCTCCTCCAATGTAAAAATGAAGATAATCATACCAACCTCACATTGAGAGCATTAAATAAATTAATGTATATCAAAGGCTTAGAACAGTGCCTGACACATGCTTGATGTTATATATGTGTTAACATAATTAAAAACATGCCTACAAAAGTAAAAATTCCTGAGCTTACTGATTTGTATAATGTTAACAACAATCAAGAAATTCTTGCTCCTTTGTTTCGTGTGATCTTAGTACCTGATTTCTTTTATATCTATGTACATTATTGTAGCTTTGTTTCTGTTGGTTTTAGTTTCAGTAAGAATGTACAATAATAAATTTTAGCAATTAGACATTGGTCTTGCTATGTGTAAGGAACTTGAGTACCCTTTTGAGTATAAATTGTAATATTCTGAGATTTTTTAAAACCCATACTAAGAGTAGGAAAGAGTGTGTGAGAGGATAATCAAAGAATCACACTTTTTGTACAGGCCACAGTCTACTCCACACTAGACAGTAGTATAAAAAAGAATGAAATTGTGCCCTTTGCAGAAACATGGATGAGTCTGTTGAAAATTGTATTAAGTGAAATAAGCCAGACTAAAAAACAGAAATAACGCATGTTCTTAATCATGACTGGCTGCCCAGATGAAGGAAGTGAGGGAGGGAGGAAGGAGAGGGGGAGGGAAGAAGGAAGGAATGAAGGAAAGAAAGAAAGAAAAGACCACAACAATACATTGAACTTTCAGAAGGAGAGAACAAACCTAAGAATACTAGAGATGGGGGGAGGGAGGGAAGGGATTTGGGAAGTGATAGTTTGGGCAAAGGGCATAAAGAAATATCACTTTTTCTAATAATGAATATGCTAATAATAAATAAAAATTTTAAATAAAGTTGTTATCTGGACCAACAGGAAATCAACAAACAAAACACAACAAAAACCTGTATAAGAAATCCATTTTGCCACTTTCAAACTGTATGTTGCTGCACAATATTGTTATCCCTTTAACTTTATTTTTATCATGTATGATATGAGCCAAATAAGTATCTCATAATGATGTTTTAAAACTTAAGAGAGATGTAAAATTCTTAAATTTTTTATTGCAGTGTTAATTAATTTGTACTTAGTATTAGTACCACAATGAACTTCTTTTATACATAAAACTAAATCAGTGTACAAGAACATGTAGTCTTGTGTTATAGTAAGTTTGAGTACACAAACATACTTAGGCACTCAGGAAGATTTGTCTTTATTTTCTTTTTGTTAGGTTTTGAATAATTTGGAACCCTTTGGCTCAGAAACATTGTTTTTCTATCAGTTATAGGAATTACAGAATCCCTTTAGGAGAGTCTGAAGATTGGAGCCTGGAAAACCATCAGTGAGTGTTATACAAGATCGTGAAAGCAGAACACAAGTACAAAACATAGGAAAAGACTGAATGCACTGGAACAGGAAAAGCTGGTAGTGGGGAATCCTAAATAATCTTGGTCTCATCAACAATGTTGGAGGGTTAACTTTATGACTATCCCTGAGGTCTTGATATAGGATTCAGACATTTTCTGGGTCTGCATTAGGCAATTTAAAAATAAAATGTAAAATGAATTAAAAGTCCATATAGAAAAATGATTATTTCTACCAGGTATTGATATGAAAAAATACTGTATCTGAGAAGATAAGATCATGAAAATTCATGGGGAGAAAAAAATGTTTTATACTGAGATTCAGACTCTTATTATCATGAAGAGAAGTGGTAGAAAATTATAAGTCATTTCTGAAATTTCTCATATTAGTTTATCAGTATTAAACAGAAATTAACATAACTAAATACAAAACACGCTGGTGAATAAATTTGTTCAGTGAGTTGTTTTTCATCAACAATATGTAATATAGCCACTTGAAGAAGGAATTGTGAAGGTCTTGAATGTAAATGCTTTCAGGTAGATAGCCAAGCCACTTTTTATTTTACTGTGTCATTAACACCAGTCATATATAGAATTGTCTTCATGTGCTGTCAGTTACATAGTGCAGTGTGAAATGCACTGCTATCTAGGTATATCATATATTATACATGTAAATAAATCTATTATCTCTATGGCATAGAGTTATACACCTATTATGCTCCAGAGTTGGCATCTGAGCAGTACTGTTTTCAGAAGAGGAGGTGAAATTTGTTTACCATTTGTGAGCAAATATTATTTTCTAATGACATCAAAGCCTGTATCTTAATTATAAAATAAAGAATAAAAAGTAAGAAAGAGAAAAAAGAAAAAGAAGAAAAAAAGCACAGTGAAGAAAGAGAATAATAAAATCACTAAGGTTTATTTCATAAATTTTTATTATCAGCGTTACTGTTTAATTCAAGTTTCTCAATCAACTTTTCCCATTTGTAAATGTCTAGAGACTGGGCTAAAGTGGTAATGATCCTGACAATTTACTTTGTTTCAAGGAAAAGAGCATTTCTTATGACTGCAGAAACCTGGCAAGGCTTCGGATATCGACTCTTCAGTTTTGACATAGCTGCCTTCACTTCTTTGTTCCTTAGCGTGTAAATAACTGGGTTTAAAATGGGAGTGAAGAGAACGGGGAAGGCGGCAAACCAGAGGCAGAGAGTGAGTGCCCGACCTGGCACAACTCTATGAGTGACCCGTGGACCAGCCCTGTTTGGGGGGCTGACGCCCACCCTGCTCCCGCCTGCACCACCAGGCCACTCACCACCCCGGGGCTGCCTCCATTTTCCCAGGTGCTGGCAGCTCCGCCCGGCTCGGCCCTCACTGAACCTTCCCACTTGCTGGGCCCGGCGTGGGGCTTTCCGGAGCCTGCAGGCCGGCCTCCCCTCCCACTCCCTCCGCGGTTCTCTGGCGGGTTGATGGCGTGGGGCATCCCGGGCCAGTGTCGGGAGGGCAAGGAAGTACGGGCAGGCCGACTGTCACTCCACCACACCCTGGACTCCGGCCCCCGGTAAACTTCCTGTTACTGGGAGGCAGATACCATCTCTGTGGCCACCAGTTCAGAAAAAAGCCTAACGAATTTCTGGTTGGGAATAGTGTGGTCAGAGAGTTCCCAGGTCCACTCGAACCTGCCGGAGAGCTGGCTGCAGGCAGGCGCTAGACTAGGTTTATACCAGGGGGATACAAAGGTGAACAAGTCCCGAGAAAGATCTACACAGTGCTACAAAGGCACCCAGAGAGACCGGTCGTCTGTGCCTAGCAGAAACCTGGTAGACTTCCTGGGTGAGGTAGTGCCAAGCATGGTCTTGAAGGCCCAGCTGATAGACAAGGGTTGCAGAAGACATGCCCCAGCCCAGCACAGTGCGCACAGAGTGGGGAGACGTGTGGCCAGGGAGGCAGAGACTCGACAGAAAACACAAATCCTGTGGGGTTGCCACTGCACGATCCAACAGCCTGGGCCAGAGCACACGGAACAGGGAGAAGTCCTGCACAGGAAGTGAAAGCTCAACAGCGATCACACACCCTGTGGTACGTGATCCACCAGCCCAGCAGAGTCCAAGCTGACCAGAAAGGTGGCTCCCCAGAGAAGCTCAAGACCCGAGGCAACCACACACACAAGTCACTAGAGGCCAACTGAGCAGCCACGGAGGTAGCCATATGAAATTGGCAACCACAGCAACATGCTAGTTATTCATTAGTCTCAAACCAGTAGACTGTGAAACCCCCTGCCACAATGAATAAACATCAAAAAAAAGATACCAGAAATACAAAAAATCAAGAAAGTACACCACCAAAAGTTAATAAATCTCAAACTCTAGATCCTATAGAACAAGAAGCCCTTGAAATGACTGACAAGGAATTTCGAGTGATAATTCTAAGGAAACTGAGTGACATACAAGAAAACACAGCTAGACATCATGATGAAATGAGGAAAAGTATACAGAATCTGAAAGAGGAAGTGTACAAGGAAATCAATGTACTGAAAAAAAATGTAGCAGAAATTGCTGAACTGAAGAAGTTATTCAGCGAAATAAAAAACACAACGGAGAGTTGAACCAGCAGGCTTGTCGAAGTTGAAGAGAGAACCTCTGAACTTGAAGATGGGCTGTTTGAAATAACACAAGCAGACAAAAAGAAAGAAAAAAGAATCAAGGACATTGAAGAAAATCTGAGAGAGATATCAGATAACCTTAAGTGCTCAAATATCCAAGTCATGGGTATTCCAGAAGGGGAGGAAAATGGAGATTCCATTGAAAACGTATTTAACAAAATAGTGGCAGAAAGCTTCCCAGGTATAGGAAAAGTCACAGATCTTCAGATCCAGGAAGCTCAACGATCTCCAAACGTATTCAACCCAAAAAGGTCTTCTCCAAGACATGTCATAGTCAAATAGGCAAAACTCAGAGACAAAGAGAGAATCTTAAAAGCTGCAAAAGAGAAGCATCAAATCACCTATAAGGGAGCCCCAATGAAGCTAACATCAGATTTCCATCACAAACCCTAAAAGCTAGAAAGGAATGGGATGATATTTTCAAAATACTAAAAGACAAAGATTGCCAGCCAAGAATACTCTACCCTGCAAGGCTATACTTCCAAAATGAAGGGCAAATAGTATATTTCTCAGACAAACAAAAACTGCGGGAGTTCATTACCACACGACCACCCTTACAAGAAATCCTCAAGGGAATACTGGATTTGGTTCCTGAAAAATAACTACCACTGCCATAAAAACCCAAGAAAAATCAATACCCACTAGTATAATAAAAATGGCATTCATGAAGAGAAAACAAGCAAACAAAAAAGCTATCTACAACCTAAGGAACCAACAAACACAGAAACCAAATAGTAAATCAGAAAGCAAGGAACAAAAGACACCTAAGACAACCAAACAACCAATAAAATGCTAGGAATAAATCAACACCTTTCGATAACAACCCTTAATGTAAAAGGCTGAAATTCCCCAATCAAAAGACACAGACTGGCTAACTGGATCAAAAAGGAGGACTCAACTATATGCTGCCTACAAGAGACCCACCTCACCCATAAAGATACACACAGACTAAGAGTGAAAGGATGGAAAAAGATTTACCATGCAAACAGAAAAGAAAAACGAGCTGGAGTAGCTATTCTTATATCTGACAAAATAGACTTTAAACTAAAAACCATAAAAAGAGACAATGAGGGACACTACTTAATGATAAAAGGACTGATCCATCAAGAAGACATAACAATCATAAATATGTACGCAACCAATTTTGGAGCAGCCAGATTTATAAAACAAACTCTATTAGACCTAAAGAAGTAAATAGACACTAATACCATAATAGCAGGGGACTTGAACACCCCACTATCAATATTAGACAGATCATCTAGGCAAAGAAGCAGTAGAGAAACACAAGATCTAAACAAGACTCTAGACCAATCGGAATTGGAAGATATCTACAGAACATTCCACCCAACAACCTCGGAATATTCATTCTGCTCATCAGCACATGGATCATTCTCCAGGATAGATCACATATTAGGTCACAAATCAAGTCTCAGTAAATTCAAAAAAATTGGAATTATCCCATGTATCTTCTCAGACCACAATGGATTAAAACTAGAAATTAATGACAAATGAAACTCTGGAAACTATACAAACACATGGAAATTAAACAGCGTTCTACTTAATGACATATGGGTCCAAGAAGAAATCAAGCAGGAAATCAAAAAATTTATTGAAACTAATGAAAACAATGATACATCATACAAAAACCTGTGGGATACTGCAAAAGCAGTATTGAGGGGGAAATTCATTGCATTAAATGCTCACTTCAGAAGAATGGAAAGAAGGCAAGTGAACAACCTAACACTTAACCTTAAAGAAGTAGAAAAACAAGAACAATCCAAACCTAAATTTAGCAGACGGAAAGAAATCATTAAGATCAGAGCAGAACTGAATGAAATTGAAAACCAAAAAACAATTCAAAAGATCAATGAATCAAAAAGTTGGTTTTTTGAAAACATAAATAAAATTGACAAACCATTAGCATTGCTAACAAAAGAAAGAAGAGAGAAGACTCAAATAACAAAAATTAGAAATGAAAAAGGTGATATTACAACTGATTCATCTGAAATACAAGGAATCATTCGAGACTACTATAAACAACTATACGCCAACAAATTTGAAAATCTGGAGGAAATGGATAAATTTCTGGACACACACAAGCTCCCAAAACTGAACCATGAAGACATAGAAAATTTGAACAGACCAATAACAATAAAGGAGATTGAAGCTGTTATCAGAAGGCTCCCAACAAAGAAAAGCCCAGGACCAGATGGATTCACAGCAGAATTTTACCAAACATTCAAAGAGGAATTGACACCGATTCTTTACAAACTATTCCAAAAGATTGAAACGGACGCAAATCTCCCAAACTCATTCTATGAAGCAAACATCATCCTGATACCAAAACCAGGTAAACATATAACCAAAAAAGAAAACTACAGGCCGATATCCTTGATGAATATAGATGCAAAAATCCTCACTAAAATACTAGCAAACAGAATACAGCAAGACATACGTAAAATTATTCATCACGATCAAGTGGGATTCATCCCAGGGATGCAAGGTTGGTTCAACATACGCAAATCAATAAATGTGATACACCATATTAATAAACTCAAACACAAGGACCATATGATCATCTCTATAGATGCTGAAAAAGCATTTGATAAAGTTCAGCACTCATTCATGACAAAGACCCTCTATAAGTTAGGTATAGAGGGAAAGTATCTCAACATAATTAAAGCCATATATGCCAAACCCACTGCCAATATCATCCTGAATGGGGAAAAGCTGAAAGCTTTTCCTTTAAGAACAGGAACTAGACAAGGATGCCCACTCTCACCACTCCTATTCAACATAGTGTTGGAAGTACTAGCCAGAGCAATCAGAGAAGAGAAGGAAATAAAGGGCATCCAGATCGGAAAAGATGAAGTCAAACTGTCCCTGTTTGCAGATGACATGATCCTATATATTGAAGAGCCTAAAACCTCTACAAAAAAACTGTTGGAACTGATAAATGATTTCAGCACACTAGCAGGATACAAAATCAACACACAAAATTCAGTAGCATTTCTTTTCTCCAAAAGTGAACATGCAGAATGAGAAATCAAGAAAGCCTGCCCATCTACAATAGCCACCAAAAAAATAAAATACTTAGGAATTGAGTTAACCAAGGAGGTGAAAAATCTCTACAATGAGAACTAGAAACCACTGCTGAGAGAAATTAGAGAGGATACAAGAAGATGGAAAGATATTCCATGCTCTTGGATTGGAAGAATCAACATAGTGAAAATGTCCATACTACCCAAAGTGATATACAAATTCAATGCAATCCCCATCAAAATTCCAAAGACATTTTTCTAAGAAATGGAAAAAACTATCCAGACATTTCTATGGAATAATAAAAGACCACACATAGCCAAAGCAATGCTGAGCAAAAAAAATAAAGCTGGAGGCATAACACTACCTGACTTTAAGCTATACTACAAAGCTATAATAACCAAAACAGTATGGTACTGGCATAAAAACAGACACACTGACCAATGGAATAAAAGAGAGAATCCAGAAATCAACCCACAAACTTACTTCCATCTGATCTTTGACAAAGGCACCAAGTCTATTCACTGGGGAAGGGACTGCCTCTTCAGCAAATGGTGCTGGGAGAACTGGATATCCATATGCAGGAGAATGAAACTAGATCCATACCTCTCACCGTATACTAAAATCAACTCAAAATGGATTAAGGATTTAAATATACACCCTGAAACGATAAAACTTCTTAAAGAAAACATAGGAGAAACACTTCAGGAAATAGGACTGGGCACAGACTTCATGAATACGACCCCAAAAGCACGGGCAACCAAAGGAAAAATAAACAAATGGGATTATATCAAACTAAAAAGCTTCTGCACAGCAAAAGAAACAATTAACAGATTTAAAAGACAACCAGCAGAGTGGGATAAAATATTTGCAAAATATACATCTGACAAAGGATTAATATCCAGAATATATAAGGAACTCAAACAACTTTACAAGAAGAAAACAAGCAACCCAATTAAAAAATGGGCAAAAGAGCTAAGTAGGCATTTCTCTAAGGAAGATATACAAGTGGCCAACAGACATATGAAAAAATGCTCAACATCACTCAGCATCCGGGAAATGCAAATCAAAACCACATTGAGATACCATCTCACCCCAGTTAGGATGGCTAAAATCCAAAAGACCCTGAACGATAAATGCTGGCAAGGTTACGGAGAAAAAGGAACTCTCATACATTATTGGTGGGACTGCAAAATGGTTCAGCCTCTATGGAAAATGGTATGTAGGTTCCTCAAACAATTGCAGATAGATCTACCATACGACCCAGCTATCCCACTGTTGGGAATATACCCAGAGGCATGAAAATCATCAAGTCGAAGGTATACCTGTTCCCCAATGTTCATCACAGCACTCTTTACAATAGCTAAGAGTTGGAACCAGCCCAAATGTCCATCATCAGATGAGTGGATACGGAAAATGTGGTATATCTACACAATGGAATACTGCTCAGCTATAAAAACGAATGAAATACTGCCATTTGCAACAACATGGATGGACCTTGAGAGAATTATATTAAGTGAAACAAGTCAGGCACAGAAAGAGAAATACCACATGTTCTCACTTATTGGTGGGAGCTAAAAATTAATATATAAATTCACACACACACACAGACACACACATAACTGGGGGGGGGGAAGATATAACAACCACAATTACTTGAAGTAGATACCACAAGCAAACAGAAAGGACATTGTTGGGGAGGCGGGGGGAGGGAGAAGGGAGGGAGGTTTTGGGGATGGGGAGCAATAATCAGCCACAATGTATATCGACAAAATAAATTTTTTTTAAAAAAAGTATTGATTTGATAGGCTTTTGCCAATCTTATCTGTGGACTATTGTCCCCTTCTTGAGGGCTATAGCCCCATGCATGCATTTACCTAAAAACCCTATTCTAAGATCAAAGGAGAATCAAGATTTCTAACCCTTCAACAGCAACTTATTTATGTGAAATAAGCATTCTCATGGGAATGATCAGTCTAATTTTGCAAGTTTATTAGAAATTAATTTCATGGAAATTTAGTTTTTAACCTTATTATGGACTTGACATGAAAAATTGGCTTTTTGAACAATACTCTGCCTTGTAATTTTGGAACTAAACATTCAGTTTTTTTTTTTTTTTTTTTTGGCTTTTTGTGAGCTGTAAGGGGATCGCAACCCTTGGCTTGGTGTCGCCGGCACCGCGCTCAGCCAGTGAGCTCACCGGCCATTACCTATATAGGATCCGAACCCGCGGCAGGAGCGCCGCTGCATTCCCAAGCGCTGCGCTCTCCCGTGTGCACCACGGGGCCGGCCCAAACATTCAGTCTTAAAATGAGGACAAACACTAAAAATTAGCCTTGTATTTTCTAGAATGAAATATGGATATAAAATTGCTTTCTAAAATCTGTGTGTGTGCATTTCCATATATAGAATTTGAAAACAATTATATATTTTTATATAAATGCATGGTGCTGTTTTATCATTCAATATACAATTGAAACATTCAGTGATCTACAAAAAAAGCCCTTCAATATAAAATTCATGGTCAGATTTCAGAAGCTGGAAAGAACTCCCTGTTTATCTATAGTAATAATTGCTAGTTGAGATAGATTTTTTATGGCATGACTTTCAAATATTGACAGCAATAAAAAATATTTTTAAAGGATAATTAATTTTTTTAGTATTACCTCATGGAATTTTGTGTTTTTTAAATTATCCTTCCGAAGTGTAGTTATGGGTATACAAAGCCTAACAAGTGTTTGCAAAGTGTTAAATGTACCCAACCAAAGTTTTCTTATCTAAAACCATTCCACTTTGTCAACAATTATTTTAATTGTATTGGCTTACTTTATTTCTACAAGTACATGAAGAATTTCCCTAAAACAATTCTGAAAGTATGTTTTTCATAGTAAGCTAATATTTCTTATTCACAGTTGTGTGATCAGCCAATCTTTAGGGAAAGACAAAGAGTGAAAATTTTCTCAGGATGCCATGGTATGAGAGCACACAGCTTGAGATCAGATCAGGGTTCAGTCCCTGGCTTCACTACTTAATCTCTGTGATAACATTTGTTCATTCATTCATTCCAACTCTGATTATGTGCCAAGGACTGTGTAGGTCTGGAAGTAAAATGATGAACAAAACTGGTAGGATTCACGTCCTCATGCAACTGTCCGAACTTTTGATTCCTTATTTGTAATAGCATACATTTAAAAGAGATTTGAAAACTATAATGTGATAAATAAATATTAGTTATGTTAGCATACTATTATAATTGAAAATTACATAATAAAGGTTTACTTTCATATTTTCATGGTAAAACCAATCTGAATGGAGACATATCTGCTTCTGAGATTCACAATCTATGAGACTTTAAAAGACCAAAAAATAAAATATTCGAATGAAATCATTTTTTCTGTAATAAACCTAAAATTTATTGAAACATTCGAATGTAAATCTGACAAAAAGGAAAGTAGACACTGAAGAGAAGCCATGTATGGTTCTTTACAGTTTTCTCTGTAATCACCTGTAGTTACTTTCAGTCTTTAGAATTCTTTAACTCTAACCTGTAAAAGAAAGTGGAGTAAATTGGAGCTAGAATTACATTCCAAATGGATCTCATTGTGAAATAGAGGATGTTTTTGATGTTTTATTTTAAAATCTGCTTCAGATTTCAAATACGTAGTTGAATGGTGCCCTGTCTTGGACAGCAGGGTATTCAGGGGATAATCTTTCTGTGGTCTCTGGCTTTGGAAAGCAATTGCAGGTCTACACCTAACCTAAAGATAAACTGAATGTAAAAACAACCTCCCATATAAAGAAAAAATGTGAAATTAATATTAAGTACATTCTGGACTCAGAAATTAATTTGGCTGAGATAGGAGGCTCAACTAAAAGCATTCCAGTCAAGCAGAAAGAAAGAAGCGAAGTCCATAAGGCAAGAGGTCAAAATGTAGAAGCTTCCCCCTTGGGTCCAATTCTAGGTTGCTCAGTTCAGATGAACAAATACAATCATATTTAAAGGTCTTGGTGATTAAAGGTCTTGATTGTAGTGATGGAGATGTCAGACATGAAATGTCAACCAAAGCCATGGAAGAGAAGGAAGATAGTTTGGTAATAAAGATAGCTGTATTTATAGAAGGAAATTGGTGTCCTACTGTGATAAATATAAGATAATTAGTAAAATTGGATAAAGGTTACTGGGCACAAAAGACTTGATTTACTTACCTTGCAATGATATCTGACTAATAATTTCATAAATAATTAACTCTAATGTGTAACTCTGATCACAAGAGACTGCAGAATAATAGAAGCCGGAAAAAGGTTCTCGATGAGAAAAAAATCAAATATGGCATCTGTATTTACAAAATGTTGGGAGGAAAAGGCCTCTCTGATCAAAATTATGTATTTTGTTGACAGTACTTTCTCAGTCAACTTTATGGAAAGCACTGTGCTTAAAAGTTCATGCATTATCTCATTTATTTTTACAGTGCTGTAAAGGATGTACTATTGTAATCTTAAATTTGCAGTAGAAGAAGCAAAGTCTTCTCAGTAAAGTTAACATCACTGGGAACACTGCCAGTTAACAAAGGTTTGCATATTCAAAGGACACATACTTAACCACTGTATATTGCCTAACTAAGGACCTAATTACTGAGAACCTATATTTGAGGAAGTCTACATGGTCATTAAAATAACAATTTTGTGTCGCATTCTATTCTCTACCATCACCTCTATTCTTTCTGAGCTATATATCAACATGCTCACCTTTATCTTGCTACCTCAGCCCATCATTTGTGTTAGCAGTGATGATAATCAGACATAGTTTGATGTCTTGTTTTAGATGTTAGAATCTCACATATAAACAAGTTCTCATGCTCAAGAATCCAGTTGGGTGGGGGACACAAGGTACAAAAGTAACTTCTCATAATGGGTATGCACCCAGTATGAATCTGGCCCTCACGTCATGGGCCTGAGGGGTGACAATTAGCTTTGTATCTCATGAATATTCATAATAAAAAAAAGGGAAAAAAGAATCCAAGCTGTCTTGACTCTAATAATAAATGTAGCCTTGAATCCCTTTAACTGTCTGAATGGTAACATCTATATTTGCTTTTCAGCATGATGTGACTGAATTTCACATACCAATTTTGATGAAAATCTTGGAGAAGAAACAACAGGTTGAAGAAGAAAAGTTTCCAAAACCCTTTTTTTCTTCATTTGTTTATGTACTGTTTACGACTGTTTTCACACTTCAACAGCACAGTTGAGTATAGGCAATAGAAACCATATGGTTCCCAAGGCCTGAAATATTTACTATCTTGCCATTTACAGAAAACATTTGTCACCCCTGGTAATGGAAACTCTGTACTCTCTTTGCAACACTTTTGTAAATCTAAGATTATTTCAGAGTTTAAAGATTTTTCTTTTCTTTTTTTTTTAACTTCTCAATATACATTGTAGTTGATTTTTGTGTCCCTTTACCCGTTCCTCTTTCCCCCCTCCCTCTCTACCCTCCCCCCACTACATAATATCTGTTCACTTCTCTTAACAAGTTCAAGGGATTGTTATGATTGTTGTGTCTTCTTCCCTCCACCAACCTTTATTTGTTTGCATATTTATTTATTTGTTTATATATTTTAAGCTCCCACAAATAAATGAGAACATGTGGTATTTCTCTTTCTGTGCCTGACTTGTTTTACTTAATGCAATTTAAAAAAAGAGAAAGAAAGAATTTACTCAAGGTAACATGAATGAGGCCTGGAGGGACTGCAGCCCATCAGGGGAGCAGCCCCGATTCAAAATCAGCCTTTCTTTTTATTGACAGGACAAGGAAGTTGCACAAGAAAAATCAGTTGATTCAATCATCAAAGAAGGATATAAAAACAGGCACTGTAAAACTAGCAACAGCAGTAAATTAACAATGCGACATTCCAGGATGTAATTTGTAAAAAGCTAGGTCAATTCACCAACAAACAGCTTGTCCTTAAGTAAACATTTTCTTTTCCACATACTTCCTACAGTGATTTCTTTAGCATATTTAAACAGCATTCAAGCAGTTTTTTTTTTAACATATCTAAAGAACAATCAGTAGGTTAAATAGTCAATAGTACTTCAAGCTGGAATCAAACTAGAGACCTAAAATAGTCAAAGTACACATTCCCATCCCTAAACAGTGATTAGAATTGATTAGATGGCTTTTGCCAAACTTATCGGTGGACTTTCGCCCCCTACTAAAGAGCCATTTGGCTCATTCATGCAATACCTAAAAATCCTATTCTAAAATCAAAGGAGAATCAAGATTTCCAGCCCACTACACTACCAAAAACACTTCAACCGCTTCTATGTTTATTGCTTATCCAAACTGTTTTCAGGACTGTATAAAAATGTATAACAGATAATCAGTTTAAAGAGATCATTATATGTGTGACATTATAGAAATGAAGTTCACCAAAAATCCAAAGTTCTAAAAAAAACAGCTAAATAGTATGATGGTTCAATAAGACTGTGTCTATATCTAAAATTCTGCTTTCACTAGAACTTAGCATACAGAGTTCATATCTACACACATAATCACTAACTTACACACCAACTTACATCTTACAGTGTAAATAAAATACTGAATCCAGAGTAATGACAATTACAAGCTTTCTATTTTCTGTTAAGTAGTTCTTTCAAGTATCATTAGAATGCATTTAGTCTTTCTGTTGCAAATCTTTTTTCATAATGCAAATCTCAGGGAAAGGTACATAAGAAAACTTTTGGCTAGGAAATACAATACTTAATAGATGCTTTTTATATTTATTATTAGATGTACATAAATTTTACTTTGTCTCTTCTGTTTTCAAAGAAATATGAAAAAAAAGATTTCAGATTTGATCCTCCGTTGCAAATAATATGTCACTTTGTGCATTTGTATGTTTTACATAGATAAGTAATTAACTTTCTCTTTGAATTTAGATATCCATCGTCTGCCATGCTTACAAACAATTTCAAAGATATTTGCAATTTTCTATGAATAATGTGGAATTCATTATAACCAATTTATCCTACTTTAAATATAAGTAGACTCAGAAAACATATATGTTGCTGATGGCACCAAATACCTAGAAAATGTTCTGTAACAAGTAGAAATGTGTATTAAATATTCTAAAAGAAAAGAGAAAAAAATTATAGGCATGAAGTAATAGATAGGGATAATTATAAATAACCAAATAGTAAAAAACAAAAATATTCAATACACAAGGAAAAGATAAGCTAACACATGTATACCAACAAGATGAAATTTATGTAAAATATAAGAATTTTTCCATCATATCAATGTATGAAATAACATTGTGAATAAATGGAATGAAGATACTAGAAATTCAATTTGCTCATACATCTTGATTGCAAGATATAAAATGTTGTGTTCATTTGAAGAAAATCACAAATTTTGTAACATGAATAACATTTTATGCACATTAGAACCTCTAAATACTTTATAAAATATTACCAAATATTTTCAAGACAATTTGTACTTTAGAATTATAAACAATAGGAAAAATGGTTAAAATTATATTTAAATAGAACTAGAAAATGATTTCATGCAATTCCTTTGCATTTGGGACAGAAACTCAATTCTGTAACTCAATAACTCATATCACTAGCAAAGATAGCTGGCATGATGCTATGGTCTGTTGGAGGCTCTTCATTCTAGTTCAAGGTTATGCACTCTCATAGTGATCTCTAGTTTTTCCAGGAGTTCACATGATGATTTCTCAACTTCCACATGGCTGATTTAACATCTTCATTCCTCAGAGAGTAGATGATGGGGTTCAACATGGGTGTACAAACAGTATAGAAGACAGAAAGGAATTTATCTACAGAAAGTCTGCTGAAAGGCCATATATAGAAATAAATGCAAGGCCCGAAGAAAAGAATTACCACCGTGATGTGGGCAGTTAATGTAGAAAGTGCCTTGGATGACCCACTGGAGGACCGGCGCCGGACAATGACCAAAATGATGGTGTAGGATATAATCAGAGCCAGAAAACAGCTCAAGGATATCAGGCCACTGTTAGTTAGAGTCATAATTTCCATTTCATATGTGTCAATGCACGCCAGCTCTATCACCAGGGGAAGGTCACAAAAGAAGCTATCTACCTCATTAGGACCACAGAATGGCAGATCCACTGTAAAAGCCAAGTGGCTCACAGAATGAAGAATACCCACAGCCCAGGAAATAGACACAAAAATTATACATAGCCTCCGGTTCATAATTGTACTATAGTGCAGGGGCTTACATATGGCTATAAATCTGTCATACGCCATAGCTACAAGCAACATCATCTCACTCCCAACAAAACTATGAAGAAGGAATATCTGGGCCATGCAGCCTTCAAAGGATATAGTCTTGTGTTCAGCAAAAAAGTCCACAAGCATCTTGGGGGTGGCAAAGTTAGACTGACATATATCAATGAAAGAAAGGTTACTGAGCAGGAAGTACATAGGTGAGTTCAGATGGGAGTCAGAGGAAATGATAACAATAATCATGATGTTGCCTAGAACTGATGTCACATAGACTACAGAGAAGATGGCAAAAAGGAAAAGCTGAAGTTCCCACGAATTAGAGAGTCCCAAAAGTACAAACTCAGACACCACTGATTTGTTTGTGTGAGCCATGTATCCAATCTACAGTCACCTAAGCAAAAGAAAATCAGGAAAATATCACAATGATTGGCATAACAATATATTTAGTTTATACACAAAAGAAATATGACAGTATTTCAACTGAGTCCATTCAAGTTAATGAAATACATACATACATACATACATATATATATATATGTGTGTGTGTGTGTGTGTGTGTGTGTGTGTGTAATCAATTGGCTAATATTTAACAGCCATGACTACTATGGAAAGTTGGAGAAAAAGTCTAAGTTGTAAAAAAGAAGATTAAATATGAATCCTATTATAGGTATGAAAAGATACACATAATAAAAAGTTAAACTATAAAATCAAAAACAGGCAAATATAAGTGAGTGATACATTAATAGCCATAAATATTAAGATGCAAGAGATTATGCCAAAGTGGTAAAGTAAGTTTTAGTTCAAGCAAATTTTATGTGAGCTAACACTTTTTAAAGGTTTGAAATTTGCTATCCAAAAATGAAGAAAAAGACTATTTCAGGGAGGAGGAATAACAGGAATAAAGATACAAAAGTAAAAATACAGAAAGATGTATTCAGGGACCCATGAGTTGAGTGGCCTGGCTGGAGGAAAGGGTTGCTAAATAAAAATTAAGTTGGGAATGATAGATCAGGAGCAAACTGTGGATGCAATTAGCCTCAAATGCAAGACTAAATAAACTAAATTAATATTCTTGAAATTGAGAACCATAAAGTGCTTGGCAATGTTTTAAGAAGCTTGACAGAAGCTTCCTTCATGATGGAAAGAAGAGGCAATGGTGAGTCAGTTTCTCTGAAGGTCAAGAACACTTCCTTTCATCTTTGAAAAATGGTTAATTCAAAGTTCACATTCTGTCATGCAAAGACCAATTAATTATGAATGAACCAATGACCACCAACGTGTTTTCAGTCTCTTTCTTCTGACTCTGCCTTTCATCTCCTTGAACACATGCCTGACACACTGGAATTTATCAAAATCTATACACCTTTCAGGAAGGGTCCTTTTGGAAATATCTCATTCAACTAAATATGGTACATTTCCAACACATACTAGATTCTCAAAGGAGAAAAGTTAAGTAGTGTGTAAATTGCGTTTTAAATGTTTTTTGACATTTTCCTTAACACATATGGCCACTTGGTCCCAGAAGAAAACCCTACACAACCTTCCTGAAATGGTTCACAAAACGTTTTTGACTTTAGCCTGTGAACCCAGTGGTACACAATAAATATTTACTTGTCCTTATACTGACTGAAGCTCTGCACCTCATATATTCTTTGATGGTTTATTAGGACTAACTTATTTAGATATAACTAAAATAATGCATTTAATATTTAAAAATGAAAATTGTATTGGTAACCATAAATGAACCAATTAAAAAATGTTTAAACTATTTACAAGCTATCATCATGTAATTTTAACCTGGATATTGAAGCACTAAATCCTATGCTTTCAGAGGCTTTTACCTTTGCATCTGGTTATGATATTCAGTTTTTAAAGAATTCATAAACTTACATTACTCAAGAATATAAACAGATCAATGAGGCATGGACTGACCTAAGTAAAAGCTTCTATCATGGGATTCTCATCTCCATGTGGAAGATTTTGGAAAACGCTGGGATATCTGATCATGTGTTTACATGGACAGGGGAGAGAAGGTAGCAGACAAACATTGGAAAGAAAAAATATTCCCATTTCTAGGACTAAAAAAGTTCCTAAAGAGTTACAGTTATGAATTAAAAAAAATAAAATTGGACACCCTGAGGGACTGCTGATAGCATCCAATCCACTCTGTAAACCTTGTTAAATATCATGGTAATTTAATAGGATAATACTGTAATTTAGTTGGATAACTCAGAGCCGTCTGGGCTGTTAAGCAAAGCATTATTCTTGATGACTACTACTGGAATATTATTATGCTTCTTATAATAATAATAGTAAACCATTATAATTACAGTAAGAAGTACTCTGGGAGAGAAGTTTTGTTTTCTGATAGGATTTGCCATTTAAACGAATCCTAGAATATTTTCTACAAACTTCTGTTATAGCAAATAGTAGAAAATGTGCTTTAATAATAATGTTAAAATCTTTCATAACATCTTCTATGTTCCAGGTACCCTCCCAAGCACATTACATATATTTACACATTTAATCCTCACAATAACCCTGTAAGGCAGCTAACATTCATATGTACATTTTACATTTGAGGAAACTGAGGCACGGAAAGCTTATACTAAGGAAATTGCCCAAGTTTACACAGCTAGTAAGCTGTATGCTTATGGTAATGACTCTTACAGTAGACTGGGAGAGGCTTTTGGACAAACAATGAAAGCTACATCTGATGGTGTGACTTACAGAACAGAGCAGTGGGTCTAAAGTGGGACAGACTTGAGTTCGTCACAGCTTCTGAACTTTGTAATGGAACGAACAGTTCTTTAACTTTTGTCAACTTCTTTTCTAAAATGTGAAATGGTGATCTCTCCTTACATTTCAGGGTGGAACATAAGCATTTATATGGAGGGTGGGGGGGGATAGAGACAGAAAGAAAGATGAGAGAGAGAAAGAGGAGGAGACAGAGGAGAAGGAAGGAGAATAAAGCATGATGTTTAACTACGTGTTAGATAAAGACAGTGGTAGTATAAGTTTTTCCGAAATCACCTTATCTCTGAAAAAAAATTCTGAAAATACCCAGATTTTCTACAAATTGCCTCTTTCCAATATCTAATGAATGATAGTTTGTTACTCTTCATTTTGAAAAATGAAGGAAACAACTACGAAATCCTCTCCACACTAACTTCCCATGCATGATTCCTAATGCAAGTAGAACAAATCAGGTTCAATATTATATCTCATTTTCTTAAAAATTGAGGTAAATATGAATAACATTTGCTACTTACTAGCTGTGTGACTGAGCTTAGAAGATAGAACAGGGTTATTTCTAAAGCTATTTCATTTCTAAAATTCGAAGTGCTGAAGACGTTATGTTATGGAAACATGTGGAATTTTTAAGTTGCTTAGAATTCTTGGACAATGCACAGAGCACCCAGAAGTTTCTGCATTAATGAATCATCTGCTTTCTCATTGTCACTGTACCTCAGTGATACAAGTGTTTTTACATCCCAAAATACACTATAAGAGAATGTCCTCATTCTTGGTGTAAGATCAAGATGGATACTTAGATTTGATGTGACATTAATATCTATTTTTTGAATGTGTCAATAGAACTCTGAAGCCATAAGCATGCATAATTTAATTTTTCTTGTCCTTATCTTAACTTCTAGAACATTTTTCTCTATAAGCCTAGAAGTAAAAAGCATTACTCTTTTTAGCTATTCCTTTCTCCATTTGAGGCAAATTTTGACAGTCAATAAATATTTACTTAACTAATGGCTAAATAAATTCTCTGAATATAAAGCATAAAGGAGTCGGAAAAGGAACAGGTAATGGTTGCTTCGTACTCCTTTGTTTACCAGATTCTGATCCTCTTTCTATCAGAGTTGCCCAAAACCAGTGCAGCGGAGAATCATATAGAAAGCGAAGGACAGGAATTTGTCTCTTCCAGGAGTTTCCAATTTGAATGAGACAACCATAACTTCCCCTTTGCGATCTTTTAGCTGCTGATTTTGCATCTAGAAGAGAGTTTAACAATTATTTCTCTGGTCCAGCAGTATGCTCACAATGTATGTATAATACTTACACTTTCAGTAATTTATCTAAGCCCTTCACTTCTTTATTTTCTCCAAATCTGGTGTTCCCACTTTCTGGTGTGAGTCTTCATATTGAAAATACTTGTAATACAATCTTGACTTGATGCATTTTAACTTGGTTCTTATACTAAGCTGCGCAGAAGCAAGCCTCTTGGGTCCTGCCCTGAGGTAGTGAGGGCTCTGCTCCTCTTGCCCTCGATATTAGAATATCCTAAGGTAATGCAGTATAAAGCCTTTTAGCATCATTCCAGGAATGGAAACTGATTTCACTGGGGAAGCCAGAAATCAAGCTTTAGAGATCTGAGGTCACCCTGGAATGGGAGTAATTATGTTTCACAAAATAACCTTTCAGTTATGGGGAAAAAAAGAAAGAAAAAGGTTTTTTTGTCTCACCCTCTCCCTTTTTTAACCAACTAGTGGATATACATGAAAGGAAAAGATCACTTGATTTTAACTGATTCTCAGTCAGCAAAGTAATTTTTTGATTCCTTTCTGTCAATGAAACCTTACACACAACCTTACAAATGATGACTTAGCCTCAGGGTGGTTTCCTCCAATCACAAGGAGCCCACTACTTCAGGAGACAGACAGTTTGATCTATTGCTAGAGTGCTCAGCTGGATCTACCACGTGCAGTTTTTGTTTTGTTTTGTTTTGTTTTTATGTGTAAAGCATTTTATATAAAAATAAATAATATGACAATTAATAGACAAAATTATGTCCAACCCCATTTATATCAGACAATGTTAATTAAACAACAATAATTCTGTTGGTTCACAAAGATTAAAAAGATTGATGATACCTAATGCTGGTGAGGATTCAGGGAAGTAGGCAATTTGTCTGTTGCACTTTTGATGGGAGTGCAAACTAAGGAAGCTTTTTTGGGAAGATGATTTGGCAAGAGTATCAAACTACTAACTTTGTATATTTCTTGTCCAAGCAATAATGGCATAAAAATTATTTCTTTTTCATTTTCTTTTTTATTATACATACGTATGGGGTACAACATTGACTTTCGGTCATTATGTAGAATATGTGGTGGTTAGATCAGTATGGTTAGCTTATTCATCATTACCATATGCAATCATTTTTTGTCTGTTGACCAATTCCTCATTAGCCCACCTCCCTCTCCTCCTTCCCTCCCCTTTTCATCGTAACTCAAGTTTGCAAAAAGAGCAAAATTTAAATTTTTCTAAATTAAGCTCTAAATAAAATATAAATATAACACAACTTCTTTCAGAAAATAGGATTAGTTTTAGAAGTTCTCAAAATTATACTTTGGTATATATCTATATATCTTTCCATAGCTATAGCTATATGATAGCTATTTGGTAATTGCAGACCTTTGAATATTTTTTCTTTTTGGGGAGAATCTTCATCTCCATTGTGTGTGTCTGGGTTGGGAGATCTGACAAACCTTCTTTGCTGAAGCAAAGGAACCTGAAACTTTCTCTTCAATCCTGGTAGATAGTGCATAGGCATATATCAGCATTAGATGGTGTTTGTCAGAACTTGGAATCCTAAGGAATATATGCAATAACAAAGGGACAGTTAGGAAACAATCAAAATAGTAACATAATGTTGAATTCAGAGCAGTGATTCAGGGAAGACCCATTGTCAATACACATCTTTTTTAACCAGACAAACTTGATCTTGGGTATTCTATGCTGTCTGGCTTCTAATGGTTCTGCTCATTTTCTGAACCTGCTTCTTCAAACTTATTGTAAAACGTGGATAATGCTAAATCCTTGTAATAATAACTTTATACTTAGGGTAATCAGAATTAGTTTCTTTTGCTTGCAAAAATAATCACTATCAAAGTAGTTTATTAAGGTTTCTAGGAGGATGAACTGTGTGAGAATAGACAGGAAAATATTTATAAGAGAAAAATGAGAAGTAGCTCTACTAAGAACAGATACATTAGAAAAGTTCAAAATTGGGACTACATCAAACTAAAAAACTTCAGCACAGCAAAGGAAACAATCGACAGAGCAAAATGACAACCTGCAGAGTGGGAGAAAATTTTTGCTAACTTTGCATCTGACAGGGGATTATTATCCAGAATATACATAGAACTCAAACAATTATATCATAAAAAACCAAATAACCCTATTCAAAAATGGGCAAGGAGCTGAATAGACCCTTTTCAGAGGAAGACATACAAATGGCCAACATGGAGATGAAAAAATGTTCAACATTACTAGTCATTAGGGAAATGCAATATAAAACAACATTGAGATACCACCTCACCCCAGTTAGACTGGCTATAATCAAAAAGACGGTAAATAACAAATGCTGGCAAGGGTGTGGAGAGCCGGGAATACTCCTACACTGTTGGTAGGACTGTAAATTAGTACAACCACTATGGAAAACAGCATGGAGGTTTCTCACACAACTACAGATAGATCCTCCATGTGATCCAGCAATCCCTCTTCTGGGTATACATCCAGGGGAATGGAAATCATCATGTCAAAGACATACCTGGACTCCAATGTTCATTGCAGCTCTGTTTACAATAGCCAAGACATGGAACCAACTTAAATGTCCACTGATGGATAATTGGAAAAGGAAACTGTGGTATACATACACCATGGAATACTTCTCTGCCATAAAAAAGAATGAAATACTTCTATTTGCAACAACATGGATGAGCCTGGAGAAACTTATGTTGAGTGAAATAAGCGAAGCACAGAGGGATAAATATTGCATGTACTCACTCATAAGTGGGAGCTAAGAGAGAAAGAAGGAAAGAAAGACAGGCCACAGTAGTGCATTGGACTTCCAGAGGGAAAGAACATTCTATGGGTTACAAAGTAGAGTGGGGGGAAAGGGGGAGGGGGAGGGAGGTTGGGGAAAATTGGGTGGGGGACACGGGGTACAAATGCAATCTGCGGTAAGGGGTATACAGCCGGTATGAATATGTCCCTCACATCATAGGCATGAAGGGTGACGATCAGCTTTGTATCTCATAAATATTCATAACCAATAAAAAAAGAAATATTTTGGGTCTCTCGTTCTCTATATATGTAATGTATTTACTTTATATGATAAAGATAAAATACAAATAAAATATATTACATACTATTTATGTCGGGCCTTAAAAACTAACACCACCTTAAGTGACATTACAAGGGGCGCCATTATGGGCCCACAAGGGCATATTAATGTGGCAGCCTAAGATGGCGCCAGGAGGAAGTAGGGTAGGGGTGTCTGCAGGAACCTTGCCTTAGCCCTTATTGGCCAAATATGCGCTTCTGCGCTCAAGGTTGCAATAGCTAGGCATTGAGACAGGATGCATGCTCTCTTGATCTTTAAGCTGATAAGATTATGTAAAGAACCTCCCTTCCCCATTTGCCTTTAAAAGCAAGTGCTTGTGTGATAATAAACAGAACCGCTCCACAGAACCCCCTCTGCGTCTGAGTGTCCTTTGACCGGACTGTTTTTGGGGCCGGCAGCTGTGCTCACCTCTCTTCACGGCTCTCTTCTCCCGTCTCCTTCCAAAGGGGACAGGAGGGAAAGAGGAATCCCGGGCCATTCGCTCGCCCACCGAAAGGAACGAGGCTAGGGCTGTTCGGGTTGGCTGGTGGTGGACCCAACATATTTATATATATAATAATAAATGAAACAGAATATCATCCTGAAATAGAACCAAATATATAGAAATATAGTTTGTAATAACTAAAGTATTTATGATAATTTAGGAAAACACAGATTGTTAAATAAATGGAATTGGCGGGAAAAGATGAATTTCTATCTGTATACTAGTTCTGTATACTAGCAAAATATATTTCAGTGGAATCATATTAAATCGAAGTAATTTATGAGAAGTAGAATAAAATATGTGAAATATCTTTTATAATCGTAGAGTTGGAAAGTCGTTTCAAGCATGATATTAAAGAAGTCATAGATATATGGATATATAATGAATAGATTGATTGACTTAATTGTGGGGAGCTGCCCACGTTACACCGTAATCGCCATTACAAGATGGCGCCGGCCGACACTGACAATCGGCAAAAACAAGTCTAGAGCGCATGTGCTGGGAAATTCCCCGACCTCCAGTCTCTGCCTCTCCCGTGGCGTCATCTGGGCTGATGCACGACCGCCAGTCAGAGAGGGACACGTCCTAGGCGAGGGACAGTTTTCTATAAAAGGGAACGGGTTTCTGTACTTGGGGTCTCCGCCCCGATAAGCTTGTGCTCTGCCTCTCAAGACGCATTAAAGCTTTACTGCAGAAGGATCCTGTGTGTGCCGCGTCGTTCTTGCTGGCGAGACGGTTGCGCGGGACATCTGGTGCCGAAACCCGGGAAACTTGTGACATCGTCAGCACCTTCGGAGACCCCCTGGTGACAGGGAGGATTCAGAACTGCAGGAGGGTAAGTTCAGAGAGGTGTGTCTGTTCTTGGTCTGGGGTGAATTCGGTTAGATTACAAGGTTTTAGACTCATCCCTTGGTGTGGTCAGACTGACGTAGATACGCAGCTGCACCTGAGACCCGTGTGAGCCTCTCGTACATAAGGGAGCGGTGTGTCTCACAGCGCCTCCTAAAGCAGGGCGCATTATGGGTTCCACGCAGTCTATGGTTACCGCGTTAGAGGCTGTGCTGAGACAACGTGAGATCAAAGTGGGGGGCCGTGTGCTCAGAAATTTTGTGAAAGAGGTAGATCGTGTGGCGCCATGGTATGCCTGTTCCGGCTCCCTAACCTTGAGCTCTTGGAACAAATTGGGCAAAGACCTTGACCGCAAGTACGCAGAGGGAGACCTACGTCAGGGCACCAAGACCATTTGGAAGTTCATTAAGAATTGTTTGGAGGATGAAGGCTGTAAACCGGTAGTGACAGAAGGACAAAATATATTAGAGGAAGTCCAAGACAGCATGTCAGAAACTGAACGGAGTGAGAGGATGGGTACCCGCAAAAGGAGAGACGTCTCCAAAAAGGTAAACGGCCCTCCCGGTAAGTCTACTGACAAGGGAGTGAAAAAGAAAAAGGGCCCTCCCGGCGAGTCTGCTAACGAGGGAGAAAGTCAGCGCCCAAGTGATTTTCAGGAAAAAAGGGACAGCCTCTATCCCCTGAGGGAGCTGGGAGCCCTAAACTTAGGGGATTCGGGCTCTGATTCCCTCGGTCTTAGTGATGAGTCAGAACTAGAGGAAGAAGCGGCTAGATATGAGGAAGAGAGATATCACCCTGATGAATATTGGAGAAGTGACGCAGAAAGGTTAACGCGGCCGCCGCCCACGGCGCCGCCTCCCTATGCGTCACGCTCATCCGCCTTCTCGCTGATCCCTGAAAGGGTGAGGAAAAGACTGACCATGACCTTTCCGGTCTTTGAGACTTCCGAGGGAGGACGGGTCCATGCCCCTGTTGAGTTTACTCAGATTAAGGAGTTGGCAGATTCAGTTAGAAAGTATGGAGTCACGGCCAACTTCACCCTTACACAGCTTGACAGGCTGGCTATGACAGCACTGACGCCCGCAGACTGGCAAATGATTGCGAAGGCTGCCCTTACCAGTATGGGCCAATTTATAGAATGGAAGGCGCTTTGGTATGAGGCAGCCCAAACGCAGGCTAGAGCAAACGCTACGGCCCTAACACCTGAACAACAAGAATGGACTTTTGAGCTTTTGACAGGACAGGGTCGTTATGCGGCTAACCAATCTGCTTATCATTGGGGCGCGTATGCTCAGATTTCTAACGCGGCTATTAGAGCCTGGAAGGCGCTCTCCAGGAAAGGAGGGGCCGATAGTCAGCTTACAAAGATTATTCAGGGACCCCAGGAACCTTTTTCGGATTTCGTGGCTAGAATGACAGATGCTGCAGGACGGATCTTTGGCGATCCTGAACAAGCCGCGCCACTCATAGAACAGCTTGTCTTCGAGCAGGCCACCCAAGAGTGCCGCACAGCCATAGCACCTAGGAAAAGTAAGGGGTTACAAGATTGGCTCCGGATCTGCAGGGAGCTTGGAGGACCCCTTACCAATGCTGGGCTGGCGGCTGCTATCTTACAATCACAGAGACAGCTAAAGCCGAAACCAGACAAGAGAGCTTGTTTTAAGTGCGGCCGGGTGGGACATTTAAAAAAGGACTGCCGAACCCCAGATAGAGATGGAGCCTCCCTTTGCTCCCGCTGCAGCAAGGGATATCATAAAGCTAGTCAGTGTCGCTCCATCAGGGACATTAAGGGGCGGCTTCTTCCACCGCCAGAGGAACAACACAAAACAGATTCAAAAAACGTGAGGTCGGGCCCTCGTTCCCAGGGCCCTCAAAAGTATGGGAACAACAAAGTCCAGGGGGGAAAGAAAGAGGTCCTGTCGGAAGATACACAAGAGTGGACCTGCACGCCGCCTCCGACTTCCTATTGATGTCCCAGATGGGTAGTCAACCGATCCCGGTGCGACCCATTGCTCCATTGTTGCCTGGTACAATGGGCCTCATTCTCGGTAGGGGGTCGCTCACCTTAAAAGGCCTGATTGTGTATCCAGGCTTGGTTGATCAAGGCCACACCCCAGACATTCAGGTGTTATGTTCATGTCCCGAGGGGGTCTTCTCTGTAAGTCAGGGAGACAGAATTGCACAACTTCTTCTCCTCCCAGACGACACCACCCCCTGTGAGGCTAGAAAAAGGGAGATGGGCTCCTCCGGGCCAGACTCTGCATACCTAATTGTGTCCCTTAAAGAAAGGCCTAAATTGATGCTAAAAGTCAATGGAAAGATGTTTGAGGGCATAATGGACACAGGGGCTGATAAAAGTATTATATCTACTCACTGGTGGCCAAGGTCCTGGCCCACCATAGAGTCCTCACATACCTTACAAGGCCTTGGGTATCGATCTAGCCCGACAATCAGCTCTGCCGCCCTGTCCTGGGAGACATCAGAAGGGCAACAAGGATGGTTTACCCCATATGTCTTACCACTCCCGGTCAATCTCTGGGGAAGAGATATTTTAGAATACATGGGCCTAGTATTATCTAATCTTTACTCCCCACAAGCCCAACAGATGATGAAAAGCATGGGTTACAAACAAGGGAAAGGCTTGGGACGTGGAGAGCAAGGTAGGGTGGAGCCCATTTCCCCTGAAGGCAGCCCTGGCAGGCAGGGCCTGGGTTTTTCCTAGGGGCCATTGAGGGTTCTATGCCCATACCTTGGCTTACAGAGGAGGCGGTATGGGTTCCTCAATGGCCTCTGTCCTCTGAAAAATTAGAAGCTGCCACTAGGCTGGTAAATGAACAATTACAGCTTGGTCATTTGGAGCCCTCTACTTCACCATGGAATACTCCTATTTTTGTAATTAAGAAAAAATCAGGAAAATGGAGACTTCTCCACGATTTAAGAGCCATTAATGCACAGATGCGTGTGTTTGGCTCCCTTCAACGGGGCCTACCCCTGCTCTCTGCCCTGCCTAAACAATGGAAAATAATAATTATAGATATCAAAGATTGTTTTTTCTCCATACCTTTGTGTCCCCAAGATAGACAGAGGTTTGCCTTTACTGTGCCAGCTGTTAATCATTCTGAGCCTGATAAGAGATTTCAATGGAAGGTCTTGCCTCAGGGCATGGCTAATAGCCCTACCATGTGTCAGTTATATGTCCAATTAGCCCTTGAACCTATTAGAAAACAATTTCCATCCTTGCTTTTGATCCATTATATGGATGACGTTTTAATGTGCCACAAACATCTAGAGACTCTACAGAGGGCATATCCAATTTTGCTCAAGACATTAGAGCAATGGGGACTTCACATTGCTACAGAAAAGGTCCAAGTTACTGGAATTGGCTTGTTTTTGGGATCGGTTATTCATCCTGATAAAATAGTCCCTCAAAAATTACAGATTCGTAGAGATCATTTACATACTTTAAATGATTTTCAAAAGTTATTGGGAGATATAAATTGGCTGAGACCATTTTTAAAAATCCCCTCTGCTGAGTTAAAACCTCTGTTTGACGTATTGGAAGGGGACTCTCATATCTCCTCCCCGAGAGTATTAACTCCTGCAGCAGATCAAGCCTTACAAGTGGTTGAAAGTGCCTTACAAAATGCTCAGTTACAGCGCATTGATGAAACAAAACCTTTTGATTTATGTGTTTTTAAAACTATGCACTTACCAACAGCTGTTTTATGGCAAAATGGGCCTTTATTATGGGTCCATCCCAATGCGTCTCCTGCTAAGATTATTGATTGGTATCCCGACACAGTGGCTCGACTTGCACTCCGTAGGCTAAAAACAGCTATTATTCATTTTGGAAGAGAGCCCCAGATGTTGATAGTCCCTTATACAACTACTCAAGTTCAAACATTAGCTGCTACTTCAAATGATTGGGCTGTGTTGGTCACCTCGTTTACAGGACAGATTGATAATCACTATCCAAAACATCCCATCCTTCAATTTGCCTTAAGCCAAGCCATTGTGTTCCCACACATAATATCTCAAAAACCACTTGCCAATGGGGTTGTGGTGTATACAGATGGGTCAAAAACTGGTGTAGGGGCCTATGTAACTAATAGTAAAATAGTCTCCAAACAATTTAATGAAACCTCACCCCAAGTTGTAGAATGTCTAGTGGTACTAGAAGTCCTCAGGGCCTTCCCGGGCCCGCTTAACATTGTGTCGGATTCCTCCTATGTGGTTAATGCCGTTAAAGTTCTTGAAGTGGCTGGAATTATTAAGCCTCTAGCAAGCTTGCTCACATCTTCCGCCTGATTCAATCCACCCTTTTTAATAGAAGCTTCCCTGTATATATAACACATATTAGAGCTCATTCGGGCCTTCCTGGTCCAATGTCTCGTGGGAACGACCTAGCAGATCAGGCTACAAGGGTCATGGCGGTTGTCCTTTCCCCTCAATTAGAGTTAGCAAAAGAATTTCATAATCAATTTCATGTGCCAGCTGAAACCTTGCGCCGCCGATTTGCCTTAACGAGAAGAGAAGCTAGGGAGATAGTTACCCAATGCCAAAATTGTTGCCAGTTCCTGCCTGCTCCCTGTGTAGGGGTTAATCCACGAGGAATCCGACCACTACAGATCTGGCAAATGGATGTTACTCATGTCTCCTCTTTTGGAAGACTTCAGTACCTACATGTTTCTATTGATACATGTTCTGGCATCATGTTTGCCACACCCTTAACAGGGGAAAAGGCCTCACATGTAATTCAACACTGCCTCGAGGCATGGAGTTCTTGGGGTAAACCCAAGATCCTTAAGACAGATAATGGGCCAGCCTATACCTCTCAAAAGTTTCAACAGTTCTGCCGCCAGATGGATGTAACTCATCTGACTGGTCTCCCATATAATCCTCAAGGACAAGGTATTGTTGAGCGTGCACATCGCACTCTCAAGTCCTATTTCATCAAACAAAAAGGGGGAGTCGAGGAGGCTCTACCCTCAGTACCGAGAGTGGCCGTCTCCATGGCACTCTTCACCCTTAATTTTTTAAACCTTGATGCTCAAGGCCGTACTGCGGCTGAGCGTCATTGCTTAGAGTCAGATACACCAAAACAAATGGTCAAATGGAAGGATGTGTTAACAGGACAATGGAAAGGACCGGATCCTATTTTGATAAGATCCAGGGGAGCTGTTTGTGTTTTTCCACAGGAGGAAGATAACCCTTTCTGGGTCCCAGAGAGACTCACCAGGACAATTTTGGGATCGGCGCAAGGTGACACACCCATCAAAATGGAGGACCCTCCTGACCCTGATGACACTGTGCCAGGTCGCATTTACAATGGGGGAGCAACGCTGGGGAATCCTGACAGTGTTCCCCCTGCCAATGCCACTCCACCATGATGCACAATTATTCCCTCGATTTTTCAGTACTAATAAGACTCTAGATCTACCTTACTTGCCTCTAGATGAGGAGGTAGCTGGTATCGGGAAGGATAGGAATATCACTCTTGAGGGTAGTCTTTGTTTCCTGCTGGTTTCCAATCGATCTTTATCAGAGCATCCTTGTATAAAATTGTATAATCAAACTGCCGCTTGGTTTGACCACCCAACAACTGGGCCGGGTCAATCCAATGCCACTTGGATATCTGGAGTTTGGCCCGCGTTTGAGCCCAAAGGGAATGGCACTATTCCTTCACAACCAAAATGGACCCCATTTTGCCGGGGGACCAGATTAGAAGGGGATACCCCACCCTGGACGGGCTGTCAGTCTAAAAAGACAGGGTGGGTGAAAAAAAAAAAAGACAGATTTACCTTTTCCCCTTATATGGGCACCCAGTTTAATGCGACCTTTTCAGGCCTCAGTTGGACATATCAAAATCCTACGATGGCGGCCTATTCTAACCCATTTAATGTCTGGCTGCTATGTGGAGTAAATGGCAGCTGCACAGATCTGTCACCGTTTGCTTTTCTTAAAGGAGGAAGCTGGGGGCATGCCACCTTTGAGTGGAATACGTCCGAGACTTTTGAGTCTTCTGTTTCTGTCCAAAGGTACGGACAAAATACGTCTGTACCATCGACACCAGTCTGCCTTTTCCCCCCTTTCGTGTTTATTTTAGTTCAGGATGCAGTACAGGAAAATCAGATTACTTGCACCAATGAATCCTGCTTTTATGCACAGTGTTGGAATGCTACTGGGTTTAAATTGGCTGTGATTGCGCGAATGCCTAGGTGGGTTCCCATTCCTGTGGAGGCCCCTAATGCTATGTCCTTATTCAGGCAAAAGAGGGATTTTGGTTTCACCGCAGCCATTGTTACCGCTGTCTCCTTGGCGGCAGCTGCAGCCACAGCTGCGGCTGTGTCTTTGGGCACCACGGTCCAGACTGCCTCCACATTGAATAATTTGTCTTCTTCTGTGGCCCAGGCCCTGAACACACAAACTGCAATAAATTCTCAGTTAAGGGGAGGATTGATGGTGGTCAATCAAAGGGTAGATTTAGTCCAAGAACAAATAGAGGTTCTATGGCAAATTGCACAACTGGGATGTCAATGGAAATATTCAGGATTATGTGTAACTAGCATCCAATATGAAAATTATACCAGGGCAGCAAACTTGTCTCATCGCTTGTCTGAGTATCTTTTAGGAAACTGGACAGGAGACTTTGACGGCCTGATGCGGGACCTGCGCTCTGCCATCGTGGCTGTGAATTCGACAAGAGTGGATGCCTCTTTTGCAGCTGGATTGTCCTCCTGGATCACAACTGCTATGTCACATTTCAAGGAATGGGTGGGGGTGGGATTGTTTGGGGCGGCCCTTTGCTGTGGACTAGTGTTCCTTCTGTGGCTGGTCTGTAGGCTGAAAGCCCAAACACAAAGAGACAAGGTGGTCGTTGCCCAAGCACTTGTGGCTCTGGAGCAAGGAGCCAATCCCGATATTTGGCTATCTATGCTCAAAGACTAGTCCCCCTTCTTTTCGGCTGGCCTCCCTGAAAACTGGTCAGTGGGGTTTGCCCTGGCTCGTGCTGGCCCACAATTCACAATTCAGAGTCCGCTCCAGTAGATCCAGAGACGGGCAACTTCCCCCCAGACGTGTGCCGACCTAAGACATGGTGCCCGGTGGCGATAGGGTTAACCTTTGACGGGTAAGGTCACGGCCTGAGGTGGGTCGACCTAAGACAGGACTACTGGCTAGACATGTTGTGGCCAATGAGCTTGCTCCAGCCTCTTAATGTAATAAGAAAGGGGGAGATGTGGGGAGCTGCCCACGTTACACCGTAATCGCCATTACAAGATGGCGCCGGCCGACACTGACAATCGGCAAAAACAAGTCTAGAGCGCATGTGCTGGGAAATTCCCCGACCTCCAGTCTCTGCCTCTCCCGTGGCGTCATCTGGGCTGATGCACGACCGCCAGTCAGAGAGGGACACGTCCTAGGCGAGGGACAGTTTTCTATAAAAGGGAACGGGTTTCTGTACTTGGGGTCTCCGCCCCGATAAGCTTGTGCTCTGCCTCTCAAGACGCATTAAAGCTTTACTGCAGAAGGATCCTGTGTGTGCCGCGTCGTTCTTGCTGGTGAGACGGTTGCGCGGGACACTTAATGGATGATCATTTTTTATATTTTATATTAAAGAGAAATCACAATTAATGTTGAATGAAAATGGCAAACTGGGAAATAATGTGCAATACATATGACTAACAAAAGACTAACTTGTTATAATCAAAATACAGTTAGAAAGGAAAATAAAGAAATATTCATAACCTAGTAGGAATATGAGCACATACACAAGAAGTCCAAAAGAAAGGAAATACTCTACAACAATAATGAGACCTCTTTACCTTACCAATTGGAAAAGCTTTATTATAATTTGGGAGCATTTGAAAAAACTATTTATTCATTGTCGAGGAGAGTCTATTTGGAAACATACATTTCACATATTGTTGAATACATTGACAGCAGAAAACAACCAATATTCTTAATTGAAAAAAGACATAAAAATGTCTAATTAAAGAAAAATAAATCTTTTTCTTATTATTTAGGAAATGTGAAGTAAACAAAAAGAAAATTTAAATACAAGGCTTTGATTTTCAATTAAATTGTCAAAGGTGGCGAAGAAAAGGTATGCTTTAGAGACACGTGGAACACCATGAAAAAGACTAATAAACATATAATTAAAGTCATAAAGAAGAAGAGAAAGCAAAGCTAAAGCAATAGTTAGGGAGATCCTGGCTGAGAGTTTTCCAAAACTGAAGTACCCATCAGGCCATAGAATCAGTAAGTTCCACAAACTACTAGCAGAACAAATGCAGGAATAAAGCTTAGTATGCTGGAGCAGGAAGCACAAAACCATGAATGGGCCAATGGAAATGAGGGAGACGGAGTCCAATCTTCCATTCCTTGTTTCCTGGATATCAATATTTTAGCGATTGGTAAGACAGAATTGCAGATTAACTATTGGCTCTACACATATTTTACATGTGGGAGTTCACCATCTCAACAAAATTGGGTGCAATCCCAATGTTAGCTTCCTAATCTGAGCCTTTAATAAGCCATCCCAGTGTTTTTTGTGGCTGGAAGGTGCCCAGAAAAGTGGATTCCATGAGGGTGTTACGCTGTTGTCACACCTTTTTCCTGTAAATCCAATAAATTGCACCTTCACAGCAAATTCTCTTATCTGTAATTCAATAGGCAATCTTTGTGGAATCTTATATCCATAAATCAAGCCCTAGTATAGTGTCCTGGGAGAGAGACTGCCAGTGAGGAAGGAAACCCATATCCAAGGTAGGAGTCAGTTCCAATAAGGGCAAATCACTCCCTCATGCATTGAGGAAGGGGTGTGATATATAACTGGCTTACCACCAAGTGGATGTGATCTCTCTGAGGAGTGGCACCATATAAAGTTCTCAACATCACTCCCTTCTAAGCATTCAGGAGCAGTAGTAGCAGTTATGAGACCAACCTTCATAAAAGGGAGTCTATGATTTTGATCTCAGGTGGACATTGATGTGATATATGACAGTCTACACACTTGATGTCCACTCACATAGATTCATTACTATTCTTATCTCCCAGGCCACTTTTCTGCTATTTTCAATTTTGATCTTTCCAGACCCCTAACAAATCAACAAAGCCATTTGTCACTGTCCAGGAATTTATGTTTATTTTTACTTACAACCAATTCCCCATCCAAATTTGATAACTAAATGAAATGTTTATGGTTCTGCCCAATAATTTTCCCTCACTAGTGCCAATTAGGGTCATCTGAGTGTGATATAATACAGCAGCAGTCCATTTTTGGGCTTGCATCAAGACATAGAATCAAGTCATTCATAGAAACCCTCCCCTAAGGCCATAAAATTGAGCTGAAGGAAAGGTACTGATGCAACAGAAATAGGTGATATGTGGTTCCAGACTACCTATTCATGCTGATTAATTTATACGTGCTTCAGCCTGGTCCCAGATGAACTACTTCCAATATGTGACAGCTTGCTGCTGTGAGAGCTAGTAACTGGGACTTGGTAAATCTGATACTTTAGTTCATGATGAGCAGTGGTTGTCAAAAAGTCTGTCACCCATGTTCAGGAACTTAGTTCCTGATAAAGCCCAATAGCATCTTATGATCTGCTTCTTAAACAGCAAGTAGTTGTCTGCTTGCAGAATGCAGAGCTTTTTTTTTTTTTCCCCAGAATCCTTGGTGATAGTATGGTCATTCATCTAACTGACTTTCACAAATAATCTACACAATGTCCTTATTTATCATGGATACCTCTATTTCACTGGGTTCCTGGTTTATATAGCCTGAGTGGCAGGACAGCTTGCACTGAAGTCTGGAATTAGTACATGAAACCACTAAAAACTGGAAATCTGCAAATCAACACAAAATTTAGCCAAAGTAGTATTTACAAAGCAGATTGTATGCCACCTCCAAAATTCAATGATCTTGCAGGATTGTGCCTCTTTCTCAGTGGTAAGGAATAGAAGCCAAAATAATGCATATGTTATGTTATAGGAAGATAATCAAGCATGCCTTGAAGTATTGAACTGCCTAAAATCTGAATGATTGTCAGATCCCTGAAAAGTTGTAAGGGTTATCTCTCACCCCTTTCACATCATTTTATGCTCATATATGCCGTCAGTGAGTAGACTAGTATGGTATTTCTATAGACTACAGTGATCATGAAGTTCCATAGGGACTACATTGTGACGGAGAGCAGGAGAGTTGATAAAAAATAGACAAACTATAAATGTTTCAGAAAGTTAGGGAGTGACTGATGTGATTATTTTTAATTGTGAGAACTGTATCACAAGACAGAGGTGAGAGGTTTTCTTCAACTTTTTGTTGACAGTTCATTTTCTTTATGGTATCCTTCATGTACTTGATCCTGAGTTAACATATATTAGAATTTCAAAATATTGTCAATATAGCATATAAGGCATCAAGGATCTTCTCCAAGGACAAGTATTTATGATGTAATACAAATTTTGTCAAAAAAGTAAAACACCTATAGTGAAATTTTAGCTCTTGACTCTGTTATCAGATGCCCCCATCCTTTGCAATCCCCTACTGCAGGCCTCTTTTACTCTGCATTCCTGGAGCCTGTACTCTGACACTTTCTTCTTTGTTCTGTGGCTAACTTGATCGTATTATTGCCAGTTGTTTAGACTTAGTCAGTAGAACGAAAGCTTCTTCACCTTTTATCCTAAGTTAACATCTTCAGGTACACTCTCCACTGGCTATATCACCCTCTCTCTAGAATCTGGTGCATCACATCAACTCCTTCAAGTAGCCTCTCAGCTATGTATTAAGGTTCCGAGCCCCTGGCGCACTTGGTAGAGTGCTGCGCTGGCAGCGCGGTGACGCTCCCGCCGCGGGTTCTGATCCTATATAGGACTGACCGGTGCACTCACTGGCTGAGTGCCGGTCACGAAAAGAAAAAAAAAAAAAAAAAAAGCGACAAAGGTTCTGTTCCTTGTCCTAAAAACTGCTCATCCACTGAGTTCATAAGCATAGTGAAGGTAACTCACTTCTGAGAGATGAGGTAATGAACAAGTCGGCCCTGGCTTTAATAGTATTCTTTCTTACCTTTTAAAAATATTTGGGCTGTCAAAAACACTTTAGGAGAAAAGTCCCTATTGCCATGGAGTTTAGTTTACTTGAAAAATATGTTAATCAAATCATAGTTTAGATTACTATAGAGATGCAAGTAGAGAGCCATACCATACAAAACCTTATTAATTAGTTTAAAGAGGTTTTTTCTCCTTTCTTTCTTTATCCTATGAATAATGAACAGGAATTGAAAGACTTTAAAGAAGTTGGTGACCTGATCAAAGGCTAATAAATCGGCTCGAGTTCACAAAATAGTGATACAATCAATGTTAAACTCAAGTATTTTAACAACCAGCTTAAGCCACTTTTCTTTAAACTTTTTAAATTAACTAGAGTTATTATCACATTTAGTAAAATGTTTAGTTTTTATTTTGCCATTTTTGTACAGCTAAAGGTATTTTCCTATCAATTTCTCAGTGTTTGCAGGAAAAGACTATACGATCTGTGAACTAGACAGAAAAAAAAGAATTACTTAAATATTATCCTATTACTTTAAAATGTGTATATTAAAATGTATTATCAAATTATATTAATATTTGTTTTATTTTAAATAAAATAGAAAGTGGGATTCTAGTGTATATAATGTTGCAATTCTAACCAAAATACAATTTTATATGCCTTCAGTAGTTTCCCTTAGATTTAAATTAAATTAAAAATGTATTGCTGTCAGTGTTAAGAATGCCTGTTTTTATTGGAACTAGAGTAATCTGAAAAATTTTGGAAAAACTAAAACTTTACCAAAACCAGATATACAACAAAAAAAGAAACCTACATACAGTCCAATATCTTTGATGAATATAGATGGAAAAATCCTCAAGAAAATACTAGCTAATAGAATACAGAAACACATATATGAAATTATACACCATGATCAAGTGGGATTCACCCCAGGGATGCAAGATTGGTTTGACATAAGCTAATCAATAAATGTGATATACCACATCAATAAAATCAAACACAAACCCATATGATCATCTCTATAGATGATAAAAAAGCATTTGACAAAATTCAACATTCATTTATGATACTCTCTATGAATTGGGTATAGAAGGAAAGTTACTCAACACAATTAAAGCCATATATGACAAACCCATTGCCAATATCACAGTGAATGGAGAAGAATTGAAAGCCTTTCCCTTAAGAATAGGAACGAGACAATGAAGCCCACTCTTGCCACTCCTATTCAGCATAGTGTTAGTACTAGTCAGAGCTATCAGAGAAGAGAAGGAAATAAAGGACATCCATATTGGAAAAGATGAGGTCAAACTGTCTCTGTATGCAGATCACATGATCCTATATATAGAAAAGCCTAAAGACTCTACCAAAAAAACTCTAAGAGTTCATAAATGATTTCATCAAAGTTGCAGGATACAAAACAAACATGCAAAAATCAGTAGCATTTTTTATTCTAACAATGAACTGGCAGAAAAAGAAATCAAGAAGGCTAATCCATTTATAATAGCTACCAAATAAATAAAATACCTAGAAATAAATTTAACCGAGGATGTGAAAAATCTCTACAAAGGAACTACAAACCACTGTCGAGAGAAATTAAAGAGGACACAAGATGATGGAAAGATATCTCATGCTCTTGGATTGGAAGAAATAGCATAGTGAAAATGTCCATATTACTCAAAGTTATCTACAGATTCAATGCAACCCCCATTAGAATTCCAATGACATTTTTCTCAGAATTTGCAAAACAAATCCTAACATTCATATGGGAGAACAAAAGACCACAAATAGCCAAAGCAATCCTGAGCAATGAAAAAAAAAATTAAAAAAAAAAAAAGCTGGAGGCATAACACTACTAACTTTAAACTATACTACAAAGCTATAATAACCAAAACTGCATGGTACTGGCATAAAAACAGACACATGCACCAATGGAACATAATAGAGAATCCGGAAATCATCCCATACACCTACAGCTATTTGATCATTGACAAAGACTCCAAGACCACACACTGGGAAAGAGACTGCCTCTCCAGTAAATGGTGCTGGGAAAATTGGACATTTATATGTAGGAGAATGAAATTAGACCCATACCTCTCACCGTATACCAAAATCAATTCAAAATGGATTAAAGAATTAAATATACATCCTGAAACAATAAAACTCGTTAAAGAAAACATAGCAGAAACATTCTAGGAGGTAGGATTGGGTACAGACTTTATGAGTATGAACCCCAAAGCACAGGCAACCAAAGAAAAAATAAGCAAATGGGATAATATCAAACTAAAAAGCTTCTGCACAGCAAAAGAAACAATTAACAGAGCAAAAAGAGGTTTAATAGACAGAATATAAAAGGAACTTAAACAAGAGCAAAAATCAAGTAACCCAATTAAAAAATGGGCAAAGGTGCTAAATAGGCATTTCTCAAAGAAAGATATATGAATGGCCAACAGACACATGAAAAAATGCTCCACATCACTCAGCATTTGAGAAATGCAAATCAAAACTACTTTGAGATACCATCTCACTCCAGTTAGGATGGCTAATATCTAAAAGACTGAGAATGACAGTCTGTTGGTGGGACTGTGACACGGTGAGCCTTTATGGAAAGTGGTAAAGAGGTTCCTCAACTACAGATAGATCTACCATATGACCCAGCTATTCCACTGCTAGGTATATACTCAGAGGAATGGAAATCATCATGTCGAAGGGTTACCTGTACTCCCATGTTTATTGCAGCACTATTTACAGGAGCCAAGAGTTGGAACCAGCCTAAATGCCTGTCATCGGATGAGTGGATAAAGGAAATATGGTATATATACACAATGGAATACCGCTCTGCTATAAAAAGGAATGAAATACTACCATTTGCAACAACATGGATGGACTTAGAGAAAATTATATTAAGTGAAATAAGCCAGGCACAGAAAGAGAAATACCACATGTTCTCACTTATTTGTGGGGGCTAATAAAAATAAGTAAGTAAATAAACAAACCAACGGGGGGGGCAGGGGAAAGAAGACACAACAATCACAACAATTCCTTGATTGTTTTAAGACAAGTGAACAGATATGATATTGATGGGGGGGAGGGGACAATGGGAGGGAGGAAAAGGAGGAATCGGTAAAGGAACCTGAAAATCAACTATATTGTATATTGCTGAATTAAAATTTAAAAATAAATAAATTTTAGTCGAGTTTCAAAAAATAGATGTATAAAGTCTATGAACTCTTGCTTTTATTTTTAATTTTTTATCCAGGAATATATGACACACAAATATAATAACACAAAGTGGTGCTGCTTCTGGTTTGGTTAGGGTCTTGACGGTGGCAGGATAAAGACAACAAGCAGCTGTATTTTTTCAAACCGAAAGCTCCTCAGTATGGATCTTTTAATGCAAAGCAGACTGAATTTTTAATAAGTAAACTTTTATAAAAACTTTAAGGATTAAATGTTACACACACTTGAATTTTCTCTCATTACAGAGCTCTTTAGAAATTTCTTTATCCCACGTTCAAAAAAAGAAAAAAAACACCAAAGAAGTTATAAATGATTTGGAAAATGCAAGAAAGCAAGTAAACAAAATAATAGCACACATACTAAAAAAAAAAAAAAAAAAGTAAACTTTCAGTTAAACATGAAAATAGGCACACTGGCTAAGAGCAGAGAAAGAAATTTTAAATTGGTGAGCTGACCCAATGATGTCATCCACTTCATAAATGCTGTAATTTCTTATATTTTGAAGCACATCATAGATAAATTTTACCTCAGTGTATAAATAGATGAAACTACTGCATCTTTTGTTTAGCTAGCTCCTAATTTTTCTCATTCTATATATCATGATCTGTGAAATGATTTGGGGTGCTCTCGTTTCCTTATATCTTCAAAATGCTTAAAGGTATCTGTATCTCTCTAGACAGAAGACAGAACCAACACTGGTGATTTGAACAGGGAATATTTAATATAAGGAATTAGTAACTGGTCGTAGGGATTAGCACATAAGAGGGGATAAAAGAGAACAGAAAGAACACCCTAGTGCTAGAGGAAAGAACAGCAAGGATGAAATAAACTTGGAAAGGGGATATCCTTCCCAAGGGTGAGTTTCAGAACTCTTTGGAGAGGATATGTGTATGGCCCCCTGGATGGAGAGAGGTTCTCTGGTTTGCCCCGGGCCAGAGGTGCTCCACAGATGGTGAGCTGAAAATGGGGAGCAGGAATTTAAGGCTTAGGCTGGTAACAAACCTTGCTAGAGGGTGAGGGCCATTGGGAGTCCTGGACATAAGCCACTGCCAGCTGCATAGCAGGAACAAGAATCAGCTCACTGGACCCAGGTGCAGAAGCCCATCTTGCTGTAATGTTCATCCAGCATCCTCACATGACAGCTGATGAAGGATTCCAGCTCCATATCACAAGTCAGGCAAACAATAAAGGGTGAACTTACTGTCAAAAGGCAATAAATTGATAACTGATAATAGCGTTTTTGTCAGGAAACACTCGAAGAAAAAAATATGATACTCTATTAAAACAGAGTACGTGTAATTTTCTTCACTATATCTTGGTTTTTGTTACTCTGTCGATGAAAGGAAACTCCACACATTACTATGGTCATTGCTCTTTTTGTTGGCATACATTGGCTAGAAATTCTTTTAACAGCTCTGAAATTGTGTCTACTGCTAACAAAGCAGACAAGTTTGACAACATTTAATATAGAACATTGAATGTCCACATTGTCAGGAGATTCTGTCAAGAATTAGGAATAAAACGTGGTTTCTTCTACTACATAAAAACTGCTGGCTTCCCAGGCATTCTTTGGAAGAACTTAGTTGAAATTTAGACAGCACTTAATCTATTCTTAAAAGACATCCTGCAAAGATAATTTATTTGAGTGCAAGAAATGTGAGAGCATTTGGAAACAATTCAAAGAAACTAGGAAAACTTGGAGTTCATTAAACCACACATTTCCTCCTCTGCCAATGTTAGCTACAGGAGTTCTGACTCCGTTTTTTTTTTAATACTTGTCCTTGTACCTCATGGATTCTATTAAAATAAAAGTTTAAGATAAATTTAATGTCATACATAGCATATACATTTCCATGGCAAAGATCACTCCACAATGTAATCTTATTCAAACTAAAAAACAGCCACCTTCACATTAAAATGTACGACTAAGTAAAATTAAAATTACTTGTACAATTTTATTAACATTACTTTTTACTAAAATTGCATTAATTTTACATAAAATGCTAAAAATTTACTTTAAAAATTTTGTGTATACTTGATTCATATGAATGAAATACATTTCTGAAGCAATAAATACAATGTACACACAATCTTATGTGTGTTTGTGCTGTTTCTTGGCATGGAGAACTATGGTAGTCATCATATTTTCAAAAGAATTGCTGAACCAAAGAATGTTATGAGTTCCTGAACAGGTAAAAAACATAGTATAGTAAACCAGATTACATAATTTCTGAATTTCTTAGCACACTGAGTCTCATCATTTAATGGATTTAATGTAACCTTCTAACAAAACAGCTAGAAAGAAGGCTCAATCTCAAATTAGAGCGATCCACCTACCATTGAAAAAAATGATTACATTAATAATTTTTTCATGAATCCCACCTCCCTAATGCTTTGGTACACTAGTCAGATTAGGAGAAAATCATACAGTACATACTCCTTCATTCGAGAAGAAAAATAAGTCCAGACCACATTCCATGAGCAGAATACAAGGCAGCTTAAGTGGTACAAAGTCAGGGGATATTCGTAAGATTTCTTCTGCCTGCCCTTATTCTCCTTTCTTGCTATTGATAGAATTTCAAACTTGGAAAGAAATAGACATGTATAAATTCCTGGGAGAGGTAACAAATGGACTTGAATTTACACTGAGGTGTAAATTACTGTTATGCTACACTTACCCGAAAGTACATTTTGAGAATAGAAAAGAGCGAATAATATCAGGTCCTAGAAGAACTAGAATTCTATGAAGAAAGCAAAAAGTAGTTGGGGTGAGAGAAGAGGAAATGCCCATTGTTTCCTTAAGATTTTATTTAATAATGGTTGTGTTAGGAATGAGTTCAGAAAAGATTAGCTGGAGCTGGGAGGATGAGAAGGCAAACAATGGAGTGCAAAACTAGTGTTCTCATTCTTGATGTAAAGGTAGACAAGTGTTTCTGTTTTTGACATAAAGGCAGACTAATGTTTACATTAGTCTATTTGCCTATTATGAATTGAGGGGTTTGGGAAAGTAATCTTTAAAAACTTAAATCAACATTAATAAATCCCCTAATAGTCCCCAAAGTCCAGGCAAGATATCTGTATAACACCGATTCTTTTTTACTTTATAGTTAATCCAAATGCAAAGAGTGTTGCAAAGCTACTCATAATACAGACAAAAAAGTTGGTGTTAAAACGGTTCCTATTTCCAGATTCTCCTCTTTTCTACAACTCATAATTTCGAAGGAATGTGAAATTATCCAAACTTATCAGAAATTCCATTAAAAGAAAGATTTGAAATGGAAGCTTCTGACTATGTATAATTCTGCATTTTAAAGTCTTGTTGGTTGTTGGGAAATCATATGAAATAGGTGTAATTGATATCGGGTGAAGGATCTCATAACCTAAAAGTCTCCCCTTAAGCCTATGCACTTATCTCAAATCAGCAGATTGGTCATCCCCTGAAGTTAGGAAAATTCAGTTTCAGATTCTAAAACACTATTTATCTATTCAGATTTTTCAGGTATGCCAAATAAGAAAATTCATAAGACCAGAAAAAATGTCTAAATTAATACCCACCAAAGAGTTGGTTTTCTCACCCCCTTGATCCCATCATATTCATATTTACCTGTAGCCAAGCAGTGAATGCATATGTACTACCCATGCAGTACCCATGGTTTACTTCTACAACCAGTAATCATATAGATAGTGATTTATTTCTATAGTTTTTGATATTTAACTTTTTCATCGATGGCACCTGGGAAAAGATTTGTTCATAGCTGTTAAATACTCTCCATATCATCTTCTTCATTACTTTCCCAACAGATGAGATATGCAACAAAAAAACATTGAAAATATTTATAGACATAAATATTGGTTCCAATATTTTGAAGGAATGTTGTCTTTTTAAAAATCATTGGAACATAATTGATTATACATATTTGTAGGGTACAGAATTGAATATCAGTACCTATATACAATATGTAGTGATCAAATCAGGATAATTACTATATTCATCATTACAAAATGTAACCATTATTTGTGACTCTTAACCAGTTTCTCACTAACCAACCCCCTCTCCCTTTCCCACCTCTATTAAACACAATTCTGTTTTCTCTTTTCAAAGGCCAACATATCATTTGGATTGTTCTTTCTTTCTTTCTTTTTTATTTACTTATTGTTTAGCTCTCACTTAGGAGTGAGGGCATGCAATATTTCTCTTTCCATACCTGGCTTACTTCGCTTAGCCTAATTTTCTATAAATTCATTTATGCTGCTACGAATGGCAGTATTTCATTCTTTCTTATGGATGAGTAGTATTTCATTGTGTATATATACCACATTTTCCTTATCCCGTCATCTGTCAACGGACATTTAGGTTAGTTACATCTCTTGGCTAGTGAAAATAGAGCTAGGACAAACATGGGGGTGCAGGTATCCCTTCGACACAATGATTTCCATTCCTTTGGGTTTACATCCAGGAGTGGGGTTGCTGGATCACATGGCAGTTCTATCTGTAGTTGTTTGAGAAATCTCCACACTGTTTTCCATAACAGCTTCACTAATTTGCCATCCCACAATCAGTGTAGAAGGGTTCCCCTTTCTCCACATCCTCACCAGCATTTGTTGTTCTCTTTCTAATAATAGCCAATCTAACTGGGGGAAGATGATATCTCAGTGTGGTTTTCATTTGCATTTCCCTGATTCTTAACGATGTTGAGTATTTTTTCATGTATCTGTTGGCCATTTGCATGTCTTTTTTGAGAAATATCTATTCAACTCTCTTGCCCATTTTTTAGGTCAGTATTTTTTTTTTTATTTTTACTATGATGTTGTTTGAGTTCCTTGTATATTCTAAATATGAATCCCTTGGATGATGTATAGTTTCTGAATAGTTTCTCCCATTCTCTAGGTTGACTTTTCACTCTGTCAATTGTTTCCTTTGCTGTGCAGAAACATCTTAATTTGATATAATCCCACTTGTTTATTTTTTCTTTTGTTGCCTGTGCTTTTGGTGTCTTATTCATAAAAACTTTTCCCAGTCCTACATACTGAAGTGTTTCCCCTGTTTTTCTTTTAGGTGTTTTATAGTTTCAGGTCTTTAATCCATTTTGAGTTGATTCTGGTATATGGAAAGAGGTATGCATACAGTTTCGTTCTTCTACATATGGATGTCCAGTTTTCCCAGCACCATTTATTGAAGAGGCAGTCCTTTCCCCAACACATGTTCTTGCTGCTTTTGTTGGAAATCAGTTGGCTGTAAGTACATGGATTGATTTCTGGGTTCTCTATTCTCTTCTATTGGCCTGAGAGTCTGTTTCTATGCCATTGGATTACTATAGCTTTAGCACATAATTGAAGTCAGGTAGTATAATGCCTCCAACCATTTTGCTTTGTTTTGTTTTCTTTTTTCTTTTTTTCTTTTCTTTCTTTCTTTTGTTTTTTGCACAGTACTTCTTTGGCTATTTGGGGTCTTTTGTTGTTTCATATGAATGTTAGGACTGTTTTTTTCTATCTCTCTAAAGAATGTCATTGGCATTTTGATGGGATTGCATTGAAGCTGTAGGTCATTTTGGGTAATAGGGACATTTTCACAATGTTAATTCTTCCAATTCAAGAGCATAAAATGTTTTTTCATCTTTTTGAGTCTTCTTTAATTACTTTCAGTAACGATTAGTAATTTGTATTTTAATTTGATAAATCAAAATTTAAAAATTAATTTAAAAAGAAAATGTGGCATTTAAACACAATGGAGTAATATCTATGAAAAAGAATTAAATCCTGTCATTTGCATCAAAATGGATGAGCAGGAAGACATTATGTTAAGTGAAATATATCAGACACAGAAAGATAAATTACTGCATGTTCGCATTCATATGTGGGAGTTAAAAAAATAATAAGTTGAATTTTTAGAAGCAGAGAGTATACTTGTGGGTAATTACTAGAAGCTTGGAAGGGAAGAAGGGACGGAGGACAGTGAGAGGTTGGTCAATGGACACAAAATTACAGGTAGATAGGAAAAATAAGTTCTAGTGGTATACAGTGGTGCTAGGCATCTATAAATGACAATAATTTCTTGTATGTTCTCAAATGGCTAAAAAAGAGGAGATCAAATGTTCTCATTATAAAGAAACAATACATTTTTGTGATGATGAATTTGCTAACTACCCTGATTTGGTCATTACACATCGTGCACACGTATTGAAATATAACTCTGTACCCTGTTAATATGTACAATCAATAAAATTCAATGAAAAAGTATACCAATTCCTTAAAAAAAAGGTACAGTTAAAATGTAAATGGATATACATCTTCTCCCCCTACATTGGTAGTATAAGTAATCAGAGTAAAACATAATGTAGCATTTGTTACATGTTGAGATTTATTTATTTGTTTGTTTTACAAAAATCAGAGAGAGAGGGAGTTATACTTACAACAATACAGATAGAATATATCAACCCATGACCCAAGTCACATTTTCATTCTTATTTGGGTGTTGGTCCTACTACCTCCAACTTAGGTTGTGTGTAACCTTATAGGTATAAGTAAGAGCATTAAAAATAATTCACAACAAAAAAGTACTGCAAACTTTATAAAATTAATCATTGTAACAAAAGAGTATAAATTGAAAGACTATCAAATGATTAGTGGGTTTTACTGGAGTCTTACAGTGCATCCAAGAAATTCACATGAATTAGATTTCCATGGCTATTTTCTTCTCCCTGTCTTTGAATTTGGATTCATACATCCAAAAATCATCATGCAAAATAGTATCAGGAAAGAAACAGGGAGAGAAAAGGTTTATTCCACCTCTCTCACATAAACTTTCCTTTAACTGCTTTGTCTAAAAGCTCTTTTAAAAAGCAGGTTCCACTGGGATTTTTTTTAACGTTTGAAAACATCTCTATGAAAAGTCTAAATATGCTCAAGTAATAGCATCTTACCAAGAATTTCCATTTGGCAGCAGGGTCTAGAGATCACAATACCCTAGCTCTTATCGATATAAAAAATACTTCACAAAAGACAGTTTATATCACATAAAACTTTATCTATCTACCTACCTATCTACCTACCTACCTACCTACCTACCTATCTATCTATTTACTAATCTTTACATCTCATTCTCTCCTCATCTCATCATTCTTACTCTGGCAAAGATTGTAATGAAAATTTATCCAAAAATCAATGTCAATTAAATAATTACTCATTGTAAAAAAGCAATAGCATAATAATTAAGCAACAACTTTAAGTTTCTCTTGTTCCACAAAAATTGTGAGCAGAGAGAAAAACCTTTGGGTTTTTCTTGTATCTTGAAGGGTTTTTGGCAAATGTTCTTGAGTTTTAGAATTCTTCACAAAAGCACTGAAGATTAATGGCATCCCTTCCAAAAGACTCCACAGTTTTTGCTGCAAAAGGCAGTTTATTTTTTAAGATATTCCCAGGACAAATAAATATGTTAAGTGAAAGACATTTGGGGCATTTTTGAAACACCAGCTAAAATATTCCACATGAATTAAGTTCTTGAATCTGAACATACTCGTGCATATAACTGCAACCAAAAGAAAGTTTACACATATGGCCTTAATTGGTCCATTTATAACCTTATTTAAAATTGAATAATGTTAGTATTTTCCTGATATAAACATGTTTTATTTTCATGTTAATACTGTAGACATTTTTATGCCATGATTTTAAAACTGCCTTGGTTCTAAAAACAATATCATATACTGTTAAACTGTAAATCTCTTCCCTTATCTATTTAATACATTAATCAAGAAAAAAAGCCACACTGATGAAGAAAAATACATTCCTCTTATAATTTGGCTTAAAATGGAAAGTTATAAATTTCCTTTTCTTAATCTTTTTATCATGATAAGTGATAATTAATGCACATAAAATTTTTGGTTTTCTCCATTTAGTCACTCATGACAGAAAAGAATAACAACTTGATATTTATCAAATACTGTGGTTGCAACATATCTTTCTTTGTGTAGATACTAATTGGATTGTATATATGAAACTATAGTTTGTAAATATCATTTGGTAAGTTCTAAGTAACAGTTAATTCTTTAATGTTGCCATCACTTAAAAAAGATGATTTGCAAAGCAAGGAGCCCAGGAGAATTATTTCTTATGATTTTCACTACAATTCCAATAACTACCAGTAGGTGGTAGTGATACTTTGTGTACCTTAAAGCTAATATTGAAGCTGTCTTTATTTGCAACAAAACCTATTTGTACACAAAAACATTGATAGCTTATTACTAAGCACAAATTTCTTATTTTGTAACCAAATAAGAAAAAAAGTAATTTAACCAAGATGGAAAGCAATATAACACTTTAAAAATAAAAGCATAGGCTCTCCGTAAATTCAATTATCATAGGCTACACCTCTTAATTTAATTCTAGTTTTGACTTCCCAAGGCATTAAGTGTCCATATTGTCAGCATGAAACAAAGTGTACTGCTTTGCAACTCATTTCATAATATTTTCTGATTTGTAAAATTCTCCAGCCTCCCTACTCATTCTACATCATCATAAGGAGATATCATGGCTGTATGGTTTATTAGCTAAAACCGTTTGGTTTTCTTAGGACTTCATCAACATTTGTTACAAAATATATCCAGGGTTTTCTTTAGAAGAAGAGACTGCAAATTTGTTTAAATGATAAGTGGTAGTGGCTCAGAGAAGTACATAGAGAATCACTGCTTTTCTGTCAGAGGCTAAGCTCCTACAACAGTATGAAGTTCCTAAGAATTATAGAAATTTTGCTAATTTTTCATTCTTTAGGGGCAAATCAGTTGCTATCTGAATGTAATTGTCATTACCTCCTAGTGCTCCTTTCATCTATACTTCCTCTTCTCACTCTTTGTTCCTCTTTCCCAGTGAATTGATTATTAATATTGAGTGTCCTAACTGGAACAGTCATTCCTGATATTTTTATAGACAGTCTTTGTTTCTTGAAAAAATTACTAACATTAACTGGTTTTTCTGAAATTTCAAATGTATTTTGAACATATGCATGAGAATAAAGTTTTAAAATGCACTGACCTTGTGCCTTCACAAATTATTGGAAATTGCAATTAGATAAGAACTCTAGAAATAAAGCCAAGCACAGCATTACAACCAATTCTGTGTGCCAGTAAAAGTGTGATATTTAATGCCCAGGAAGTTAAAAGTATAAGCTAACTAGAACTAGAAGTTAAAACTAAAAATAATGAGAAGGAGTTGCCTTGTTAGAATTTAGAAACTTATTTTTTAGTTTCCTCATAGCTGTCTTTACTTCTTGATTCCTCAAAGTATAGATTACTGGGTTCAGAATGGGAGTGAAAATGGTATAAAACACAGACAGGATCTTGTCTACCAGAAAGCTGCTCAGTGGCCACATGTAGATGAGGATGCATGGCCCAAAGAACAGAAAGACAACAATAAAATGAGCTGTGCAGGTAGAAAGGGCCTTAGATGATCCTGTGGAAGAAAGATGCTTGATAGCAACCAGGACAATAACATATGAATTGACTAAAAGAATAAAGCAGAACAAAGCAATTATGCCACTTGTTGAGATCATAAAGAGGCCCAGAACATAAGTATCCACACAAGCCAGCTGAAACACCACAGGAAGGTCACAGAAAAAGCTGTCTACTTTATTGGAACCACAGAACGATAAAGTGAGTGCAAATATGACCTGGCTCATTGAATGCATGATTCCCACAACCCAGGAAGCTACCACAAGAGCAACACATACTCGGGGACTAATGATTGAAGCATATTGGAGGGGCTTACATATTGCAATATACCTATCAAAGGACATAGCCATGAGTAAAATAATCTCCGTACCAGTGAAAAGGTGTAGAAAGAATATCTGGGTGATGCAACCATCAAAAGAGATGGCTTTGTGACCAGTTAGGTAGTCTGTAATCATCTTGGGGGTTGCAAAGGAAGCAAGAGACATGTCGATGATGGAGAGGTTGGTGAGCAGGAAATACATAGGAGAGTGCAGGTGAGTGTCAGCTATGACTGTGATGACTATGAGGCTGTTGCCCACCATTGCTGCCACATAAAACAAAGAAAACACCATGAAGAAAAACATCTGTAGCTCCCAGGAGTTAGAGAGCCCCAGCAAAACAAACTCAGACACAGTAGACTTATTGGCCACATCCATTGTCTTGATTCATAGGTAGAAGCCTGTATCAAAAAAATAAGTAAATAAGATAAAGTATGAGTCAATTGAAGCAAATGTTCTATTTCCAAGAATCTACTTTCATAGTCTTTGTTGCCTCTCTGAAAACTTATCTTTACTATTCTTTCCATCTTTCTCATTTGGTATATTCGTTTAAAAGGAAATTTTAAAATATTAGAGATTATAGCAAGATACCCCTTAAACCACAGGTATTGAAAATAACACATTCTTTTCTGGTATTAAATGGAAATCAACCTGAAATTTTATCATTCTGAGTGGACCTATCTACCTATTTGTTTATTCATTCATCTACATGATCCTAAAGATAATATCTACCAGTTAGTAAGCATTTACTTTATGCTGACAATGTGTTACATGTGCACACAAATATATATGTACACATACATGTTTAGTCATTAGATTTTATCCATAAAGATATCCTTACTGAAAAAAATATGAGGAGTCTTCAAAAAAATTAATGGAAAGATTTATGTTATCTTTTAATGCCATTTTTCCACAAACTTTTTGAAGTGCACGTGTATAAAGTTATATCACAAATACGGGCTCTTAGGCAACATTACAGTGAGACTTCTGTATACAGTTGCAGATCTCTCATAAATTTCCAGAGAAGAGCTGTTAATATAGTCACAGATAAAAGTTTCCTGGTTGAAACCCAGCAGAAGCACACAAAAAATTAGTTTGCTGATATCATCCAGAGGAAGAAGACTGATTGAGGATCAAGTTTACTACATTGTAGTTACACAACCAAAGAAAAGGCATTTAACCTCTTTCAGTCACAATTTGTTTTTTGTTAAAATATGAGTCTGTTCCTCCTACAAATATTTATAATTCTATAATTTAAAATAAATCCTTTCTCCTAAAGAATATATTACATCATTTTTTATGGGAAAGAGCTCAAAGATCAATCTCTTTCATCCCACCCCTGTTTGAATTCTTCCTTCATATATGCCAACACAGACAAACTGTTGTATTGACCTCAGCTCCATAGAATAGGTGTTAGGAGATGGGAGTGGGAAGAGCAAACATATAAAATCTTTCAGTAGAGATCCTTTGTAAAACACCTTTACTTACCAGATCTATAGCAGAATCAGGGCTTTAGTTTATTCAGAGTGATAGGTAGGCTTCTGACAGAGAGCATAGGAGGTAATTTTAAATATAATTAATGGCCTAGTTGAATAATTTGTTGTTTAACAGCTGTAGATAAAACGATTGTTGCAGGGACTTGGGAATTGACCAAGAAATCATCTTGCAATGGGATTTATTAAACAGCAAAGATGGTATTATTGAGTTCACAAAGGTAAGATATTTCAAGAATCTTATGGGATTATTTTCATCTGGACCTGAAAGATTCAGGGAACGGAAGTTGGAAAAGGCAGCAGAAGATATCAAGTCAACTAATTTTAATAAGCACTCTTGATTATCTAACCCTGTTGCAGAAGCAATGGAGAATAAAATCCAGAAATATTCACCTCTGCTTCAAGTAATTTAGAGTTCTTTGGAGATAATGAACACCCCAAAATAAAGCAATGGGTGAAAAATTCAACCAACTAACCTAGTGCTCATACAATTCTCAGAGTTCATGAGTGAACTGAAATTTAGTTAAAGGAAAATCTATAATGTGCTGAATCAATTAAGAAAGTGTTCTTGCAGAAGATATATCATGAACTTGACCTAAAATGAAAACTAGAATTTTGATTAGCGGGAGGGGAAAAAAATGTATGAGTGGAAAACGGAGCAACCTATTTACAGTGGTGCAAGATATTTAGTTGGAGGTTTGGAAAAACAAGAATGCCATTCTAAAATATGTAGCTTGATACAAAAAACAATAAAGGGCCATTGTAAGATCAGTTGTAACCAAGGTTATAATGAATCGAAAGCAGTATCTTGTAAAGATTTATGCATACAATTTGGAGAAGAGAGAAAATTAAGGTAAGGAAATACTAAATGAAATAGCTATAAGGAGATAACTTTGACTAAGGTGCTAGAGATGTAAATGTGATTATGATTGATGAGATTTCCAAGTAACTATCCTTATGAATATTTTTGTTTATTGAATATTATGATTATTATCCAATGAAAGTCTGTGTGGTAGACTGTATTTTTTAAAATCAAAATTGGCTACCATTTTGTATATGCAATCTCTTCAGGTACTTTCCCATGCTGCTGGAGGAATGTAACTCCCACTTTATTCATCAAAGCCTTGGAAGCAAGACTTACTTTGTTCAATTTGAATAGAATTATCATATGTCATACCTGAGCAGAAGTTTTACGAGCCAATTTGTGCTCCAACATTGTTCTTTTCCTTTTTCCGGGTCTCAGGATAAATAAAATAAATACAAAGAGACATTAAAGTACAGAGAGAGAAAGAAAGAGGGAAAGGGGATGAGAGAGAGAGAGAGAGAGAGAGACTATACTACTATATTAGCAGATAGAAAGGTACATTTGTTAAGATGGAGGTTACCTCCTGATTGAACACCATGTTAATCTATATCACAGCAGGGTTTTTGTAGAAAAGTCATAACCATAGAAAAAGTTTCCAAATATTGTAAAATGTTCCTTAGAAGGCAAAATCAGTTCAGTAGTTGTGAATTATGGTGCAAAATGAAAGTAGCCAGACACAGAAGACTACATGATTATATAATTAAATGTATTTGAAATATTCATAAAACAAAAAACTATAGTTATAGAATGTAGATCAGTACTTTCCAGGGCTCAGGCTTGGAGCAGGAGGTTGAACGGAATATGAGGAAATTTTTTGAGGTGATGGAAATATGATATTTCAAGATTGTGAGAATGCTTACACAACTATAAGCATTTGTCAAAACTATCAAATTATACACTTATATGTAAATTATTTCTCTATACAGGTTAATTTAAAATCATAATGTTTTATGTTTACTCAAATAGAAATTACATACAAAATCAAAAGGAAATAATGGGCGAAAAACTATTTGTAACATGTATGACAGAACGAAATTTTGATACATCTAATATATTAAGAGCTCCTGAAAATTAATAAGAAAAGATTCAGTGAAGAACACAATGACTGAGAACCTAAGTAGACAGTTTCTAGCATAAAATATCTAACGACCAATAAAACTATGAGAAATGCTTGACCTCATTAATAGCCAGGGAACTACATATTATAATAAAAGTCAATGCCATTTTTGCCAATCAGGTTAATCAAAATTTAAGAGAATAATAAGGAATATTCTTTTATATTGTTGATAAATGTATGGATTGCTGGATTGAATACACAAATCCAAAAGGTGGGGATAACTGTTGAAATTTAAAATATGCATTTCCTCATTGTCATTTAACTCATAAAGCTTTCTTTTAAGAATCAACTTGTAGAAATAAAAGCACTTCTCCATGAAACTATCTGTAGGAATATTTATTTATTTTACCATTAGTGACATTTACTATATTCATAATGTTGTATTACCATCACCACCATCTAGTTCCAGAACATTTTTTGTCATCCCAAAGGAAACCTTGTGTCCATTAACTACCTACCCCCCTCTTCCCCAGCCCCTGGCACTGCTAATCTACTTTCTATCTCTATGGGTTTTGCCTATTTTTGACATTTTATAAAAATGTAATTATACGATATGTGGCCTGTGGTGTAAAAATCTTGTATACCAATGTTCATAGAAGCAGTTAAGTTGAAAACTTTCATCAACTGAGGAATGTATAAATAAAATGTGCTGTATCCATAGAATGGAGTATTACTTAGCCATGAAATGAATTAATGATACTTGCTACAATCTGGATGAACTTTGAAAAGGTTAATCTAAAGAAAGCCAGACATTTAGTATTTTGGAAATTCATGGGTGTGTGTGTGTGTGTGTGTGTGTGTGTGTGTGTGTGTGCACGCGTGCGTGTGTGTGTGTGTATAAAATTTAAATGTATATATAATATAAATATATAATATGTATTAAAGAAAAAGAAAGGTGAGAAATATGAAATAATTGGATTAGGATACAAGAAATGTGACTTTGATGGTTGTTTTGGTTGACATTAAATTCCTGATTCTTGAAAAAGTTTCTTTTTGACAACTGTACTCATATATGTAATTAGTTGTAATCAAAGGAACACAACTACTCTCAGAAATGGGGTTAAATACAATTTCTGAATGAACTTCTAACTCTACCTAATTTTTAACTTGATAAAATATATTTTGGGAAGTAGTGTTATTTATGAATTGTTCTACGTACCCCCGCCCTCCCTCTAAAAATTTACCATTACCCCTTGTTGTGGAACTTTAAAACCCACAAACCCACACCTTAACCCACAAACACAGCACTATTTATAAGAGGATCTTAATGAAATAACTTTTTTTAAAAACTCCTTTCTTCCTCTCCCACTGCTCTGATGCTGTACACATCTCAAGTACTGTTTCCCTCTTTACACATCTTATACACCATCTACATAGGACACTGAAGACACAATGTTTTAAAGATGTACCAGCTTGGACTGAAAAAGACCTCTGGGGCTAAAAATATTTGTAGACTGAAGTAGGCTGAGGGAACTGCTCAGCAGAAAAGAGACCATTTCAAGTGGAAAAGGAACAATGATTTAGAGGACAGAGCTTAGGGCTGCCTCAATCAGTGTATTAGGGAACCACCCCAGAGACCAGAATCAGTCCCTAGTCAAGATACATATCTTGTTCCTGGAGTCAGGGGAGTTGAATAAATATGCTCAGAAGTGTTTCAGAATAGCTATGGGCCAGGGACAGCTACGTGCTTTTTATTTCCTTCGGTTTTGAATTTGCATGTCAATCACAATTATTTGATCATTGTCTCACTTGTAGTATGTTGGGAGTGTGGAGAGGGGAGCAGTTGACATCGTTTTGGTTCAGAGATATATATATACTAAGAGGATCTGCACCCAAGGAGCCTCATATATATCAGGAGCTAATGCAGAAGAAAATGTCACTGAGACCCCAATGGTCTGTTTGCCTGCTGCTCACTAGCCAATAATCAAGAGATAAGAGTTGGTGTAAGGAAAGGTAGCCTTTAATCAAGAAGCCAGCAGCCTGGGGAAATGGCAGACTTATGTCTTGAAGGCCATCTCCACCTTCCCAATTTGCCAAAGGGTTTTATAGGGGTCTGCAGTGGAAAACTGAATCAGGGTGGCCAAGCTGTGATGTGCAGACATGCTTGACTGTTTCAAATAATCATTAAGGAACTTCCCAGGTGGGAGCTGACCAGCGTCATACTTCATTCTCCATGGGCTCAGTTCCTGTTATTTTCAAATAAGATCAGGTTAGAAAGCTAGTAAGGAATGGCCATCTGGGCTTATAATTTTTCTCTGATTATTTGTGTACAATGTGAGAGCAAGAGTCATTTGTGTTCCAGCAATTAGCTGCAGGCTATGTGATTTGTGTTACAGGACAGAACAAGCTTTTAGATTTAAAGGTTTAACAAAATGGAGTCAGTCTGTTCAGGCTATTACAAACTGATGCTGATCTTCTGGCCAAATGCTGTCATTGGATGAGACTTTGGATGTCTTGGAATTGAGTGAGCATATTTTCCATGTTGGTAGAAAAAAATAATTGTGTCCAAAAGCAGATTGTGATAGATTGAAAATTATGATATAAATATTTTGCATCTTTTTCAATTTTGCATCTTTTTCAAATCCTTAAGTCTTTTTTGCTTTGTAAATTGCTGTAAGTTGCTTTGACCAATAAAGTGTGGCTAAAATGTTGAGTGAGTTCCAGAGCTGAGCCCTCAAGAGACTAGCAGCTTTTACTTCCACCCTCCTGGGATACAGACCCTGTGTAAAGCAGGTCAGGCTACACTACTGAATGATGAAATACCATGTGCAAATAGGGAGTACCAGGCAGGCCCCAGCCATTTTATCCACGCCAAGTGAGGCGCCAGATAGAGTAGGGAAGCTATCACGGAAGTTCCACACCAGCCAAGGTTCCAGATAAATACAGCTGCATGAGTCTCTCCTATAGACTGTGGAGTGGAGTGTGCTGCATCTTTCTATTGTCAGACTGGTTAAACTGAGAACTACAGTTCCCAGAATTCCCTTCCCTGCATGATTCTGTGCAGTGGGTTAGAAATCTTGATTCTCTTCTGATCTTAGAATAGGATTTTTAGGTAATGCGTGAATGAGCTAAAAGGCTCTCGAGTAGGGGATGATAGTCCACAGATAAGTGTGGCAAAAGCCATCTAATCAGTTCTAATCACTGTTTAGGGATGGGATTCTGTACTTCGACTATTTTAGGTCTCTGGTTTGATTCCAGCTTGAAGTACTATTGACTATTTAACCTATTGATTGTTCTTAAGATATGCTAAGGAAACTGCTTGAATGCTGTTTAAAAATGCTAAGGAGGGCCAACCCCGTGGCTCACTCGGGAGAGAGTGCGGCGCTGGGAGCACAGTGGCGCTCCCGCCATGGGTTCGGATCCTGTATAGGGATGGCCGGTGCGCTCACCGGCTGAGCGTGGTGCTGGCGACACCAAGCCAAGGGTTGCGATCCCCTTACCGGTCACAGAAAAGACAAAAAAAAAAAAAAAAAAAAAAAGCTAAGGAAATCGCTGTAGGAAAAGAAAATGTTTACTAAGGCCAAGCTGATTGTTGGTGGATCGACTTAGCTTTTTACAAATTGCATCCTGGAATGCCACATTGTTAATTTACTGCTGTTACTATTTTACACTACCTCTTTTTATGTCCTTCTTTGAAAAATCAACTGATTTTTCTTGTGCAACTTCCTTGTCTTGTCAATAAAAAGAAAGGCAGATTTTGAACTGGGGCTGTTCCCCTGATGGGCAGCAGTCCTGCCAGGCCTTATTCATGTTACCTTGAGTGAATTCTTTCTTTCTCTTTTTTTCTTCTCTGTTACACAGAGGGAAGTGTAACAATTGTGGATTAGAGTTGCCTGAAAATAAATTTGAGAGGCAGCATAAGGCAGCAGCCATTACTCTCTGATCATCATGAATATATAGACACGGAAGTGCCAACAGCTTCCAGTTTGTCTTGCTCTCTGCCGCTCCACTCTGTGCCAACTTTCTCCTGCTGCTGAATTTGAGGATCAACAGTAGCCTCAATGTGCTAGGCTGCAATCCACAAAAGTAACAGCTTCACCTAGATTTTTCTACCAACCCCCTGTTCATGAACTTTACTTCATTGGCTAAATGGGCTTTGTTTCTTAGACTGACGGGTTAGTGCTACCTCTGATTCTGCAACTCCTCGTTTCATATCTTCACTTCCCTACGTTCTTCCACAATTGTTTACTATGGGAAATCCCATAATGCATGGTACCTTTGCTTTCCAAGTGGAACTCTGTTTCCTAACCTAAATCAAAATTAACAGTGCAGATATGTTCAAAATTTTAATTTTATCCCTGATACTTCAACCCTAATATTCCTTACAATCTCCCTCTCCTTAGAGGTAAATACACACATGTGCACACACACACACATAAACTTCAAAAAGTTTATGTGAAGATTCACATTATCTTTTAAATCTATTTTTCCATGAACTTTTTGAAGTACTCGTGTGTGTGTGCATGTGTGTGTATATATACACATATTTGCACACATACTTAAATGTTACTCCATGAGGTTGTCTCATTTCACTTTCCATCTGGAACTACTCACTACAGAATCATCTACAGTAGGTTTTCAAACTGCTAAAACTTTGCTGTCTGATAGAAATGATTTTACTATATGAGAAGTGACAAGTAGCATCTCAATGAAATTTTAACATTTTCATATTAAAAAGAGTTTGAGCATCTTTTATATAGTTAATAGCCATTTGCACATCTTTTCCCATTTTTATGCAGGGTTGTTTGTCTTTTTATTCCCTAATTTAGTAGCTATTTATTTATTAATATACCAATGATTGTTTTATATCTCTCATTACAAAGGAGGAAATTGAGACTTAGAATGTAGTAATGTACTCAATGTAATACAATAAAATCTTGCACTGTGATATAAACTCAGGCTTGCAAACCTGAGATCCAATGTTCTTTATATTACACCAGAGGCATACAGTGTAATTTCACCAAGTTATTTCTTTTTACCTTTGAGGACAAGCTGAGCACAATGTAAATATTCAAAAATTTCTTGTTAATAGAGAAATATTTAAATATGGCTGGCATCTAAATTTTACTGGTTGTTATTCTGATTTTTGCAAAGATATTAAAGATTTAATAACATCCTTTATTTACTTACAATTTATAAACCAGATTTAAAAAATTGCTTTCACTTCTCTTTTCTTCCCTTATTTCTTAATGATTCAAGTGAAAGTTATAAAATTTAGTCTCACACATAATTCTATCATGTACTGTATAAATTTTTCTCTGAATGGTGAGACACAGGTTTTATCATCATTTGTTAATGGAGGAACTGAGAGATAACAGTTGCAGCCCCACAAGTCAAATAAGAGATCCTATTTATCTGATCTTTGTCATGGTCCAAAATAAAGGTTATTCCTTACATCTTCCCCATCCCATCACATCCATGTCTTGTACATAAAGCAAGTAAGAACAATCAGACATTCTATAATCCTTTAGTTCTGGCCAAACCAACTTGAAAGTTTTAATAATTCCCACTGCAGCTTGAACATTTGTTTATTCCCTCAGCAGCAGCTGGCCTATTTCACACCATGTAATTCACTGAATCAATTCGCATCAAAATAGAGGTTATAAATATAATGGTCCCAAAGATTGTGAGCCTTCTTTCCCCAGATATTAGTCATAGGATTCATCTAAGTTCACTCTGGAGCAGTTGTCACTGCTTTCAGGAAATAGGTGAGTATCAGAATATTACTAGGTGTGGAGAAAGGATTTTAAAATCATCTGGATTAACCTGCGTATTTTACATATGAGGAATCAGAGACACCAGTTGACCCAGTAAATTATCCAATCTCACTCTTCTAGGACAAGAGTTAGAAACACAATTTCGGAGTCCCAGTTAACTGCTATTTCTGGTACACCAACTTAAGTGAGATCTGTGCTGAAGACAACTATTTTAATATCAGGTAGGTGGATGCAGAAGAAATCTAAAAGTTTCTGGAACAATGTGGAGTTAAAAAAAGGGCACCAAACTTCAGAACAAAAAGCCAAAGAGCACTAGGCAGTTGAACAGGTTTAGTCTTGGAGCAATTTGTTTAAAAGGTGTACTTACAGCAAGCAGAGTTTTGAAAAAGAAAAGCAAAGCAAAAGCTTGCTTTAGTGGCAAGATAGAAGGGGTTTTGTCATGAATTTTAGAGGCACATCAGTTCAATTGGCTTTCAGTGCACTTCGTAAAGTCTTCTCAGATCTCAGTGAGAGAGAATTTTCCTAATGAGTGCAGTTATAACTTTTGTGGCACGTTCTGTTACATAACTTCTTCTAGGTTCACCTTTACCATCTTCTGTCTCTGTATAAGTCTGTCACATATTTGTCGCATGGGAACTCTGGAAACAGGAAGAGTTTCCTGTTTCAAACCTCTTTGGTGAAAGACAATAAATTACAGCAGTTAAAAAAAATGTCTGGCTGCAGGCAGCATGGTATTTGATAGACTCTTTCTTTTTAAAATGTACTTGGAAACGTATAAGTCTTTCAGGCTCTAAAAAGAACATGTTCATCAGCCTTTGAATAATTATGGCACTGGTGATGTAGACAGGAGTCATTTATACTATCTACATAACTGGAATGAAGAACTAAGAATTAGAGGATGTTTACGTTCTTATTCTGGACAATCTCCATGAGAAAATTGAAACAGATGATGTTTCTCTATAGCTCTTTTACCTCACCTATGTTCTATTTCTTTTTCTTAGCCACTGCAAGAAACCAATACCCACATTTCTTTCTATTGTTGTGTTCCCTCTAATAATCAATCACGATTCTCAAGCATTCTTCATGCCAGTCTTTCACCCGTCATGATGTTTTGAAAAAAAAAAAATTATCTCTCTCTCCCTTTTCAAAATCTCTTGGCAGGTAGCTGTGAAATTTTTTTAAAAAATTCTCAAATGTAGTATTTTTGTTTTTTTTTTTTTTATATTATATCTAATGGTAACATGCTAGCAGTTTTAAAATAACAATTATTCACAAAAGGGCTTTACAGGTTATAACTGAAAGATTTTCACATCTTCCCATTTAAACTTGGCAAAAGCCATATGATACACTCATATGAAAGACAGATACCATTATCCACACTTTACTGATGAGAAAGCTAAGATTCAAAGAATTCACTGGCTCAAGTTCTGTCACCTCATAGAAAGTAGAACAAAAGCTAAAATTCGTGTGATTTTTCTGATGAAAATTCTAGGACATAATAGAAAAAAAAAATGGGATCCAAAGTTGGATAGATTTTGCTGGAAACCTAAGTCCACTGTTTACTAGTTGAGAAAAAGTTCTGTGTGATCTCTCTTTCTCTAGACTCAGATTTATTGTCTATACAGGAGGATTAAAAAAATATGTTCCCAGCAGAACTCTTGAGGATTCATGAGAATTCCATATGCAAATCACCTAGAACAAAATATTTATTCAGTGAGCTTAGCTATCACCATAGTCTCCATTGTTGTCCTAGTGTCATCTTCATCATCATGTCACTATCGTCACCATCACCACCATCTCATCATCAAAGTACACTGTCCTAACAAATAAACATATCTTTCATTCTTTTTGGCTAGAACTATCCTCTCCTGTTAAGCCAAGAACCCCAAAGCAAGACAGTGTTCTAGCCTTTTTGCACTCACTGGCATTTTGCACCATGTGTAACAATATTTAATATTCTAGAAATAATTAATAAATTTCAAAGTATAGGATTTGTTGAAGTCAAAAAAATTTTTTTAAGGATTTTAAAAACAGGACTAAAAATTTGAATACATTAATTTTTATTTTTCTATGAATATTTGCATTTTACTTGCAAGACAAATTGCTAAGTCATAAGAACTAGTCTTTAACGAAATAATTTTAAATATCTGGAAAGTCCATTGGTGGAAATATTTGACACTGTGTGTCATGCAAGGATAAAACAGGAAACTCTCTGGTGGTGGGCTGTCACTAAATCATTCCATGCAAAAATTCTCACTTGAGTTTGATTGCTGTATTTTTTTCCTAGTTCTCTCCTTGGGAAATGTCAGAGTCCTATCAGAAATCAGAGTAAATGGCCTGGAGCAATCAGTCAGTCGTGACCGAATTCATACTACGTGGTCTGTCTGGTTCATCAGAGCTGCAGATCTTCTACTTTCTGTTTTTCTCCACAGTCTATGCAGCCACTGTGCTGGGGAATCTTCTTATTGTGCTCACCATCGTGTCAGAGCCACACCTTCACTCACCCATGTACTTTCTGCTGGGCAATCTCTCCTTCATTGACATGTCCCTGGCCTCATTTGCCACTCTCAAAATGATTGCAGACTTCCTCAGTGAGCACAAAGTCATCTCTTTTGAAGGCTGCATAACCCAGATATTCTTCCTACATCTCTTAGGAGGTGCTGAAATTGTACTGCTGATCTCCATGTCCTTTGATAGGTATGTGGCTATATGTAAACCTCTACGTTACTTAACTATCATGAGCCGGAGAATGTGTGTTGGGCTTGTCATACTTTCCTGGATTGTTGGCATCTTCCATGCTCTGAGTCAGTTAGCATTTACTGTGAATCTGCCCTTCTGTGGACCCAATGAAGTGGACAGCTTCTTTTGTGACCTCCCTTTGGTGATTAAACTTGCCTGTGTAGACACATACATTCTGGGGGTGTTCATGATCTCAACCAGTGGCATGATTGCCCTGGTGTGCTTCATCCTCCTGGTGATCTCCTACACTACCATTCTGGTCACTGTTCGGCAGCGTTCCTCTGGTGGCTCTTCCAAAGCTCTCTCCACTTGCAGTGCCCACTTCACTGTTGTGACCCTTTTTTTTTGGCCCATGCATTTTCATCTATGTGTGGCCTTTCACAAATTTCCCAATAGACAAAGTACTGTCAGTATTTTATACCATATTTACTCCCCTCTTGAATCCAGTGATCTATACCCTTAGAAATAAAGATGTCAAGAATTCCATGAGGAAACTCAGCAACCATATCTTTAAGTCTGGGAAGACTAATCCTACACCTTAATTTTCCTCATATAAAAATGAAATACTTGTCCAGCATTTATCCCCCTCCTTCGGTTGCTCAACATAGTGATGCTGTTGCAAGAAATCAATAGCTCACAGCAGAGCTATTTCTGTAATCAACCTCAGCAGTCACTGAGTTATGTTCCTATTAATTGTTCCTCACACAAGGTAACATTTACTATAGGGCATTATCAAATTCATACTCAACATTTTAGTGCTCAATGACCCGCATTTTAGAATACTCAACTTTTGTCCTATAAGTATTTGTTTTAGTATTCCTTCCCTTGAGACATTCACATGTTTTAAGAAAGAGTAGATTCCCTCCCAGTCTCTTGAAATAGGCTCTAAGAAAGGAGGCAAGTGTGAAAACACCAACACCTAGTCTAGCGTCCTGTATGCTGAAGAAACAATAGAATTTTTATTGCTGACAAGGTACTGATTAATGATTTTTTTTAGATCAAAAGTCAGAAAGAGATGGAGGGTTCTTGGTCAGTAAAATTATCTGCTATTATTTTCGTCACCCATCTTTGATAAGAATGAGAATGTATCTTAATTATCTTGACTTCCTATATTCCCTAGACTGGATTTCACAGTTTTAAAACAATGCAGTAAACTCCAGGAAAACTGTTATAGTCTTATGTATTATATTAAAGATTCAAAGGATCCTAGGGTCATGTACAACGAATCCCAGCCACAGTCCTGTTCTACAGAAGATGATACAGTAGCATTTTACAGTGGCATGACCGAAGGATACAGAAGCTTTTTCAAGGTCATGCTAATTAGAGGATGAATCTAGGTTGTTTACCTACAAACATGGATATTTGTTTATTTTCTAAGCAGTAATGAGTAATTTTGGTGCCATGCTGTGTATTGTATCATTTTTGTATTAGAAGACACATTGTAAATAGTGAGGTCCCAAAGGATCAGAGCCATTTCTCTCCTGGTTAAACAGTATTTAACTTATGGACCCCATGAAACAGTGGCCCTTAAACATATTTGATATAGCTAATAACTGGAGTTTATGGAAAATAGAAATAATCTAGTCAAATCCATTTACAGTTGATAAAATTGAGAACCAGGGAATAATGTTACTTTCCCAAGTTCGTAAAGCTATTTGATGACAGAATCTAGCATTCAAGGAGCCTTCTTTTCCCCTCTCTTTCTCTCACTCTCTCTTCCTCTCTCTATTGAACTAGGGCCAGGTTATATTCAAGAGTATTTATGTCATTGTCATTCTGAGAGCTACACATAGGAAAATATGTTTAATGCATAAAACTGAACTACTGTAACCACTAATAATTAGCCAATTGTCTGGCATTGTCAAAGTCTGCATAATATTTTATGTAACATTGCCCTATCCTGGGTATAAAGACAGACAGATATATAGGTGATTGATGGATGGATTTGAAGGGGTCAAATATAAAGATCAATCAATCAATAGGTAAATGTATGGGCAGATAGATGGATAAGTTGACAGATGGGTGGATGTATACATGGCAATACAGTTTAGGTAGATGGGTAGACAGGTAGGTAGATAAATAATCATAAAGAAAAAATATACAGCTTACTATATTGACTCAATAGTCTCTATATCTATATATGGATCCTGTAACGACTGTAATTTGAAACTGTGTTACTTGTATAAAAGTGTTTGAAAGTTATTAAATTTGGTAGAGTTAAAAGACATAATCTTAACTGCATTTCTTGTGATGAAGTACAGCCAGTTCAATTTATGAATGTTTCATGGTCCCTGGAGAGATCTACTAATGAATTAATATTAATAAAAATAATAAAGTTTTCTGTTTATTTATATGATTCTCTAAAAATTATAAACCTGTCCTCCCACATTCTCAATCCTGTTAATAGGACCAAGTCTCTAAGTTTGGATGTTCATATTTCATTCTCATCAGCATATGGTTGGCTGATCAGGGTAAGGAATGCAGTATATTTTTTTCTATATTAGGCTATTAATTTTGTGTACCTGCTAAGCATCCTAATTTAGACACGTTAGAAGTATAGCCAAATAAATGTCATGGATTCTATTATATGAAAATTTGCATGTGCTCTAAAATAAGGCCATCAATTCCAAGCTTTAAGAGTACAACATAGACTATGGAATACTACTTTGCCATAAAAATAGAATGAAATCCTGCCATTTGCAGCAACTTGGATGAGCTTGGAAAAAATTAAATGAAATAAGCCAGGCACAGAAGGAAAAATACATGTCCTCACTCATGAGTGGGTGCTAAGAGAGAAAGAAGGAAGGCGAGAAAGACCACAGGGGTGCATTGCACTTGCAGAGGGAGAGAACATACCCAGGGCTGCTGGGGTTGTGGGAGGGGTAGTGGAAGGGGGAGGCTGGGGAGTAATTGGGTGGAGGACACAGGGAATAATTGCAATTTGTGGTAAGAGGCATGCCAATAGGATTGATCCAATCATCACATCTTAGGAACAGGTGGTGATAATCAGTTTTGTACCCCATGAATCTGCATCATCAATTTTTTTAAAAAAAGAATGCAACATAGGAAATTAACCCCAAAGACAAAGTCTAGATAGGTGGCCTATGTGTCAACACAAGAAAACTTGAGTAAAGTAGTATTCTAGTTCCCATTCTAATTCCTCCATTGGTGGGATACTCTCCCTCCCTACCTCATATTCTTCATTGACAATTACTTATCTGAGCATGCTCTTTAATCTTTCATTATCACAGCCATTGAGAAGAAACCTAACACTGAGTGCCAACAGTTCACTTGTAAAAGACGAACCTAGCAAACTACTGAAGGGAATGTTGAGCTTAATATCATGAGGCTGTGTCTTCACTTCCAAGATTCACTGGCCTGATCACAACTGTTTACAGGGTAGTTCGAAGTCATTCATTTAATTACTTCCCTTCCTTTTTCTTCTTTAACTAGAATTTTTTCTTTTCCATTTACTTCCATTGAGCTTAAACTGTTTCACAAATTGACCACTAATTACAATCTAATAAACGAAACCAGGAATAAACAAAAAGAGATGTAAAAAATGTTTAATGCAGTTCAAAAATTCAATGTACACTCATGCAAAACGAAACTGAGATTGTCTCAAACTGGATGAAACAAACACTTAGTTATCAGCCCCAGACTGGGTTCCGGGCATCAAAGTCCCGTTAGTCAGATTTCTCTCTCTGTAGCAAATCCACTGCTTAAGCTTGAAGAACTACTTTCCCTTTACATAACCTATCATGATTTATAATGATGAATATGCTAATAAAAAATAATAAATTTTCTAAAAAAAGAACTGTTTTTCTTTGTCTTAGAAAATGAGAAGATAATCAGCCAAGTGGTCTTCCATTCTGAGCTGTAGCTGGGATTTGTGAAATTTTATTATAGAAAACTTGACAAAGAAAGAATTTGTTTGACATGCCATTTTTTTTGCCTGGTCAGTTATCACCTTTTTCTGCTATTCTTCCAGAAAGCCTATTTAGAAAATGTTACAATATTTGTCTTAATAAATTTCAGTGGTTTTAGAACCTAGGTATAATACAGTTTTATTACATCACCTTTGAAGGTTTTTCAAAGGAAGCTTCTTCAATTTTTTTATTGACCCTTCTTTACTTTTCTCAGAGCTAATATTTCTGAATCATAACATATATATATTGCATTATGTTATTACCTAAACAATTCTTAAGTCTGTGTCACTTCTTATAACTGGTAAACATTTTGAGAGCAGATTTTGCCCTTGCTTGTTTTCATTGTATGTTATTGTTTATTTGTTTACTAATTTGTTTTTTTGCTGGGGTTTTCTTTTTTGTTTTGTTTTTTTTTTTTTAATATCTGTCACAATACCTGACTCAGGTCACAGTCAGAAGTAATGACCTGTTATAGTTTTTGAAATAATTATCTTTTTCTAAATGAATATCTTTTTTCAATGTTCCTTCTTACTATTCCACTATTATTTGAATACAGAATATCAGAGTAATCATAGAAATGTTGAGATGAAGAGAAATCCAGAGATAATCAAATGTTCTTGTCAAATTCCACTGTTAACTGTGGGACCTTATGCAAATCTCTGATTTGATTAGATTCTCTCTAAGGTCCTTTCAAGTTCTAATATTCTAATGTGTAGGACTTCTAACTTTCAATTCATTTTATCCCATGGTATTTCAAGTATAAAACTTCCTAAGAACTGATTCCTGGGAGGAGAATTCCTGGTCAGGAAGAATTCATTGATAGGATACAGACACCCAAATAGGAAACGGGTGGTGAAAGTAAGATAAAAGGATGCTGATGGGACTTCTATTAATATACAAAAGACTACAAAAATAGAAACACTACATGGATCTATAGTCCTTAGAAGCCCAGCTTTCTATATATAAAAAAAAAAAAGGATGCAGAGACATTTTCTAGCTTTTGCTGCTAAAAACGGCTGATGATACCTTGTTTTCTAACACAGAGAAGAGCAAACATTAAAAGATGACAGCGAAAAGTGTGTTAACTGAGTAAAAAACCAAAGAGACTCCATACTGAGGTTATAATCTATAGGAAAAGGGACCCTGGTTTTATATCCTGGCAATGGTCCTGGAGACCCAGAAGGTCAATCACCACATGTCTCTTCAGTGACACTGAGGTTTCAGAGGAAATGCTCTGTGAAGTGCGTGAGGAGGCAGAATAGCAAACTTCTCCAGGACCGAAATTAAACTACACTAACATCTATTTAATATTCAATGTGCATCATACTCTACCATAAATGCTTATATTAAAGTTATATTTTAAGTTTATAACATATATATTAATTAATTAAATTTTCAAAAATTCTATGAAGTATATATTTTTATTATAATCATTTTGGATACGCAGAAATTGAAAAAAATTTAAAATGATTTGATTAACATTACATCACTAATAAATTGTGGATCCAGGATATAATCCAGGATTTCCTTCCTTCCTTCCTTCCTTCCTTCCTTCCTTCCTTCCTTCCTTCCTTCCTTCCTTCCTTCCTTCCTTCCTTCCTTCCTTCCATTTTATATTTGTAATATGTTTTAAGTAGATAATATGTTCTCACATTTCAAAAATCAAAATTAGATTAACAATGGACAATTGATGGACAATTGAGAGAGCACTTCCCATCTCTGTTCCCATCTGCCCTGCCCCCATTGCATGTGCACCCACACATACACCTGAATCTACTTTGTTTTTGTTACTGTATCTGTGGTTTCTTTGATTAAGTTGAAACAGATTCAAATACAGATTCATACTTTTCCTCCTTGTTATTTAAAATGAGTATTCCTTTTACATTTCTATATCTATTTTCTTTTTCCTTAACATTGTCAAGGAGAAATTTTCATAGCAATACACAGTTTCAATTCTTTTAAATATTTCATATTATTCCATTGTATAGACAATATATTTAACTTGTATCTTATTGACAGGTAATATTTTCCTGTTCATTCAATTAAATCAGTGCAGCAATAAATAATACTGAACATATATTATTTCTTATGTATGCAGGCATATTTATAGGACAATTCATTAGTAATAAAGATTCTGTTTCAAAAATTATACAAATTTATAAATAGCAAATTATCATTTTAAGCAGTTGTTCTAATTTTAGTTCCAGAGGCAATATATGAGAGTGCTTGTTTCCTCATAATTGCACCATACAAATTATCAAAACTTTATACACTAATCTGATAGTGGAGAAATTGTACATCAGTGTGATTATTCATTCCTTTTCTTATGAATGTCCCAAGCATGCGCTCTTAATCAGAACTGTCCCTCTAAAATGGAAGTCTGATCATGTAACTACTCCACATCTAGCTTTCTCATATAGTATAAAGTTCTACATCTTGAGCGTTAGCGCATATGGTTCTCCAACGTCTATCTCTGCCTAAATCTTCAGCTTTATACCTTACCACTCTCTCAACCTGCATCTCTGTCTTCTAAAGTGATAGATGAGTTCTATTTCTCATAACACAACATGTTGTTTTGCACCTGCACATTTTTCATATACTTTTCTCTCTGTCTGAAATGCTCTCTCCTCACCCCCATCTTCCTAGCATCCTACTGTTTTTATTTTAGGATTCAACTAGACTATCACCACATTCTGCTACATTTATTAACCTCCCTTCATAACTATACTAAGTGGCCAATCCTTTCTCTGGGCTCCAAAACTAACTTGCAATTAATTCTATTAGTGCATCTCATTTAGTCTTTCAGTAAGTGTGCATTGAGTGTCTGTGTGTGCCAGGCATTTCGTAACTTGTTGGAAATACAGCATGAATATGACATACATAATTTTACCCTCATGGAATTATATTCTAGAGGGAGAAATAAAGGTATTCGATAAATAATAGCATAATGATTTCTAATTATAATTATGCTGGGCGTTTTGAGGAAGATGTATCTAATAACAAAAGATCATATAATGCTAGAATTTTCCAAAGCTGGTGTGGACGACTGGAAGACTCCTTGGAGAAATTATATCAAGGTTAGTTGATGAGTGAGTAGAACATGAGCAGAGTGAGCGGGTGGGGCAGGAGGATATTTTTAATCAGATAAAATAGCATGTGCAATGGTGCCCGAATAGAATGGAGACTGGCATGTTAGAGGAAAACAGAAGTTAGTGTTCAAGGGAGAGAGGAATGCAAAATAGGGCTGAGGAGGTAGGCAGGATCCTACCATACATTGTAATAATTTATTGTTGTATATTTCCCAACCCTACTGCTATTTTTTCTGTGATTGGTAGAATAATGTCTGTCACAAACTTTTGGTAATAAATATTTGAGAATAAATAAATATATAATCCTCATCAACAGTGGATTAGAAATGTCAAAACTAGCATCAAATCAGAATATCTCACCTTTGGAGAAACAAATGTTGAGCAATGTATGCCTTATCAAGTATGTGTAGATCTCTATACAATCCTTCCAGCTCCTCTCCAGATGCTCTGCAACTTGAAGGTACAGGCTTTTACTAACTGCCACACCATCCTCCCAACAAAAATGCAACAATCTACCATGCAGTGGTGCAGGCATCTGTAAGCCAATAAGGTCATTTTAGGGTTAAGAGATGAAGAGACTCTTCAGGTATAAGAGATGGTAATAGCTTGAGGGTGCAACGTGATGGGGAGAGAAGAGGATAAGAGGTAAATAAAAGCCCTGGTTCTATTGATTATTGTTTGGTGATCTTAGGTGTCTTTTGTTCCTTGCTTTCTGATTTACTGTTTGTTAATAATCAGTAAAATGCTAGGAATAAATCAACACTTTTCAATAACAACTCAATGTAAAAGGCTTAAATTCCCCAATCAAAAGACACAGACTGGCTGGCTGGATTAAAAAGGAGGACCCAACTATATGCTGCCTACAAGAGACCCACCTCACTCATAAAGACTCACATAAACTAAGAGTGAAAGGATGGAAAAAGATTTACCATGCAAACAGAAAAGAAAAACGAGCTGGAGTAGCTATTCTTATATCTGATAAAATAGACTTTAAATTAAAAACCATGAAAAGAGACAATGAGGGACACTACATAATGATAAAAGGATTGATCCATCAAGAAGACATAACAATCATGAATCGGGCTGCTCCAACACACCCAATGTTGGAGCAGCCAGATTTATAAAACAAACTCTATTAGACCTAAAGAAGGAAATAGACACTAATACCATAATAGCAGGGGACCTGAACACCCCTCTATCAATACTGGGTAGGTCATCTAGGCAAAGAATCAGTAGAGAAACACAAGATCTAAACAAGACTCTGGACCAATTGCACTTGGCAGATATCTACAGAACATTCCATCCAACAACCTCAGAATATTCATTCTTCTCATGAGCACATGGATCATTCTCCAGGAGAGATCACATATTAGGTCACAAATCAAGTCTCAACAAATTCAAAAAAATTGGAATTATCCCATGTATTTTCTCAGACCACAATGGGTGGAAAAATTAGAAATCAATAACAAACGAAATTCTGGAAATTATACAAACACATGGAAATTAAACAGCATTCTACTTAATGACATATGGGTCCAATAAGAAATCAAGCAGGAAACCAAAAAAATTATTGAAACTAATGAAAATAATAATACATCATACCAAAACCTGTGGGATACAGCAAAAGCAGTATTGAGGGGGAAATTTATTGCATTAAGTGCTCCTCAGAAGAATGGAAAAATGGCAAGTGAACAACCTAACACTTCACCTTAAAGAACTAGAAAAACAAGAACAATCCAAACCTAAAGTTAGCAGACGGAAAGAAATCATTAAGATCAGAGCAGAACTGAATGAAATTGAAAACCAAAAAACAATTCAAAAGATCAAAGAATCAAAAAGTTGGTTTTTTGAAAAGATAAATAAAATTGACAAACCATTAGCATGGCTAACAAAAAAAAGAAGAGAGAAGACTCAAATAACCAAAATTAGAAATGAAAAAGGCTATATTACAACTGATTCATCTGAAATACAAGGAATCATTCGAGACTACTATAAACAACTATACGCCAACAAATTTGAAAATCTGTAGGAAATGGATAAATTTCTGGACACACACAAGCTCCCAAAACTGAACCATGAAGACGTAGAAAATTTGAACAGAACAATAACAATAAAGGAGATTGAAGCTGTTATCAGAAGGCTCCCAACAAAGAAAAGCCCAGGATCAGATGGATTCACACCAGAATTTTACCAAACATTCAAAGAGGACTTGACACTGATTCTTTACAAACTATTCCAAAAGATTGAAACGGACGCAAACCTCCCAAATTCATTCTATGAAGCAAACATCATCCTGATACCAAAACCAGGTAAAGATATAACCAAAAAAGAAAACTACAGGCCGATATCCTTGATGAATATAGATGCAAAAATCCTCACTAAAATACTAGCAAACAGAATACAGCAACACATACGTAAAATTATTCACCACGATCAAGTGGGATTCATCCCAGGGATACAAGGTTGGTTCAACATACGCAAATCAATTCCTCTTTGAATGTTGCAAAGAAGATGCACAAATGGCCAACAGATGTATGAAAAGGTACTTAACTAATCATCAAGGACGTGAAATTAAAACTCACACCTATTAGGATGGCTATTATAAAAAATAATAACATCAAGGGTTGGCAAGGAAGTGGGGAATAGAAAACTGCTTTACATTGTTGCTAGAAATGTAAATCGTTGTGGCAGTATGAAAATGCTGTGAAGTTTTCTTGAAAAAATTAAAAATAAAACTATCATATGATCCATCAATTCCACTTCTGGGTATATATCAAAAAGAATTAAAATCAAGATCTCAAAGGGATATCTGCACTCTTATGTTGGTTGCACAATTACTCACAATAGCCACCACATAAAAGCAACCTAAATGTCCATAGAAAGATAAATGGGTAAAGAAAATGTGGCATATACATACAATGAAATATTATCTAACCTTAAATGAAGGAAATTCTGCAATATGCAACAACATGGATGAGCAAGGAGGATATTACACTATAATACTTACTAATAAATTTAACCAAAGAGGTGAAAGATCTCTACAGTGAGAACTACAAATTTCTGCTGAAAGAAATTAAACAGTACACAAAAAGATGGAAAGACATTCCATGCTCTGAGATTGCAGTAATTAACATTGTGAAAATGTCCATAATACCCAAAGGGATCTACAGATTCAATGCAATCGCCATCAAAATACCAATGACATTCTTCACAGAAATATAAAAACAATCCTAACATTCCTATAGAGCAAAAAAAGACCCTGAATAGCCAAAAATGCAATCTTGAGCAAAAAAAAATATGAAGGCTTTACACTACCTGACTTCAAATTATACTACAAAGCTTTAGTAACAAAAATGTCATGGTACTGGCATAAAAACAGATACTCAGACAAGTGGAACAGAATACAGAATCTAGAAATCAACCAACATACTTACAGCAACCTATCTTTGACAAAGCAACAAGAACCTACATAGGGAATCAACAACCTCTTCAGTAAATGGTGCTGAGAAAACTGGACATCATATGTAGAGGAATGAAACTAGACCTGTACCTCTCACCATACACCAAAATCAACTCAAAATGGCTTAGAGATTTAGATTTAACACCTGAAACTATAAAACTCCTAAAAAAAGAAAAATATATATATATAGGGGAAACACTTCAGGAAGTAGGACTGGGCAAAGACATTACATATGAGACATTAAAAGTACTGGCAACAATAGAAAAAATAAACAAATAGGATTATATCAAACTAAAACTCTTCTTAGGGTATAGAAAACAATTAACAGAGTAGAAAGACAACCTACAGAATGGGAGAAAATATTTGCAGACTATGCATCTGACATGGCTTAATAACCAGAATATACAAAGAACTCAACAATAAAAGAACAAGTAACCCAATTAAAAAATGGACAAAGGAGCTTAACAGTCATTTCTCAAAAGAAGATATACAAATGGCCAACATGCATATGAAAAAATGCTCAACATCACTAAGCGTCATTTCCCTGATGCAAATCGAAACCGCATTGTGATATCATCTTATGCCAGTTAGACTGGCCATTACCAAAAAGACAGAATAACAAATGCTGGTGAGGATGCAGAGAATGGGGAGATCCCTGTTACAGTGTTGGTGGGACTGTAAATTAGTGCAGTCATTATGGAAAATAGTACAGAATTTCCTCAAACAACTACAGATAAAACTATCCATGGACAGATGACTGGATAAGGAAAAAGTGGTATATGTACTCCATAGACTACTACTCTGCCATAAAAAAGAATGAAATTCTGCCATTTGCAGCAACATGGATGAACATAAGGAAAATTATATTAAGTGAAATAATCCAGGCACAGAAAGAGAAATACCACATGTCCTCACTCAAAAGTGGGAGCCAAAATAAAGAAAGAAAATAAAGAGAGAGAGAGAGAGAGAGAAGGAAATAAAGACGATCACAATAGTACATTGAACTTTCAAAAAGAAAAGAGAACAGAACTGTGGTTATCAGAGGTGGGAAAGGGGGAGGGGGAGGAATTTAGGAAGAAATTAGTTAAGGTCACAAAGATTGATTACGTCTGATAAACATGAGTATACTAATTATCCTGACTTTATTACCACATATTGTATACATGTATTGATATTCAATTCAGTAAACCCACAAATATATATAATCAATTGTTTTTCAATTAAAAAAAAGAAATTTGAAAGAAGTAAAGAGATACAACAATCACAATAACATGTTGAACTTTTAAAGGAGAGAACAGAACTGAGGTTACCAGAGGTGAGAACAGAGAAGGCGGAGAAGGGTTAGTGAGAAATTGATAAAAGGCCACAAAAATGATTACATTGTGTAATGGTGAATACACTAGTTATCCTGTTTTGATCACCACATAGTGTACACAGGTATCGATATTCAAGTCTGTACCCCACAAATATGTATAATCAATTATGTTTCAATTTAAAAAAATACAATTTTTGAGCATACTTTAAAAAAATGAACAGATGAGATACATAGAAAGAAAGAACAAGGCGATTAAAAAATGAGTGATACTGATTACATTAAATTTAAATGAAATAAACAATTTATTATGGCATAAACCATATACTGCTGCCTAGAAGTGTGAGCCACAAATGTAATTTTAAATTTTTTAACAGTCACAATTTAAAAAGTAAAAAGAAACTGGTGAAATTAACTTAAAACTATTTTTAGTCAATCAATTGTATATAAAATATTAGTATTTCAGTATGTAGTAAATACAAAAATGTTTACATTCTCTTTCTCATACTCTTTGAAATCTAATGTGTATATGTTAAAGCACATCTCAATTCAGACTAGTTAGAATTTCTGTGCTCAGTAGCCACATGTGGCTAGTGGACAGCTTTTTCAGACTAGATAAAAAAGATGCCACTATATCCTCACTACAAGAAACCCATTTCAAATATAAAGACATAGATGGGTTAAAATAAAAGTATGGAAAAAGCTGTATCATACCCTAATTAAAAGAAGTCTGAGATGGCTATATGAATGTCAACAAAATACTTCAGTACAAGTAATATTATGAGAGACAAAAGAAGATTTCATAACGATAATGGGGTCAATAACTTAAGAAAAAATAACAATCCTAAATGTGTACGCACCTAATTGCAGATCTTTAAAATACATAAAGTCCAAACTAGTAAAACTGAAAGGAGAAATAGAAAATCTACAACTGTAGTTTTATATTTCAACACTCCTTTTTCAGTAAATGATAGAATGAGTAGACAGAAAATTAGAATATAGAAGACTTGCACAACAGTATCAACCAAACTGTGTCAGTTGACATGCACAGGACCTGCCACCTAACCATGGCAAGAAATAATTTCCTTTAAAGTGCTTATGTAAGATTGACCAAAGTGGACCACATTCTGGGTCTTAATAAACAGGGAAGAACTGAAATCACGCAAAATATGTTTTCTAATCATAATGGAATTTGAAAATCAGAAGAAAAAGCAATCTAAAAAATTCCAAACATTTGGAAATTAAAAAAATATTTTAAAATAAAATGAGTAAAACAAGAAATAACAATAGAAATTAGTAAATATTTTTAATTGGATGAAAATAGGAACATGGCATACCAAAATCTGTGAGGTGCATACAGGTCAGTGCTTACAGGAAAATGCACAGCATTAAATGCTCATATGAGAACAGAACACTCTTAAGACTCTGTCCTACAAACTCTACATGTTTTGATCTCCCTCAGAAACCCAAGCCCACGTTCTCAACAGAGAACATGCTGGTTACCAGAGAGCTCCCTCTGGTTACCTCTTCCTTGATTGTGGCCTGGATATTCTCTCAGGTCATGATTTGGGTATATCTGAATAGCTGACCTCATTTTTCTTTTACTATTTGTTTCTTGGTGCTCAGTGTCTTGAAATCTGTACATTTTTTTTTAGTTGTTCCAGACAGGAAGGTAAATTAAGTTCCTGTTACTCCTGACCAAACACTGAAATCCTGCTTTTATTTTAATAATTGGTTAAAGTTTTAAACATAAATGACAGTTCATTTACTTCAAATGTCTACAGGTGTTACAAATCAAATGGATAAAATGGACACATTTATTTTTAAAAGTAAACAATTCACATTAAAATTAAATACATAAAAATATATTTAATCAGTAGACATTGTTTGCTACATTTATAATTGAAAGCTATAATAAATATAACAAATAAATGAATATAAGTATAATACTTTTCACTTTTTCAAAATGGCAAATCTTTAAATGAAAGCAAATGGAACTAGTGAGAACAGGTAATTTCACCTATTGTTGCCGAAAAATTAAATTGACAGAATTTGGTGATATATGTGAATGCTGATACCATGTGACCTTGTAATTGTACTTCTAAAAATTTATCCCTAGAAAATAATTAAATAAATAATAAAGTTGTATATATAACATTTTAAATATAAACAGCTTATAATAGCAAAAACGTAAATGTACAAAAGCTGAAGATTATTTAAATTAATAATTATAAAAAAATGGTAATTAACAGAAGTAGGAAAGAGAGAGGGGTAGAGTGGTTAGCAAAAAATTGAAAAGGGGACAAAAAACGATTAAACTGTGTAATGCTGAATAAATTAATTATCCTGATTTGATCATCATATATGGCACACAGGTATTGATATTCAATAGGGTATTTTACAGATATGTACCATCAATTATGTTTCAATTTCATAAAAAGGTAATTGAATAATTCACAGTTATTTAAAAGAGTATTTTGATCTATATTTATGTATTTAAAACATAAAATTAAGAGAAAAGACAAGTTATAAACTACAGGAATAATATGGCCTAATTTTTATAAAAATAACAACGTGTTTATACATGAAAAACTGACAAAATTTTAATATTAGATATTTTGGAGTGATGGAATGAGATATAATTTTTTGCATTATTTTTAATTCATTTATTTAATAAATATGTACTGAGCACCTACTCAGTGCCAGGCAGTAGACAAAACAAAGAAACAAATCTCTGTTTCCATGGAAATTATCTATCATAGTAGAAAAGATAGGCAATAGAATAAGTATGTCAACATTTGGCAGGTAAATGGTGGCAAGTGTTGTGGACAAAAGAAAAGGATATAAAGTATTCTGGAGCGGGCAGCAAACGTAGATGGAGTGGTCAGAGAAGGTCTTACACGGAAGGTGACCTGTGAAGAAAGGTCTGAAAGAAACTGTAAAGTGAGTCATGCAACATCTCAGGGAAGCACATTCCAGACAGAGGACATAGCAAGTCAAGGTCCCGAGACAGGAGCAAGCCAAGGTCAGGAGGCCAGTGTGGCTGAACAGAGTGAGTGAGAGGGGATGTAGTAAGACAAGAGGTCAGAGAGGGGAGAAGGGTGGGGGCCAGGAGCATTTAGATAGAGCCGTGTGAGCATTTATAGATTACAGAGAAAGACCTTGGCTCTTCGTGTAAGTAAGGAGGAAGTCATTGAGGGTTTTGAGAAGAATGAGATGATATGACATGTTTCAACCAGATCATTCTTAGTGTTCAGCTGAGAATAGACTAAAATGGGCCAAGAGTAGAAGTGAAACCAGTAAAGAGGCTTCAGCCATAATATAGTCAAGAGATGATGGTAGTTTTGGGCTGTGTGGTAGAATTTGAGGGAAGAAATTATCTAATCTGGCAATTTTGTGATTATAAAGCTAATCCAGCCTCATGAACAGATCGGCTGTGGAATATGAGAGACATGTGTCCCAAATATTATAAATCAAAGGTTTTGGGCCAGAGACTGAAAAGATGGAATTGCAATGAACTGAAATTAGGTTGTGTGATGGGGATTAAGGTGTGGTGACCCTCAGGAGCCAGTCTGGGATGTTATGCTTGAGGCAATATGAAGACATGGAAGTGGTGCCGTGGCAGTGGAACAAACTGCTGGGTACAGAAGCCCAGAGAGCATGAAAAGATATCAGTGTGGAGGTTATCAACACATAAATGGAATTCAAAGCCATAAAAGCTGGGTAGTTAAGGAGGAACTCTCAAAGAGGAATGACAGAACAGCTAGTTAGGTGAAAGGGAGCCTAGAAAAGTAACAAGTTCTGGGAGGACAATGACTCAAGGAAAAGGGAGTGAGCCCTGTGTCAAATGCTGCTCAGAGGTCAAATATAGGGAGACCTGAGTAAAGACCGTTGGGTATCATTGATAATCATGATAAGAGCAGTTTTGTTGGTGTGATGGGGTGAGTTGGAGAGAAGAGAAATTGGAAGCAGAAAAATGTAAACATGCCACTCTGAAAAGCTACATACATGATTCCAACTACATTACATTCCGGTATGTGCAAAAGTATAGAGACAGTAAAAAGATTGATGGTTGCCAGGGGCTGGTCAGGGGGCAGGGAAGGAGAGATGAATTGGTAGAGCACAGGGACTTTCAGGGCAATCAAACTATTCTGTAGAATACTGTAATGGTGGATAGGTAACAAGCAGATTGTCAGAACTCATAAACTGTACAACCAAAGGAGTGAACTTTAATGTGAATTATGAACTTCAATAATAGTGTATCACTGTTGGTTCATCAATTATAACAAATATTCTACACTAATGCAAAATGTTCATAACAGGTGAAACCCTGTGTAGGGGGTGAGGGGATCTCTGTATTTTCTGGTCAATTGTTCTATATACCTAAAACTACTCTAAAAAATGTTTATTAACTTAAAAAGAGGTATAAAAAATTTTTGAGGAGTTTTGCCGTAAGAGGAAGAGGAAAAATTAGGTAACATGGAGAGGGAGAAAGGTGCAAAGAGGCTTTATTAAGAATGAAAGAAATGTGGTTGTATGCTGAAAGAGAAAACCCAATAGGTAGGATAAAGTTGACGGTGGAGGAAAAAGAATGGAGAGTTACCAGAATAATCGCCTTTAGTGGATAGAAGGGGATGGAATCTGGAGCACAGGTAAAGGGGTTGACTTCTGTAGGAACAGTATCAGGTCTCTCTGTTTCAGGAGAGATTAAAGAAAACTTGGTCACGGATGCAGGTGTATATGTAACAGAAGTAGGAGGAGCTTGAGGAATTATCTTCTCTTTTTCTCAGTGAAGCAAGATAATAAACTGAGAGTGAGAATGGGAAAGGATTATCTGAGAATTGAGATCACTTGTTGTATAGTCTGAATATTTTACCATACACATGATTTATATTCATAAATATTTTAATCTTTGATTATTAAAAATGAAATATTAAAAATTTAATTCTACACCCCTTACATGTGCAGTTCCAGATATGTTTTGGATGCTTCCCATTTAATGTACTCATGTGACATTTGAATTTAAATTAAGTTAAATTAAGGCAGACAGGGATTAGCAGAAGAGGCTTTTGTTTTACTAGGGGAGATGTGATAGGTACACAATGATTCTGGATCATTGGCTTGATCCTAGGCAAAAATGGTGGTATTTTTCAAACAACAGATGGCCAAGATTATAGCAAGGACAGTTCCCTTGACAACCTAGATCTCCTGTGTTGTTCTGGGAGTCGGGAGTCATCTCTGGATGCCCAGCCTATTGTCTGCTCTTCCAGACTTTCAACTATTTTATGAGTACCAAATTTCCTATATTAAATCATGTTTTGTTTAAAATAACTAGAATGGTTTCTGCCATCTGATGCAGAATCCTGACTGGTGTGCCAAACGACTATCATTGCTATACTCAGAGTGAAATAAATTGGGGATAAGATCAAACATACCGCTAAGAGTCATAAAAATTTGCTAGGAATAATCATGAAACTCTAGAAAAAAAGAAAGTGAAATGTTCTCACGACCTTTTCCAATGAAAATAACCAACTTTCTTTTGCCTCCCTCTGCCTAATGATGAGAGAAAAATTGGTAGTTTAATTTATTTCAAAATATTCTTATAAACATAATTTTTTCCTCTTAATGATATTTTTCAACTCTGATATCTCCATGGAATCTTGAGTTTATAGCCTCAAGTCATTATGAACCTACAGAACAGGACTCACTTGGTTGTTTAAAACCTTAGAATGGCTTCTTACTGCAATTATAATTAAATTAAAACTTTTATATTCACTTCATAGACCACGTAAGTGTTTGTTTTGGACACTACCAGTATCTCCAGCTCTAATCATTTTCACATTCACTTACTATATTACAGCCAACTCGATTTTGTTGTATTCCTCAAATATGCCAAGTTTATCATCGCTTTTGGGTTTTTGCACTACCTGTTTCTTGTGTCTAGAATGCTCTGTCCCCAAGTGTTTGCATGGTCGGCTCCTTCAGTTTATCCAGATATCTGCCAAAATGTCAGCTCCTGAGGAAAGCCTTTCTTGAAGACTTTCTGGATTATTCCCAACCCAGAGTCACAATCTATCACTTCACTTTTCTTTTTAGTTTCCTCAAAACAATATTGCTTTTTACTGTTGTTTATTTTCTGCCTTAATGGCTGTCTATTCACAATAAATGGTACCTCCAGGATAGCAGTGACTTTATCTATCTCATTGATAACTTTTTCTCCAGTGCCTAGAATAGTCCTGACAAATGGGAAGTACTCGATAAGTGCAGTATTTTGGAAATGAATAAATAAATTTCAGATAAAGTTTTACACCCTTGATTTTCTTATTCTTTCTTTCCCCCCTTTCCTCAGGCAATGTGCTGATTAAACAACTTTCTCATGGAAGCTTTTACTTCTTGATTGCGAAGAGTATAAATTACAGGATTCAACAAAGGAAAGATCACTGTGTGGAAGAGAGAAACGACCTTGTCAGCTGGGAAAGCCCTGAACGGGCGAGTGTAGATGAAGATGCCAGGCCCAAACATGAGGAATATAACAATGATATGGGTGGTGCATGTGGACATGGCCTTGTTCTTCCCCTCAGAAGAAGACCCACGTACTCGGCAGAGGATGACTGCATAGGAGGCCAGAAGCCCCAGGAAGCACAGGAGTGTCATCAGGCCACTGTTGAAGACCATGAGAAGCTCCACCACAAAGGTGTCAGTGCAGGCCAGCTTGATGACCTGCGGGACATCACAGAAGAAGTTATCCAGCTGGTTTGGACCACAGAAAGGCAAGCGAAGGATGAGGGCCACCTGGATGATGGAGTGGACAAAGCCTCCAAGCCACAGAGCCAGCAACAATGCATAGCAGGCTCTAGGGTTCATGACAGCTGAATAGTGTAAAGGCCGGCAGATGGCGATGTAGCGGTCCAAGGCCATGACAACAAGCAGTAACCCCTCCCCTCCTCCAAGGAAGTGCAGGAAAAAGAGCTGAGTGATGCAGCCTCTGTAGGAGATTACCTTCTTCTCAGAGAGGAAGTCCACCAGCATCCTGGGAGCCACGATGAAGGAGTAGGAAGCATCCAGGAAGGCCAAGTTTCCCAGGAAGAAATAGAGGGGGGCTGTGAGCCCGGGGTCTGACCTTATGGTGAGAATGATGAGAAAGTTCCCCGGAAGTATGATGAGATAGAAAATTAAGACTAGCACAAAGACCAGGAGCTGAATATCTTGAGACTGGGTCAGACCAAGGAGGATGAATTCTGTCACCACTGTGCTGTTCTCCCTCACCATCTCCCTCGCCTGCAGTACATCAAGAAGCAGAGTTTATTGTTATTACTATGTCTTCCATCTAGACCCTAGTTCTTCTCCACCTAAAAATATTTGACACACCTATCACTTCAGCTAAAAACAACACTTCCCAGACCTCTCCAATATCCTGGGTAAACTTTATTCCTTTCTCTCAAAATTTAAAGTAAAAGAACAAAAACAAAATACTGTTTTCAAAGCTACAGTCTTATCCCCATTCAACAAAGTGCTTCTACAGAACTATTCTCCACTGTAGGAGTCTGACGTCTTCCACTTTGGGATTCCTACCTTCTTAAAGTCATATGAGAAGTTTCCTAATTGAGATGCAACATAACTTCAATTATCAAGGTCTTCTAAGTATTTGTGGTTGTACTATGCTTGAGGCTTAGTGTTTTTCTTAATATTAAACCCCTTTTCTCCTCATCCATATAGTCCAGGAGTTTTACTAGAAATTTCCTTCCTTCAATACCTATGAAATTCCCAGTTTTTATCTGGTAACTCTATTCCTTGCCTTCTATGTTTGCTTATTAATTTGCATCTTATTGTCCTCCCTCTGGTCTGATATCCTTGTATACTCTGACCCCAAACTGTTCACCAGGATCCCAACGATATCTCTACTTTTCACCTAATTTAAAGGTAGTTCCCTAGCTGTAATCCTAGTTGAACACCACTCCTGCAGCCAATCCACACCTTGTTCATGCAGCTTACTTAGCACTATTTGAGTCTCAAGTACTCATACACTCACAACCCACTTCTTTCTCTGTTTCCAGTACGACAGCAGAGGAGAGCATTTCAACAAACGATATGCTATATTATAAAATTTGCAAGCAAGAAACTTAAAATTTTAATTATTTCAACTCATAAAATCATAGCATAGAAGAATTGGAAGTAACAGTCTAATTCCTTCATTTCAAACATTAGAAGCTTACTCATCTTTGCTACTGTGGTAATGTTACTTAAGTTTAGAATGAGTTTTACTTTTTGCTCTGATTGGCAAATAGTAGAAGGCGGCAGGTGTATACTATTCAGTAAACAAATGAATTAAGTTTTAATCACAGCTTTAATCTAGGGATGCTCTTTTTCTTGTGCTTGAATAATTAAAAATAATATTTCTAGTCGAAAATCACTCCTCTGCTGGGTTTAAAATTAGAAGAGCAACCATATATAAATTAAAAGAATACTATGCACTGTATGAGAAGTTTCAGATTTAAAGCTCAGCCTGTGTAGTGGATTATGCTCATTCCAGAAGGTGTGCATGATCATCTGTTGAGGTATAGAAAGAAAATAGTAATTTATATATGCTTACTACATGTATAGCATTTCATATATATCTATGTATTATTGCATCTCATTCTTTTGAAAATTCTACTTTTTAATATCTATAATATATATTAGTACAATGGTATATACACACTTTATAAATAAATATGAATATAAGATACATACTCAAAAATATTTTTTTATGGGGATGAAATTTTTTAAAAGTTGGATAATATCTGGCCTACAACAAAATACAACAATGTAATATGTAACAGTATTCCACATGCTATTTAACTAAATAGCACACTTGTTTTAAACAAGTGCTGCAGAATATGGTGTGCAAAGAGGAGGGAAACTTTTTGACAGAAAGTGCTACTAGGGCATTCCATAGAAAAGAAGGACAGAAAGAGAGAGGGATGAGGGAAAGAAGGAAGAGGAGAGAAATAGAAAAAGAAAAAGCTAATCTATATAACAACATCTTAGGGTATATATTTTAAGAAACATTAGAACTATTTGCTTTGTGTATCTCCAGAGCTGAATAGATTGGTTAATACAGAGATTTTCAGGTGTTACTAGCAGCCACAGGTGGAATTTATAAAAGTCATATTTCAGTATATCAGCATATATGTGTATATGAGTACCACATACACACACAAATACGCACAAAATTTTAATAGAAAAAAATTTTTTGTAGGCCTTCCAGATGAGCTTTTCTGACCCTCTTAACTTTTCCCCACTTTGGCAGCGATTTGTCTCAACATTTATTCCACTGTGTGCCTATAAAAATATTTCCTTAAATCAAGAGCCCCTTCTACTTACATTTAAGTTTTATGCATTTCACATGCTCATGCAGAGTTAGTTATTTCTTGACGTGTTAGCACTTAATATCTCTGAGACATCGAAGGATCTCTGAAGGTCTTTGAAACTGAAGGTTATAAGCTCTTCCCACTTTGCCTACTTCCTATCCTCACTCCCAGTTTTCCACTGTTACCTAAAAGGTGGGATTACATACTATTTGACACCTGTGATTCACTTTCTTCCCTGTTCCATCCCTATCTATGAACCTTCTGTACCTCCTTTAAATGGTGGTTGGCATAGACCCAGAGACTATGCATCAGGTGAGCATTTCTCTGGGAAAAATAAAGTAAGTTTCTGCTAAGAAAAACAAAACAAAACTAAAACAGAAATTATGGCACTCATCAAAGTAAGGCTTTGTATTTTAGCAGATTAGTGGGGAAAGTACTGTCAAAAGAGGCTGAAATAGAAATCTAAATCCTTACCACTGTGTCTCTAATCTTCCTTGCCATTTCAGCTAATTCAGAGATTTGTCTGACTCTGGCCATGAAGACACGCTTCAGGGGTAGGGAAAGTGAGGGAAGAGTGTTCACCATGTTCTTGGGGTGGAGATGTGCAAACATCTCCAGGCACCTCTGTGTATGTCTGGAGCCCAAATTGTGGTCAGACCAGCTCCTGGAGTCAGCTGTTTAGAGACAGACCCAAGGGACTTATTCTCCCATGTTTCTTTGAAACATTTTCTCATGCCTCCTTTCTTATTTTCCCTCTTTTCTCTTTCTCTTCCTTTTCATTCATCAGTTAGCAGTTTATTTTCTTACTTTATTGTTCTAAGTTTGTGATTTCTTTTCCCGATAATTTATTGTCTTTCCGTGCACCCCCCGCCCATTTTCTTTCTGTTCCTATTTATTTTAGTTCTCTTTAGATCTTGACTTTCTTTACAATTTTTTCCTTCCTCAAATTTATCCATGTCCTTTCACTCAAATGTTTTCACTCCTTCCATTTATCCTCTATGTTCACTGCTACTCCAGTATACCCCATGCCTGTCTTGCTCATACATGTAAAAACAAAAACAAAAAAACTTCATTGTTGCTTTTTTCCCCAGCAAGAATGAGTGATGTGCATTCTTCCCACCATCTTCCATTCTAAATACTTGGTCTGTAAAACAGAATGTGTAATTCACTCTTCAGTACTAACCATTTATTTTTAAGTGGTATTCTTGCAGTTTACCAAATCTGAGCTACTCATTAATTACTTCTCATTCCATTATATATATTTTTGTGCTTGTAGGTGAAACTGATAAAATAAGCTGATTCAACTTTTTTTTTAAAGTAAATACCATTAGTATTATTCTAATGAAGTGAACATATTTTTTAAAATTTCCAAAAGTAGGAGTGCAATGTCTGTTAGCATACTAACTGAACTTTGTAAGTTATTTAAATACAGAATTATAAGTTTTATATGTTCTAAAAAGTATGAATCAGGCTGAAGAACATGCTCAAATATTGAATTGATGCTGATGTTGATGATAAATATGTAAAACACCAAACAAGGGTATAAATCTTCAGCCAGAAAATTCCCTTATCATTAAAATGTAGTGGTCAGATTAAAAGGCCTTTCAATTCCCTTTGGATGCCAGCTTTTTAAGCAATGTAGTAATGTAGAAAGAACCCTGATTTTGTAATCATTTATCTGATTCTCGTGCCTTGGTCAACAATTCACTAACTATATGATTCTGGGAAAGTCACTTAGCTTTCAGAAGCCTGAATTTTTATCTATCAAATAGGATAATATATCAACTCTTTCAATTTGACAGGGGTAATATGAACAACAAATAAGGTGATGATGGTATTAATATGGAATTCACTCAAGTATGCTTAAAACAATGTTAATTCTGAAAATATTTAAGTGTTAAGAGGTAGCTCTATTCAACAGACACAATGCCACTAGGTCTTTGTCAGTGTCTTTGGGTAAACCCTGGGAAATGGTAGCTGCATAAATATGAGTAATTAATAGAGAGAAGTTGTGAAGGTTCAGTAAAGCCTTCATGTAAAATTTCCAGTGCAGCCAATGCTTTGTATATCAAGGTTTTCTGAGTTCTATAACTTTCTCTCTAATAGTTGAAGTCCTATCAATGAATGATAGAACCATAGGCAACAGAAGAAATTCTCATACCTGCTGAGTGTGGAAATGAAGAGGTCAAGGACTTATCTTCTGCCAAATCATAAAATCTGTTAAGATTTTCTCTGGAGCCCTTAGCCTACCTTTTCTGCATTGTCCTTCCCTTTATATATTATAAGGAAAATAACACATATCAGTCATTTGTATGACCCTTAGTTTTTAACACCAGATGTCAGCTCTCCCAAAGCTATTGTTAATTTTGCTTAATTATAAATGAATTAAAGTTTATGTGCACCATTAAAGTAATTCTAAGCATCAAAAGCAGATGGAGATCTATTGATGGGGAGGGTAGAAAGTGCCACACTAGACCTAAGCCTTCAGCTATCCCTGCTGAAACTCTGACTTCTCTATTCATTACATTCCAGGACAGCAGATGAACCAGTAGAATAGTTGCAATATTTTTTTTCTATTTTTCCTTCCTTCTTGTTTCTTGTAAGTATGAAGACCTCCCCGCAAAAATTTAAGTTTCTACGTATCTTATGCTGATCTCACAAAGTAGCCATCCTCTCCCTCCTGATAAGACATTAACTGACTATTCTCGCCATTGTTCATAAGTATTTGTTGTCATATAGGGAGACTTAGATTTAGAAATCTACTCCCTTTATATTGTAATGGAGAATGAGCTTTGGGGATTTGAAACTGCCGCAACCCACTGACTGTTTCCAAAGGGAGTTATTAGACTAACTATATTAGTTACTAACCAAATTAGGAAAAGGAAAACACCAGAGATTTGTAAGAACAAAAGTTTTAAAAGTACATCAAGCCAAGGGCTACCCCCTCTACCCGCAATCAGGCAAGCAATGGACCATGCCCAGGGTCCTAAGGTATGAAGCCAAGGGCCACCCACCCTCATACAACCAGGCAAGGAGTGTACCAAAAACACCATTTCCACATGCATGGCCCACCACAGCCAATGCTAAAGTGGCTCAACTCTACAGCAGTAGCCACAGCCACCACGTAGGTGGCCCACCAGACACTCAACTGCAGTGACACAAGGAGAGTCACCAGTGGAGACCAGAAAAAGAAGGGGATGTCTTTCTCCACAAAGCCCACTCCAGGGTAATAAAAGAAGCATCTGTTCTACAATAATAGTCGGGGACCTGAACACCTCTCTCAGCATCGGACAGATGATCATGTAGGCAGAAAAACAACAGAGAAACTGTTACTCTTTAAGAAAGAGAGAACAAATCTATGGTTATTAGAGGTGGGAAGGGTGACAGGAGCAGGAGATGGGGAGAAATTGGATAAGAGTCATAAAGTATAGTTACCATTTGTAGTAATGAATGGGCTAACAATATTGATTTGATCAACATATGTAGTACACTAGTGATGGCAGTCAACTTTGCATGCCAAAAATATGTATAATCAATTATGCTTCAATAAAAATAAATAAATAAATAAATAAAATAAAATGTATCACAAATGTCACACTGAGTTAATTCTGAGCTTTAAACCCCAAATCCTATTAGTGAATAAGACAGAATCCTATTTGGAAGGATATTTATTAGTTCATAAGTAAATAGAAATGTAAATAGAAATGTAAATAGAAATGTCAGGACAGACCAAATATTAGGTGACAAATGAACTCTCAACAAATTCTTTAAAAATTTAAAAAAATAAAATTAAATTAAAGTATCTTTTCAGACAACAATGGATTCAAACTAAAAATCGATAACAAACTAAACTCTAGAAACTATACAAATACATGAAAATTAAACAACATGTTCCTGAACGTACTATGAGTCCAAGAAGAAATAAATCAGGAAATCAAAAACATTATTGAAATTAAGGAAAATAAAGAGACATCATACCAAAACCTATGGGATACTGCAAAAGCAGTACTATGAGGGAAATATATTGCAATAAATGCATACATCAAAAAAAAGAGAAAGATTTCAAATAAATAACCTAATGCTATACCTCAAAGGACTAGAAAAACAAGAATAATCCAATCCCAAAATTAGTAGACAGAAAGAAATAATTGAGATCAGAGCAGAACTAAATGAAATAGAGACACAAAAATGATGCAAAAGATCAACAAAACAAAAATTTGGTTTTTTGAGAAGATAAAATAGGCAAAAGATTAGCTAAGCTAATTGAAAAAATGAGAAGACACAAATAAAAATGAGAAAAGAAAAGGGAGACATTACAACCAATACTGCAGAAATACAAAGAAGCATTAGAGACTATTATGAAAAACAATGTACCAACAAATTTGAAAACCTAAACAAAATGGATAAATCTCAGGACAAATACAGTCTATGTAGACTGAACCAAGAAGAAACAGAAAACTTGAACAGAACAATAACAAGCAATGAAATTGAACTGATAATAAGCAGTCTCCCAACAAAGAAAATCCCAGAACTGGATGGTATTACTGTTGAATTCTACCAAACTTTAAAGAGAAATTAATACCAATTCACAATTATAAAAATATTGAAAGAAGCCATTCTCCCAAATTTATGCTATGAGGCCAGCATCAACCTAATACCGAAACCAAAAAAGGATAAAACAAATAACAAAAATTACATGCCAATATCCTTGATGAACACAGACACAAAAATCCTCAAGAAAATATTAGCAAACAATATGGCAACACATCAAAAAAAAATTATTCACCATGATCAAGTGGGATTTATCTCAGGGATGCAGGGATGGTTCAATGTACATAAATCAAGAAATATGATACACCACATAAAAAAAATCAAGGGCAAAAATCATATGATGATCTCAACAGAAACAGAAAAATCATTCAACAAAATCCAGCACCCCTTCATGATAAAGACTTATCAAATTAGATGGACAAGGAAAATATCTCAAAACAATAAAAGCCATATATGAAAAACCCACTGCCAATATCATCCTGAATGGGGAAAAGGTGAAAACTTTTCCCTTAGGCAAAGGAACAAGACAAGAATGCCCACTCTCTCCATTCGCATTTAACATAGTGTTAGAAGTGCTAGCAAGAGCAATCAGGCAAGAGAAAAAAATAAAAGGCATCCAGACTGGAAAAGACGAAGTCAAACTGTCCCTGTTTGCAGATAACATGATCCTACAAATAGAAAAACCTAAAGATTCTACCAAAAAACTCTTAGAACTGATAAACAATTTCAATAATGTTGCAGGATACAAAATCAACACTCTAAAATCAGTAGCACTTTTATACTCCAACAACAAACTAGCAGTAAAAGAAATCAAGAAAGCAAATCCATTTACAATAGACACACACACACACACACACACACACACACCCTATGAACCAGTTTACCTAAGGAGGTGAAAGATCTCTACAATGAGAACTACAAATCACTGCTGAAAGAAATTAAAGAGGACACAAACATGTAAAGATATTTCATGCTCTTGGGTTGGAAGAATTAACATCGTGAAACTGTCCATACTACCCAAAGCAATCTACAGATTCAATGTAATCCCAATCAAAATACCAAAGATATTCTTCACAGAAATAGAAAAAAAATCTAACATTCATATGGAACTATAAAAGATCCTGAATAGCCAAAGCAATCCTGAGCAAAAAATAAACAAATATAAAAAATTAAAAAGCAGGAAGCACAACACTACCTGACTTTAAATTACACTACAAAGCTATAGTAACCAAATAAACAAGACAGCATGGTATAAAAACAGACACTCAGAACAATGAAACAGAACAAAGAACCCGAAATCAACCTATATACATAAAGCCAACTAATATTTGACAATGGTAAGAAGAACATGCATTGGGGAAAAGACTGCCTCTTTGATAAGCTGTGCTGTGGAAACTGGACATCCATGTGTAGAAGAATTAAACTAGATCAGTATCTTGTCATATACCAAAATCAACTTAAAATGATAAAAGACTTAAATATAGAGACCAGAAACTATGAAACTCCTAAAAGAAAACACACGGGAAGTACTGTAGGAAGGAGGACTGGGTAAAGACTTTATGAATAATAACTGAAAAGCACAGGCAACAAAAGAAAAAATAAATGGGATTACATCAAACCAAAAAGCTTCTGCACAGAAAAAACAACAACAAGCAAACAAACAGGGTTGAAAGAGAACCTACAGAATGGGAGAAAATATTTCCAAACTATGCATCCAACAAGGGATTAATATAAATATACAAGGAATTCAAACAACTTAACAGTAAAAAAACTGGTAACCCAATTAAAAAATGGGCAAAGGAGCTGAGTAGGCATTTCTCAAAGGAAGATATGCAAATGGTCAGCACATACATGAAAAAATACTCAGCATCACTTAGCATCAGGTAAATGCAAACCAAAACCACACTGAGATATCATCTCATGCCAGTTAGACTGGCCATTATCAAAAAGACAGATTAACAAATGCTGGCAAGGATGTGGAGAAAGGGGAACCCTCCTACAGGTTGTTGGGACTGTAAATTAGTGCAACAATTATGAAAAAAAGTATCAAGTTTCCTCAAACAACTACAGGTAAAACTCTCATAAGATCCAACAATCACACTACTGAGTGTATAACCAAACGAACAGAAATCATTATGTTGAAGGAATCCCTGCACTCCCATGTTTATCGCTGCTCTATTTACAATAGCCAAGATATGGAGCCAACCTAAATGTCCAATGATGGACAACTGGATAAGGAAAATGTGGAATATATACACAATAGTATACTACTCTGCCATAAAAAAGAATGAAACTCTACCATTCACAGCAACGTGGATGAACTTAGAGAAAATCATGTTAAGTGAAATAAGCCAGGCACAGAAAGAAAATACCACATGTGCTCACTCATAAGTCGGAGGTAAAATAATAAACAATTAAATAAAAAGGAAAGATACAACAATCACAATAATTAGTTGTGAAGAAAGAACTTTTTAAGCTAGCCGTAGCAACGCCATTTTGCAAGGCACAAAACATTACCCTGGTTAAAAGTCCCTAGCATAGGAAAAGTACAGCCTGAGGTTGAGACCAGATAACGAACAGGATATCTGTGGTTATGCACCTGGGCCCCGGCCCGAGGCAAAGGGCGGATAGTTCCCAGAAATAGACAAGTCAGTTAAAGTTTCAAGAGTGCCCCTCAGCTGTTTCAAGGACTCCCAACAGTTTCCAGGGTGCCCCTCAGCTGTTTCAAGGACTCCCAACAGTTTCCAGGGTGCCCCTCAGCTGTTTCAAGGACTCCCACCAGTTTCCAGGGTGCCCCTCAGCTGTTTCAAGGACTCCCAACAGTTTCCAGGGTGCCCCTCAGCTGTTTCAAGGACTCCCACCAGTTTCCAGGGTGCCCCTCAGCTGTTTCAAGGACTCCCACATAACCGAAGCTCACCCCAGGCCTTATTTGAACTGACCAATTAAACTCGCTTCTCGCTTCTGTACCCGCGCTTTTTGCTATAAAAAGGACCCAGGAGCTCCACTCGGCGCGCCAGTCTTCCAAAAGACTGTGTCGCCCGGGTACCCGTGTGTTCAAATAAACCTCTTGCTGTTTGCATCCGTCTTCGTGGTCTCGCTGTTCCTTGGGAGGGTCTCCCTGAACTGACTGACTACCCACTTTGGGAGTCTTTCATTTGGGGGCTCGTCCGGGATCGGAGACCCCCACCCAGGGACCACCGACCCACCAACGGGAGGTAAGCTGGCCAGCAGTCGTTCTGTGTCTCGTTTCTGTGTCTCGTTTCTGTGTCTAATCCTGTGACTCTGACTGTCTTTCTGAGTGCGCGCATTTTGGTTTCAGTTTGTTCCGGGTTAGTCGCTCTGGGAGCGAAGTGCGGGTAGCGAACAGACGTGTTCGGGGGCTCGCCACCCGGCAATCCTGGGAGACGTCCCAGGATCAGGGGAGGACCAGGGACGCCTGGTGGACCCCTTGGCAGAGGATTATTGTGTTTTGGTCTCACCGCGTCTCGGGAGGCGCGCTCTGCCATCGGACTCTTTCTTCTATTTCTACGGCACTCGGTCTCGTCGCCGTTTCTGGTTTCTTTTTGTCTTAGTTGTGATAGGTCTTTGCGTCGTCGTTCCCCTATTGGAAATTTTCGAGATGGGGCAAGGTGCCCTTACGCCTCTCTCCCTTACTCTAAATCATTGGAAAGATGTCAAAGCCAGGGCTCACAATCTGTCCATGGAGATCAAAAAAGGAAAATGGCAGACTTTCTGTTCGTCTGAGTGGCCCACATTCGGCGTAGGTTGGCCGCCAGAGGGAACCTTTGACCTTTCTGTCATTTTTGCAGTTAAAAAGATTGTTTTCCAGGAGATCGGAGGACACCCGGACCAGGTTGCATATGTCGTGGTATGGCAAGACCTCGCCCAGAATCCCCCTCCCTGGGTGCCACCCTCCAGCAAAGTCGCTGTCGTTTCGGGACCAGAAAATACTCAAGGGCCACCTACAAGGAAGCCTTCTGCCCCTCCCCAACCCCCCGTCCTCCCGACACCAGATGACCTATTTTCTCTCTCTGAACCCCCACCTTACCCGGCGGCTCCGCTGCCCCCTCTGGCCCCTCAGGGAAACAGATCGGCACCAGGCCGAGCGCCCGGTGATCCTAGCCCTGAGGGACCGGCTGCGGGGACTAGGAGCCGCCAACCTCGCAGTCCGAGAGACGGCTCCGGTCCTGACTCCACCGTAGCTTTGCCCCTCCGAGCCATAGGGCCCCCAGCTGAGCCAAATGGCTTGGTCCCTTTGCAGTATTGGCCTTTTTCCTCAGCAGATCTTTACAATTGGAAGTCTAACCATCCTTCTTTTTCTGAAAAACCAGCAGGTCTCACGGGACTTCTTGAGTCCCTTATGTTCTCTCACCAGCCCACTTGGGACGATTGCCAACAGCTACTCCAGATCCTCTTCACCACTGAAGAGCGAGAAAGGATTCTTCTGGAGGCCCGCAAGAACGTTCTCGGGGATAACGGGGCCCCTACACAACTCGAGAACCTCATTAATGAGGCTTTCCCCCTCAATCGACCTCAATGGGATTACAACACGGCCGAAGGTAGGGAGCGTCTTCTGGTCTACCGCCGGACTCTAGTGGCAGGTCTCAAAGGGGCAGCCCGGCGCCCCACCAATTTGGCCAAGGTAAGAGAGGTCTTGCAGGGACCGGCAGAACCCCCTTCGGTTTTCTTAGAACGCCTAATGGAGGCCTATAGAAGGTACACTCCGTTTGAACCCTCTTCTGAGGGGCAGCAGGCTGCGGTCACAATGGCCTTCATCGGCCAGTCAGCCCCAGACATTAAAAAAAGGTTACAAAGACTAGAGGGGCTCCAAGACCTTTCCTTACAAGACTTAGTAAAGGAGGCAGAAAAGGTGTACCACAAGAGAGAGACAGAAGAGGAAAAACAAGAAAGAGAAAAAAGAGAGACAGAAGAGAGAGAGAGACGGCGCGATAGGCGCCAAGAAAAAAAGAAAAAAAAAAAAAAAAAAAAAAAAAAAACTTGACTAGGATTTTGGCCGCAGTGGTAGGTGAAAGAGGGTCTAGAGATAGGCAGACAGGGAACCTGAGCAACCGGGCAAAGAAAACACCTAGGGATGGAAGACCCCCTCTAGACAAAGACCAATGCGCGTACTGTAAAGAGAAGGGTCACTGGGCAAGAGAATGTCCCCGGAAAAAGAATATCAGAGAAGCCAAGGTTCTATCCCTAGATGACTAGGGGAGTCGGGGTTCGGACCCCCTCCCCGAACCTAGGGTAACACTGACTGTGGAGGGGACCCCCATCGAGTTTCTGGTCGATACCGGGGCTGAACATTCGGTACTGACCCAACCCATGGGGAAGGTAGGGTCCAGGCGGACAGTCGTAGTAGGAGCGACCGGCAGCAAAGTCTACCCCTGGACCACACAGAGACTTTTAAGGGTCGGACATAAGCAAGTGACCCATTCCTTTTTGGTCATACCTGAGTGCCCTACTCCTCTGTTGGGCCGGGACATCCTGACCAAACTAAAAGCTCAAATCCAGTTTTCTACAGAGGGCCCACAAGTAACATGGGGAGATCACTCTACCATGTGCCTGGTCCTAAACCTAGAAGAAGAATACCGGCTACATGAAAAGCCAGTTCCCTCCTCTATCGACCCGTCCTGGCTCCAGCTTTTTCCCACTGTATGGGCAGAAAGGGCAGGCATGGGGCTAGCCAATCAAGTCCCACCAGTGGTAGTAGAGCTGAAATCGGGTGCCTCACCGGTGGCCGTCCGACAGTATCCAATGACTAAAGAAGCCCGGGAAGGCATCAGACCCCACATCCAAAGGTTCTTAGACCTAGGGGTCTTAGTGCCCTGCCAGTCGCCCTGGAACACCCCTCTGCTACCAGTAAAAAAGCCAGGGACTGGCCACACAACTGGGGATAAATTGGAAGTTACATTGTGCGTATAGGCCCCAGAGCTCAGGTCAAGTAGAGAGAATGAATAGAACCATCAAAGAGACCTTAACTAAATTGGCCTTAGAGACCGGTGGAAAAGACTGGGTGGCCCTCCTTCCCTTAGCGCTGTTCAGAGCCAGGAATACCCCTGGCCAGTACGGTCTAACTCCCTATGAAATCCTCTACGGGGGACCCCCCCCCATACTTGAGATGGGAGAAACACTGGGTCCCGATGATAATTTTCTCCCTGTCTTATTTACCCATTTAAAGGCTCTAGAAGTTGTGAAGACCCAGATTTGGGACCAGATCAAAGAGGCATATCAGCCCGGTACCATAGCTGTCCCCCACCCGTTCCAGGTCGGAGACCGAGTGCTGGTCAGACGCCATCGACCCAGCAACCTTGAGCCTCGGTGGAAAGGCCCGTATCTGGTATTGCTGACCACCCCGACCGCAGTAAAAGTTGATGGCATCGCTGCCTGGGTCCATGCTTCCCATCTCAAGCCTGCACCACCCCCGGCACCAAACGAGACCTGGGAGCTGGAAAGGACTGATCATCCTCTTAAGCTGCGTATTCGGCGGCGGAAAAATGAGTCCACCGGGTAAGAACCCTCACCGGCCTGTGACCCTCACCTGGAAGGTACTGTCCCAAACTGGAGACGTTGTCTGGGTCAAACAGGCTGCCCAGCCTCCTTGGACTTGGTGGCCCGATCTTAAACCTGATGTATGTGCCCTGGCGGCGGGTATTGAAACCTGGGATATCCCGGGATCCAGTGTATCGGCCTCCAAGGCCCAGATCAGACCCCCTGACTCAGACTATACAAAAGCTTATAATCAGATCACCTGGGGGGTCCCAGGGTGCAGCTATCCCCGAGCTAGAAACAGGCTTGCCGCTTCCCCCTTCTACGTGTGCCCCCGGGATGGCCGGACCCTTTCAGAAGCTAGAAGGTGCGGAGGGCTGGAATCCCTATATTGCAAAGAATGGGGTTGTGAAACCACGGGGACAGTCTACTGGGGACCTAGTTCCTCATGGGACCTCATAACTGTAGAACGTAACGATAGCAGTAAAAACTGTGACAACACCGGCTGGTGTAACCCCCTTAAAATAAAATTCACAGAGAAAGGAAAAAATTCCAGAGATTGGGCACAAGGAAGAACCTGGGGACTAAGGTTCTATTTGACGGGAAACGATCCAGGTGTACTGTTCACCATTCGCCTAGATATCACCAATATGCCAACTGTGGCAGTGGGCCCCGACCCCGTCCTTGCAGAACAGGGACCTCCTAGCAACAAGCTGTTCCCAATGACTAGCAGGCAACCCCCCGCGGCACAAAGGAGCACTGCTACACAGAGCCTCCTATCACCAGGCACTCTACCCCCCACCACGGGTGACAGGCTCTTTGGTCTTGTACAGGGGGCCTTCCTAGCTCTAAATGCCACCAACCCGAACGCCACAGAGCATTGCTGGCTCTGTCTGGCCATAAGCCCCCCCTACTATGAAGGAATAGCCTTTTTGGGAGAGGCCAATTATACCAGCGCCGAGAGTTGCCGTTGGGGGACCCAGGGAAAGCTTACTCTCACAGAGGTCACAGGACAAGGGTTATGTATAGGAACAATACCTTCTACCCATCAACATCTTTGCAACCAGACCCTATCCATCAATTCCTCCGGGGACCATCAGTACCTTCTCCCCTCCAACCATAGCTGGTGGGCTTGCAGCACCGGTCTCACCCCTTGCGTTTCCCTCTCAGTTTTTAATCAGTCTAAGGATTTCTGTGTCCAGGTTCAGCTGATTCCTCGCATCTATTACCATCCTGAAGAAACTTTGTTGCAGGCCTATGACAACCCTCATCCCAGGTTTAAGAGAGAACCTCTCACACTTACCCTAGCTGTCCTACTGGGAATTGTGGCAGGTATAGGTACCGGCTCGGCTGCTCTGATTAAAGGACCTATAGACCTCCAGCGGGGCCTAACCGAGCTCCAGACTGCCATGGACACTGACCTCCGGGCCCTCCAGGATTCAGTCAGCAAGTTAGAGGACTCATTGACTTCTCTATCTGAGGTAGTACTCCAAAATAGGCGAGGCCTTGACTTACTGTTTTTAAGAGAGGGAGGCCTCTGCGCGGCCCTCAGAGAGGAGTGCTGTTTTTATGTAGACCATTCAGGTGTGATACGAGACACCATGGCCAAACTCAAACAAAGACTAGATAAAAGACAGTTAGAGCGCCAAAAAGATCAAAACTGGTTTGAAGGTTGGTTCAATAGCTCCCCTTGGTTCACTACCCTACTATCAACCATCGCCGGGCCCCTAGTACTCCTTCTTCTGTTGCTCATTCTGGGGCCCTGTGTCATCAACAGGTTAGTCCAATTCATCAATGATAAGATGAGTACAATTAAGGTCCTGGTTCTTAGACAAAAATATCAGACTATAGATAATGAAAATAACTTTTAACTCCGCTCTAAGATTAGAGCTATCCACAAAAGAAATGGGGGAATGAAGAAAGAACTTTTTAAGCTAGCCGTAGCAACGCCATTTTGCAAGGCACAAAACATTACCCTGGTTAAAAGTCCCTAGCATAGGAAAAGTACAGCCTGAGGTTGAGACCAGATAACGAACAGGATATCTGTGGTTATGCACCTGGGCCCCGGCCCGAGGCAAAGGGCGGATAGTTCCCAGAAATAGACAAGTCAGTTAAAGTTTCAAGAGTGCCCCTCAGCTGTTTCAAGGACTCCCAACAGTTTCCAGGGTGCCCCTCAGCTGTTTCAAGGACTCCCAACAGTTTCCAGGGTGCCCCTCAGCTGTTTCAAGGACTCCCACCAGTTTCCAGGGTGCCCCTCAGCTGTTTCAAGGACTCCCAACAGTTTCCAGGGTGCCCCTCAGCTGTTTCAAGGACTCCCACCAGTTTCCAGGGTGCCCCTCAGCTGTTTCAAGGACTCCCACATAACCGAAGCTCACCCCAGGCCTTATTTGAACTGACCAATTAAACTCGCTTCTCGCTTCTGTACCCGCGCTTTTTGCTATAAAAAGGACCCAGGAGCTCCACTCGGCGCGCCAGTCTTCCAAAAGACTGTGTCGCCCGGGTACCCGTGTGTTCAAATAAACCTCTTGCTGTTTGCATCCGTCTTCGTGGTCTCGCTGTTCCTTGGGAGGGTCTCCCTGAACTGACTGACTACCCACTTTGGGAGTCTTTCAGTTGAACTTTCAAAGGGAGAGAACAGAACTGAGGCCACCAGAAGTGGGAAAGGGGCAGGAAGAGGAGTAGTTAGTGAGAAATTGGTATAGGGCTGCAAAAAATTATTACATTGTGTAATGTTGAATATACTGAGCATCACATATTTGAGCATCAGATATTGTACATGGTATTGATATTCAATGCTGTATACCACAGATGTGTACAATCAATTATGTTTCAATAAATAAGAAAAAAGTAATAACAATAAAAAGCAATAAAAAAGATGTAAATAAAAGATGGAGAAAAGTTAATCTACACATTATAATAAAATTCAAATAAGGAAAAACTTAAATAAATAATAAAATATTATTGAAACATATCAAGAAAGCAAGCTAGCCAGGATGAGGCAAAATATTTGAATAAGCTATCAATTTTTTGGTTAAATACTTCAAGAATATGATTGGCTTTTCCCATCACCTCAGGTTTCAACATGGCTCAGCATAGCAGTGTTACTGATCCTGGCTTTGTTTAAAATTTGGTACTTTGTTCATCATGAATTTTTAATTAATTTTGATTTTTCAAAATGTTGATTAAAGGATTGTTTATATAGGTTATTGAGTTTTGTCACCTCTTTAAATATTGCAGTATTTTTCTGGTGATAAGAACATAGCAGTGACAATATAACAAAGGCTCATGAAGACTTTCAAGGCATAATTATTCTTAGAGAAAATAACCTCTTGGTGAAAGGCAGACTAATTCCTCAAGGGAAAATGACCTCCTTTCAGTATGTGTTCTTTACTCCTTTTTACTGTGCTCAACCTAAAAAAGGACAAAGAGCAGTTTTTGTTTTTCCTTTAAAGATTATTAATAAAAAAAAAATTGAAGGTCAGAGAAGTTAAATGTAACAATTTAATATTCATATATTTTTTATTTTCAGGGGGGTGTTTTTGCTTTAAAGAGAAAACTGAGTTTATTAGTCACTTCATAGTTGAAATAAAGACACATTTTTATGAAATAAGCACAATTCATAATCAAATATGTAATTTATTCTCATTTATTTTCAGTTGAAAACATAGTGTGAGAAATAGAAAAAGTGAAGAAAGAAGAAAGAACAGAGAGAAAGAGGTACAGAAAAAGTTAGAATAATCAAAATATAAACCAAGAGAAAGGGGGAAAAAAGAAGAGCAGAGACATAAATGGAAAGACAGTTATAAAATTATGTAAATAAATTTTAAAAAGGTGAAGAACAGAGAGACATTAGACTACAGGAATGCACCGTCCACAAATCCACATAGCCACAAAAAGAAACTAATCATAAAGTGGGCTACATAGAGAAAAACACTTTTGAGAAAGAGAAGGAAAATTTGTAAGGTCAAATATGTACGTAGGTGGAATAACAGCCCTATCGGGGAGTAGAAAAGAGTCTTACCACTAAATACTTTTTAAAATGTGATTTTTAAAATAATTATAAAAATAATCCAGGGGCTCTCTCACCTCTTAATGGTCATTCTGATATAGGAGGTGCTCAGTTTCCCTTGACTTGGGTTTCAGGACACACCCCTGGGTTTCAAACCACTCCCATAGGTCTCAGGTTCCTTTTTTTGTGTCCTCCACTAGAGGAAAGCTATTGTTGCCAGTTAGACTTATTTTCAGGAGCAACACGGGAAAACAAGGCCACAAGGGGCTGTCTTCTGCAAATGAAATAGTTGGGCATGCTCAGTACAGAGGGGTTATATAACCCTGATGGCCAGGCATATTCAGTAAAGTGAAGTTTAACCTCTCAATGACCTTCCACTAGAGATGCTAGAGAGCACAAAATATTCTTGACTATGTGGAGTGCATGTGATAGGATTTGACCAATGAACATGCTATAAGAAGAGATCAACAGAGCATGTGCAAGACTAATTAAGAAGGGAACCATCTTCTTAATTGAATATTCATTAGATAGTAAAACTATAAAAGCCAAACCCCAGCAGAAGGCACCGCTGTTGCTCAGGCTCCTGGAGCCAGCGTGCGCTCTGCTTGTGGAGTGTGTATTTCTTTCTTTTTGTATCAAACTTAACTCTCAGCAAGCAGCTATTCATTCTCTTGAGCCAGCCTGCACTCTGTACTGAACTTTAAGTACATATTCACTTTTGCATTAAACTTGGAGTGGGCCTTGCTCAGTCTCTGGAGCTATGCCACACTCTCTCTGAAATCTGTCTCTCTCATTCATCATGTTAAACTTGTTCTCGTTTTCTACTGTTACTCTGCTCTTGAATTCTTTCATGTGGTGGAGTCAAGAACCTGTTATGAGGATGGGGTGGGTTCAGGCCGACTACCAGGCCCCTTGGACGGTACCTGCAACATCAATTCCAATACATAAGATGAAATTAAGCTGAAGATAGTCCTCAGAATGGAAACTTTTTAACCCATCTGGGGAAGCTTTATCACCTTGGATAGATGTAGAACTTAAGAAAGAACAAACAAAAATTGGAGAGAGTGTCCTCAAAGTGACCAGAGACAATGTATAGCTGCTTTACTGAACAAAAAGCATACACACAACGATATCTATTATAGTGAAAATATTACTAGACAGAAAATGAGAGGCTGAGGATATAGTCCTGGCTTTAACCTATAAATGTGCTGTGGCTTTGGAAAATGACACAACCCTTCTCAGACTGTTTCTTCACCGGTAAATGAGATATTTTCAATTTTTAAAAAAATATTCAGTTATTTACTGAATATTTTGGGATAATCTTAAATTTTGCACCCAATTCAACACTCATTTATTGAGTACCTACCATGAGTCAGGCAGTGTTGTGGGTGTCAAAAATTTAATATGAATAAGATAAACATCATCTCAAGGATTTTGTATTCTATTGCAGATAGACAAACAACAAGCAAACAAGCAGGAAAGAAAAGTAAGAAGTTGAAGTAAGAGTTGAAAAATTGAAGTAAGAGTTGAACATCTACAAGAAGCCAGCCATAAGAGCATTCCAGAGAAAGGCCATGAAAAAGGAAAAAGTGGTGTGTTGAGGAATAGAAAGAGGCCAGGGTGGCAACACAGTGAAAAATTTATACATAATGAAGGAAAAATTCCTCTCCATCTCTGTTCCCCATCTAAGTTTCCATGAACATCTCACAATAGGAAATAGCTATTATTCTTTGTGTAACCTTCCAAAGACATTATGCATACATAAGCAAATGTGATTATATATTATTTTTCTTCCATTAATGAACAAATGTGAACATGCCTATATATTTTTCTGCATCTCACATTTTCAACTACAATATAATTTGGACACTTTTCTGTAGAAATATGTAAAGAGTTTTAAAATTCTTTTTATGTTATTGTTATTCCACTGCATGAATTTATTATACTTGCTTTATTCTTTTAATGCTAAATATGTAGATTATAATCAGTCATTTTTTATTATAACAAATGCTGCATTAAACAACCCTAAATGTATGTCTTTGTTATAGTGCAAGTTTAATTGTAGGGTAAATTCCCCACAACTCATCAAATAGAGTCAAATCATATGTGTATTTTAACTTTGACAAATATCACCAAATTACCCTCTATTGGGGCTATACCAATTCATGCTACCAACATCAACTTATAAGGGTGTTTATTTTTCCAGTTTCTGTGACACTGATTGTAAAAAATGGTATGTCTTAATTTGCTTGTCTTTTATTTTGAGGAAGTTTATTCATCTTTTTATGAGTTGAGACATTTTAGTTTAATTTTACATAATCTGTCTGTTGATATTTTTTGTTCATTTTCCTACCGGGTAGTTAGCCATATCCTTTTTCTGTTCTGAAACATAAAAAATACTAATTTTGGTTCTAAATATTTTTAAAATCTATTTTTTAAGGACAATGAAATAAAAGAATGAAATAAAAAACTGTAAACATGTTACAAAAATCCCCTAAGTGTAAAAAATTATTTGATTTAAGACAAAAAAGTGTGTGAATACCACAATAATAGTTATCCAGGGAAACATAAGAGAATTAACTGAAAAACATATAAAAATATAAATTAATTGGGAAGCTAATTCTATGTAGTTGTATATAGTAAATAAAGTAAATATAAAAAATTTACATGAAATAATTATTTACATTCAATAACATAGTGGGAAGAATGATCCCTTTTATAATGGCAACAGAAAATTTAAAATAGATGAAAAACTATAATGAAAAGAATGTCAGGCCTATGTGAAAGCTGTAAAACTCCTTTAGAAAAAACAATCAATAAATTCAGAGACAAACTGTTATTGGACAAAAATAATTGATATTGTTGAATATATCCATTTATATCCTTAAATTGCAGACATTTTAATAAAATCCAAGTAATTTAATTATAAAATTAATTCAAGATTATCTAGAGAAAAAAAATTAGCTGAATACAATTACTGATGAGCAATCATGAGGAATTTCTGCTAGTCTTACTAGTATTATGAACCATAAAAACTAATATGGAGAATCCATGTGAGTAGTCTAAAAGCTTGATGTAGGGTACTTTCATAAAGATGTTGGGAAAATTCCCTGTCCATTAAGTGTTGTGGGGGATTTAAGTCTACTTATTCATTTTAGCAAATTAAATTTCAGATAAAAACATATTTACATTAAAATATACTAATAAATGAGCATGATATCAGTGCATACATTTTAAGGTTTTGTTATTAGAAGAATATACATTTAGGACTGCTATGACTTCTTGATGAATTAACATTTGTATCATTACAAATTGCCTTTCCATATACCTAGTAATCTCCTACATTGCTTGAAAATTACTGTGACATTAATACAAGAATATCATGAATTGTGTTAAATGTTTGCATGGTATATCATTCTTCACCATTTTCCTTGCAACGTAGCTGTGTATATTTAAAGATGGATCTCTTGTAAGCAATATATACTTGGATCTTACGTTTTTATACAGTCTAGAAGTCACTGCCTTTTAATTTGCATGTTCAGTCCACTTACACTTAATGTAATTATTGATAGTTGAGTTTATGTCCACTATTGGTATTTGTTTTCTATTTGTCTCATTTCTTCTTCTTTTTTTTTTTCTGCTCTCTGAACTTCTTTTTTTTAGATTATTTTTTGTATTCCATTTTCTCTCCTGTTAAGGCTTTCTAGTTAATCCTCCTTGTATTATTTTTTGTGGTTGCTCTAGTTATTACAATTTTCATCTTAAACTTACTACAGTCTAACTTGAATTATTATTCAAGGGTACTTCATGAATAGTGTAGGAACACTAAAAAAAATAAATCTTTTCATTCTCCTTTAATTCTCTGTGCCATTATTATCATATATTTTGCTTCTGCATATATTATAAGCACCATAGTACTTATTTTATATTTAAGCAATCAATTATCTTTTAAATTAAAGAAGAAACGATAAAAGTAGTCCTTTTCCATATTGGCACACCCATTTACCATTTCCAGTTGTTTTCATTCTTCCATGTAAATCCAAGTTTCTGCTAGGTATATTTTTCCATCAGCATGAAGATTTTTATTTAGCAAAACTTTTAGTGTAGGTCTGCCATCAACAAATTCTATCTCAGCTTTTATGAATATCAAAATGTCTAGTGCATGTTTATTTCTTACTTTTATTTTTATTATTTTTTAAATTTTGGTTTTTTATTGTATACATTTATTGAGTACAGTTTGTTGTTTCAGGACATGCATTTATTGTATAATGATCCACTCACAATGGCTAATGCATCTATCACCTAAACATTTACCATTTCATTGTGGTTATAATATTCAAGATCCTGTTTTCTGACTATCTTGAAATACACAGTACAATGTTATTAGCTACTGTTACCCTAGAGCCCCAGAACCTGTTCTTCCTATCTAACTGTAACTTTGTAAATTTGTACCTATCTACCAACATTTACCTGCCCCCTCATCACTGTCTCTGCTAACCACTACTCTACTATCTCTCTCTTTTATCTCTCTTTTTAATTTACTTTTCTTAATTGATCCATGATAATTATGTATATTTATAGACTATAATATTACATTTAGGTATATCCATACTGTGTACAATGATCATATGAGAGCACTTGGTACATCCATCACTTCAAACATTTGTCCCCTCTTTGTTTTGGGAACATTCAATATTATTTTGACTAGTTACTACTCAAAGATACACAGTACTTTGTTTTAAACTGTAGTCTCCCTATATTGCTATAGAACACTAGATTACATTCTTACTATCTCTAGAATTTTGTATCCACTGACCACACTCCTCCTGTGTTATCTACCCCATCCCCCATCAGTCTCTAGTAACCCTTTTACACTGTACTTCTATGAGATAAACCTTTTTAACGTCCATGTATGAGTGAGAACATATGATATTTTTCTCTCTTAGAAATTTCACTCAATATTATTTTCTCCAAGCTCATCCATGTTGCTGAAAATGGCAGAATTTCATTCTTGTTTATGGCTGAGTAGTATTCCATTGTGTATACACCACATTTTCTTTATCCTACCGTCCACTGAAGGATACTTAGGTTGGTTTCAACTCTTGGTTATTGTGAATACAGCCGTGATAAACATGAGAATGCAGGTATCCATTCAACATGATGATTTTCATTCCATTGGATATATACCCAGGAGTGGGATTGCTGTATCCTCTGATAGTTCTCTTTGTAGTTGTTTGAGAAATCTCCATACTGTTTTTCATAATGGCTGTACTAATGTACATTCCCACTAATAAGGTATAAGAATTCTCCTTTCTTGGCATCCTTGACAACATTTGTTGATTTCTGTCTTTTTGATAATAGCCATTCTAACTGGGGACAGATGATATTTCATTGTGGTTTTGGTTTGCATTTATGTGATGATTAGTAATGTTGAACATTTTTTCATATAACTGTTGGGCATTTGTATGTCTTCTTTTGAAAAATGTCTTACAGTTCCTCTGCCCATTTTTAAAATTGCATTATGTGCTTTTTGCAATTGAGTTGTTTGTGTTCTTGATATATTCTGGATATTAATCCTTTGTTGTAGGTTGACTTTTCACTTTGCTAATTGTTTTCCTTTGCTGTGCAGAAGAATTTAAGTTTGATATAATGCCATTTGACAAATTTTGGCTTAGTTTCCTGTGCTTCCGAAGTATTATTCATAAAATCTTTGCACAGTCCTATGTCCTGAAGTGTTTCCACTATGTTTTCTTCTAGAAGTTTTGTAGTTTCAGGTCTCACATTTAAGTTTTTAATTCATTTTGAGTTGACTTTGCCAAAGGGCGATAGATAGGGGTCTAGTTTAATTCTTCTGCATGTGGATCTCATACTTTCCCAGCATTTTGTATTGAAGAGACTGTCCTTTCCCCAATCTATGTTCTTGGTTCCTTTGTCAAAGATCAGTTAGCTGTAGGTACATGGATTTACTTCCAAATTCTCTGTTCTGTTCCATTTGTCTATGTGTCCGTTTTCATGCCAGTACCATGCTGTTTTGATTACTATAGTTTTATAGTATGCTTTGAGGTCAGAGAGTGTGATTACCCACCACCCTGCTTGGTTTTTTTTGCTCAGGATTGTTTTGGTTTGGCGGTTTCTTCTTGTTCCAGATAAACTTTTGTATTTCTTTTTCTATTTTTGTGAAGGATCTCATTGTATTTTGATGGAGATTGCAATGAATCTCTAGATCAATTTGCGTATTATAGTCATTTTTGATGATATTGATTCTTTCAATCCATGGGCCTGGGATATCTTTCTTTTATTTTTCATCTTTTTAAATTTCTTTACTTCATGTTTTATAGCTTTTATGGCAGAAATCTTTCACCTCCTTGCTTAAATTTATTCCTAGGTATTGTATCTTATTTTTTCTTGAATTTGTAAATGGGATCACTTTCTTGATTTCATTTTCTGCTACTTCATTGTTGGTGTACAATAATGCTACTGACTTTTGTATGCTGATTTTGTATCCTGCAACTTTACTGAATTTGTTTATCAGGTCTACGAGATTCTTAGTAGAGTCTTTGTGTCTCTCTCTCTACATAAAATCATGTTGTCTGCAAACAGGGACAACTTCACTTCCTCCTTTCCAATTTGGAAGCCCTTTATTTCTTTCATTTGCCTTATTGCTCTGGCTATGACTTCTAGTGCTATATTGAATAGAAGTGTTGAGAGTGGCATCCTTGTCTTGTTCCAGTTCTTAGGGGGAAAGCTTTCAGTTTTTCCCTGTTCAGTATGATGTTAGCTTTGGGTTTTTCATATATAGCCCTATTGTTTTAAGATATTTTTCTTCTATACCTAATTTGTTGAGAGTCTTTATCATGAAGGAATGTTGAATTTAACAAATGCTTTTTCTTCATCTATGGAGATGATCATATTTTTTCTTTCATTCTGTTGATATGATGTATTATGTTTATTGATTTGTATATGTTGATCCATACTTGCATCTGTGGGATAAATCTCACTTGATTTAGATGTATAATCTTTTTGATGTGATGTTGGATTCAATTTTCTAGTATTTTATTGAGGATTTTTGCATCTATGTTCATTAGGGACATTGACCTGTAGATTTTTGTTGTTGTTGTGTACTTGCCTGGTTTTGGTATTAGGGCAATGCTAGCCTTGTAGTATGAGTTTGGAAGAATTCCATCTGCTTCAACTTTTTGAAAATGTTTAAGAAGGATTGGTATTTGTTAATTTTTTTCACCGCACTGTGGTATTATTTATTGTATGAACATAACACAATTAATATATTGCATCTTCTGTTGATGGCATTTACATTGTGCTTTATTTTTTGATTACACATATTTATGGTGTACAGAATTGACTATCAGTATTTGTGTACAGTGTGTGATGATCAAATCACTATTATTAGCATGTTCATAATTACAAATTTTAATTATTCTTTGCATCCCTTACCCAATTACTCACTAATCTCCTCCCCCTCCCCTTTCCCACTTCTAGTAACTATAGGTCTGTTCTCTCCTTCTGAAAGTTCAACGTTTTATTGTAGTCATCAGTCATTTCATTGGTAGTGTCTAAAATGCTGTTCAGCACATCTAAGGAATTCTTTTGATTTCAAATATTATTGTTTCCGTTCTAGAATATCCTTTACAGTAAGAGTTTGCACTGCTCTCCTAAAATTACTATCCCTTCAATTATTATTTATTTATTTTAGTTATTTATTCAATATATTCATAATAGTTTTCTAAAGTCCTTATCAGATAATTTTATTAAATAGTACAACTGAGAGTCTACCTCTATTAATAATTTTTCTATTAAGTATAACATATTCTTTCCTCATTTTTCTTTTATGTTTTGACAGATCTTCTAATTTTCTATTGTATCTTTAACACTTTGTTTAAAAATTACGAAGAAAAAATAATATTTAATTTTATAGGTTTCGTTTTTCAGAAAGTTAAATTCTTTTCCTCTGTCTAAAAGTTACAATGAGGGTCTAATTATTCAGATTTCTCCAAAGGCCCACCGAGCTGGGGCTTCGAGTTATCTTTAATTAGATTGTATTTATCTCTGATTCGTCTAAACCTCACACTCTGGCATCACTGCCAGTGAGGAACTCATACCTTTGATCTGTTAGTACTTGAGCTAGGAGAGACTGAGCCACAATTCAGGTAGTTTTCTTTCTCTTTGGATTCAACTCTGCAGACACCAACATTTAAGCATTTCAAAAATAATTAAGAATGAAAAAATTCCCTCTGACTTATTTTTTCCTTCACTACCTCTTTTCTATGCAAATTATTGGTATAGGTATTAGCAGAAAGAAGGAAGAAAGTTTTTAAAGTGAGCTATTTATTTTTCTGTTTGAAGCTTTTGCAGATTCTGATCTGACTACATCCCATATGCCATTAAAAGCTCAGCTTGTTTTTCCTCTCTTTTATAAAGTATCTAAATCTGTGTTAGCATCACTTGTCCACTTGCCCACAGGTGTGGAAGCTGCCATAGCTCTCTGCTCCTCCATTAAGGCCTTGCCACTCTCTGGAGTTCAATACAAGAAGGCCTCCTGTATGCTAAGAAAAGCATAATTTTAATTTCTACTTCTTGTTGTTGTTGATAAAACATGAGCAACATTTTTCTGAATGCTAACCAGAATCAGTGGTCTTTATTCCTATGATTGGTTTATGAGGATAAAGTTACTCTTGTGTTTATAAGCTTTTCCAAATTTTACTTTGTTAATTTCCTATTAGTTTCCATTGCCGACATTTCCTTCTGGTATGTACCTATCTCATATTCACTTACGAATATTCTTTACGCATTACGTAAATAATCTCTTATCATTTATATCAATTTCCTTAATTAATAGCTTTTTATTTTAATTTTTAATTCATGGGTGCTCTCTTGTAAAATCCCGTAGAGAACATTCATTTTAATTTCCACACAAATCTCTATAATTTTGCAAAAAATAATCTACACATCTATATACAATGGGCAGATTTTTTGCCTTATGCCTACACATACATTTTTTTCATTTTTACGTATCAAATATAATGGTAATTTTTCTTTTTTCTAGTTTTTATGCCAAACTTCAATGTCCTTATTCACCTCCATGATTGTAAAATTTTTATATTTTTCTATCATTTTTGTATTGTTTTGTTTTCTGAAGAAGCTGTCAACATATACACAGATTTTAATAGAACTTTTGCAACTAGCCTTCCAGATTCTGACTGTCAAATGTACTCATGTAAAAATTGAATTTAGAATAAAATTATTTGGAGAGAGACAATAACATGAGAGGCACTCTGTGCTATTCTTCTGATCCAAAACTATGACTAATTTATATGGTCTTTGCACCAAGAGCTGGCAAAGTGGCTTCCTGTTTTTCCAGTCTCCTGGTTAGGTTATTGCAGGGATAGTTTACTCAGTAGGTCAGCTTTACAGTGTTTTTCTGGCAATCATTTCTGGATAGCCAGCACAAAGAATGGTCTTCTACCTTTGAAAATGTTCTTTAAGTATCTAGTTTCTCACATTAAAACACCAATATGTTCAAAATAACTAGAGTGATTTATGTAATCTACAACATACTCTGTAGTACTGAACAATAATAATCACAAAGCTCTGAAAAATAAATAAAGTGACATAATTTTTGACATCTTTCTTATCCCTTGATCAAATTTTGGAAATATATGTGTGTGTGTGTATATATATATGTATATACATATACGTATATGTCTGTGTGTGTGTTTACATACATAGATATACACACACATATAGGTAGTCATTTTCAAAACATACCTGCAATGTAACATTTGGCTCTTGATGTTTTATAGCCTATGCATCTCTGCCTAAAATCCATGATGTTACTCTAACTCATAGAGGAAAAAATTGTAGATGAGTCACTCTCTTTCTTAAAATATGAAAATAAGTTTCTACTGCAATTAAAATATGATAAAACTCTCCCCGCATAAAGGACTTTAGTGATTTGACCCTTACTGTCACATAAAATTTAACCCCTAAATCTCTCATAATAATTCATTATAATTCAACCACTCTGGGGTTTCTTTTATATTCTTTAAATATACCAAATTTATTTTCTCATTATGCATAACTCTACCTCCACTGCCTACAATTGTACCTGAGAAGTGGGAGATCCTCAATTAAAAAAAACAGCACTTGTTAAATGAATAAATAAGTTCCAGCCAGAATTTCTCCTTCTTGACTTCTTATTATAAAATTTATTCAACAGACCACATGATGACTCAATAACCTCTTCATGGAAGCTTTCACTTCCTGGTTTCGAAGGGTATAAATCACAGGATTCATCAATGGAAAGATCACTGTGTGGAAGAAAGAAATCACCTTGTCAGCTGGTAAGGCCCTGAAGGGACGAGTATAGATAAAGATGGCAGGTCCAAACATAAGAAATATAATAATGACATGAGTGGTGCATGTGGACAAGGCCTTGTTCTTCCCTTTGGAAGCTGATCTACGAACATGGCAGAGGATGATCACGTAGGAGGACAGAAGCCCTAGGAAGCACAGGAGAGTGAGCAGGCCACTGTTGAAGACCATGAGAAGCTCCACCACAAAGGTGTCAGTGCAGGCCAGCTTGATGACCTGCGGGACATCACAGAAGAAGTTATCCAGCTGGTTTGGACCACAGAAAGGCAAGCGAAGGATGAGGGCTACCTGGATGATGGAGTGGATAAAGCCTCCAAGCCACAGAGCCAGCAACAATGCATAGCAGGCTCTAGGGTTCATGACAGCTGAATAGTGTAAAGGCCGGCAGATGGCGATGTAGCGGTCCAAGGCCATGACAACAAGCAGTAACCCCTCCCCTCCTCCAAGGAAGTGCAGGAAAAAGAGCTGAGTGATGCAGCCTCTGTAGGAAATTACCTTCTTCTCAGAGAGGAAGTCCACCAGCATCCTGGGAGCCACAATGAAGGAATACGAAGCATCTAGGAAGGCCAAGTTGCCCAGGAAGAAATAGAGGGGGGCTGTGAGCCCGGGGTCTGATCTGATGGTAAAAATGATGAGAAAATTTCCAGGGAGTATGATGAGATAGAAAATTAAGATTAGCACAAAGACTAGGAGCTGAGTATCTCGAGACTGGGTCAGACCAAGAAGGATGAATTCTGTCACAACTGTGATGTTTTCTATTTCCATCTCCTCTGCCTACAGAGCATCAGGAAGTAAAGAATTAATCTCTTCCATCTAGATCATGGCTCTTCTTGAATTAAAATCAGGCTATGCTACATTTCTGTTATACTACCTCTCTGCACAACCTAAGAAATCTCTCCTGCCTGTCATGACTCTACATTGCATAATTGTCAACACCATCCTGAAGCCACACACTTCTGCTTCAGTCCTGTGCTTCTATTTAACTGTTCTCTCATGTGGAATGCTGAGATGCCGCTGCCCTAGATTTGTTCCTGATTTGCATGAAGCACATAAAAATTTTTCTCTCTGAGAAAACACTTAAAACCGGTTATTGAGATCTTCAGGTTGTTATTGGAATGGAGTATGGGGTGAGGATTGACAACAAAGAGGAATGACAGATTTCTAAGTTGACAGAAATATTTCATATCTTGATTATAATGTGTCTATTTTATTTACTTGTCAAAACTTACCAAACTACTGAACTATACAGTAATTGGTACACATTTGTTGTATGTAAATCATACCTTAGGAACATTGACATAAAAAGTTTTTAATAATACAACTGTACTTACTGGAAATATTTCCATTTCCTCTATAGAACATCAACCCATCAACCTGGTTTAAATAAAAAGACTCTTGGTCCCTCTGCAGAAAACAAGATCTGAGGCTTATCTACACAATGGTCTCCAAATTGAAGATGTGCTCACCCTAGGGGATGCACATGATAATTTATTGGTATGAAAACAATAATAGTAGAATTTCTGTACATATTTTATTGTATATCATTCTTTGAAGTTCTATTTTCAAAAGTTTTATAGTTTATATAGAATCATGATATATTTGGATATAAAATATACAAATAAAATAAGGATGTTACTAGAGCATGCCCAAAATGGGTTGTGGTTGAGATAAAAAAATGAAAAAGCTGAAGACTTGAGCTAGAGCAAAATACTACAGGGTGATACAGAACAATATTTCATATGTTTTCAGTTACACAGAACACTTTTTAAAAAATAATATGGAATATGGAGTGTAGAGTTGAGGGAAAGAGAGGTTCATTAACTTTAACTGAAAGGGAAGACAAGTGAAAGAAGAGAGGGAAAGAAGGAAAATAAAAACAAAGATTCAAAGGGAAATATTTACAATGGCACATCTATTCAAAACATTAAAAGATCTCCTTTTTTATATCTAACCCTAATTAATTGATCCCAAAGGTTTCCATGTATAGTCAAAATTGGGAATTATAAAAGAAGTACTTTACATCATGCAGACAAATACATGTTCACACAAACACACGTGCATGCACACACACATACACACACAAGTACACACTTTGCATCTTAGGCAAAACTGAAGCACAAAAATTTACATAGAGCGCCATCTAAATTGGTTTACGAGTTTCCTTCTTTTCTTTTGTTCCTTCTTTTTTTTTTCTTTTTTCATTTAGCCATCTATTGGCCTTAATATTTAACACCCCTGTACATAAAACCTGCTATTAGAAGAGTAAGTCAGGAATCTCCCTCTACTTACTCTTAAGTTGTGTGCATCTCACACATTATTAGGCAATTGGTTATTTCACACTCTTTCTAAAATTGAAGATGTATCTAGTTCATAGAAGAAATTTTTAAATATCTCTGAGGTTAAGGGTTACAAGTTTTTCTACTGTGCCTTGTGTTCATTCTCTATCATTCACTTTGTTCTACTGACTTCTTAACATACGAGTGTCATTATCATCTAACATCTTTGATTCACTGTGTTCCCTTTGCATATTTTCCTCTATACTCCTTTATGGTACCTGTGATTCTCACAGCGTGCTCATCACAGATTCAGAGACCAAAGATATACGTTCATAAGATGTCCATTCCCCTAGTAAAATGAAGTCCCTGTAAAATAAAACACAGAAATCTCTGTGAAGAACAGTTTTCTGTCCTAATGATATTAAGAGAAGGAACGTTGTCAGCAGAGCTGAAATAGAAATCTGAATGCTTGCCTCTACCTTTATCCTATATTTCTATTTCAGCTTATACAAAAATGCATCTGGTGTTGGTAATGCCAGAGCAGTGCAGGGGAGGGCAGGGTGCTGAAGTGGCTGCAGACACACATGCCACCTACCGGCTGCTCTCTGCACTGTTCACGCTTGCAGTCCGGGCTCTCAGAAAGTTCATAGAGCAGGTGTTTGGAGACTTGATCTCCACACACAGCTACTAATTGTCCCAGTCTTTCTTTTTTGTATTTCCATATGCCTCCTTTTTAATATTTCTTTTATTATCTTCCACTCCCTTCTCACTAAATATTTCTGTATTTTATTCTCTTAAGTAATACTTTTAAATTTGAGTTGGCTTGTTTTCTATTTTACGTTCTCTTTTTTTTCTGTCATACCTGTTTTCTAACTATTCCTTTTGCTTTTTCCTCCATCTCTCAATCTTACTTATATTCTTTCTCCTTTGTTCCTTTGACTTCCCAAAGTTACTTTAGTTTGCAATATATTTTCACTTTCTGCGTTTGGCTTTATTTCTCCTTTATAAGATCCCATGTTTGTCTTCCCATGAATTCTGAGAAGGCTCGCTATTGTTTTCTTTTGAAGCAACAGTGAGAACAGTAGATGAAGCTTTTCCACACCAATTATTCTAAGGATCAAAGAGATTTAATCTACTTTTTAGTAATAAATTATTTTTCTTGAACACTATCCTCCTTAAAATACATAGTGCAAACACTTTTCATTTTCCATTCCCTCACATATTTTGTCTTTTTGTAAGTGATCTTAATAAAAATGAGATTTACCTTTATGCTTGAAAAAAAGTTTCTCATTAATCCACCCTACCAGCAAAAATAGATTTAACAAATTTCTCCAAAGTAAAAATGTGATGTCTATTAATATGTGCTATCTCATTTGTAACCCTTTGGAATATAGAATTACTAGTTTCTTTATGTTCTGAGAAATGTGGATGAAGTTAAAGAGCATCATAAAATATTTAACTGATACTAATATTAATGGTGGCTCTAAAAGGCACTATACACATATAACAAAATCATTAGCCTTTAAAGCTCTTCAATGCCATGATTTCTAGGCAAAGCAATATCATAGAAAAAGCCCCTGTCTGGGCAACTGTCTATCTGGGTTTAAGTTTTTGGTCCTGCAATTTTTTAACCATGAGATCTTCAGAAGGTCACTCAATGGTCCTCAGCATGAGTTTTTTCATCATCTGACCGTGTTCAGGTTAGAATCTAATGAGATGAGGATGATAACAATAGGTAGCATATTCCAGTCTGATTAGACCAAAACTAAAATAGAAAAAATGTAGATGTTAAGAGGAGCCTTAGCTTCTAGGAAGTAAATATGTGACATAGATCCTCTGTTCCTGCCTGTGGAGTGAATCCCTGAGGAAATGGTAGCTGTGTATCTGAGAGATGACAAGATAGGAATTTATGGAGGTTTCACTTCAGCCAGCTATCAAAGCCCCAGAATGATATGTGGTAGGACCATTTGTAAAAGGAGAACCTCTCACCGCAGCTGTGTGTGGAAACCGGTCAGAGCTAGTCTTCTACAGAATCACGAAGTTGGTGAAAATTTTCTCTTCAACCCTTAGCCCAGCATTTCTGCAGTGGTTATGATTCCCATTCCCTCACTTCTTTCATTTAATATATGATATGTAAATTTAACACCAACTATTAACCTTCCCAAGGCAATTGGCATTTTAATAAAGCCCTTACAAGTGTATATTCCTAATAAAGTAATTCTAAATATCAGGACAACTAGGACCATATTTTGAGAGAACAGGTAAAAGCTGCTGCTGTATAATTGAATTCAGACCTCACACATTATTCTACTTCTGCTATCATTCTGATCTTTGTGTTCCAAGACAGCAGATGTCCCACCTGCACCTGAAAAGTTGCAATATCTGTTTCCATTTTTTTCATTCTGTTTCTTATAAAAATAAAGAGTGAAAAAAACATTTACCTCTCTAGCAATCTAACACTACTTTCACAGAGGAGACGTTACTTCCTTCTAATGGAATGGACAGTAACTGATTTTTTCCACCCTGTTCTTAAGTATTTCTTCTCACAAAGGGGCCTCTTACATTTTGAAATACACAACCAATTTGTGATGCAATGGAGAATGTACTTTGGGAATTCAAAGGTAACAAAGCTGCAGAACACTTTCAATGGGAATTATTAGAATGCCAACAAGATATAGTCAAAGAATAAGACTAGAGATATGTTAAATACAAATACTCAAACATACATCAGTTAAAGAGTCACTGCGTCACTTCCGAGTTCTAAATTCAACATTCTGTCAGCGACAGAGATTACAGAATGGCAAATATATTTTATGTCTGTGTAGGTAAAAAGCCAAGAGAGGTTATTTTACTTCTTACATTGCAACTAAAAAAGACAAAAATTGTGTAATTGATAGGAAGTCATTGATACGTCGAGAAAGGAAGTAATGTGGCCAAGTAGGTAGCAACTATGTTAGAGTTAACATATTTCTGGTAACAACGAAAAAGGCAAAGATAAAAATGTTAAAAGTGTTTACATAGACTCTTTTGGTATAATCCCTCTTAAAGAAGAGAACTATGTGTTGGTAGGACTGACTAATTCCTCAAGAGGAGGTGTCCTCAGAAATATACCCTATTGTGATCTTGACATTTGATGTTTTCATTTTAGGAATGAATGTCTCCTATGTTCCACTAAAGCAATGATGAGGAACTCTTTCTTTTTCAATTAAATATTATTAAACAAAAGAAAAATAATTAAGAATCATGTAGTAGAAGGAAACAAAATTTAAGTTTTAGCAAACGTTTTGTTTCAAATGGAAAGATTTTCTATTTTAAAAATTAAAATGCTAAACAGTTTTTACATTAGTACAATACATAATCAAACATATTTTCTTCTATTTATGTCCAATTCAGAGAAAGAGAAGTAGGAGGAGTAAAGAATGAGAAAAAGATAAAATAAAAAAGGTGGGAAAAAGAGATGTACAAAGTTATAAAAATAAAAATGTAAAGAAGAACGGGAAATTAAAGAACAGGAACAAATTCAGAGACAGTAATAGGAAAATAAGAAACAAACACAAAAACACAAAGAGGCACAGAAATTCATATTCTGTAAAATCACATATACAAAATAAACTCAGCAGATAAAAGAATGCTATTTTTTAAAAAAAATAGAGAGAAAACAAGTGATATGTGGAGAAATACATGTAGAGAAATGTTCCTATTTTGGAGTATATGACAGTCATTCTTGCCACCAAAAACTTTTTAAAATATGGGGTTTTTTGGTAATTATAGACATAATCAAGGACCTTACTTCCTAACGTTTACCACAATACTTAAAATAAAATTAGTCTGATGATATAAACCAGTCCTCAGAATAGAGGTTTGTTATTCCTGCTGGGAAAGAGTGTTCATCTTAGACATCTTAGAAGCTAAAACCATGAACCAGGCTCTATTGTAGTGACAACAATGCAGCATTGAACAAGACAAAAAAGGTCCCTGTTCCTGGGGATTTTACATTCTAATGCATGGAGACAGGCAATAAACAAACACACCACAGAGAAAATATCTGATTGTGATGAGTGCTGTGATGAAAATACAACACACTGATGTTCTGGAATGAGATGTGGGGAGAGACTGGTATTGTAGGTGAGCTGGCTAGGGAGGGCCTTTCAGAGGAGGTGACTCTTCAACTGAGATCTGAATGAATAGAACCAAGCCAATGACTAGAACACTGTGAGGATTTGAAGAAAGAGCTGCTGAAAGGCCATGAGACAGGAAGGGACTGGTATATTGAGAAGCAGAAAGGAGGTCAGTGTGACAAGACAGTAACAGGCAAATGGAAAAACCACAGAAGGCAAGACAGAGGGGTGGGGCCAGACACAGAGATGGCAAATGGTCATCATTCTACGTGAGATGTAATAAGCAGAGGCATGCCATTTTCTGATTTACATGTTTAAAATCTTGTTCTGGCTACTGAGTGAAGAATGGGTTATAGAAAACAAAGAGTGGAGGCAAGGAGATCAGTTAGGGAGCATTTAAATATTATAACAAGACATGATGGTAAGTTAGGCTAGGAGGTAGAAGAGGAGATAGAGGAAAGAATTTACACGAAAGACAAACTTCTGAGAGACAGCCAGTGAGACCTGTTGATGAATGAATATGAGAGGTGTGGAAGCAGGAATAACGGTTAGGATTTTTCATTCTGCTTTAAATGTATTTTGTTCTTCAAATGTATCTAATTTGTAATAGATAACATATTCACATTTTTTAATAATTAAAAAACATTGCACAGTGAGAAATTCCCTTTCCATCTCAGTCTTTCTTATGACCATTTCTCCCCACACCTCAAAACAGAAAGCTAATATTCATTTGTGTCCTTCAAGAAATTATATGTATTTACAGCAAGATGAAAATAAATTCTCGGTTATATTTCTTGAAATATAACTTATACACATTAAAATGCACAGATATGTGTTCATCTTGCTGACTTCTGTTAAACGCATGCACTCAAATAACCACTATTCCACGATAAAGAATATTTCCATCCCCCTAGAAAGTTGTCTTCTGATCCTGGCCATCTGCCCCACTCAGCTACCACCATAGTGAGTTACCACTTTGTGATTCCTAATATCACAAATTAGTTTTGCCTTCCTTGGATTTTGTGAAAACAGAAGCAGATGACATATATTCTTTTGTATCTGGCTTTTTAATTCAGCATAATAACATTGAGATTCATGAATGCCATCGCATTATCTGCTGTTGTACATTTTTACTGCTGCATAATGTTCATTGTATGTATACAACCCAAACAGTTTTTTTAAATCATTTTGATTTTTTTATGGGCATTTGGGTTGCTTCAAATCTGAGGCTATAAAAAAATTCCATGAACATGCTAATATGTCCTTTTGTAGACGTGTGTCTTCATTTCTCTTGGCTAAACACTTACAAGTGATATCATTGAGTCATAAGGTGTATGTATGTTTACAACTACCTAATGTCACCTGAAATTTCCACTCAGTTTTCCAAAGTGATCAACTATTTTAAATTTCCAAAGCAACGTATCAGCATTCAAGTTAGACCATCTTACCAATATTTGGTGTTATGTTTCAATCATGACTTTTTATTTGCTCTATTTCTGATGCTTTGACATCTTGGGCCTTCCTAACAATGGAGGAAATGCGCCTCCAACAGCCAGCCAATTTCTAGAGATAAAAAAAATCTCACCTGTAACGAATCCACAGCCCATAACCTAGCCACTTCTTTTATCAGGTACTCATAGGGCTATTACACTCCTGCACTATTCCCCTGCCCTAATCACTCCAGTACTGGGTACCAGATAAGTAGGGAGAGCCCCTGTGCTTCACAGCTCAATGAAATTACTCAGACTAGCCGATGCTAAACCTGCTTACCCTGCCTCACCCATTTGTTTCCACAGAAACTACCATAAAGGCTCTTGCCCACTTTCTTTTCCTTCTTCTCCCATCACCTAACCAACCCTGGTACTTCTCTGTGTGTCCCCCTGCACTGCCCCACCATGGTGTGCCACACATCCTGTTTCTAGGGATCGGTGAGTATAAAAACTTGTTCCTTCAAGACAGTCATTTTTGTGACAGCGTCGGGCTGGATCACAGACCCCTCTGCCCCGTCCTGTGCAGGTTGTGAGTCAGGTAGTTGAGAGCCAGGGAGTTGGAAAAAGATTCTGGCAGCAGATAACAGAATAGACATGTTTTATTCCCTCCGGAGCTCTGCTGGCCAGTGGTTCAGAGATGCTGCCTTTTATAACAGAAGTACACAATAGTGGCAATGAGCCAAGGAGTATACGGGTGCGCATGCGCAGTTACACCACTGTTATGTGACTTGTTTACAATGGGTGTGCTGAATCATACCCAGCAGGATATGAGGAGAGGGGTCCTGACTATACTGACTCCATTTTCCTCACAGGGTGTCTCACCATGCTTGATTAAAATAAATCTTGGGTACCTTCATTTCTACTTTTTTTATTTTTTGATGGCTGGCTGATACGGGGATCTAAATCTGTGACCTTGGTGTTATCAGCACCATGTTCTAACCAAGTGAGCTAACCAGCCAGGCCTTGGCTACCTTTAAAATAATTAATGCAGCAAACAGGTCCTGCATCTTGGTGTCTGCACCTTGTGCCTGAACCTTCAAGGCATTGTGGTGTTTTTGTCTGTAGTTACCATAGATTCCCAACCTAGAACTGCAGAGCTTGAAAAGCTGAGTCCTCCTAGAGCTGTTGCATAGCCTAGAGTGTCAGGGATCTGGAACTGAGTACATGGAGGCACTCACCATATTTCTCTCTGTTGGTGGAGCATGCAGGTTCCAGGACAGAAGACCTGGGGGTGTACAGGTAATTGGCTGCATCAGTTTCTAGAAAGGTCCCTCTGAAGGGGATGGGAAGTAACTACCCTCTTAGTGTCATGGGATGAGTCTGATCCACTGACCAGGCAGCACTGACAAGCAACGGGTAACTAAGTCAATTGCATGAAAGTGTCTGTCTCCAGGATGTTATATGCTCCTAGGGGCAGTTGATAAACTACTTCCTCTTTCCTTCTGAGATTTTCTGAGGCAAATTTTGGCCTGTTCCACAGAGTAGTGGGAGAGTACTCTGCCTTAACTCTGTCATGTGTTGTGGGTTATTTCCCTGGTGATTAATGATGTTGTGCATCTTTTCATGTGCTTCCTAGTCTTCTTTTCTTGTACATCTTCTTTCCCGAAGTGCCTGTGGAAATCTTTTGCCCATATTTTAGCTGGAGAGAGAGAGAGACAGAGATTGGGGGAGTCCAATTTTCCCTCCCTGTGTGATTTGCTTATTAATTTCATAATGGTGTATCTTGATAAGCAGTCATTTTTAATTTTTTGAAGTTCAATTTGTCACTTTTTATGATTACAGCTGCTTTCAAGATGTTTAAACAGTCATTACTTATCCAATTTTGTAAGCAAACAAATTCACTTATGTCTCCTTCTAGAAGCTTTATATTTCTAGCTACTACATTTAGGTGTACAATCCAGCTCAAGTCAATTTTTGTGTAGGCAGTGAGATAGAGATCCAAGTTCATTATTTTTCATATGAGTATTAAGTTGCTCTAGCATTATTCATTTAAAACTTTCCTTTCCCTCGTAATGGCATTGGTGTCCTTATGAAAAGTCAACTTACCATTTGTGTGAGTCTGTTTCTGCACATTTATTTCATTCCATCAATTTGTCTATATTTGCATTAATACCACATTCTGTTGGTTACCATAACTTCATAACAAGTCTTGAAATAAGGCGGTAGTTTTCAAACATTGTTCTTTTGCTTTTCTTTTTGCTAATCTATATGAAATGACAGCAGTCTTACAATTAAGAAAATACAAACATTTAAAACTATAAGTATTGTACCCATATTTGCTGAAATAAACTGAATGTATGAGGAAAAATTGTCTTAGAATCATTAACTCTGAGACATGATGTAGCAAAACCATAAGACCTTAAACATAAAGAAAAAATCCTACGGACATCCATGCAAACAACAACAACAACAACAAAAATTTACAAAATATTTTTTTCTTGCAGGTTAACATTAGGCTTCTTTCAATGGAAACATAGAAAACAAAACAGAGAAAGTATACTATGAGAATTTTAAATTAAGTCAGACTATCTGTCAAGTCTTAAGTCTTTCTATGCAGAAAACAGTTTTAAACATGCACTAACCCAGAAAATCATACACTAATGAGCTTTTCTTCTGTGATATGCTAAGGGACAAATTCATTTCAACCAAGAAAAGACTGAGCAATCTTCGGCAAAAGTATATAATCAGGATTTTTCTGAGTGGGGAGAAAAAAGGATGGGATGAAGGGGCACTTAACATACTCCAAAGACAATGATAATATTCCTTTTTTTAAAAGGTAGTAAGTATGCCTGAGTTTATATTATCATGATTTATGTGCCTATCATATTTCTTCAATAGACAATGTCTGTACAAATAAGAAAAAGGAGTTTTATAATTAGTAAAATTTAGGAAGCAAATAAAAAGGTGGGAGAAAGTATACAGTAATTGCTTCATCTGTCATTTCTGGAAGTCAAAGGATATTATTAAAACTATAATTAAATAATTAATGTATAAGCGTATTTAAGAATAGAAAGGTAAAATTTAAAAATGTAGCACTTTTTAATAACTGTAATCTGAGCTGGAGGAGAGGAAAGAAAAGTATACATTAATTTTATTATTATTTATAGCATGAACCTAATAGATATTATCTAAAAGTTCTAGAAATAATTTTATTATACAAGGTATGAATGTAAACCCTGCAAATATGCTGCCCAGTGTGGTAAATACTAGCCTCATGCGGCTATTTGAGAACTTTAAATGTGGCTGGTGCAACTGAGGAAACAAATTTTAATTCTTCTTTATTAATTTAAATTTACATGTGCGACAAGTAGCCTCTGAATTTGATAGCACAGCTCTAAAATAACACAAGAAGTTTAAATCAACTAACCTAAATAATATTATTTCTAATTTCTTTGCTATTTTTCATTTTTCCTTTTTTCAGTGTTCAAGAAAGCCACCCAAACCTGTGACAACCTTTGCATAAAACCAACGAGATTTTGCTGGTGTTTCTGTGGTGTAACCTATGAAAACTGATAACCAGCCAAAGTGAAAAGTAAATACTTATTCTTGAATCAGAACTGTAACCAGCAGGATCTCCATATTTGAGTCTCCTTAAGGGCTTCAGCAGGCAGCCCTAGAGGAGATTTGCAAGACAAGCCTCAAACTTGCTAGCTGAATTGCCCGAAATAGGAGCACACTTGCTTTATTATAAAGATAAGCGGAAGACTAGCTAAGCATGTATTTCGTTGAGTTCTCTTTCTTCTGTCATGGTCACTAGATATTTTACTCCTTGGCAATAAGGCAGGATGATATCATGTATATAAATATCTAGCTGTTTTGAAGAATACCTGGAGATGTGGCCTTGATGAGAAGTGCATACTACTCAGATGCCAAAAAGCCAAGACATTAATCAAGCTATGCTGACGTCACCCCAAAGCCAGTCAAAATCCACTATGACCCCCAAGACCCATGCCCGAATTTTGCCCTGTAAATGGTTATGATTCTGATACTTCAGGGAGTTCAGGTCTTTACAGCAGTAGCTGGCTCGTTCTCCTTGATTGATGCCTTCCAGTAAATGCTTATCTTTCCAGCACAGATTTATTGACCAGCCTGCATGCAGGTGGGGAGAACTCACTAGGGTTCTGTAACATCCTCACATATTCTAGAAAAACATAAAGACTTTAGTACGTTTAACTCCAATCACACCAACTCTTGGCTTATGTAAGTGTTATTCTTCATGTACTTTAGTTCTGTCTTTAGGAAAATAAAATAATATTCCATTAGAAGTTTGTTGTTGCTGCTATTTTGCACAGTACATATTTGATATTTACCCACATACTTGCCATTCTTTTTCCTTCTCATCTCACACCTTCCATCTGCCATCACTTTCTTGTTTCAAGCACATCCTTTGAAATGTCTGTCAGCGACTGTGTATTATGACAAACTTTCTCCATTCTTGTTTTTCTGAGGATGTTTTTATTTGCTTTTATTTTCACAGAGATGACAATTATTTTCTCATGGAACATTGATTATAACTCTTCACTGGTTTCCCTTTTTGCTCTTCACTGGTTTACATTCTAACCGCCATGAAGATAATCTCTGCTTTTCTATTCAGATGCTTTCAACATCTGCTCTGTTGTCTTCATTGATCTGCAGTGTCACTATGATGTGTCTAAATGCGCATTTTTAAAAAATTATCTTATTAATATTTTTGTGGAATTCCTGAGTATAGAAATTGGTGTCTTTTATTAGTTTTGAAAAACATTCAGTATCATTTCTTCAATATTGCTTCCTCCACATTTTGTCTATCCTCTTCTTTGAAACTGATGAGATACGTGGCATACCTTTTCATTTTGTTTTTAATATCTCTTAACCTCTCTTTCATCTTTCCATCCCATTGTGTCTCTGCCCTGCATTGTTCATTTCCTCAGTCTTATATTCCAGGTTACTATTTTTCTCTAGTGGTTTCTAATTTATATTAAAGACATTTATTGAATTTGTAATCTAAATTTGATTGAAGCTCTCTTTGTTTTTTTTATGATATTCCTGTTTATTTTTGTAGTATCTTTATTCTTATTTATACTTTCAATCTCTTTATTTCTTCAAGTATACTAAGCTTACTTAATCTGTATTCTGTGGTTCTTTTGTGGTTTTGACCCTTCTGTCTGTAGTCCTGGCTGTCCCTCACCGAGGCTTGCTTTCCTATATGTTCACTGATGTCTGATTATAAGCTGTTATTTCTTGAAAGTTCATTGGTAAAATATTTTGAGTCCTTGAATCAACACAGGATCCTCCACAGGATATTGGTGTTTCCCTCTGAAACCAGAAATGTTGAACAAAATTATCAGTTTTCAGTGAAATTGAAACCAAAAAATATGTGAGCCCACTGTGGTTCATAGTTTTGTGTTCTTTTTTTTTTTTCTCTTTTGCATCTTTTTGGTGGTATTTAAAAAAAAAAACAAAACTATTTCTTCACTACCCTGAGAATATAGAATATATCCTTTGGGACCTTAGCTAGTTGTAGAATATAATATTGGGTAAATACATCACTGGGTGAGCACTGGGCTCTGTCTCCTATTAATCTTCGCCCCCCCCCCACCACTTGTGGCCTTGAAAACAAAACATGTCTTCACAGTAAAAGCTGATTTCTGTTTCTCTGAGTTGACAGTTTCATTTGATTTTTAGACTCTCAAAATTCTATACGGTTTTGAGTCTTTTGTCAGCTTATCAAAATATTTTACATGTTTATCCAACATATGATGTGTGTTTATTTTTAGTGAGAGATCCAGTAAAGCTATTTAATTGAAATAGAATGCAGTTCTACAGTTTCTGTATTGCCACAACCTTTCATACGGCTCTGCCATGGGAATCCTCACATTAGTTTCAGTCTTCGGTTTATAGTTTAATGTAGTTTAATAAACCTAATATTATATTTAAAATAGTATATTTAATATTTAGTACCAAGCCTTTTGTCCTAATTTCTTAGTCTTTACTAAGACTAAGCTGACCGAAGTTTGTTCTCTGGTAATATCTTTGAAAGAATTGTTGGAAACAACATTCCCAGATTTTTGTTGCATATTTAAAACTGCTTTTAGCCCTTTTATTTAAATGCCAATTTTGCTGTATATAAAATCTGAGGGTTACACTTACTCATCTGAAGAATTCTGTAGCTTGCACTATGTGAGGAAAATAGGACAATTTAGTCAGGCTCCCTGGACATTTCTTGTAAACAAGTTGTGTGTGGGTGGAGTTAGTGGGCGTGTGCACCAATGTATCTTTTTAGTTTGCTGCTATTTTGTGTTCTGCAGTTTGTGAAGCAGAGCTGGCTGGCAGAGCTCATGTCTAAAAATGGAGCATGTTTACTCTGCTGGCAGCTGCTCAGTTTCTCTTTGGACTTTGCCCATAGCAGTTGCGTTTGGGAGTTTCACTTTGTACTGCTTAGCTCTCAGACATGTGTGTTAAATAAAGACTATTCCTACTTCAGCCAAGGTTCCAAGGACCTTTTTGCTGGTTATCTAGCTCATAGACCTGTGTGTGAAGGGTTTGTGAATGGGCTGGAGGGGTCTGTGATCTCCAGACCCAGCCCTAGCTCTACACACTCCATCCCCATCTCCGTTTACTTAATGATAGTGAATTATATTATGGAGCAATGCATGATAGACCAACTGGCCTGCTTCCAGTAGAGCTGGTGGGTGAGACTTTATAACTCTTGTTAAAGAAATACCCTAAATCTCTGAGAAAAAAGATTGCCAGTGATATTTGGTTTTTTCTTTATATTCATACATTTAAAATTTTTAGGAAATATATATCATATTAGTAATTAAAAACAGGAGAACTTTAATTTTGTTTGGATAATAAAACAGTTTGTTGGATTTTTTTTTTACCAGATACAACAGTAAAATCCATTTTGCTAATATTGATATTAGCAAAAAACCACAAGAAGGATGGTACTTGAGTTCTAAAAAAATCTTATTCAAGTCAGTGTGTAATTAAAAATACAATCACAGTCTTCAACTCAAGATAGTAATTCACTCAATACAGATATTGCTGATTTTAAAAATAGAAACAACAGCAGTTTTGGAAGGAAGAACAAACAGGAGAGACTGAAAGACAAAAAAAAATGATTAAAAGACATTTAGAAGTAACCAAGAGAAAAATAGGATTACTGCTGAAGGTACTGGGTTATTTGGAGGCAGTACTGCAAGTGACAAGATTGTACGTGAAATTGTTTAAAACCTATTTCTCCTAAATTAGGTTGCCTTATCCCTGATGATTATCTAAGTTGGAGTTTCTCAATTTTGGCACTATTGACATTTTGAGCCAGATAATTTGGGGGTAGGGATTGTCCTGTGCCTTGTAGGATTTCAGCAGCACAAGATGCCAATAGCAGTCCCTAGTTGTGACCACCAACAGTGTCTCCAGGCATTGCCAAATGTCCCCTAGGGGATGAAATTGTGCCACTTCTTACTCCAATCATGTCTTCCATCAATCAGGCTAAGTTACTGCTTACTAGTTTGCCAATGGGTTTCCTCCCTCTCCATCAATATTAGTTCCTAATTTCAGATAATATTTCTAAGTAAGAAATTATTCATCATATTACTGTTTTTATCCTCCCACCCTCCTTTTATTACTATCATCAATATTTTCAGCAAATATCTTTCGGTAGTAGCACTATACTGGCATCTTTAGAGCATGTTGAGTAAGTGGTCTCTTTCCCAAGAACATTAACCTGGTGAGAAGAAGGACAAATGACAAAATGAATAGAAATTTGGCTGGTTCAGATATGGAGAAATTACAATAAGAAAATATAAAACCTAGAAACATAACTCATCATTTTTATTATGTATATGTATATATTTTGTATTTCAGATTTTTTTTTCATACTCTGTTGCAAAACATTAGAGAAATCTACTGCTTCATTTACTTCCTGGTGATGAGAAGTCAACTCAGTTCAGGAATCACAACTCCAATTTGTGCCTTTGAGATCCTAGAAGAGAAGTCACTTAAACTGAAGATGGAAGAAGATTATCATAGGGAAAAATTCCCAAAGCAAAGAACAAAGTTCATGTACCATCATTGCATCCTACATAGCTGAGGTACACTGGGTCTGGCACTGATTACCTCCTCAATTAATAAATAGAATTTCTGTAAGTCAATACAACTCTGGATTATTTTTATTATTCATTCATATATATCCATTCCTGATGCTGACAGGAATCTACTTTCCTCAAAGTCTAGTCATGTCACATCATCAAATAACAAAAAAGACACAAAAAGTGCTCTCACACTCTGATGAAATTTAATAGTCGAATTTAAGTAAATAAACATATCCTACAAACTCAAAAGTTTAAATCTACATTTTACATTCTGAAGCATGTTCAATAATTGAGTTCTCAGTGTCAGGGAATAGGAAACTAATACCTAATAAATAATTCACTAGAAGATCATGGGAATCAATGCATCTAAGTCTCTTCCATATACACTAAAAATAATAATAATAATAATGGCTTAATGGGAAAGAATTCTGAATTAAAGTGATAAAAAAGCAACACTCTACTAATTTTAGTTTAACATAAGAAATAGAATTAGCTAATACAGAAGACACACAAAAGTAACAAAAATAGTTTCTTTGATTGTTTGTTTTTTGTTTTTTATCGCTCAGTTAGTTGTCTATTAATCCCAGTTAATCTAGGAACCTTCACCCCCAAGCCTACTTTCACTCTGAAGCTTGTAAGTAGAGACTGGTTCTACTGGTTTTTATAAACCATTAGTTGGTTGGAGGTTCCATCTGGAATAAGAAGAGTCTTATAGAGCAACCAAACTATACTCTGTTCTGAATTCACAAAAGTTGTTTCCATAACGTGATGGAATCTGGAGTTCTGTCACCAATGCTGTTAAATGGCTACCACCTGAAATACAAGTTGAAATATATTATATAAATGAATCCTGTTTCCAATCAATAACTATATGAAGAGAAAGAGATAAAGGACAAATAGATTATTTTTCCAGGCCCAGGAAGATGATTTACCAAACACCATCCCACTGAGCCAAGATTAAAATATGACAACAATGTTTAATTTGGTTACTTAAAGCTAGTCACATTCATATGCTGGCCACTTCTTCATATTCATAGTCAAAGTGTCTCTTGGGTCTTACCTATATTATTATTTTCAAACACACAGCCTCATCACAGCCAGAGCTTCTCCAGAATGGGTACTCAATGAACAATTAGTGAAAATGTTTGTTTTTAGCATATTATTATTTTATCTGAAATTCTAATAATGATCTGCCAGAAATGTTACGGTGGTTATGAGTAAATTTATTTCCATCTAAATGTCTTTGTTTTTTTTTTTTTTCACCATAAAGAGAAATAGAGGAAAATCATAGTGAGATTTTAAGAACTCAAATAAAAGGAGGAAGTGAAAATGGCATTATTACCACTGCAAATGGATCCTACTTTAGGATAATGGTCCCCAAGAGGACTATAAAATATATCATTTATCTTTCACTTCTCTTTACATAAAATATATCTGTTGACCAACTTCCTCATGGCTGCCTTTACTTCCTTGTTTCGCAATGTGTAAATGATGGGATTAAGTAAAGGGAATATCACAGTATGGAACACAGACACCACTTTATCTAGGGAAAAAGAGTCAAATGGGCGAGCGTAAATGTAGATGGATGGCCCAAACATTAGCACCACAATGGTGATGTGGGAATAGCAGGTGGACACGGCCCTGTTGGTACTCTCACCTGAGCCTGAATGTTTCTTGAGCATGGCCAGAAGGAAGGCATAGGACATCAACAGAGCAATAAAACACACCACGGAGATCAGACCACTGCTAAAGATCATCACTAACTCCTCCAAGAAGGTGTTGGTACAGGCAATCCGGACAACCTGTGTGATGTCACAGAAGTAGCTGTCTAACTCATTGGGCCCACAGAAGGGAAGTCGAACAAGAAGAGCCACTTGTATTATAGAATGAATGAAGCCCCCCCATCCAGGAGAGAGCCACGAGGATAGAGCAGAGACGTCGATTCATGATGGTAGCATAGTGGAGGGGACGGCAGATAGCAGCATAACGGTCAAAGGCCATCACTGTCAGCAGGAACATCTCTGAGGCCCCCACAAAGTGCAAGAAGAAGAGCTGTGTGATGCACCCACCAAAGGAAATTATCTTCCTCTTCACAAAGAAGTCTACGAGCATTTTAGGGGCTGTGATGGAGGAATACCAAATATCAAGGAAGGCCAGATTAGCCAACAGGAAATACATGGGAGAAGTCAGATGAGGGTCAAACCTGATAGTGCAAATGATAAGGACGTTCCCTGGAAGGATGAACAAATAGAAAGATAAAAATACAACAAATAGGACTAGTTGCACCTCCCGAGTCTGGGATAGGCCAGTGAGAACAAATTCTGTCACCTTGGTATAATTTGCAGGTTCCATTTTTTCAATTAGCTTTTTTCACAAAATGGCTATGAAAAACAAAGAAATTATAATTACTCCAAATAGCAATTAACTAGAGTTACATCACCGCTTTCAGAATTAGCAGATGTTCCCATCATTAAGAGATTGCATTAGGATACATATGATTGCCCCATTTTATATTTGATAAACCAAAAAAGGGAAAGAGTGATGACCCTTAAAACAGGAAACATTGAAACAATACAAAATGTGTCACATATCTGAAGCCCAAATCTCAGCTTGTTAATGCTATAAAATCTTATTTTTTATGAAGCTCAGCAATGCTCTAAATCTTTCCCTCAAACATCTACCTTAGTAATAAATACATGAAGCTACTTTTCAGTTTAGCCAAATTCTAGACTGATAATCAGACACAAAGCCTGTTCTTTCTAGATCTTTTTTGTTGGGAAATATTGCATTATAAACTTAGGCTCAAAGTCTAGTATCATGTATACAGATCTGGCAGTATTTTAGTTGTAATCTGTAAGAGTGATCCCAGGGTTTCAAGTGTAGTGAATGGACTTTTTTTTTTTCTTTCACAACCAAAATTTGTGCAGTTTAATACTTGGTAATAGGTAAGCAGCCATAATATATAGCAATGCAGGGCCCTATATGAAAATTCTTCTGGCTATGACCAGATCCCTCAATACCCATTACTACACTGACCATGGAGTTTGCCCACTGTTTCAGAAAGGTAGGAAGGTATAATGATTTGAGAAATAGGTATGCTTGCCACCCAAGTGGACCCTGTTCTGATACACTTTGCCACTTCAAGGTGACAGTAGGAATAAGATTATTTCTAAAAATTTGCTTAAGCCCAGTATTGAAACTGACACTACTAGACAGAACAAGACCCACCAAGTAAAAGCAAGATAATCATTCACCTTACGAAATATGCTTCCTCTTTTAAGTAAAGTTAAAATTGCCACACCAAAGTAAGTATTTATTGTGACCAGTAGCCAGTATGAGAGAGTTGCTTCTGATGTGATATTTTATGATACTGCTTCTTCCCAATGTTGCTTAGAAAAAGCAAATACTAAAGAAGTTAAGGTTTTGTAAAACCAGGTAGATGTGAGTGTCTACACACTTATGGACACAATGCATATTATTGACTAACGAAATCCAATGTTTCTTCTTTAGAGCCTACTGATTCAATTTGTACATAATTTTAACAAACATAGACACATTTCCAGTATGTTATAGTAGCATCATATTATGAAGAAGAGATGGCTTGCTACAAGTAGATGCATTGAGAAAAGACTGGTGTTTTCCAGGAATCTGACAGCAAGAGGCAGAAAAGCCAAAAACACTGAGAAAGCTCAATAGTGTGGGACTATTTAGCAAAGGGAGAAATATCCCCATGCACATAAATTGCCCACTGTGGGCCTCAGTGAGTTAATTAATTATATTTAGTAAGATAGAGAAATTTTAAATTTGGTTTAGAAAGATTTTAATCAAAAGAAATATAAGGCTGCCAGTTTTTAATCCTTAACTTTCTTAAAAACTTGGCTATCCAGAATGACATATTTCCTATAAATCCCAGAAAGCACTGATTTTGCTAAAGGAGGCAATCCATACTATCCTAACAACACAGTAAGTATGTAATTGTAGACTCACAGTATACGAGCTCATTTACATTCACTGGTAAGTAAACTATGACTTTCCAACAATCAAAAAAACTACCAAAAGCGTCTGAAACATTATGATTACTCAGTTCACTTGGATATTATGCTATTTAGTTTTTGAACAGATGGAAGTGATTAGATTATTTGTTCTTAATTAAATAATTGTCCTTTTATTATTGAAAGGAGATGCATATTTGAAAGCAGTAAATACTATTACAAGACCCTAAACTTTTTTTTTCCATGGGGGATAATGATATGATGATTCTGATTATTGTCACAGAAGTCACACCTTCCTCCTCTGTCCTATTCTGTGTCCATTCCTTCAAAAAGAAATTCAAAAATGGCACTAATCTAGAAAGAAAAAAATTAAGTAAATGAATCTTGGAAAGACAAATGCACACCAATTATTATGAAATAGAAAGTGTTATTTTATCCAAAAATGTTGAAGATGTAGCATAAAATTAGAAACTGCTATATATGTTTTGCATTAAGAACCAAAACTAACCTGAGTTATTCCTTAGGAAAGAAATACAGAGCATTCATCCCTCACTCTGGTGAATGCCTTTTTTTCTCCACTCGTCACAACTATCAAGTTGAAAAGAAATATTGTACTTGAGCATCTCAATCCAATAATCAGGCAACCAACCAAATTCCCTATTCCCAAAACTAGCAATGCTCAGGCACTTTTCATAACGTGCACACACACACACACACGCACACACACGTGCACACCATGCCCCTCCCTCAATAAGGGACGAACACATCTATTTCCTACATTACCATTACCATGCCCTGAAATATCATAAAACACACAACAATTCTGAGCCTAGCCAGCATTTGTCATTTAACACATGTCAAAACAAAGCTCTATAAATGATATTAAAAGCTCTATCCCAAAGTATACATTTTCTGTGTCACTTCTATAAATTATTCATTTCTGTATTTAACAAATATTTTGTAACATCTGCTATGTACTATCTGCTGAGACTACAGCAATGACCAAGGAAAGAAACAACACTCAGTTTCAACCTCATTGAACTTATATTCTGAAAATATAGATAGATAATGAATAAGCAAACAAACAAATAAGTAAAAACTTAAATAATTAGCACTAGCAATAAAAGAAGATATAAGGAAGTAAAATAATTAGCAGTAGTGATAAGAGACAAGAAGGAAATAAAAAGGGGATTATGATAGAAAGTAAATGGTGGTGGGGTGATGGTGGCGTGTAGTGATAGAGTGCTTTAGAAAAGCTTCTCTGTATTGGTTACATGTCGACTAATTTTGAAAATCAGGAGAAAAGCATTTGGGAAATAGAGAAGAGCAAATATAAAGGCTCTATAGCAGGGAAGAGCTTCTAGCAACTATAGCAGAAAACTTGCAACTGATAGAAGCATAGAAACAAAGAGATAGCCAAAGACAAAGTAAGGTAGCCCACAATAAGAAAATTGGATTTTAATAGTTTTCAATATTTGTGGGGAATTCTTGGGGGAGATATGCTATCCATGGTGACTGAGTTAGAGGATTTCTTTCCAAGGCTGCCATGTAGCAGGGAGTGTCTATTCCACACCAGTGCTTACTTTTGATCAGCTAGATAGTTGTTTGAGGAGGTATTACTTCATCCTGTGTTCACCCACCTACTCCTTCCAAGTTTCTGGATGTGACTCTGCTCCTTTTTTAACAACACCTAGTGAATTCCCATTGTTTACTTAATCTGCAGGGATGTAGTGTCTAAAGAATGACTGTGAAATACCTAGGAGTACAGGAGCTCTCCCTGTGGATGAGTGAACTGTGAACTCTCCTTGACACAACCATTACTTTAGGGAAAAACAAGTATCTGTGTGATGTTAAGAAGGTCATTTAATCTTCTCCTATGGCAGTTTCTTCCTAGCAACATGAGGGATTTCTAAAAATTCTAGCTTTAAAATTCTATGATTCTATAAAAGTCAAAGGGGGCTGAGAGTAAAAGTGCTAGAAAAGTAAATTAAGAATAGAGTGGGTGACAATGTAAAGAAAGAGTGATATTATCACCATTGCGAATATATCCACAACCTTAAAGAAATAACTTGAATTGATTTTCCTATTTGTATGATACTGAACTCACCTATCTTATTCTGTGAGATGGTGAGGAGGCAGTGTACAAAAGCACCTTAGCAATCTAGATGGGTATATGGAGATCCAGGGACCTCAAGTCTCAAATAAACCAGTAGCAGAAAATACCAAGATACAGTAATTATCTTCATTTCCTGTACACATTGTTGCCCGCAGTTAACTAGGCAAGAAGAAAACCTTAGGATCAGAGAGAAGGGTTGATCTCAATATGAGAATGTTTTGAGGATGATTTGCTGCTTAAGTATTTCTCTCATAGTAGATTTAGATAAATAGATATAATAATAGATAATAATAATAATAATAATAATAGTTATTATATAAAATATATGTAGTAATTAATATAGATATAGATATAATATAATAATATCATATATATTAATATTAATAATAATAGTTATTATATATAATAGAATAAATAAATGACTTTGAAAGAAAAATTGTTAAATATTTCCAAATCTAATTTTTTATGATTTATCTAGTCTTTCCTGACTCTGCTTTACTATCCTTGATTTTGTTTCCTGGAATTCTCTTTCTAAAATACTTATTCCACTCACATTACTTTCTAGCAAGATCCTCTTTGCTTTTAAGTTTTTTATTTTTCTATTTACTTCAAAGTTATTCCTACTGCCCATTCCAATCCCTTCAAAATGAAACACACCAGGCCCCAGCTCCCCCATCCTACTCATAGAGCTTACCCTGGAAAACCATCATGAGAAGAAGCTAAACATTTTGGGTTTTTTTCTGACTTCCTTTCAGGAGTGACAAGAAGCAAAACTTTGGTAGGTTATTTTAATGACTTGCCATGCTCTGAAGACCCATAAATCAGAACAGCCTTCTCTGTTTGAGTTCACTGAAGAATGGCTCATACTGTAAGTGTGAGGTGACCAAAAGATGCCCTGTTCAATGCCTTGTTCAGCCCTGAGTTTAAAATGCCTTAGTTATTGAGATCAAGCCAGAGAAGAAACAGCTGGTCCACCAAGTTCATACTTAAGACCTGCTCTACACTGTCACCACCTTTCCTTGTGACATTTCCTGGCTCGAGGCTTTCTGCTTCTTACCACTGGTCTCTGAGCATCACGTAGTTATTTCCATCATTATATCCATCCCATTGTCTCAAAAATAGAGTGGTTTGTATTACTAGTATAACACCATTCCACCTACCAACTACAGTGCCAGTCTTGGTGTAGTCAGGGTTATGAAGAGGGGTGGAAGATGCCTCTTCCCCATCCACAACAGAGGGCTTTGGCTTCTTTATTTTGGTATATATCAGTTCCCATCCTGATGCAACAATGAGCTAACTAGCACCGTGAGTTGTAACTAGGAAAATCAATTCTCTGGAGGCCAGAGGCAGCCACGTAGGAATAAAAGTCCTGAAGGAATAATTTAAAAGTTGATGTATGCTTCATTCAAGGAACATAGAAACACAGCTTTTGAATTGCACAGAACAAGTAAGGAAAATGGCTAATTTCCCAGGACTGGTGGTGGGAAATGTTTGGATGTATGACATGCCCTCTAGAGTGTGATGTATATTTCCAATTACACTTCCCACAAAATTGTATCACTTAGAGATGCTAGATCCTTGGGAAAATTAAGTCCAAAGCCAAAAGTAATCCAACTGCATACATTGCTTGAACAGTTCACTCACATTTGCAAAGAAGGCCTTAAGTACTAATTCCTTAATCCAAACTACATTTCTAATTTTATTAGTGTCTTCTACCTGTGCTTAATGATTATCTACTATGTCAGATACTGTGCTAGGCACCAGACATACTTGTACAATGATGAACAAGAGAGAAACAGTTCTTTTTTTCATAAATCAACCTGTAATTGACTCTCCCATGTATGAAACCATAAGTGGTTTGTCTGAACCTCTCACCTAGAAATAACAGGCTTGCACTAGTAATTTCCCTTCTGTGTGTGAACATTGTAATTCCTAAACTAGATGATTGGTTACAGGGCGGCAGGTATTTGTTTTTGGCTACTCACCACATTGACCATAATAAATAGTACCCTGTAAATATCAAGACAATATGTGATGCACTAAATTGTATTTTACTACATACACAATTTTCATTCCCATAGCCTCACACTAATTTAAAATTCTCTTACAGAATAAACTTTAACTAATTAAATGTTCTATGATAAATAACATTTGGTTCTATCTCAATTTTATTCTAACAGTATGATCTGAATCTCACATCTTTCAGAAATTGTTCTGTTAAAATTACTTGCATGTAATACTCTCAATGGCCATACTTGAAAGTTATAAAGATGACAAAAGATTACAGAATTACTTCTTAATTTAAAAAAAAAAAATTGTCTCATCGGTGATCCATGGAAAGTCTATAAGACATTCTTCCATAAACTGCTGGCGATGAAAAGATGTGTTAAGCTGGAGATGAAAAGACTCAGAAAGGGCTTAAAATGTACTTTGTTTGTTTTTTTTTTTTCAAGATGGCGTCGGCTGCGGCAGCTGGCGCGGAGTAGCTGAGGTGGAAAAGGTGGCCACTGGGCCTCAGGCAGCCGGGAAACTTGTGGACCTTCCTCTCGCCATCTCTTAAGGGAGGAATGCTTCTGCTGACCAGTCGTGGGGGGTGACCGCCACTTTGCCCCCGGCAGGAGAGGCTGCCTCATTTACAGACAACAGCTTTGAAGTGTGGAGCAGGAAAAGAACTGTTTCTTAGCTGCAAAAGCGAGTCTCGAAACAGGGAACACGGCGCCAGGGCTGCTGTGGATGCAGCCAGGATCCCGGAGGCCGGGGCCGTGCTGAAGGCGGCCAGCTGCCCTATTCAGGATTCGAGGTTTCAGGCCGGCATTAAAGAAGATTCCTGGGAGCGCCCAAGCCGCGCCGCAACTGAACAGCCCGAGGCGGCAGCGGCCGAGAACTGGGAAAGGAGGCAAACCAGAGACAGAGAGCAAGCACCCGACCTGGCACAGCACTGTGAGTGACCCCTGGCACAGCTCTGTTCAGGGGGTGGATGCCCATGCGGCTCCCGCCTGCACCACCAGGCCTCTCACCGCCCGGTGCTGCCTCCATTTTCCCAGGAGCGGGCAGCTCTGCCCTGCTCGGCCATCACTGACCCCTCCCACTTGCTTGGCCTGGCACCGGGCTTTCCGGAGCCTGCGGACCGGCCTCCGCTCCCACTCCCTCTGCGGTTCTCTGGCGGGGCTGGTGGCGGGGGATGTCCCGGGCCAGTGTCGGGAGGGCAAGGAAGTACGGGCGGGCCGACTGTCACTCCACCATACCCTGGACTCCGGCCCCAGGTAAACTCCCTGTTACTGGGAGGCAGATACCATCTCTGCGGCCACCAGTTTGGAAAAAAGCCTAACGAATTTCTGGTTGGGAATAGTGTGGTAGGAGAGTTCCCAGGTCCGCTTGAACCAGCCAGAGACCAGGCTGCAGGTGGGCGCTAGACTCAGTTTATACTGGGGGGATACAAAGGTGAACAACTCCCGAGAAAGATCTACATAGTGCTACAAAGGCACCCAGAGAGACCGGTCGTCTGTGCCCATCAGAAACCTGGTAGACTTCCTGGGCGAGGCGGTGCCAAGCAGGGTCTTGAAGGCCCAGCTGATAGACGAGGGGTGCAGAAGACACGCCCCAGCCCAGCACAGTGCGCACAGAGTGGGGAGACGTGCGGCCAGGGAGGCGGAGACTTGACAGAAACCACACACCCGGTGGGGTCGCCACTGCACAATCTAACAGCCCGGGCCAGAGCACACAGAACAGGGAGAAGTCCTGCACAGGAAGTGAAAGCTCAACAGAGATCACACACCCTGTGGTACGTGATCCACCAGCCCAGCAGAGTCCAAGCTGACCAGAAAGGTGGCTCCCCGGAGAAGCCCAAGACCTGAGGCAACCACACACACAAGGCACTAGAGGCCAACTGAGCAGTCATGGAGGGAGCCATACGAAATTGGCAACAACAGCAACATCCTAGTTAGTCATTAGTCTCAAACCGGTGAACTGTGAAACCCCCGGCCACAATGAAGAAACACCAAAAAAAAGATACCAGAAATACAAAAACTCAAGAAAGTACACCACCAAAAGTTAATAAATCTCAAACTCTAGATCCTATAGAACAAGAAGCCCTTGAAATGACTGACAAGGAATTTCGAGTGATAATTCTAAGGAAACTGAATGAGATACAAGAAAACTCAGCTAGACATCATGATGAAATGAGGAAAAGTATACAGGATCTGAAAGAGGAAATGTACAAGGAAATCAATGTCCTGAAAAAAAATGTAGCAGAACTTGCTGAACTGAAGAAGTTATTCAACGAAATAAAAAACACAACGGAGAGTTGAACCAGCAGGCTTGTCGAAGTTGAAGAGAGAACCTCTGAACTGGAAGATGGGCTGTTTGAAATAACACAAGCAGACAAAAAGAAAGAAAAAAGAATCAAGGACATTGAAGAAAATCCGAGAGAGCTATCAGACAACCTTAAGCGCTCAAATATCCGAGTCATGGGTATTCCAGAAGGGGAGGAAAATGGAGATTCCATTGAAAACATATTCAACAAAATAGTGGCAGAAAACTTCCCAGGTATAGGAAAAATCACAGATCTTCAGATCCAGGAAGCTCAACGATCTCCAAATGTATTCAACCCAAAAAGACCTTCTCCAAGACATGTCATAGTCAAACTGGCAAAACTCAGAGATAAAGAGAGAATCTTAAAAGCTGCAAGAGAGAAGCATCAAATCACATATAAGGGAGCCCCAATCAGGTTAACATCAGACTTTTCATCACAAACCCTAAAAGCTAGAAAGGAATGGGATGATATTTTCAAAATACTAAAAGACAAAGATTGCCAGCCAAGAATACTCTACCCTGCAAGGCTATCCTTCCGAAATGAAGGGCAAATAGTATATTTCTCAGACAAACAAAAACTGCGGGAGTTCACTACCACACGACCACCCTTACAAGAAATCCTCAAGGGAGTACTGGGTTTGGTTCCTGAAAAATAACTACCACTGCCATAAAAACCCAAGAAAAATCTAAACCCGCTAGTATAATAAAAATGGCATTCATGAAGAGAAAACAAGCTAACAAAAACACTATCTACAACCTAAGGAACCAACAAACAAAGAAACCAAACAGTAAATCAGAAAGCAAGGAACAAAAGACACGTAAGACAACCAAACAACCAATAAAATGCTAGGAATAAATCAACACCTTTCAATAACAACTCTTAATGTAAAAGGCTTAAATTCCCCAATTAAAAGACACAGACTGGCTGACTGGATCAAAAAGCAGGACCCAACTATATGCTGCCTACAAGAGACCCACCTCACCCATAAAGATTCACACAGACTAAGAGTGAAAGGATGGAAAAAGATTTACCATGCAAACAGAAAAGAAAAACGAGCTGGAGTAGCTATTCTTATATCTGACAAAATAGACTTTAAACTAAAAAGCATAAAAAGAGACAATGAGGGACACTACTTAATGATAAAAGGACTGATTCATCAAGAAGACATAACAATCATAAATATGTACGCACCCAATGTTGGAGCAGCCAGATTTATAAAACAAACTCTATTAGACCTAAAGAAGGAAATAGACACTAAGACCATAATAGCAGGGGACCTGAACACCCCACTGTCAATATTAGACAGATCATCTAGGCAAAGAATCAGTAGAGAAACACAAGATCTAAACAAGACTCTAGACCAATTGGAATTGGCAGATATCTACAGAACATTCCGCCCAACAACCTCAGAATATTCATTCTTCTCAGCAGCACATGGATCATTCTCCAGGATAGATCACATATTAGGTCACAAATCAAGTCTCAATAAATTCAAAAAAATTGCAATTATCCCATGTATCTTCTCAGACCACACTGGATGTGGAAAAATTAGAAATCAATAACAAATGCAATTCTGGAAATTATACAAACACACGGAAATTAAACAGCATTCTACTTAATGACATATGGGTCCAAGAAGAAATCAAGCAGGAAATCAAAAAATTTATTAAAACTAATGAAAACAATGATACATCATACCAAAACCTGTGGGATACTGCAAAAGCAGTATTGAGGGGGAAATTTATTGCATTAAACGCTCACTTCAGAAGAATAGAAAGATGGCAAGTGAACAACCTAACACTTCACCTTAAAGAACTAGAAAAACAAGAACAATCCAAACCTAAAGTTAGCAGACGGAAAGAAATCATTAAGATCAGAGCAGAACTGAATGAAATTGAAAACCAAAAAACAATTCAAAAGATCACCGAATCAAAAAGTTGGTTTTTTGAAAAGATAAATAAAATTGACAAACCATTAGCATGGCTAACAAAAAAAAGAAGAGAGAAGACTCAAATAACCAAAATTAGAAATGAAAAAGGCGATACTACAACTGATTCATCTGAAATACAAGGAATCATTCGAGACTACTATAAACAACTATACGCCAACAAATTTGAAAATCTGGAGGAAATGGATAAATTTCTGGACACACACAAGCTCCCAAAACTGAACCGTGAAGACGTAGAAAATTTGAACAGACCAATAACAATAAAGGAGATTGAAGCTGTTATCAGAAGGCTCCCAACAAAGAAAAGCCCAGGACCAGATGGATTCACAGCAGAATTTTACCAAACATTCAAAGAGGAATTGACACCGATTCTTTACAAACTATTCCAAAAGATTGAAACGGACGCAAATCTCCCAAACTCATTCTATGAAGCAAACATCATCCTGATACCAAAACCAGGTAAAGATATAACCAAAAAAGAAAACTACAGGCCAATATCCTTGATGAATATAGATGCAAAAATCCTCACTAAATTACTAGCAAACAGAATACAGCAACACATACGTAAAATTATTCATCACGATCAAGTGGGATTCATCCCAGGGATGCAAGGTTGGTTCAACATATGCAAATCAATAAATGTGATACACCATATTAATAAACTCAAACACAAGGACCATATGATCATCTCTATAGATGCTGAAAAAGCATTTGATAAAGTGCAGCACTCATTCTTGACGAAGACCCTCTATAAGTTAGGTATAGAGGGAAAGTATCTCAACATAATTAAAGCCATATATGCCAAACCCACAGCCAATATCATCCTGAATGGGGAAAAGCTGAAAGCTTTTCCTTTAAGAACAGGAACTAGACAAGGAGGCCCACTCTCACCACTCCTATTCAACATAGTGTTGGAAATACTAGCCAGAGCAATCAGAGAAGACAAGGAAATAAAGGGCATACAGATTGGAAAAGATGAAGTCAAACTGTCCCTGTTTGCAGATGACATGATCCTATATATCGAACAGCCTAAAACCTCAACAAAAAAACTGCTGGAATTGATAAATGATTTCAGCACAGTAGCAGGATACAAAATCAACAACAAAAATCAGTAGCATTTCTTTTCTTCAATAGTGAACATGCAGAAAGAGAAATCAAGAAAGCCTGCCCATTTACAATAGCCACCAAAAAAATAAAATACTTAAGAATTGAGTTAACCAAGGAGGTGAAAAATCTCTATAATGAGAACTACAAACCACTGCTGAGAGAAATTAGAGAGGATACATGAAGATGGAAAGATATCCCATTCTCTTGGATTGGAAGAATCAACATAGTGAAAATGTCCATACTACCCAAAGTGATATACAAATTCAATGCAATCCCCATCAAAATTCCAAAGACATTTTTCTCAGAAATGGAAAAAACTATCCAGACATTTATATGGAACAATAAAAGACCACGCATAGCCAAAGCAGTGCTCAGCAAAAAAAATAAAGCTGGAGGCATAACACTACCTGACTTTAAGCTATACTACAAAGCTATAATAACCAAAACAGTATGGTACTGGCATAAAAACAGACACACTGACCAATGGAATAGAATAGAGAATCCAGAAATCAACCCACACACTTACTGTCAGCTGATCTTTGACAAAGGCACCAAGCCTATTCAGTGGCGAAGGGACTGCCTCTTCAGCAAATGGTGCTGGGATAACTGGATATCCATATGCAGGAGAATGAAACTAGATCCATACCTCTCGCCGTATACTAAAATCAACTCAAAATGGATTAAGGATTTAAATATACACCGTGAAACAATAAAACTTCTTAAAGAAAACATAGGAGAAACACTTCAGGAAATAGGACTGGGCACAGACTTCATGAATACGACCCCAAAAGCACGGGCAACCAAAGGAAAAATAAACAAATGGGATTATATCAAACTAAAAAGCTTCTGCACAGCAAAAGAAACAATTAACAGAGTTAAAAGACAACCAACAGAGTGGGAGAAAATATTTGCAAAATATATATCTGACAAAGGATTAATATCCAGAATATATAAGGAACTCAAACAACTTTACAAGAAGAAAACAAGCAACCCAATTAAAAAATGGGCAAAAGAGCTAAGTAGGCATTTCTCTAAGGAAGATATACAAATGGCCAACAGACATATGAAAAAATGCTCAGCATCACTCAGCATCCGGGAAATGCAAATCAAAACCACATTGAGATACCATCTAACCCCAGTTAGGATGGCTAAAATCCAAAAGACTCTGAACGATAAATGCTGGCGAGGTTGCGGAGAAAAAGGAACTCTCATACATTGTTGGTGGGACTGCAAAATGGTGCAGCCTCTATGGAAAATGGTATGGAGGTTCCTCAAACAATTGCAGATAGATCTACCATACGACCCAGCTATCCCACTGTTGGGAATATACCCAGAGGAATGGAAATCATCAAGTCGAAGGTATACCTGTTCCCCAATGTTCATCGCAGCACTCTTTACAATAGCCAAGAGTTGGAACCAGCCCAAATGCCCATCATCGGATGAGTGGATACGGAAAATGTGGTACATCTACACAATGGAATACTACTCAGCTATACAAACGAATGAAATACTGCCATTTGCAACAACATGGATGGACCTTGAGAGAATTATATTAATTGAAACAAGTCAGGCACAGAAAGAGAAATACCACATGTTCTCACTTATTGGTGGGAGCTAAAAATTAATATATAAATTCACACACACACACACACACACACACACACACACACACACACAAACCGAGGGGGGGGGAGAAGATATAACAACCACAATTATTTGAAGTTGATACGACAAGCAAACAGAAAGGACATTGTTGGGGGGTAGGGGGGAGGGAGAAGGGAGGGAGGTTTTGGTGATGGGGAGCAATAATCAGCCACAATGTATATCGACAAAATAAAATTTAAAAAAAAAAGAGAGAGAGAGAGAGAGAGAGAGAAAAGAACAAAACTAAGAAAAAAAAATGTATTTTGTTTTGAATGGCTTCAGGGGATAAATCAGAACAACTATTTGTAGGGAGTTCAGTTCAAAGCAAAAATTTTTGAAGTTCAGTTTATGTTTAATTTTAAATGCTTGAAAAACCTCAATTCAGCTTCTTTCAAATATTTATTAAAGGTACGTGAAGATGCAGAAATAATGAAAGTGTCAATAAGACTAATACATAATGTATTTCATATTCTCATGAGAATAAACTTTGATTACTGAGAAAATAGTGCCAGATCATTATTTTTAAAAAAGAAAAAAAAATACCTGGATTTTAGCCTGTTGCCCATCTCACAACTGCTTCATGAAACAAAGACCAGTTGAAAATTCCACGGCACTTGCCCTGACTCAGAAAAACTCAGCAACCATCACTTCTTCCCTTCAAAATGTGCTCTTACAGAGAACCAATCACAGCAACTGAAATTTCAGAACAACTGTGAAAGGTTAGAAGTGGGCCATATATTCTAGGAGCTATAATCCCTACAAGTAAAGTGCTGTAAATGCAAGTTAGGGCAGGAACTATTGCTATAGCAAGACACACTGAAAGATTTATTTTTCTGTGTCACATTTGCTTAGAAAAGAGAATGGGCCAGGTAAGATAAGAAAAAGACAGACCAATGACCACATAAAAGTGCACAAGGTGAAAGTGGACTAGTTGCTAGAACTAGTCCTTCAGGTATTTTTTTGAGATGAGGATTACAGAGACATTCAAGCAGAACATAGAGTTGGAATACTTCTTTCCTTCTTTGAGACTGAGTTCAAATAAAATAATGAATATGAATTGAGAGAAAAGCAATTAAGAAACATGGAAAAGGAAGAAAACATGAAACAATCATTAGAAGACAATATACTTCGAAATGTTTTACATGGAAAACAAAAACCTAGAGAATTTTAAGATCACAACATACACAAACAATGTTAATTTAATTTCAATTTTTACAAAAGTTGCCAACTTTAACCTTACTGCTTTGCTAAATATTCATACAAAGTTTGATCAACAAACATGAGCCTGCATCCATTTTTGCTTGTAACTGTATTTGAGAACTCTACAATTTACAATATTTTAGCCAACATTAATAACAACAATAATAAGATAACTAAAAATATGCCTAATTTGAAAAGCACAAAGGACTTGTATTAATAATTAAAAAGTGTTTACTGATATATGTAAACAATTTGAACAAATACAAAGACATAATATGGTACTAACCAGAAATAATGTTGAGAATTAATAATTTTCTTAAATTAATATATAAAATTAAGAGGTACAAATCAAATCTTCAATAGTATTTTGAGGATACTGACAAAATGATTCTAAATTTCAGCTGGAAATAAATAAATGTGCTAAAAATCAAGAATATTCTGTAAGCGCAAGATAATGATATCATTATTTTGATATCAAAATATTTTGATATCAACGATATCATGTGATATCTTTATAAAGATATATTAAAGGAACAAATACAGTAACATATCTGAGTATAACAGAATTTAGCAGGTGACAAATTAGATATTGGCCTTTTTAATTTGGAGATGATAAATCACTCAATAAATTGTATTGTAACAATTGACTAGCTAGGTTTTAGAAAGAAAACTCGTATCTTATAATGTATACCTACATAAATTGCAAAAGAGTTAAATCTAAAACTACTAAAAATGCAGAGAGACTATGTAAGTTACCTGGGAATAAACAGGGATTTCTTAAGCATATCCCCCACTCCCCGCAGAAAGAATTGTAGCACATTTGATAACAAGATTTAAGGCGCGGCCGGGGAGCAGCACCAGCACGGCTGTGACCGGCACCGCGGATGAGGCGGTAGCGAGCGGGGGCTGGGGAGGGTCATGGGCGGTGGCGGCGGTGCGACCCCTGCGTCTCCCTGAGCAGGACCGCAGTGGGGCCTCAGCGCTGATCCAGTCAACGTACGAGAGCGGAGAGCTGGGCAGTCTGGAGACCATGGAGACCCTCACAAGCTGTGCAACAAGCTGAACCCAGGGTTGGGGGCGGGACGTCTGCAGTTTATCAGCCATCAAGATGCTACAGGTTGTCAGCCATCAAGTGGGAGAGTTCCCCGACTTGTTTTCAGACCAGCTGTGTAGCTCCTTACCTGGCAGCGGTGGTAGTGGTGGCAGTGGCAGCAGCAGCAGCAGCAATGGCAGGAGCAGAAGTGACAGAGCCATTGACCCTCGATGCAGCCCTCACTCAGCCAGATCCCGTTACTTTCCTTCTCTCAGCTGGCCTCCTCCCCCCAGGCTCCAGCCCTGCAGGTTAAGGTCCCTCCCACCACAGTTTCCACCCCACCTGAGGGCAGCTCCTGTTCTTCAGCCCTTCCCCCAGCCCCAATCTCAACCTCAGCTACAGCAACAGATGGTAATGATCACCTGGACGTTCAGCACTGCTTGGCAAATGAGAATCATTTAGCAGTCTTTGAAATACCGGAATGCGGCTACCAGCTTTCAAGTCCTTTAGCCTCAAGTCCAAAGCCTGATAACATCCTCCCAGGTACAGCCAGTCACCATCCAGCAACAGGTGCAGACAGTATGGAACCAGCGGGTGCTGACACAAACAACCAATGACATGCTGCAAACACTTGCCCCAGCCACGATGCAGACGGTTGCTGCACCTCAGGTTCAGCAGGACCAGGTCCCAATCCAGACTCAGATCATCAAGATAGATTCCATTGTTCTGACCACACTGAAGTCAGAGGGCAACCCTGTCACATCTGCTGTCCAGAACCCAGCCCTCACCACCCCCATCCAGATGGCTGGCCTTCAAGTACCAACCCTATGGGCCACAATGGGACCATTCTGACCACAATGCCTGTGATGGTGCAGCAAGAGAAAATGCCAATTAAGCAGGTACTCTGAGAGGTCAAGCAGCTCGAGCCCCCCAAAGAAGGAGAAAGACAGATGACACGCAATATCATTGAAAAGTGATAGCACTCCTCCATCAACGACAAAATTGGGTTGAAGAACCTGGTCATGGGGACAGATGCCAAAATGCACAAGTCTGTTGTTCTGAGGAAGGCCATTGATTACATCCAATACTTGCAGCAGGTCAATCATAAACTGCACCAGGAAAACATGGTGCTGAAGCCAGCAAATCAGAAAAACAAGTTCCTGAATGGCATCGACTTAGGCAGTCTGGTGGACAATGAGGTGAGCCTGAAGATCGATGGCGTTGAACAAAATGATATTCCCCCCAACCCCTGGCCTCCGACTCAAGGTCCCAGGCTAGCTTCTCCTCCTACTTTATCGACTATGAGCCAGGAAACCTTCTGTTGGATGCGGCAAAGGTCAAATATCAACTTGACTCTCCTCCTGTAGTGCTGGACGTGGAGATGCCCAAATTGTCCATTCGCTCATAAATTCTGCTGTACGTCTTCACCTTCCTGTGCCTCTCCTTTAACCCCATGACTTCCCTGCTGCAATGGAGAGGGCCCTGTGATTCTGACCAGCAGCCATACTTAGACCCTGGCTGCAGTGTACTTTCATTTGAGTTAGGTTTCGGCAGCTGGTTTGACTGGATGATGCCCATTCTTCTCTTATGGCTGGTAAGTGGTGTGATTGTCCTGAGCATCTTTGTGAAGCTGCTGCTTCACTGGGAGCCAGTGATCTGGCCACACTTGCGGTCCTCAGTCACCTTCTGGAGGCACCAGAAGCAGGCAAACCAGAACCTCGCTGGGGGGATTTTGATACTGCTGGCAACCTAAAAGCCTGCCTGTCAGTTTTGGGCTGGGCACTGCCCCCCTCCCACCTGCACCTGGCCTGCAGCGGCTCCTGGAATGTAATCGCTACAGCCTGCAGCAACTGTGCCCGGTGCGCTGGCTGCTCAAGAAAGTCTTCTAGCATGGTGGGCCATCACAGCCACTGAAGAGGGCTTTGAGGACAAAGCTAAGACCAATGCCCAGGATGTGGCCTTGGCCTATCACATGCTGACCAGCTGCACATCACAGGGAAACTTCCTGCAAAGACTTGCCAGTTCAGCAGTACGCATGGCTTTGCGTGCTATGAACCTGGCTGAATGTGGAGAGGAGAAGATTCCCCACCCGGCATGCTAGCTGAGATTCATCTGACTGCTGCCTTGGGACTCAAGACCCGGTGTGGAGACCAGGAAGCCCAGCTACTTAATCAGTCAAACCCAGAGTTTATGTGGCCCTGAGCACAATACTGTCCCTGACTCCCTACACTGACTCTGCCAGCCCCTGGGCCAGAAGTTTATCATGGAGCAGAGTTGGTCAGTGAAGTCGGCTGCCAGGGAGAGTCTGTACCATGCCCAGAGGAACCCAAACAATTGCATTGCCCAGGTCCACTGGGCCTTCTGCAAGAACCTGCTGGAACAAGCCATGGAATCCATGGTGAAACCTCAGGCCAAGAAGAAGCCTGGAGACCAGGAAGGAGAGAGTTGTGAATTCTCCAGTGCTCCGGAGTGCCTGAAATTACTTGATTCTTTTGTGGACTCTGTGAGGATCATGACCCCACCATTCTCCAGCAGCTGGAGCTCTCAAGTGAGCCCTTGTTCCGGACATCATCTGTCAGTGGTGGATGTCCACAATCATTATGGACATCAGCTGGCTTCAGGGAGATGACATAGCTGTGTGCTCTCATTTTACCAAAGCACAGCATGTCCTCAGGCCCTGGAAGTAACTGAGAAGCCCCTGGTGAAGTCTTCTTCCACACCTTCATAACCATGCAAGCCTCACTCTCCAGGAGAACAGATGGGTAGCAGAGTTCTTTTTGCCATTGCAAGAGGACCAGTGGCCACCTATGGAGCAGCCTCAATGTAAGTGGGACCACCTCTTACCCTGCCCTCAATCACATGGTCCAGCTGCTCACCTATGACCTGCTACTCTCTCTACAGAGAACACTCTGGCAAAAGCAGGCAAGCACCAGCCAGGCCCTTGGTGAGACTTTCCATGGGTCAAGCCCAGAGCTGGCTGGCTTCCAGCAGCACTGGGCAGCTTGTGCAGGCTGGCATACAGCTTCAACCTAGCAAGGTGTTCTTGCACTAAGCCACAGTGCACCTAATGGCAGGAACAGCCCCACTCACACCCATCAGCTGCTGGAACACAGCCTGCAGCTGGGCACCATGCAGAATGCCAAGTGCAGAGAGGTGGACACCTGACCTGACAAACAAGTGTGGGCCACCACTATCTGCTGGCCTGCCGCCACCTTCCCCTCTCCTTCCTCTCCTCCCTGGGCCAGTGGGCAGTGGAGGCCATCTGCAATCTGCAGCCTGGAGAAGGTGGGCAACCAGCGATCCTGCAACAACTGCCAGCAGATGATTGTCAAGCTGGGGTGGCAGCACTGCCATCACAGCCTCCTGACCAATAGGCTCAGCCCACCTCCTTCCAGCTGTGTCTCTGTCTCTCTCGCCCAGGACCCTCTCTCTGTCTTTAGCTGTTTTCCCTCCTCCCTCTTAGAGCTGTGGAGATAAGCCTTGCCTTTTCAGCTGTCACCTGCTGAGGTTTTGGTCCCTTAAAGCTGCTGTCCATAGATATCTGCCAGTGGTCCAGCTGGGCCTGAGGAAAGAGACAGGGCAAGAATTGAGGTGTACCCTTGACTTGAAAGCTGCAGGGGGAGCTCCCAAGCTGCCAAGCCCCTACCTCTAGCCCTCCGAATTCTCTCTCCTGAGCATCTCTCTCCCTTGCTTCCTCATTTTATCAGTCTTTCTATCTGGGGGACATAAGTCTCTGAGCATAAGAAAGCAATTCACCCTCGTTGCTGTGCCCAGCATACCTTCTCCCCGCTTTTTCTACTAATTTTTTTATATCAGCGTGCTTGACTTTGCCATGATGCAGGGCAAAGTTGATGTAGCATCGTTATTTCTCTCCCTGGGTCTGCGTGTTCTCCTTTGTGCGTCACTAAGCCAGTTCATTGTTTTCTCTTCATTACACGGGACAGCCAGGGAAGGAGGCGGAGCCCTTGTGAGGTGGATGGGCGGCAGGGGGCAGGCCTGAAGATGGATGAAATAATGTCTGCATTATTTTTTAAATTTTTAAAAAAATAAATGGTATCTTATTAAAAATAATAAATATATAGAAAAAAAGGTTTCAAATTTTAAATGATTACAAGCCATTTAAAAATAAAGACAAATTTGAGGCAAATATTTGAGGAAAAACAAATATACAATAACAATATATAAGGAACACTTAAATAATAATAATAATGATGCAACTTAAAAATGAGTGAAGAACTTGAAGAAGTATTTCTTCAAAGACATACAAATGGACAACAGGTATAAAGAAATATGCTCAGCATCATTAGGCATCAGAGAAATGCAAATCAAACAACTGTGAGATATCACTTCATACCTGTTAGCATGGCTATTATAAAAACAAACAACAACAACAACAACAACAAAAAACAAAGATAAGAAGTATTAGCAGAATGTGGAGAAATTGGAAGTCTTGTACACTGTTGGCAGAAATGTAAAATGGTGAAGCCACTATGAAAAACAATGTATTTAAAGAATTCCCATATATTCTAGCAATTCCACTTTTAGGTATAAGTCCAAAAGAATTAAAATCAGGTTCTCAAAGAGATACCTGCATTCCCATATTCATTGCAGCATTATTCACAAAAGCCAAGATATAAAAACAACCTAAATGTCTTTGTTAGTCTAGCCAAAGGTTTATTGATATTGCTTATTTTTTCAAGAAACCAACTTTTTGTTTTATAAATCATTTATGTTCTTTAATCTCTAATTAATTTTTCTCTGCTATGATTCTTTGTTTTCTCTATCCTTCTATATACTTTGGGTTTAGTTTGTTCTTGGTTTTTAGTTTCTTGAGGTGTACCATTAGGTTGTATATCTGAAGTCTTCTTTTTGGATGTAGACATTTATTGCTATAAACTTCCCTTAGAATTGCTTTTGCTGAATCAGTTCATATAACATATTCCTCATTTCTAGAATTTCTATTCATTTTTATTTTAATTAATCTATTCCTTTGTCAAGTTTCTCATTCTGTTTCTAGACTGCTTTCCTGTTATCATTTAATTTTCTATCTGTATTTTCTTATGATTCCCCAAACATCTTTAAGAGGTTTATTCCAAATTCTCTGTCAGACATCTCACAAATCTGCTGTTCTTCGGACTTCATTGTGGGTTTCCTTTGGGGGTGTCATATTTTTCTATTGTTTCTCAATCTTTGTGTCTTTACATTAATGCCTGTACATTTGAGGAGACAGCTACCTCTTCCAAGTTTTATAGGTATCATTTGGCAGTGTTAGATATTTTCTGCTCAATATCAGAACTTTGTTTCTGGTCTGTGGTTGTTTTTTTTTTTTTTTTTTTTTTTCGTTTTTCCATTCTGTGGTGGATTAATAGCAATCACTGTCACTTACACAATGCACAGGAACTAATTTACTGTCCTGTGGTTAATTCCCAGATTGGGAATTATCAGTTCTGTGCCTAAACTAAATTGCTGCCTTATAGTTGTTTCTCAAAGTGGGAAAAACTTTTTGTGTGGACCAGATTTTAAATGTTGGCCTTTTAATCACTTCTGAGTCACATGGGGTCACCACAGACACAAATGGGCTATGTGGAAATTCCAGCCTGGGACTGAGTCTTTTACACAAACTGTGCCCCCTGCAGTTTTATCACACTGGCCAGTCTCCAGTGTGTGGCACCCATGCCAAACGGAAGGCCTAACAGCTGCCAACACTGTGCCCAGTGCTCCCCTGCCAGGTCAGAACCCCCCTTACCCTCCTCAGCCCCACCACTGCAAATATTTCTCATGGGGCAGGCTGCATACAAGTACCACATGAAAACTCACTGACCTCTGGGTGATTCTCTTCTTCTTCAGCTGTGGCCCCTCCCTCTTTTGTGGGCCCAAGGGAAGCTTGTGAGTGGCTTTGCTCTCCTGGGAGATGGAATGGTGCTCTCTAAAGCGATCTTTATTTATTTATTTAGCCAGTGGTCATGGCTCCCTCCTCACTTGCAGACTCCAAGTAGCTTCATACAAAGTGTGCTGCTATCTCCAGACAGGTGCCTCACTGATCCAGGGAGCAGCTGAGGCTTGGAATGATCATGGTTCCTCTTCCCACTCACCACAGCCTTTCATGCCTTCACAGACTCCATGGGTCCATCCTCCTCTTCCCTAGAGCTCTGTCAATCTCTGAGTGGCAGTTTTTGCATTGTAAGAGTCATAAGTTGATCTTTTCTGGAGGGAAGCAATGACAGGAATTATCTATTCCACCATCTTGGTGGCATCAATTTCCTCTCTTTGCCTTTAAAAACAAATGTGGACTAAAAATGAAGGGATGAAATTTAAAGTATTCCATGCAAATGGGAACCAAAAGAGAGCAGTGCAAAAGTAACAAGCTAGACTAAGAAAAAAATAGAAGACTCAATAAATAAAATATAAAATGAAAAAGGAGACATTACAACTGATACCACAGAAATATAAAGGGTCATAAGATAGATATACTATGAACAATTATAAACCAGAAAATTGCATAACCTAGAAGAAATGGATAAATTCCTAGACACACAATCTGCCAAGACTCAGTCATAAAAAATATAAAATCTGAATATTACAGTAATAATTAAGGAGATCGAATCAGTGATAAACTCTCTCATTAAAGAAAAGCCTAGACAATGATGACTACGCAACTTAATTCTACCAAGCATTTAAAAAAGAATACCAATCCTTCAAAAATTCTTTCAAAAAATTAAAAAGGAGGCAATATTTCCAAACTCATTTTATAATGCTAACATTACCCTCCTACCAAAGCCAGATGAAGACACAATACAAATAGAAAATTGCAGGTCAATATCCCTTATGAACATAGATGCAAAAATTCTCAAAAAAATATTAGCAAAGCAAATTCAACAGCACATTAAAAGGATCATACATCATGACTAAGTGGCATTTATCCCTAGGATGTAAGGATGATTCAGCATATGCAAATCAATAAATGTGCTACATCACACTATCAGAATAAAAATAAAAATTGTGATGATCTTAAGAAACGAAAAAGCATTTGACAAAATCCAATATTCTTTCATGATAAAAATTATCAACAAACTACGTATAGAAGGAATGCACCTCAATACCATAAAAGCCATATATCACAAGCCCATAGCTAATGTTGTACTCAATGGTGAATAGTTGAAATTTTTTTCCCTAAGATCAGGAATAAGACAAGGATGCCCACTCTCCCCACTTCTATTCAATATAGTACTGGATGTCTTATTCCTGCTATTTTCAACAATGTGGATGAACTTGGAGGATTTTGGAGGACTTTATGCTAAGTGAAATAAGGCACCAAAAAGAAAAGTACTGCTTGGTATTACTTATAGATGGAATCTTAAAAAAAAAAAAAAAAAAAAAAAAAAAAAACAAATCCTAAAACCCAACAAACATAGTAACAGGGAGTAGAATGGTGGTTACCAAGGGCTGGGGGTTAGGGGGAAAGAAGATATACTGGGCAAAGAGTTCAAACCTTCAGCTCTAAGATGAATGAATACCGTAGACTTAATGTACAGCTTAATGACTATAGTTAAAAATAAGGTATTGTATACTTAAAATATGGTAAGAGAGTAGATCTCAAGTTTTCTTAACACAGGCAAAAGTGGTAACTGTGAAGTGATGAATACTTTAAATAGCTTGATTGTGGTAATCATTTTATATGTATGCATACATCAAGCCACCACAATTTATACTCTAAATACATGCAATTTTTATTTGTGAATCATGTCTCAATAAAGCTGGAGGGAAAATGTAGTGTATATATGCAATGGAATATTATTCAGCAAAAACCCAGACACAGAAGGACAAATACCACATGATCTCACTCACATGTGCAATCTAAAATATTCAAACTGAGAATAGAATGGTGGTTTCCACGGGCAGGGCAGAGGGGTGGGGAATGACGAGATATTGGTCAAAGGTTACAAGGTTTCAGTTATGCAAGCCGAATGAGTTCTGGAGATCTAATTTACAACATGGTGACTATAGTTATCAATACTTTATATTATACTTGAAATTTATTGAGAATAGATCTTAGTACATATCACAGACAGTATCATAAGAATTAAATATACATTACATATAAAGCAACTTATGTACATAACATATTTCAAGTTTACTCTTCTTAGCTACTGGAGAAAATGCCGACTGGAAGGAGAGAGAAGCCTGGATAGGAGTCATTTTAGGACACTAACCTCCTTACCATTTCATATTCTAATTCCCATTTATATGTATTTTTATGCTGGCCGCCATCTTAGAAAGTGTATCTACTGATGACACCCACTTTCTCAAATACAATCCTCTGACTGAAGCAGTAACAGAGTACAGTCCATGTCCTTCCATAGCTACCTTTAGGAGTTTAAGCATGGATACCAAAAGATGTTTGGGAAGCTCCTCTATTCTTTCCCAGTGGTAACTTAACTTTATCTAGGATCCCCCTCAGATGCTCATAAAATTAGTGAAAGTCTAGGACCCAAGATCTTTCTACAGTGATCTTTCTACTGGGAGAAAGAACACTGGGGGGATTTAAAGATAGAACAACTGGGCCTGACTCACAGCTCTGCCTCTTATATGTTTCCTAACTTCTACTAACCTCAGAGTCAGACCCTCTGAGATAATGTTACCCACGGTAAGGGCCAAATTAAATAGCGTACACAAAAGCAATAAACAATCTGCAATTATAAGTCATGGTCAATTTAGTGGTGGAATTTCAGAAACATCAGTGTCATACATCTGAACTCTGTGGACCAGAGCCTTAGTGGGACTAATTATTTCCATTGGTCTACCCAGGTTCTTAGGTCAAATTTAATCTCTCTAGGATAATGCCAAAGAGTATATACTAGTTATAATAGGATGTGTGCAGTTGATAAAAACAAGGTTTCTCCCTTTTTTAACTTGAAGAACCCACCTAAATTATAGTTGACCCTTGAGCCACATGGGTTTGAACTCTGTGGGTCCACTTACACACGGATTTTTTCAATAAGTAGTGTAAATAAACTTTCCCTTCCTTATGATTTTCTTAACAATATTTTCTTTTATCTAGTTTCCTTTATTGGAAGAATAGAGTATGTAATACATATAACCTATAAAATAAGTGTTAATCAACTATTTATGTTATGGGTAAGGCTTCCAGTCAACAGCAGTTAAGTGTCTGGGGAGTCAGGTTATATAAGGATTTTTGGCTGGGAGTAGGGAGGTCAGCACCCCTAAACTGTATTTTAAATAAAACAATTAGCAAAGAATGCAGCTTCTGAAATTCTTTGGGCAAGAGATTTAGTTTTAGTTCCTCATGTGAAAAATTTACAGAGAGCAGAAATCAAACATTCTGGATCTCTTTCTTAATCTCAAGCTCCACCCCATGGAAAGCTCTTTATGTAATAGTGCCCTTGACTTCAATATACCTCATAGAGGCATTATGACACATGTGCATGTTTTCACATCTCTAGTGACTTGCCACCACCTTATTACCTACCAGTCCTATCCTGTTTCTCTAACTGGCCACAATTGAGGAAACAATTTACTGACCAATGAGCTAAAAGATATGAAATAATAACCTGAGCAACTAAAGTCTTGAAAAAAAAATCTGCAGAAGAGTTAATGTAACACAATGAAGAGACTATTTAAGGCATCATCTATTTGATCTTCTATATTTTATACACACTAATATTCATTCTTTCACTTAACAAATATGTACTGAGCACATTTTCTGTATCTGGTACTCTGCTATGAAGATAAAAAGATTAATAAAATCATAATTTTCTAAGTCTTTATGAAAGATTTTCCCTTAAGAATGGGAGCAAGACATGGATGTCCACTCTCACCACTCCTGTTTAACATAGTGTTGGAAGTACTATCCAGAGGAATTAGGCAAGAGAAAGAAATAAAGGCCATCCAGACTGGAAAAGATGAAATCAAACTGAACTTATTTGCAGATGAATGATCTTATATAGACAGAAGCCTAAAGACTCTACAAAAAAACTCTTAGAGTTGATAAACAATTTCAGTAAAGTTTCAGGATACAAAATAAACATGCACATATCAGTAGCATTTTTATACTCCAACAGTGAACTAGCAGAAAAAGAAATGACAAAAGCTAGCCCATTTACAATAGTCACCAAAAAATTAAAATACCTAAGAATAAAGTTAACCAAGGATGTGAAAGATCTCTACAATAAGAACTACAAATCACTGTTGAAAGAAGTTAAAGAGGACACAAAAAGATGGAATCCATGCTCATGGATTGGAAGAATTAACATCATGAAAATGTCCATATTACCCAAAGTGATCTACAAATTCAATACATTCTTCACAGAAATAGAAAAAAAACAATCCTAACATTCATATGGAACAACAAAAGACCCCGAATAGCTAAAGTAATCCTGAGGAAAAAATAAAAATTAAAAATAAATCTTGAAGCATAACACTACCAGACTTCAAATTGTACTACAAAGCTAATGTAACCAAAACAGCACAGTACTGTCCTAAAAACAGACACATGGGCCAATGGAACAGAATAGAGAACCCAGAAATCAACCCATATACGTACAGCCAGCTGATCTTCAATAAAGGCACCAAAAACGTAGGTTGGGGAAAAGACAGCCTCTTCAATAAATGTTGCTGGGAAAAGTGGGCATCCATATTCAGAAGAATGAAACTAGACCTGTACCTCTCACCATATATCAAAATCAACTCAAAACAGATTAAATAATTAAATATACATCCTGAAACTATAAAACTCCTGAAAGAAAACATAAGGGAAACACTCCAGGAAGTAGGACTGGGCAAAGACTTCATGAATACAACACCAAAAGCATAGGCAACCAAAGGAAAAATAAACAAATGGGATTATATCAAACTAAAAAGCTTCTGCACAGCAAAAGAAACAATTAACAGAGGGAAAAGACAACCTACAGAGTGGGAGAAAATATTTGCAGACTATGCATCTGACAAAGAATTAACATACAGAATATGCAAGGAACTCAAACAACTTAACAGTAAAAAAACAAGTAACCCAATCAAAAAATGGGCAAAGGAGCCTAATGGAGTTTGGATGTGTTGTCCCCTCCAAAACTCACGTAGAAATTTGATCCCCAATGTGGCAGTGTTGGAAACTGATTGAGTCATGGTGGCAGATCCCTCATGAATGGATTAATGCTCTCCCTGGGGGAGGGGGGATTAATGAGTGAGGTCTTGCTCTATTAGTTCCCGCGAGAGCTCATTGTTTAAAAAGACCCTGGCACCTTCTCTCTCTCTCTTGCTTCCTCTCGCCATGTGATCTGCCTGTACCCGCCGGCTGCCTGCTGCTTTCCTCCATGAGTAGAAGCAGCCTGAGGCCCATGCCAGATGCAGCTGTCCCAGAATCATAAGCCAAATAAACCTCTCTTCTTTATAAATCACTCAGTTTCAGGTATTCTGTTATAGCAACACAAAACGGACTAAAACAGAGCTGAACAGGCATTTCTCAAAGGAAGATATATAAATGGCCAACAGACACATGAAAAACATGCTCAGTGTCACTCAGCATCTGGGAAGTGCAAACCAAAACCATGTTTAGATTTCATCTCACACTAGTTAGACTGGCTATTATCTAAAGACAGAGAATACTAGTGAGGATGTGGAGAAAGGGAAACCCTTCTACACTGTTGGTGGGACAGTGAAATGGTACAGCCATTGTGGAACATGGTATGGAGGTTCCTCAAACAACTACTGATAGAACTGCCATCTGACTCAGCAATCCCACTGCTGGACATATTCTCAAAGGTATGGAAATCATCATGGCCAAGGGATACCTGTACTCCCATGTTTATTGCAGCTCTATCTACAATAGCCAAGAGTTGAACCCAACCTAAATGTCCATTGTTGGATGACTGGATAAGGAAAATGTGCTATATTTATACAGTGGAATACAACTTTGCCGTAAAAAAAGAATGAGATACTGCCATTCACAACAACATAGATGCACATAGAGAAAATTATGTTAACCGAAATAAGCCAGGCACAGAAAGAGAAATGCCACATGTCCTCACTTACATGTGGGAGCTAATAAAAAATAAATAAATAGACAAATAAATTTTAAAAAAGAAAGAAAGTTACAACAATCACAATAATACACTGAACTTTTAAAAGAAGAAAACAGAACTGAGATTACCATAGGTGGGAAAGGGGGAGGGGGAGGGAGGAATTGGTAAAGGGCCACAAAAATCGATTGCATTGTATAATGAGGAATGTACTAATTATCCTAATTTGATCATCACATAATACACACAAGTATTGATAGTCAATGCTGTACTCCACAGACATAGACAATCAACTATGTTCCAATAATAAACAAAAATAGATAAATAAATAAATAAAACTAAAAAATAATAAAGAGAGAAAGAATCACAATAATATGTTGAACTTCCAGGAAGAGAGCTTTGGTCACTAGAGGTGGGAAAGATGAAGGTAAAGGGAGTTAGTGAGAAATTGGTTAAAGGACACAAAGCATTATTACATTTTGTAATGATGAATATGCTTATTATCATGATTTGATCATCACATATTTTACACAAGTATTGATAGTTAACTCTGTACCCCACTAATATCCATAATCAGTTATTTTTCAATTAAAAAAATGGAAATATTTGAAAAAAGATTAATAAAATCCAATTCCTGGCATAAAGTCATTCATTTCAGAGTAATATCTTTAAATAACCTCCTCAAATTATCTTAGATTGGACTATCGCTTATGTTAACTCCTATACTTATACAGGTAAACAGATCTTAGAAATCACTTGATTTTACTTCACTCATTTAACCATTGGTAAAACAAATGAGGCACAGAGAGGAAATTGAATTATTTGGGTTTTACTGTTAGTGGTAAGGCTGAGACTAAATTCCAATTGAAATAATATCAATACACTCTTTAAACTATAATAAACTATTTCCTAAATTATTTAGTAGAATTATTAGGACAGATGTTGTAAAGTGGGTGAAAACTATAATATAATCATCCTTAAATATAATTTGAATCAATGAAAACTTCCTTTGCCTTCTTCACTGGTCATTAAGGTGTCATTCCAGATGGAAAACTTACTCTGACCATCTTCCTGAATGTGGTAGCACAACGAGAATTTGAAGAACTTGAGATTTCAGATCAATAAACCTGTCTGAGATATAAATGAAAACCCAGACATTCACACTCAAAGACTGAGATTTGCATGATGCTTCCCTTCCTTCACTTGTGTCACATTTCCTCTCCTACAGCCCACGAAAAGGTTCTGAGCACTCTCTCTCTCTCTCTCTCTCTCTCTCTCTCTCTCAAAAAGATAGGATTTCATGAGTTTACAGCCATGCCATGGATTCTGATCATGGCCTGCAAGAGCTTATTTCTATGTTCCTGGCTACCTGGAGGAAGAAACTCTCAGCGATTTTCACACATCATCAGGACCCAGAGAGAATTGCTGGGCTAGTGACTGGGTAGCAGCTGGAGAGTACTGTTAGGCAGAGAAAGTTCAAGTGTAATCTCCACAAAACAACTCCTTGTAAAACCATATTAAAGGCTACTTGGCAAGTAACTAGTTAACAGTCAGGCCATTTCCAGAGTTTTGCACAATTAACTCAAAGTTGGAGCAAAGGAAGGAAAAGGGTGATGCTTAGTTTCACTAGACTGGCCCACTAACCCAGCAACAATACAGTCTATTTGCTTATAAGAGTATTAAAATACTTCATTTCATTCTAAAATTTGCGGCAGCTCAAGTAGGCAAGCAAAATGTTTAATTTAGATATTGCCTCAGCTCTATTATTACATGAATGCGTTTCTAAGGGATTTAGGTCAAGGCAGTTTGACTTGAGTTGAGGATTACACCTCTGAATTTAGTGTAAAATTTATCACTAAATCACATTGAGAATTTTCAGGTCAAGCCTAAAATTCTGAGTGTTTGAATGGCACAACCATTAACAACAGGAAAAATATAGTAACCCAGATAGCATTCACCTTGGGTACAGTGATTTTCAGAGGCAAAAGGGATTACCATGTTGCAGCATAAAAGGGGTTTTTTTGTTGTTGTTATTAACATTTTATTGCTCTATAACTCTTTAAGTTACAAATAAAAGGGCTGTTTAAACAAGAAAATGCCTAACTGTGGCAGTCCTGTTTTCACTAGGTCTCTCTACCCAAATTCCTTTTGAAATGAAGAATGGTGTCATATGCTTTTCTCTTCCTCTTTTTTTCTTCCTTATCTCATTTCCTTCCTTCCGTGCTCCTTCTTTTTTATTTCTTCATTTCCTTTTTTTCTTCCTTCCTGCAAAAAAACATTTATTGAGTATTTACCCTGAGCTATAGCTGAACGCTCTAGATACAAAGACATCAAATAATGGGGCAGCCCAATAAGTAAGAAGAAAAATTGCAATTAATATGGTAAGGCTTATGCTAATTACAGATAAACACAGCATGCTATGAGAATCCATACAAGGATCAGTTAATAAAACTCTACAAGGACAGGGTCAGCGATGACTTCCAAAAAGATGACACTTGAGTATTGAGAGTAAAAATTAGATCGGTAATTCCAGCACAGAAAGCAACAAATTCAGAAGCTTAGAGATATAAGGAAACTGTAATTAGTTCAGAGGTTCATACAATGGGACTGGACTGGGACAATAAGTGAGAACTAGGATCAAGACTTGGTCTCAGAATAAGCTTAGTCACTACAGCTATGCTCAAGGTACACAGTGTTACTGTAACAAAGTCAGTAATATGGGAACTCCTAAATATTATCGTAGACTTTCTAAACCCCATGCATACTCCTTCTCCCACAGGATCTCATAATAATATTTGTACCAGAATCTGAGGTAGGACAGAACTTGCAGATGAGAAACTATAGATTTGAAGAAGAGGAGGAGATTTGTAGGTGCAGGATGCATATGTTAATTAGCTCAATCGAGCCATTTCACTATGTAGACATATTTCAAAACATCATGTTGTGCATGACAGATAAAAACAATTTTTATTTCTCAAGTAAATAAATAAATAAATAGATAAATAAATAGGCAAATAAATATGACAAGCACAGAAAAAAAAAGGAAGTCAAAGTATTGTTCACTAAAGAGATAGGAACTAGAACTGCACTATATTTACATTACAGATTTTACCATTTCCTCCATGTAACAGTAGTGCACCAGGCACTTCCAAGTATTTCTTTACAGAATAATTACAAAAAGCTTCTTGGGAACATAAAGAGCATAAGAACAATAAATCAACAACTGGCATGATAAGTCAAAAATGGGCAACTTAAGTAAACCTATTCATTAGGGAAAAACTAAATAAATCTGAACAAAGGGTAGAGTTTAGTTAATAATAATGCATCGATATCAGTCCATTAGTTGTGACAAATATACCAGTGTATCTTACTAAAGTAAGATAACAACAGGGGAAATGACGTAAAGTGTACACTCTGTACTATCTTTGCAACTTTACATCTAAACCTATTGAAAAGTTTTTTAAATTATTTAAATTAAAAAATGATTGTATAAGAGCCTTGAAAGTATGTTAACCAGAACATTTAAAAAACAATTAAAATATGATTTTTTTACATAACTTTAGGAATGTATGTAAGTTATTTCATAACTTACCATGAAATTCCTTGTGTCAAGTCTGGTTTCACTATGAATAGAGGAGTTATTAGGGATTTTGCTGTCACATGGCAATGATCTGGAGTCAAGTTCACCTCTCTGTCCTGTGATTCTCTAAGATCAAACAACTGTACAATTTTATTTTAGCCTTGTTTCCCTTTCAATTTACCAGAACAATTAGTAAAAATAGTAACAAAATCAGTCAATATTTATTGAGTTCTGACCAAATTTAGACACTCTTATGAGAGCTTTAAAAGTATTATTTTGCTTAATTTTTCTGAGAACCCTATGAGATAGATACTGTTATTGTCCTCATTATACAGACAAAAGGATAGTGAGAGCTTAAGTCACTTGTCCTGTGGTATGTGGTAGAGCTGGGCCATGATGAGGTCATTGACCACAGAGTCCACACTTCAGAACCCTCTGCTCTACTCCCCTCGGTCATCTGGGCAGGCTAACATATTGCCTTAGAATGTTCTTCATCTCCCACTGTAGATTTTGACAGACTCTATATCTAGATATTTGGATAATTTATTGGAAGCCCCAAATGACAAGATGTCTACCACATTTCCAGGCACAAAATAGACACACAGTAAATAATTGTTGAATTGATAAATGTTTAATAATTTACTAGTGAATGAATGAATTAATAATGAATTAATTGATATTAGAAGGTGAAAAAATCACTAGGAGTTATTTATTAGAGGACCATATTCCAGAAAGTGTTTTCTCTAAATTATGAGTAAATGTAATGGCATGCTGACTTCTAATAAACATTCTAGTTTCTAGGGCTCTTAGAGAGATGAATTTGGCAATGGGAGGGTAGGGTTTTCTAATTTATATTGGCCCATTCACAATGTGTACTTTGGAGCTAGGGTATAAATGTGCATAACCTTAGTTCTCATGATACATTTTGGAAAGATGAAGTCAATAATTCTCCTGTGATTTCATGAATCAAATTTGTCTTTGTCTCTTTTCAGTTATTTCGGTACCTCAAAGGGCCACAAGAACTAGAAAAAAGAGTCACCCCTAATATCTGTGGGACCCAGGGCAAGAGTACATATGGAGCCCATGTAACATATGTCTAAAAGCTACAAATTGAGCTATCAATTTTTAAAATATCTTCTCATACCACCATAATTACTGGAAGGCCAATCTTCAGTTTAAAATCCTCAGACTCTTTGAATTTCTGCACCAGAACATGGCAGTGTGGACAGTAGGCCTTTGGCTCTCAGCTCCCCACTTACCTCTTCTGCTGGTTCCCCAAACCACCACATTCGTCCATCTCATGTATGAATGTGGACCCTGCAGCCCAGATGTCCAGTGTGTACACATTTTACACACTGTGTCTCAACCACCTCCTCAGCCTAGGGTTCACTCTCGGGAAGTGAGATCCAAAGAAGAGTCTCAGACAGGCTCTGGAAGTGTGCTCATGTATCTGAGCAGGGAACTCTAGAGTGTCAGGCACTCAGATAATATCAATCAAGTACAGGCTGAAAAAACAGAAACTTTGCCAGTTTATTAATAAAAGGAATTTTAATATAAGTAATTGGTTAAGCAAATATAGGAGGATAGAAAATGCAAAGGGAAATACACAAGGTTCTTGCTTTTCTTAATATAAGCTTGACAGCATCTAATACCAGCTATCAACAGGACATTTAAAATGATTTGCCAAGACTTTAAATTTTGCTGTAAAAGAGGAACATCAGAAAAAGGACACCATGTAGCCACCTGATACTAAAAGAAAGCCTGGAGCTTTGTGTCTTTGCCATGTGCCTGGCTGAACCACAGCACCACATAAATCTTTGTGTCAACACATATACTACACGCTGGCTGACAGATTCCTCCTCTTCAGGATATTCTCTTTAGGATGTTATCCTGCTCTTTGGGATATTCATTGCAGGCAAAGAACATCTTTGGAAATGTTGAGTCGAGTGAAGGGAAAAGGGGAGGATGTGATCTGTACCAGGGATTCCATTCCCATTTTCACCCAACCTATTTGGAAACCTCCCAAGTGGCAGCTCTTTTCTTGATCTGTGAGGGGTTCTTCTGTAGCAATATAAACATACATACATACAGTTTTTTAAACATAAAGTCGTCAACCATCAGCACAAAAATGAAAACTTACTCTTTGTTCTCATATAACGAAAGTTCTTACATGACTGGAGGTGCTGCAAGTTATCCAGTAAATCCTAGAACATACTAGGTAAAGTTCCAAATAGTTTTTTCCTGAGATATGTTTTTCACTTAACTAATCAGAAAATCCTCTCTGTAGCAATTGATTAGAAAATAAAGTGAGCAAATATAAAAATATTGCTAAAAGTTTGTCATTAACATACTATTTAGTAATTAGGATAAATATCATTCTACAGACATAAAAATTGCAAGAAGCCTTATGTCAGAAATAGATACACTTAAATATAAATGTTTACATGAACTTTTTAGGGATCTCCTATCTCTGGAGCTCCTATAAAAGTATAACAGAAATTAAGCAATTAGTTCATATAATTAGGATAAATGCTCTTCCTGGGGATAAAAAAATACATAATAGCTTAATTTTATAAAATTACTAGCTTTCTTGGTTGATTGCACTTTTTCTAAGAGGTAATAACTATAAGCACCTCAAGGACAGGGAGAGTGCTTTAAACCACAGCTCATTTCTTCCTCTTTTGTTTTAGAGGTTAGAGCTCTTAAACATTATGATCAGTTGAAGAGCTAGCTTATCAACTTGCCCCACTGTAATTACACTCAAAGAAAAACTCAAGGTGCAATGCAATGCCTCTTCCTGAGAAGCATTTACAACAGAATGTTATAGCTTCTATCACCTCAGCACTCTCAGACTTTCTCTCACACATAAACTTTGTTAAGAGCATATGTTCTTTCAAGTGGGTTGTTCAATTGCATTTCTAAAATTTGGCATAATATGGAACAGAGTTCCTAAGTCAACACTAATATAGAGGGTTGTTGGTGCTGTTTTCATGCTTTGTTAGTCACAGGACAAAAGGAATTCACACTGCTTCAGAAGAAACTTTGTTGAGAAATCAGAAGAAACTGTCTGACACTAGGAATTGTTAAATCCTGGAGGAGCAGGACAAAGAAGGAGATATAATATCTTCTTTCATTTGAGTAGAGTTAGAGTGGAACAAATTGAATAAATGAAGACTACTTATAGACATAAAGGTGGAAGAGCTAATCTTTCGAGGTGTCTTCTGACTCTAGCCTTCAATTAATTTCTGTTATCATTTGTGGGCTGGTAAATTCTCCTGCATTCCCTAATTAATATTTAACACCCAAGAAAGCAACCTATGACTTCCGACTATATTCAAGAGTGATGCATTATCATTTTCATGCTGTCTTCTCTTTTATACCAGTCATCAAAATGGTTTTCTCTTATGTACCAAAATCAGCAAAATTGAGTTGAGTTCCCCAGTAAAGTTTATGTTTTCTACACCATTTTCTGATCATCCTCTAATAAAGCAACAGAATGCCACATGCTTTTTTCTCAGTTTCTTCATAGCTGTCTGCATATCAGCATTTCTGAGTGTGTAGATGAGGGGGTTCAACATAGGTGTGATCACTGTGTAAAACACGGAGAATACCTTATCCACAGAGAAGCTGCAGAAAGGTCTCAAATAGATGAATATACACAGCACAAAAATCAGGCTGACCACTGTTACATGGGAGGCACAAGTAGAGAGAGCCTTGCTCTGGCCTTGGCGAAAACGAGTTCTCAGGGTGGTCAGGATGATAACATAAGAGAATAGCAAGACCAAAAAGCAGATGAGAGACAGCAGACCGCTGTTGGAGACCATCAGCACCTCTACCACATAGGTGTCCATGCAGGCCAACTTGATAACCTGTGGGACATCACAGTAGAAGTTGTCTAGTTCATTGGGGCCACAGAAAGGCAGCTGGAGGGCCAGAACGACCTGTGTGATAGAGTGGATGACACCCCCACTCCAACAGCTGAAAACCAACAGAAGGCATAGCTGGCAGTTCATGACTGTCAGGTAGTGCAAAGGGTTGCATATGGCAACATACCTATCATAGGCCATGACTGTCAGCAGAAACATCTCACTAGCTCCTAGGAAGTGGAGGAAGTAGATCTGAGCCAGGCATCCTGAAAAGGATATGGTTTTGCCCTGCAGTAGAAAATCCCATAACATTTTAGGCATGGTAACACAGCTCAGGCACAGGTCAATGAAGGAGAGATGGCCCAAAAAATAGTACATAGGAGACTGGAGCAGGTGAACATCAGCTCGCACTGTTACCACTATCAAGAGGTTTCCCAGGATAATAGCCATGTAAAACAACAAAAATATTAAGAAGAGAAATAGCTGCAGCTCCCAGGAGGATGACAGGCCCAGAAGAATCAATTCTGTCACCTTTGAATCATTTTTTGTTTTCATCAAGTTGAGAATACCAAGCGACCTAGACAAAGAATTAAATTGGAACAAGAGAGATTTAAGACAAAAGGCAATGTATTTATTGTCACATTATGAATCTAGTGTTTATGGAATCATATTTCAGGATGAAAATAATTGAAGCAAGTTCATGAGGCAGTAAATGTACACTCCTATGACAATAGAACAAGGATTATTTTGGATTTCTTCCAACCCTTTATTACTGTAACACTTTTAGAATGCATTCACAACAAACTAAGTAGGGGGACAATGACCTGTACGTGATGTGATGAGACCATGCTAATCATTCCATTATCTTAATAGACAGAATAATATCCTTTAAGGACAAGAGTTTGGGAAGGAAGTATGTAGATCCAGTGTCTAGTGCTATCACTTACCAATGGAGTAATCTCAGGCAAAGTATTAAGCCTCACTGAGTTTTATTCTTTGTTTATTCAATCTAATATAGTGATAATAATATCTTCCAAGGTTGCTTTGAGAATCAAATATAATGTGTCTATGAAGAACACAAGTAAAAATGGCTAAGACCTTCAAGATGAAGAAATATTTCTTGTTCATCTTTGTTCCCACACCACAATGCTTACTGCATAGCAGAAACTCAATAATGTATCCAATTGAATGAAGAATACCTTGTAAACAATGAATTGCTATACTGTGCAAGGGTTAGTTGTTATTGCAAATGTTTATGTTAGGAAACAGGTCATTTAGGAACAATTGAAAAGAAATTCATGTTCTTTGTCTTTATTAACTATCCCAGGTCACAGAGATTGAGAAATTTGTGAAGATTGAATAAGAAAAAATAAAATCTTAACCTTTAAAGTTTAGGGAAGCATCAGACTCGGGATGAGGACCGTGGCTAGGAGATGCTAATCACCAAGAGAAGAGGCCAAGGACAATCACCCGTATCATTGGGGCATGTACGAAAGTGCACCGTGACACATTTTGTAGTAAAGAATATAAAGAGAAATCAGGATTACACTGCTTCTGGACTTTTTAACAATCATAGGTACACATAAGAAAATAAAGGATATTCTAAGATATCGTTTTATCTATTTTCCCCTGCTCTACCCTCACATTCACTCCCAACATTGGGTGGGAGTGCAATTGGATTACAAATAAAACACTAGGGAACACTGATACATTTCATCCACCGAAGTGGTTAAGAATCTGTCTCTACTAGAGTACTTTTTGTCTAGAACCAGCTCCAGGCAAAATGTAAAGTGAGATAAGGTTTGTATTTTTCTGTTTCCAGTTACCTACTCCACATTGCGCTTGGTTCTCTCAAGTCATTCAGAGAAAGTTATCTGATAAAATAATTTATATTATATTTCAGAGATTTCCACAGAAAATACAAAAAAGTACCTGAATTTAGAAAAAATCCTTAATGACAAGAAATCTTTCTCTAGGACATTATTTAAGCAACTTTTGGATGTTTCTGTCACACCGTGTTTGCCACCATCTTATTCACCTGCCTATGGAGCCAGGTGCACAGGTGCATCAATTCTATAGTTTCATAATTAATGGAAGGAACCACCTCACTTTACAGATTCAATTGGAAGACAAAACAAAGCAGAAAATACAGGATATGAACCCATTTGATCATTGGATTGGCATCAAATGAGCTCTGCTCTACTGGAAATTATCCAATCTTCTTTGAACATACCAAGGGTTGCAAATTTCCATGAGGCAGTAGCATTCTCATGTTCTCCACAGTTATCTAAAATGTCTAATTAACAGGGGTCAAGTTCTCACTAAATTTCTGGATCTCATTTCAAACATCATCTTGGGAAACAACCAAAGTTTTTATAAAAAAATTGAAAAGAGGTTTCTAGAAACCAGAAAAAAAAAATGGGAAAGAATAATCCAAGAATAATCCAAAACACTGCTGTAATTTAGTCTTAGAATATGGCTGAGGAACAATGTGATTATTCCATAATGTGAAGAAACAGTATATGAAGGGTATATTTTACACTTATTATTTCCACAGAATGGGTGTAGAGAAAAATAAGCTTGCATGGGTATTAAAGCAGACAAGGTTAAAATTAAACTAACCAGAAGGATAGATTAAATAAGAGAACAGTATGTAAAATATATTATAACCCCAATTACTACATGTCATTTTTAAGCCCTAGTTTATGACCTACTTCTCTAAAGTTATATTAGGGAATTTCAGAATTATGAATATTTTGGACAATTATTAGATGATTTTCAGGATTTTGACTCGTAGTGATATCACAATCTTTACATTTACAAAACCCCCAAAATAGGCATCCCTGTATCTTAGTTATTTGAGCTTTAATCAAGGTAGGAACTGGATTCTGTTTATTCTTGGATTTTTTTACTGACAACAAATTTGCTGCCTTTAGATAATATAAGAGCATAATGTCAACTGAATAGAACGTTCACTTGCAGTATTAATAAAATGCCATGTTTGGTAGAGGTATCTTCCACTTACATATCTAAAGTGTCTGATCACAGTAAGAAACTTGGAGTCTAACTATTCTGTGAAGAATAAAAAGAGCACTATACACATCGGAATGAAGGAACGCCCACCCCCAAAACCCACCTCCTACCACAACATAATTTCCCTTGCCAAACTCCCGCAGGGGCCTAGGAAGGATTATTCAAAACATCAGCTCCATTATCCCATTCCTAGCAGTAGGACCAGGCCCTGTCAAGCAGTTTATGTCCATATCTTAAGAACAATTTAAGAATTTGCCAGTCAATAAAAATATTTTTAAGTTCACAAAATAAGCCAAAGAAATTGAGAATGCCCAAAGAGAAATGAAAAACTTTATGAAAGGGCCTTGCAGCATGGAAGGAAGAGAACAAAAATAAAGCTAAACAACTTAGTATACCATATTTCGCTACTTTGTCTGTTTATTTTTGTCTGTGTTAAACTAAAAGCATCATTAGAGGAAGAAACTTTACCACACCAGCAATAGAAAATGATTTGCTAGTTGGAGTTTAAATGCCATGTGAACTTTTGGTGGTTTCTGATATACTTTCTAGTTTCTCCTGAAATACCAAGTGGACACCTTTAACTGGAGATGGTACCTGCAATGGTATTTCCTGCTGAAAAGCACATAACCTTTCTGCTCTAAGCATTTTCAGCATTGTTCAAAATATTGTGTTTTAAATTGCATTTGGGGGAAGTAAAGAAGATTTAGCAAAAAGCAACTGAAATAGCTAAAGAAATGAAAAATGGGATCTAGGAAATACTATAGTCTTAAGACAATATTAGGTAGTCTTACTTGATATTACGGAAATTTCATTGTTCTGTTAAGTGTATAAGCCTAGCACAACAAAACTCAAAAGATTTTTTAAATTTAAAACTGATGAATGCTAGTGTTTATAAAGAAAACGTGTAAGAACCACACTAAGCATAAAATTGTCATCAGAGGCAGAAAAAGGAGCAGGAAGGTGAGTGGAGCTTCAAATAAGCATATCTGAGAAACTTACATCATTGCTTGTCAGAAACTGTGTGGTTTCAAGAAAGAAATATGCTGTCCTGTTATTCATCCCACCAGCCCGCTCTTCACAGTTTCAGGCCAGCCATATGAGCAATCCTCAGATGACCATCACAGTTGCCCAGTCTGTACCTTACTGCTTCCTTATAAGCCAAACCCTAGTTGAGGGCTGGCTGTATAGTTTAGAAAGATCTCCAGTCCCTGGGGCTCTGGCTGTATCTGAGATTTTTATGGTCCCTATACCACTGCTCAGCCTAATGAGCCCTGGGATTCCCTAGGCTGCTGTTTGAGTTGTCTGAATCTCAGTTCTTGCTGGAGAGCTGACTGTAGGCCCTGCAGGTTCTGAAACAGTCTGATGATTACATAACACAGCTCATCCCTTTTACTTACTTAGGATTGATTAATTAAGCACTACATATGCCACCCACTTTTTATGCCTCAGTCTGTACCCGACTAAAACAATTCTCAGTGGTTTCTATCTCAACCATGCTCCCTAGAATTGCAGAAACTGAAGAATAAATACCTAGCTATCCCTTGAACTTGTGGAGGAGGAAATACTTCCTTCAGGGTGTTATAGAAGCTTGATATAACACCTGAGTCTCTTGGTGACATCTCAAGCAGCTTATCCACTGGCACCTATTCATGGATCTTATACAGAAGACACAGCTGTTGTCATTACTAATTGAATATATATTTTTAAATTATTGCTGTCAAAGTACAACTTTTCTAATATCATAAAACATAAAACATAATTCTCAAAATAGGTAATGAACACTTGTCAAAAATTGTATTTAACTCATTAATGAGGGACACCAAGATAAAGCAGTTAAAAAAGAATATGAAAAAAGTGCTTTTCTATAATCAGAGCACAAAAAAGAACACTGAAACAAAATTTCTAAGTTAGATGTAATCCAGTTAATATCTTAAAGAGCAATACAATCTTAAGCTTTGGTATTATCATTTCTATCGCATTAAAAAGAAAACCAACACAACATAGCAGTTTTCTATAACATATCGTTATATGTAATTGCAATGTCTGAGATCCCATAAATAGTAAATAGTAAGTTAAACAAGATTACATCCCTCTAGAGGGTCAAATGACCCTTATATGGGCTTTTAAAACAATTTTTTAACAAGATATCAAAAGGTCACATGATCACTGCTTTGCCTTATTTACAATTTTTTATAATTTTTCTGAAACTGTTAAGAAATTATAAGTAGCCTCCAAAGATATTCTAAATCACAAAAACTTTTTATCTCATTGCATTTTTATTTTATTTGCTTAATTTATTTATATATGCAACAAGAGATACTCACTAATACATGCAAATCTCCTTATTATTTGAGGATATTCGAAAAAGTTTGTGGAAAAATAGAATTGAAAGATAATATGAATTTTTTGTAGCACACTTGAATAGTCAGCAAATCATGTTCATTTCAACTACTAAGGCCAGAGAAATAACTTCTGTCTGAAAATCGTGGCTAGGATTGCATTTTCAATAACTCTTATAATTCCAGAGATGCTATTTTTATTGCTCTTATTTGCTTGTCTATTCAGAGCCTAGGAAACTAAAATCAAGAAATTCATATACATTGGATTTTGCTGCAGTAACTCTAAATATGAATAAATTCCTCTTTCCTCAATATCTCTCAAATTTTCGACAATCTTTGGCCTGCCAGGAAGTAACTTTCCTTACTACATGTAAAGCTGGAGACCTGTTGACCACGGACTGGTACCAAACCAATTGGGGGGGGAAGGCTTTGTAGGCATTGTTTTTTACATATGCATTACAATCACTGTGCTGATATGATGGGCTTGCCATTTATCTGATTAAATAAAATTTATTGTCAAATGTAGCACTTCCTGGGTGGTCTTGGTTGCATAAACAATTTGTCCAATTACATCCTGTAAAAAAGGAGACCACGCTTTTTTTAAATTTTAATTTATCAATATACAATGTAGTTGATTTTCAAGTCCCTTTATCAATTCCTCTTCCCCCCTTCTCCTCCCACTCCCTGCCATCAACATACCTGTTCACTTGTCTTAACAAGTTCAAGGAATTGTTATTGTTGTGTCTTCTTCCCTCCCCCACTGCTATTGGTTTGTATATTTATTTATTTATTTTTAGCTCCCACAAATAAGTGAGAACATGTGGTATTTTTCTATGACTGACTTATTTCACTTAATAAAATTTTTTCTAAGTCCCTCCATGTTGCTGCAAATGGTAGTATTTCATTCTATAAAAAAGCAGAGTAGTATTCTATTGTGTAGATATATCACATTTTCCTTATCCACTCATCTGATGATGCACATTTGGGCTAGTTCCAACTCTTGGCTATTGTAAATAGTGCTGCAATGAACATTGGAGAGCAGATATACCTTTGATTTGATGATTTCCATTCCTCTGGGTATATTCCCAGCAGTGGGATTGCTGGGTCATATGGTAGATTTATCTGTAATAGTTTGAGGAACCTCCATACTATTTTCCATAGAGGCTGCACCATTTTGCAGCCCTACCACCAGTGTATGAGAGTTCCTTTTTCTATGCAACCTTGTCAGCATTTATCACTCTCAGTCTTTTGGCTATTAGCCACCCTAACTGGAGCGAGATGATATCTCAAAATGATTTTCATTTGCAATTCCCAAATGCTGAGTGATGTTGAGCATTTTTTGATGTGCCTGTTGGCCATTCATAAATCTTCCTTTGAGAAATGCCTATTCAGCTCCTTTGCCCATTTTTTAATTGGGTTACTTTTTTTTTTGTTTAGCTGTAAAGTTGTTTAAGTTCCTTGTATATTCTGGATATTAATCCATTGTCCAATGTATATTTTGCAGATATTTTCTCTCACTCTGTTGGTTGTCTTTCACTCTGAAGTTTTTATGTTTGTTCGTTTTTTTGTTTTGGGGGGGGGAGGTTGCTGTACAGAAGCTTTTCAGTTTGATATAATCCCATTTGTTTATTTTTCCTTTGGTTGCCTGTGCTTTTGGGGTTGTATTCATGAAGTCTATACCCAATCCTACTTCCTGGAGTGGTTCCCCTATGTTTTCTTTAAGGAGTTCTATAGCTTCAGGATGTATATTTAATTCTTTAATCCATTTTGAGTTGATTTTGGTATATGGTGAAAGGTATGGATCTAATTTCATTCTCCTGCATATGAATATCCAGTTTTGCCAGCACTCTTTGCTGAAGAGACAGTCTCTTCCCAGTGTATAGACTTGGTGCCTTTGTCAAAGATCAGATGGCTGTAGGTGTATGGGTTGATTTCTGGATTCTCTATCCTGTTCAATTGATCCATTTGTCGGTTTTTATGCCAATATTATGCTGTTTTGGTTATTATAGCTTTGTAGTATAGTTTAAAGTCAGGTAGTGTTATGCCTCCAGCTTCATTATTATTATTATTATTATTATTATTTTGCTCAGTATTGCTTTGGCTATTCATGGTCTTTTGTTATTCCATATAAAGGTCTGGATAGTTTTTTCCATTTCTGAGAAAAATATCATTGGAATTTTGAGGGGGATTGCATTGACTCTGTAGATCACTTTGGTAGTATGGACATTTTCACAATGTTAATTCTTCCAATCCAAGAATATCTCTCCATCTTCTTGTGTCCTCTTTAATTTCTCTCAACAGTAGTTTGTAATTCTCATTGTAGAGATTTTACTCATCCTCGATTAACTTTATTTGTAAGTATTTTATTTTTTGGTAGCTATTATAAATGGGCTAGCTTTCTTGATTTCTTTTTCTGCATGTTCACTGTTGGAGTATTGTAGTGCTACTGATTTTTGTGTGTTGGTTTTGTATCCTGCAACCTTGCTGAAATCATTGATCAAATCTAAGAGTTTTTTCTTAGAGACTTTAGGCTGTTTGATATACAGGATCATATCATCAGCAAACAGGGACAGTTTGACTTCATCCTTTCCAACCTGCATGCCCTTTATTTCCTTCTCTTCTCTGATTGCTCTTGCTCATACTTCCAACACCATGTTGAATAAGAGTGGTGAGAGTGGGCATCCTTGTCTAGGTACTGTTCTTAAGGAAAAAGCTGAAAGCTTTTCCACATTCAGGATGATATTGGCAGTGGGCTTATCATATATGGCTTTAATTGTGTTGAGATACTTTCTGCCTATACCTAACCTGTAGAGAGTCTTTATCATAAATGAATGTTGAATTTTTTCAAATGCTTTTTGGTTTTTTTTTTAACATACACAATGTAAATAAACTTAAAAGTATTTGCTCCTGAATTCTGAAGTGTTGGTAAAAACAAAACAACATTTGAAGAGAATTTCATCTCAGTTTCTGCAGATATAACCTACTAAATTGAGGTTAGAGGATGAAGGAGAGGGAAAAAAAGTTTGTTTTTCAAAAAAAGTAGAAGATTAAAACCAACTGCAATAAAAATGTATGCTCATCAAAAAAATAAAATATTAAAAATAGTACCAACAGTGTTTTTAAGCAAATAAATATAATTATATTTCTTTTTCAGTCCCCCTGAATCTTGGGTCAGCAGTCTGCTTTAAAAAATTCTCTGTTTCAGGAGAAGTCCTGCACAGGAAGTGAAAGCTCAACAGAGATCACACACCCTGTGGTACGTGATCCACCAGCCCAGCAGAGTCCAAGCTGACCAGAAAGGTGGCTCCCTGGAGAGGCCCAAGACCCGAGGCAACCATACACACAAGGCACTAGAGGCCAACGGAGCAGTCACGCAGGTAGCCATATGAAATTGGCAACCACAGCAACATCTTAGTTAATCGTTAGTCTCAAACCGGTGGACTGTGAAACCCCCTGCCACAATGAATAAACATCAAAAAAAAAGATACCAGAAATACAAAAAATCAAGAAAGTACACCACCAAAAGTTAATAAATCTCAAACTCTAGATCCTATAGAACAAGAAGCCCTTGAAATGACTGACAAGGAATTTCGAGTGATAATTCTAAGGAAACTGAATGAGATACAAGAAAACTCAGCTAGACAACATGATGAAATGAGGAATAGTATACAGGATCTGAAAGAGGAAATGTACAAGGAAATCAATGTCCTGAAAAAAAAATGTAGCAGAACTTGCTGAACTGAGAAGTTATTCAGTGAAATAAAAAACACTACGGAGCGTTTAACCAGCAGGCTTGTTGAAGTTGAAGAGAGAACCTCTGAACTTGAAGATGGGCTGTTTGAAATAACACAAGCAGACAAAAAGAAAGAAAAAAGAATCAAGGACATTGAAGAAAATCTGAGAGAGATATCAGACAACCTTAAGTGCTCAAATATCCGAGTCATGGGTATTCCAGAAGGGGAGGAAAATGGAGATTCCATTGAAAACATATTCAACAAAATAGTGGCAGAAAACTTCCCAGGTATAGGAAAAATCACAGATCTTCAGATCCAGGAAGCTCAACGATCTCCAAACGTATTCAACCCAAAAAGGCCTTCTTCAAGACATGTCATAGTCAAATTGGCAAAACTCAGAGACAAAGAGAGAATCTTAAAAGCTGCAAGAGAGAAGCATCAAATCACCTATAAGGGAGCCCCAATCAAGCTAACATCAGACTTTTCATCATAAACCCTAAAAGCTAGGAAGGAATGGGATGATATTTTCAAAATACTAAAAGACAAAGATTGCCAGCCAAGAATACTCTACCCTGCAAGGCTATCCTTCCGAAATGAGGGGCAAATAGTATATTTCTCAGACAAACAAAAGCTGCGGGAGTTCAGTACCACACGACCACCCTTACAAGAAATCCTCAAGGGAGTACTGGGTTTGGTTCCTGAAAAATAACTGCCACTGCCATAAAAACCCAAGAAAGATCAAAACCCACTAGTATAATAAAAATGGCATTCATGATGAGAAAACAAGCAAACAAAAACGCTATCTACAACCTAAGGAACCAACAAACACAGAAACCAAACAGTAAATCAGAAAGCAAGGAACAAAAGACACCCAAGACAACCAAACAACCAATAAAATGCTAGGAATAAATCAACACCTTTCAATAACAACTCTTAATGTAAAAGGCTTAAATTCCCCAATCAAAAGACACAGACTGGCTGACTGGATCAAAAAGCAGGACCCAACTATATGCTGCCTACAAGAGACCCACCTCACCCATAAAGATTCACATAGACTAAGAGTGAAAGGATGGAAAAAGATTTACCATGCAAACAGAAAAGAAAAACGAGCTGGAGTAGCTATTCTTATATCTGACAAAATAGACTTTAAACTAAAAACCATAAAAAGAGACAATGAGGGACACTACTTAATGATAAAAGGACTGATCCATCAAGAAGACATAACAATCATAAATATGTACGCACCCAATGTTGGAGCAGACAGATTTATAAAACAAACTCTATTAGACCTAAAGAAGGAAATAGACACTAAGACCATAATAGCAGGGGACCTGAACACCCCACTATCAATATTAGACAGATCATCTAGGCAAAGAATCAGTAGAGAAACACAAGATCTAAACAAGACTCTAGACCAATTGGAATTGGCAGATATCTACAGAACATTCCACCCAACAACCTCAGAATATTCATTCTTCTCAGCAGCACATGGATCATTCTCCAGGATAGATCACATATTAGGTCACAAATCAAGTCTCAATAAATTCAAAAAAATTGGAATTATCCCATGTATCTTCTCAGACCACAATGGATTAAAACTAGAAATTAATAACAAACGAAACTCTGGAAACTATACAAACACATGGAAATTAAACAGCATTCTACTTAATGACATATGGGTCCAAGAAGAAATCAAGCAGGAAATCAAAAAATTTATTGAAACTAATGAAAACAATGATACATCATACCAAAACCTGTGGGATACTGCAAAAGCAGTATTGAGGGGGAAATTCATTGCATTAAACGCTCACTTCAGAAGAATGGAAAGATGGCAAGTGAACAACCTAACACTTCACCTTAAAGAACTAGAAAAACAAGAACAATCCAAACCTAAAGTTAGCAGACGGAAAGAAATCATTAAGATCAGAGCAGAACTGAATGAAATTGAAAACCAAAAAACAATTCAAAAGATCAACAAATCAAAAAGTTGGTTTTTTGAAAAGATAAATAAAATTGACAAACCATTAGCATGGCTAACAAAAAAAAGAAGAGAGAAGACTCAAATAACAAAAATTAGAAATGAAAAAGGCGATATTACAACTGATTCATCTGAAATACAAGGAATCATTTGAGACTACTATAAACAACTATACGCCAACAAATTTGAAAATCTGGAGGAAATGGATAAATTTCTGGACACACACAAGCTCCCAAAACTGAACCATGAAGACGTAGAAAATTTGAACAGACCAATAACAATAAAGGAGATTGAAGCTGTTATCAGAAGGCTCCCAACAAAGAAAAGCCCAGGACCAGATGGATTCACAGCAGAATTTTACCAAACATTCAAAGAGGAATTGACACCGATTCTTTACAAACTATTCCAAAAGATTGAAACGGACGCAAATCTCCCAAACTCATTCTATGAAGCAAACATCATCCTGATACCAAAACCAGGTAAAGATATAACCAAAAAGGAAAACTACAGGCCGATATCCTTGATGAATATAGATGCAAAAATCCTCACTAAAATACTAGCAAACAGAATACAGCAACACATACGTAAAATTATTCACCACGATCAAGGGGGATTCATCCCAGGGATGCAAGGTTGGTTCAGCATACGCAAATCAATAAATGTGATACACCATATTAATAAACTCAAACACAAGGACTATATGATCATCTCTATAGATGCTGAAAAAGCATTTGATAAAGTTCAGAACTCATTTATGACAAAGACCCTCTATAAGTTAGGTATAGAGGGAAAGTATCTCAACATAATTAAAGCCATATATGCCAAACCCACGGCCAATATCATCCTGAATGGGGAAAAGCTGAAAGCTTTTCCTTTAAGAACAGGAACAAGACAAGGATGCCCACTTTCACCACTTCTATTCAACATACTGCTGCAAGTCCCAGGTAGAGTAATTAGTCAAGAGAAAGAATAAAACACATCCAAATTGATAAGAAGAAGTCAAACTGTCTTTGTTTGCTGACGTGATCTTATATATTGAAAACCCTAAGACGCCATTAAAAAAATGTTAGAACTAATAATGAATTCAGTAAAGTTGCAGGATACAAAATCAGCGTACAAAAGTCAGAAACATTTCTATATACAAATAGCGAACTACCAGAAAAAGAAATCAAGAAAACAATTCCTTTTACAATAACTACAAAAACAAATAGATACCTAGGAATAAACTTAACAAAGGATATGGAAGACCTCTACAATGATAGCTATAAAACTTTGAAGAAAGAAATTGAAGAAGACAAATAAATGGAAAGATATCCCATGTTAAAATGGCTATTCTACTCAAAGCAATCTACAGATTTAGTGCAATTTCTATCAAAATACCAGTGACATTCTTCACTGAAACAGAAAAAAATGTTTCTAAAATTTACATGGAAACACAAATAGTCCAAGCAATCCTAAACAAAGATAACAAAGCTGGAGGCATCATACTACCTGACTTCAAATTGTACTAAAAAGTTATAGTAACCAAGAAAATATGGTACTGGCATAAAAACAGACACATAGACCAACGGGACAGATTAGAGAGCTCAGACCTGAACATAATTCCTTCATCTATATACAGTGCACAATTAGAATCAAATTAGTCTAAATCATTATTGTTTGTTCTTCTTTCTTTGATACTGATTCTTCTTGCTCATAATCACTGCAGAATAAATATCAAGATAACAATATGGGGGAAGGTCCTATGTGTTTGGGCAGATTTATTCAAGTCAAGTCATATTGGAGGATGAGGAAAGGGGAATAAAAGCAGGATGTGTGACGTAGAACTTATTGATAATTAAACTAACTATTCTTCTAGCTATTTTGTGATTTAGGAACTATAAATTAATGCAGAATTCAAGGCCTGGGGAATAAATCTTGAAAATGGAAATTGTTTAGATTGACATTACTGTAGAGAAGCAATTTGATAATTTGTTGGGACATCTAAACTGCCTCTTCCTATTTCATTATCTGGTTCAACCAAGGCAGCCTCCATACCCTAAGGCTTTCTTCTCACACTTCCTGTCCTCTTTATCTCCACTTTTTTCCTTTTATGTATGTATGTATTATGAATATTCATAAGATACAAGGGCGATTGTTACCCCTCATGCCCATGATGTGAGGGTCAGATTCATACTGACAGCATACCCATTACCAGAAATTGCTTTTGTGCCCCATGTCCCCCACCCAGTTACCCCCAACCTCCCTCCCCTCCCCCTCCCTCCCCACGCCACTTTGTAGCCCAAGGAATGTTCTCTCCCTCTGCAAGAACAATGCACTAATTGGTATTTCTTTCCTTCCTTCTTTCTCTCTTAGCTCCCACATTTGAGTGAGCACATGCGGTATTTATCCCTCTGTGCTTTGCTTATTTCACTCTACGTAAGTTTCTCCAGACTATCAGATCTGAAAAAGCACATCACAGCTAATGACCCTTTCCACCCAGGTTTCTGCACACAGTTTCTCCTAGTTAGAATGCCTTCCCCATTCAGTTTAACTTCCACTTGTCCTCTGAGTCAATGCTTCTGAAACTAACTTCAGGGAAGGACCAGCTCTTTTACCCTACTTCATCACAGTTGAGAGTTTTGTTAAATAAAATAAAAAGTAACTAGAAACGAAAATATAAATAGACAAATCTATGCCCACATTAATATTAATAGATTCAACACACATAAAATTACTCTGCTATTAAACATTTTTAAACATGTTTTGTTAAATAAAATAAAAAGTAACTAGAAACGAAAATATAAATAGACAAATCTATGCCCACATTAATATTAGCAGATTCAACACACATAAAATTACTCTGCTATTAAACATTTTTAAACGTGTACTCTTAATTCCTGTAGTTGTCATGTACTGGTAACAATTCTGTGGATTGCCCTAACCCATTGACCACAATTTGAGTATCCCTATTCTAGGTCACATTTCAAGCCATCTCTTCAATGAGATTTCTAAGTCTCTCATAAGGAGTTTCAACCCAGAGAAGTTATA